>NC_064821.1:190088017-190718517 GCF_024166365.1 Elephas maximus indicus
GAGATCAGGAGCCAGACAAGGATGCCCCTTATCACCTTCTTATTCAGCATTGTGCTGGAGGTCCTAGCCAGAGCAATTAGGCTAGATAAAGAAATAAAAGGCAACCAGATTGGCAAGAAAGAAGTAAAAGTATCTCTATTTGCACATGACATGATCTTATACACAGAAAACCCTAAGGAATCCTCAAGGAAGCTACTGAAACTCATAGAGGAGTTCAGCAGAGTATCAGGATACAAGGTAATCATACAAAAATCAGTTGGATTCCTCTACACCAGCAAAAAGAACATTGAGGAAGAAAAAGCCAAATCAATACCATTTACAGTACCCACCAAAAAGATAAAATACATAGGAATAAATCTTACCAGAGATGTGAAAGATTTATACAAAGAAAACTACAAGTTTCTACTGCAAGAAACTAAAACAGAACTACAAAACTGGAAAAACATACTCTGCTCATGGATAGGAAGACTTAACTTTGTAAAAGTGTCTATTCTACCAAAAGCCATCTATAGATACAATACAATTCTGATCTGAATTCCAACATTATTTTTAAATGAAATGGAGAAACAAATCACCAACTTCATATGGAAGAGAAAGAGGCCCTGGATAAGTAAAGCAACACTGAAAAAGAAAAATAAAGTGGGAGGCCTCACTCTACCTGATTTTAGAACCTATTGTACTGCCACAGTAGTCAAAACAACCTGGCACTGGTGCAACAACAGATACATAGGCCAGTGGAACAGAATTGAGAATCCAGACATAAATCGATCCACATATGAGCAGCTGATATTTGACAAAGGCCCAAAGTCAGTTAATTGGGGAAAAGGCAGTCTTTTTAACAAGTGGTGCTGGCATAACGGGATATCCCTCTGCAAAAAATAAAACAAGACCTATACCTCACACCATGCTCAAAAAAGAACTCAAAATGAAACAAAGTCCTAATTTAAAATCTAAAATCATAAAGTTCATGGAAGAAAAATAGGGACAACATTCGGAGACCTACTACATAGCATAAACAGTATACAAAACATTACTAACAATCCAGATGAAAATCTAGATAACTAGGAGCTCCTAAAAATCAAACACCTATGCTCATCCAAAGACTTCAACAAAAGAGTCAAAAGATTACCTATAGACTGGGAAAAACATTTTAGCTATGACATTTCCAATCAGTGCCTGATCTCTAAAATCTACATGATACTGCAAAAACTCAACTACAAAAAGCCAAAAAACCCAATTTTAAAAAAGGCAAAAGATATGAACAGACACTTCACTAAAGAAGACATTCAGGTAACTAACACATACAGGAGGAAATGTTCATGATCTTTAGCCATTAGAGAAACGCAAATCAAAATTACACTGAGATTTCATCGCGCTCCAACAAGCCTGGCATTAAACAAAAAACACAAAACAGTAAATGTTGGAGAGGCTGTGGAGAGATTGGGACACTTATACATTGCTGGGGGGAATGTCAAATGGTACAACCGCTTAAAAAGCTAGAAATAGAATTACCATATAATCCAGCAATCCCACTCTTTGGAATATATCCCAGAGAAATAAGAGCCTTTACAGGACCAGATATATGCACATCCATGTCCATTGCAGCACCCTTTACAATAGCAAAAAGAGGGAAGCAAGCAAGGTGCCCACCAACAGATGAATGGATAAAGAAATTATGGTATATTCCCACAATGGAATACTACACATCGATAAAGAACAGTGATGAATCTGTGAAACATTTCATAACATGGAGGAATCTGTTGGGCATTATGCTGAGTGAAATTAGTCAGATGCAAAAGGACAAATATTATATAAGACAACTATTATAAGAACTCCAGAAACAGTTTAAACAGAGAGTAAAATATCCTTTGATGGTTACAGGAGGTGGGAGGGAGGGGGAGTGGGAGAGGGGTATTCACTAATTAGAAAATACATAACAACTACTTTAGAAGACTGGACAGACAATACACAACACAGGCATATTCAGCATTCTTCACCATCACCACAATTCAGAGGCATCCATTCTTCTTCAGTCTTCCTTATTCACTCTCCAGCTTTCACATGCATAGGAGGCAACTGAAAACACCATGGCTTGGGTCAGGCACACCTTAGTCTTCAAGGTGACATCTTTGCTTTTCAACAATTCAAAGAGCTCGTTTTCAGCAGAGTTGTCCAGTGCAATGCATCTTGTGACTTCTTGACTGCAGCTTCCACCTGTGTTGATTGCGATTCCAAGTAAAATATAATCCTTGACATCCTCAATCTTTTCTCCCTTAATCATGATGTTCCTTATTGGTCCAGTTGTGAGGATTTTTGTTTTCTTTATGTTGATCTTCATCAGTACTTGCTTCAAGTCCTCTTCACTTTCAGCAAGCAAGGTTGTATCATCTGCATAACGCAGGTTGTTAATGAGTCTTCCTCTGTCTTAGTCATCTAGTGCTGCTATAACAGAATGCCAGATCCTGATGGCTTTAACAAAGAGAAGTTTATTCTCTCACAGTCCAGTAGGCTAAAAGTTCAAATTCAGTGCATCAGCTCCAGTAGAAAGCTTTCTCTCTCTCTGTTGGCTCTGAAGGAAGGTCCTTGGGATGCATCATTCTTCCCTTGATCTGGGAGCATCTCAGCACAGGAACGTCAGCCCAGATGATGCGCTCTGCTCCCAGTGCTGCTTTCTTGGTGGTATGAATTTCCCCTGTGTCTCTGCTTGCTTCTCTCTTTTATATCTCAAAAGAGATTGGTTTAAGACACTACCTAATCTTGTAGACCTCATCAATATAACTGCAGCTAATTCATCTTATTACACCATAGCATTAGGATTTACAACATACAGGGAAATCACATCAGAAGATAAAATAATAGACAGTGGTAATAATCATACAAGGAAATCATGGCCTAGCCAGGTTGAGAGATATTTTGGGGAGACACAATCTAGTCTAGGCCATCCTCCAATCCTGATGTCCCATTTCTTCTTCACACTGTCCAGTTTCTCAGATTATTTCCTCAGCATACAGATTTCTCAGATTATTTCCTCAGCCTACAGATTGAGTAGGTAAGGTGAAAGGACTTTAAAACCTGTAGTACCCCCTTGTTCTCTTCTAATGACTGCCTCTTGATCCATGTACAGATTCCTCATGGGCAATATTAATTATTCCTGAATTCCCATTCTCTGCAATGTTATCCATAATTTGTTATGATCCACACAGTCGAATACCTTAGTGTAGTCAATAAAACACAGGTAAACATCTTTCTGGTATTCTCTGCTTTCAGCCAGGATCTATACAACATCAACAGTGATATCCCTGGTTCCACGTCCTCTTCTAAACACAGCTTGAATTTGTGGCAGTTTCCTATTGATATACTTCTGTAGCCACTTTTGAATGACCTCCAGCAAAATATTGCTTACATGTGATATTAAAGATATTGTTTGATAATTTCCGCATTCAGTTGGATCAGCTCTCTTGGTAATGGGCATAAATATGGATGTCTTCCAGTCAATTGCCCAGGTAGCTGCCGTCTAGATTTCTTGGCATAGATGAGTGAGCAGTTCCAGCGCTGTGTCCATTTGTTGAAACATCTCAATTGATATTCCATCAATCCCTGGAGCCTTGTTTTTGGCCAATCACTTCAGTGCACCTTTGACTTCTTCCTTCAGTACCACTGGTTCCTGATCATATGCTACCTCCTGAAACAGGTGAACACTGACCAATTCTTTATGGTATAGAGACTCCGTGTATTCCTTCCATCTTCTTTGTATGCTTTCTGTATCGTTTAATATTTTCCCCCTAGAATCCATGAGTATTGCAACTCAAGACTTGAATTTTTTCTTCAGTTCTTTCAACTCAAGTAATCCTGAGCATGTCCTTCCCTTTTGGTTTTCTATCTCCAGCTCTTTACATGTGTCAGCATAATATTTTACTTTATGTTTTCAAGCAGCTCTTTGAAATCTTCTGTTCAGCTCGAACATTTATTTACTGATTATTTTTATTAGAATAAAAAAAATGCTACAATAAAATCCTTTTGTTGTTTGTATTTCTGTGGAAACCCCAGAGGAGGAATGGCTGGGAAACTGGTTCTATAAAAAGAAGGACCATTATAAGCACAAAAGAACTCTAAGCCCCACTGCCTCAAGGCAGGAAGAAAGGACTCCTACAAAGGATTGTCTACTGATGTGAGCCAGAAATGGGAAGCAGGAGGCAGAGTGGGTGGTAGGAGAAAGGCAGCATTCAGTACCTCGAACAAAGTATTCCCCCAAAAGGTTATGATTATGACTCTGGGCAAGAGGTAATGGCACCTCGTGTGAACACAGGATTCTTTAGTTCTTCTTGAAGTGGCAACATCTCCCCGAAAAGCAACTATGACCTGAGTTTGGGAGAATTGGTAATTATCCAAGAAGATATCCAAACCAATACAATAATAACAGAAATACTTACCAATTGCTTTTGAGTGAAAGACTTCATATAGCAGCAAGGGCATAAACAACACCCAAACATAAATGGGTCTGACTCCAAAACTCAAACTCTTAACCACTACTCTCTATTGCCCATTCCTCACCAGTCTAAACAGCAACATTAGGCTCCCATCCAATTCCTTGGAATTCCCTGAAAATTAAAACACAGGTGTGGTGTAATGAATTACTTAATATGCCCCTTCTAGCCATGGTCTTTGTGACTCACATACAATGATGGAGTGGGACTATGCAAATCAGGTATATGGATCATATGATGGTTAAGGGTTATGTGCCAATTTGGCTAGACCATGATCCCCAATATTATATGATTCTCCTCCATTTTTGGGGTCCTGTGTTCTGACCTCTAATGTTGATGAGGCAGGATTGGTGTAGGGTGTGTCTTGGATTGCAGCTTTGCAGGAGGGCTTGACTCAAGTCCCACCCTTACTCAAGTTATGTCCTTCCCTGCAGTGTGGCCTGCATGTAAGGTATAAGTGTGGATGACCTGGCAGGATTCTCTCTCTCCGCCTCTGAATCCCAAATCTAGTACATGATCAATTCACCTCCAGTTCTTGGGACTTGAGCCAGAGGCCTACTGTCTGACCTGCCGATTATGGGTTCGCAGACCTCCACAGCCCCAAGGGCCAGCAGCTTATCATCTGACCTGATTCTGCAGCCTTGTGAGCCAGCACCCTGTGGTCTGAACTGCCAGTTTGGGTTCATCAGACCCTGTAGCCGCATGGGTCGAGAGAAGCTTCCACCTGACTCAGATTTAGAACTTGCCAGCCTCTACAACTTCTTGAGCCTTTTCCTTTACATGTCCATGAGTTCTGTGAGACATCGCAGTGAAATACAGAATCCAAAGAAGGGAGGGAGAATATTGAAGGGAGAGGGATTAGTTGATGTTAGAGATGATGGAGTGGTACAGTAGTTTGGGAAAGTTGGACATTTAGGACATCTTCAACCTCTGCGTCATACAATCCAGCTCTGTGCTGATTCTTCTAAAAGAAACTTTTGTTGAACTATCTAGTTAAAATTTTGAGCTCAGGGATGTGGCTGAGTTCACTGTCCCAGTTGCCACATTCACAGCTGAGCCATGGACTTGACACTAAAGTCCTCTGAAAATTAACTCAATTTAACCCCAAGCTCCTCTCCCCTAGTGAATAAGGCAGACTGCCAAGTGCCTCTGACACCTGTCAGAATATTTACAGACCAACACACATGAGTTATATGCCCGTTCCAAAGATCCTGGCTTTGAGAAGCTCACATCTCTGAGAGCAGACAAACAAACAAAAACAGAAAACATAATACAGACTGGTGAGTCCTAAAACCTGTCTGAGCACAAGGTATAAAGTGAAGAGAGCTTGTGGAGGGAATCTCAGCACTGAACTTAGAAGGTGGAGTAAGAGAGCGAGAGGTTCAAAATCTGGAGGCCCTGCTCTGGCAAAGATTTGTCTAAACTTCCAGCCTCATGTCACCCTTGCTGCTCAGAACTGAAGCAACAATTGTGGGTCCACACAGAAAGTGGAGAATTTAAAGGTTGTGTGTCAACTTGGCTGGGCCATGGTTCTCAGTGCTTTGACAGTTATGTAATGATATAGTTCTAAAGTTATGTAATGATGTAATTTGGCAATAAGGTAATTATGAAGCTATTTTCCATTTTGTGATATAATGTAATTGCTTCCATGATGAGATCTGATGCGATCAGCCAATCAGTTGTAAGAGGAGTTGCCTCAGGAATGTGGCCTACATCCAATGGATATGGACATTCTGTCAAAGGTCTCTGGCTTTTGCTCACTCTAGATCCTGCATCCCACTCGTCATCATCTGACCTCTGGGTCTTGGGACTTGAGCCAGCAGCCTACCATATTGCATGCCGATCTTGGGATTCATCAGCCTCCACAGCCTATGAGCCAGCAGCATGCTGTCTTACCTCCCGATCTTGGATTAGGCAGTCCCTGCCACGACATGAGACAGAAGAAGCCTCTAGGTTGATGCCTAACCCAAGGATTTGAAGCTACTAAAATTGCATGACCCATTTCCTTGAGAGAAATCTCTCTATATAAAAAGCACTGGGTTATATACAGATAAAGATATATAGATAGATGATGGATAGATAGAAGATAGACAGACAGACAGATAAAAGATAGACAGATAGACGGATAAACAATCGACGGATAGGCGATCGACAGACGATCGACGGATGGATCAATCGGCAGATGGATCGATCGGCAGATGGATGGATGGATAGATCGATCGATAAAGGTATAGATATATAGGTATATAGACAGATATATACACGGTTCATTGTTTTCCTTCTTTCGAGAACACAGCCTAAGACATTTCATACCAAGAGTGGGTCTAGGGAGAGAAAATTAAAAGGATGAGTTTTCTAAATGTTTTCTCAAGTCTGCTTAGTCTTAAAGATGTTGATGGCTCTGCTTCCAGTAGGAACGAGGGCATTGCTAATCCATGACATGAAGTGGCAATAGAAACACACAAAATATCACCACCAATAGATGAAGTATTCGTGAGAGGTGAAGCTCAGAATGATTGTATGTTTCATACTTTTCTACAATTTTGTCACAATGAGAAGTATGAGGAAGATACTTTGTTGGTCATACATCCACTAGACAAAGTGGTAAAAGAAAGAGGTGAGCTCAGAACTTCAGAGTCACAGCTCAAGTGCCACACAAATGACCTCAAAGTTGCCACTTGTGCCCTGAAAGAAAACCTCATTCTTGTAGTAAATGAGCTGATATTGCCAAAGACAAACGCAGAATCGAATAAGAGTGCCTGAATTACAACGTCAATTGAATTCCCAAACTCTCATGGTTTCTGAAGTTAAAGTGAGGGCATCGGTTGGGAAGATATAGCACCCTTAAGCTTGGGACGGGGACATATGGGTAGATAATCAGGAAGCTGTGGACACTGAGCCCCAAAATTCTGTTGAATCACTCCTGCCAATAGAACCGTTCCTCTCACTCCCATCTGAATAGATTACTGCATCTTTGTCTGCTAAGTCACAATCTCCAGTAAACTCATTAGCCTCTCCACCCCCATCTGATGAGATTAACCCAGCCGTGTCTGAAGAGCCTTTGTCTAAGATATTGCCTGTCACTGCATCTGACTCAATACTTAGGGCATCAGCTGAGACAGACACCTTACAAGACATTGCTGAATGTTCTCAGAACACATCCCCACCACCCATTTTTGCTTCCAGACCTATAACTAGATGTAAGTCCCAGGGAGTCCCAAAAAGGAGAGTAAAAGGTGTGACCCAGGAAGAGTTACTCTACATTCCAAAATAACTGCTTGGCTTTTCTAACATGTACAAACAGAAATGGGAATACAAGTGAGAAAGGCTTTTAAAGGGGAATAGTGCAAGGAACATAAAGTTGGATCAGTCTGAGATTATTGCTATGGGCCCACTAAGCTCAGACTCTTCATTCAATGTTTCAGCTCAAAAGGTTAGAAAATAATCTAATGGTTTATTTGGATGGGTCATTGAAGCATGGATTACATGGTGGCCATTACTAAATCAACTTGAAGCACCAGATCTGCCTTGGTATACTGTAGAAGAAGGTATCCAAAGCCTTAGGGAAATGGTAGAGTGGACCCACAGACCCACACATGGAGTGCCCAGAGGACACAACTTTTGCCACAACAGTGGAGAACAAATTTGTGAAGGGAGGCCCACCATCCTTAATGAATACTGTGATTGCTATTTTATGTAAGTTAGATTTGACAATGGGAATTTTCCTAACTAAATTAAGACACCTAAATACAATGGAGCCAATTGGACCCTGTGGTGGTAGAGGCCAAGTGGAAGCACTCAAACAACAAAGACAAGGTGGGCTTGGTTACCATAATGGCCAGTGAAGTCAAAGCAGTAATCAGAAGAGTCTGACTCATATGGACTTATGGAGTTGGAACTTAGTCATGGTCTCCCTAGGAGTGAAATGGATGGGAAATCTACTAAATATTTACTTGATCTGTACAAGCAGGAGAATTCTAGGTCAAATGAACAGCAGTCTAAGTCAAATTGCCAGAATACAGACTCATGGCCTCTCAATCAATTCCCAGACTTCAGGGACTTTACAGGCCCAAAATCCACTGGATGAAGAGGAGGCCAGGTCCCTTGATGAAGGATCCCACTGCACTGCCAAAAATCTATACTGTTAATCTTTCTCCCAGCCTTCCCCAAACAGATCTACAGCCTTTTATGACACTGACTGTTCACTGGGGAAAAGGAAATAATCAGAATTTCTGGGAATTATGGGATAGTGGCTCTGAACTGACACTTATTTCAGGAGACCCAAAATGACACTGTGGCCCACCAGTCAGAGTGAGGGCATATGGAGATCAAGTCAGTAACGGAGTCTTAGCTCAGCTTCATGCTACAATGAGTCCCCAAATCCATCCTGTGGTGGTTTCCCCAGTTCCAGAATACATAATGGGAATAGATATACTCGACAACACTCAACACCCCCACATTGGAAACTTGAAGTGGAGTAAAGGCTACTATGGTAGGACAAAGAAAAATGGAAGCCATTAGAACTACACCTAGCTAGGAAAATAGTAAGCCCAAAGCAGTACCACATTCATGGAGGGATTGCAGACATTACTGCCACTATCAAAGACTTCAAGGATGCACAGGTGGTGATTCTTACCACATTCCTATTCAACTTGCCTATTTAGCTTGTGCAAAAAATACATGGATCTTGGAGAACAATAGTGGATCATCATAAACTTAACCAGGTGCTGACCATAGTTACAGCTGCTGTGCCAGATATGGTTTCATTGCTTGAGCAAATTAATACATCTCCCGGTACCTTGTATGCAGTTAGTGATCTGGCCAATGCATTTTTCTCAATTCTGGTTTTGAATGAACACCAGAACTAGTTTGCATCCAGCTAGTAAAGCCAGCAATGCACCTTCACTGTCCTAGATCAGATATATATCGACTCGCCACCGTTTGGCATTATTGAGTCTGCAGGAAACTTTATCACCCTTACTTTCCACAAGATGTCACACTCCTCCATTACATTGATGACATTATGCTCATTGGACCTAGGAAGGAAGCAGTGTCAATGACTCTGGACTTAGAAGTAAAACATTTGCATGCTAGAAGGTGGGAAATTAATGCAACAAAAATTTAGGCCCCTTCCACCTCTGGGAAGTATCTAGGGGTCTTGTGGTGTGGGGCATATCGAGACATTTCTTCTAAAGTGAAACATAAGTTCTTGCATGTGGCTCCTCCCACAACTAGAAAGGCTAGACAATGACTTGTGAATCTCTTTGCATTTTGGAGGCAACATATCCCTCCTTTGGGTGTGTTATTCTGGCCTATGTATCAAGTGACTTGAAAACTGCTAGTTTGAGTTGGGGCCCAGGACAAAAGAAGAATCTTCAACAGGTTCAGGCGGCTCTGCAAGCTGCACTGCCACTTGGGCCATATAATCCAGTTGATTCAATGGTATTTGAAATGTCAGGGGTAGATAGAGAAGTTGTTTGGAGTCTTTGACAAGCCACTATTGGTGAATCACAGTGCAGACCCTTAGGATTTGGGAGCAAAACCCTGTCATCCTCTGAAGACAATTGCTCTCCTTTTCAGAAACAGCTTTTTGCTTGTTATTGGGCCTTAATAGAGACTGAACACTTAACCATGCTTAGCCATAGACCAAACATTGAATATACAAGGGAATGCCAAAAGAACAAACAAATCTGTCTTGGAAGAAGTTCAGCCAGAATGCTCCTTAGAGGCAAGGATGGCGAGAGTGTGTCTTACATACCTTGGACATGTTGTCAGGAGGGATGAGTCCCTACAGAAGGACATCATGCTTGGCAGAGTACAGGGTCAGCGGAGAGGAGGAAGACCCTCAGCAAGGTGGATTGACACAGTGGCTCCAACAATGAGCTCAAGCATAACAATGATTGTAAGGATGCTGCAGGACCGGGCAGTGTTTCCTTCTGTTGTGCATAGGGTTGCTATGAGTCAGAAATGACTCGACAGCACCTAACAACAACAACAAGCCATAGACCACCAAGTGACCATGTGGCCTGAAGTGCCCATCATGAACTGGATGTTGTCTGACTGACAGAACCATAAAGTCAGACATGCACAGCAACAGTCTGTCATTAAATGGAAGTGGTATATATGAGACTGGGCACAAGCAGGACCTGAAGGTACAAGTAAGTTGAACGAGAAAGTGGCCCAAATGCCCAGGGTATCCACTTCTGTCACGTTACTCACCCTCTCCCAGTCTGCACCTACGGACTCATAGGGAGTTCTTTACGATCAGGTAACTAAGGAACAGAAAACTCATGCCTGGTTTACAGATGGTTCTGCAGAATATGCTGGCGCCACTCGAAAGTGGACAGCTGGCAGCACTATAGGCCCTTTCTTCCTGAAGGTTGGTGGTGAAGGGTAATTCTCCCAATGGGCAGAACTTTGAGGGGTGCACCAGGCAGTTCATTTTGTTTGGAAGGAGAAATGGCCAGATGTGTGATTCTGTACCGATTCATGGACTGTGGCCAGTGGTTTGGCTGATTGGTCAGGGACTTGGGAGGAACTCGACTGGAAAATAGGAGATAAGGAGGTACAGGGAAGAGGTATGTGGATACACCTCTCTGAATGGACCAAAGAAGCCAATATATTTGTTTCTGATGTGAATGTTCACCAAAGGGTGCCCTTGGCAGAAGAGTATTTTAACAATCAAGCGGATAGGAAGACACGTTCTGTGGAAACAAGTCATCCTCTTTCTCTAGCCACTCTGGTCATTGCCCAGTGGGCTCATGAATGGAGTGGCCAGGGTGGCAGGAATGGAGGTTATCCATGGGCTCAACAATATGGACTTCCACTGACCGGGGCTGACTCAGCTACAGCCACTGCTGAGTGCCCAATCTGCCAGCAGCAAAGACGAATATTGAGTCCCTGATATGGCACCATTTCTCAAGGTGATCAACCAGCACCCTGGTAGCACGTTGATTACATTGGACTGCTTCCATCATGGAAAGGGCAGCACTTTGTTCTTACTACAATGGACAGTTAATCTGAATATGGGTTTCCTTCCCTGCATCCAATATTTCTGCCAAAACTACCATCCGTGGGCCTACAGAAGGCTTTTTCCACCATCATGGTATCCCACACCATTGCCTCAAATCAAGGGACTCACTTCACAGCAAATGAAGTACAAAAATGGGCCTGCCCTCATGGAATTCACTGACCTTACCATGCTCTCCACAATTCTGAAGTAGCTGGCTTAAGCAAATAATGCAATTGTCTTCTAAAGACAATTAAAGCACCAGCTAGGTGGCAATACCTTGCAGGGTTGGTGCAATGTTCTCCAGTAAGTTGTATGTACTCTAAACCAGGGACCAATATATGGTTTTGTTTCTCCCATAGCCAGGATTCATGGGTTCAGGAATCAAGGGTGGAAATGGGAATGTCACCACTCACTACTACCCCTAGTGACCCACTCATAAAATTTTTGTTTCCCGTCCCCTCAACCTATGCTTTGTGGGTCTAGCAGTCTTAGTTCCAAAGGGAGAAATGCACCCACCAGAACACACAGCACTGATTCCATTGAACTGGAAGTTAAGAATGCCTCATGGCCACTCCTCCTCATGTTTCTGGATCAACAGACAAATAAGAGAGTTACTACATTGGCTGGTGTGATTGACCCTGACTACCATGTGGAAATAAGATTCATATTACATAATGGAGGTAATGAAGAGTATGTCTGGAATACACGAGAACCCCTAGGACATCTCTAAGTACTACCATGCCATGTGAATAAAGTCAATGGAAAACTACAGCAGCCCAATTCGGACACGACCACTAATGGCCCAGACCCTTCAGGAATGAAGGTTGCGTCACCCCACCAAGCAAAGAACCACAACCACCAAAAGTGCTTGCTGAGGGCAAAGGGAATGCAAAATGGGTGGTGGAAGAAGGTAGTCCTAAATACCAGTTACAACCACAAACCCAGTTGCAGAAACTAGGATTGTAATTGTTATGAACATTCCTTCTCTGTATCTGTATATCAAATTCTTTGTTTTCTTCATTTGTAAAATATAAGATGTAAACTGGTTTTTGATTATATGCATGTTAGTTATGTTAGGTGCACGTATGACACTGTAATTGTCTTTATTCAGAGATTGTGTATGGTTTAAGGAGATGTGCACAGGTGCCAAGTTGACAATGGGTGGACTGTGATTGGTGAGGCTGTTTTTCAACTTGGCTGGGCCATGATTCTCAGTGATTTGGCAGTTATGTAATGATGTAGTTTTGGCAGTTATGTAATGATATAATTTGGAAGTTATGCAATTATGTATGTATCCTTCATTTTGTGATATAATGTAATCACTTCCATGATTTGATCCAATATGATCAGCCAACCCATTGTAAGGGTGTTTCCTCAAGGGTGTGGCCTGCACCCAATATACATGGACGTTCTGGCAAAGCTCTCTGGCTTTTGCTCACTCTTGACCCTGCATTCCACTCATCATCATCTGATCTCTGATTCTTGGGACCTGAGCCAGCAGCCTGCCATATTGCCTGCAAATCTTGGGGGTTGTCAGCCTCTGCAGGCTGTGAGCCAGCAGACTACTGTCTTACCTCCCATCTTGGATGCATCAACCTCCACAGCCTATGAGCCAGCAGCCTGCCATCTCACTTGCCAATCATGAATTCATCAGCCCTTGATTCTTTGTGAGACAGGAGAAGTCTCCAACCTGACACCTGACCCACAGGCCTGGGACTTTCCAGCCTCTTACAACTCCAAGAGGCATTTCCTTAAGATAAATCTCTCTTTCTCTCTCTCTCTCTCTCTCGAACTACCCCCCTTAGTGGCACAGTGGTTAACAGCTATGGCAACTAACCAAAAGGCCGGCAGGTCAAATCCACCAGCCTATCCTTGGAAATCCTATGGGGCACTTCTACTCTATCCTACAGGGCTGCAATGACTTGGAATCAACTCGATGGCAACAGATTTACTTCTCTAGAGAACCCAGCCTAGGACACCAGCCAGATTCCAATGCCTGCCTTTGCAAGAATCCATTTTCATGATTCTATGGATAATCCCAACAGTTCTTTGGACTCTTCATTAGCCTGACGCAGGGCTCTGACCTACTAGGGTCTATAAATATTCTGACAGGTGTCAGAACCACTTTGCAGTCTGCCCTTATCACTAGGGCAGAAGAATTTGGGGGCAAATTCAATCAATTTTCCGAGGAGTTTTGTGTCAACAAACGATTATAAACACCTACTCTGTGCCAGGTATACTGCTAGGTGTTGAGGATCCAGAGGTGCAAAGAGTCTCTGCCCTCTACAAGCTCATATTATACAAGAGATCAGATAAATGAAGTAGGCGTTGTAGATGCGGGAAGTAAAAACAAGCATAATGCACAATAGAGACAGAAAAGGGGAAGTTATGACATTCCTGGGGTCACCTCTGAGTACAATCACTACAGAGAAGATGACACTTAAACTCAGAATTAAGACAAGATGTTCCAAGGCAGGCAAGACTAAGAAACAAATTTCAGGCAGAGGAAACAGAGACAACAAATGTAATGAAAGCAAGAAACAGCATGGAGTGTTGTGGGGATTCGCATTTACTTGGATGCATACAAGGATCATAGCTCTTAGGAGGAGTTCAGAGAAAAATGCGGTCAAAGAGGGAGGCAGGAGACCAGTTTCAGGGCCATGGCACAAAACTAACCATCAGGGATGAGCACCCTGGGTAGCAGAAGAGAGGAGGCAAAAGTTGAGAATGACTCTAGACTGGGATGTTGCGAGACAGGTGTGGGTAAAGAAAAGATCAAAGCCAAGTTGAGTAGTGGTGGTGGATCATGGAGGGTAGGCTGAGGGAAGGAGGTGACACCAGCCAAGGTTCACAGGAAGAGAAAAGAAGAAGAGGCGTAGAGACCCAAGGTCCTGATTTGTTTGAGAAATAGGGGAAATGAAAGCAAGAGAGAGAAGGAGCAGCAAGGCTAAACAGAAAAAGGTGGACAAGACAATGTCAGAAAGGAGTGCAGCCAATTTATGACAAAGCCCAGAGTAGAAGGGGACCCCAAGTAGAGAGGAGCAATTGGTGAGGAGGGACCTGTTAGTTAGTTAATTAGTAAAGGATTATTATCTTATCTCAAGCATATCCTGTTGGTGGGATAGAGAAGGAAACAGCAGATCTGGTTGAAAGATGGGCGTGACTAGTAGGTTGGTAGGCGACCGTGACCAAGCTTATAGGAGTGAAGGAATGCGATGGAGTGAACCTCAAGGAGGAGATGTAGGGGACATGGCCTGGAAATGGCACTGGGGATGGAAGTGAATACTGATCCCTCCTGACTCCTGTCTCTTTCAGGCTTGAGTATGTCGAGAGTGAGCAGCTACCCTGACATCCCAGGAAAGAGGCCACAAGGGGATTGGTGTCCTCCAGAGAGCCAGGGCTGGGGAGGCAGCCCCTGTGCCATGTTGGTTTCTGAGTCCTAAGTGCCCAGCAGAGTGTGACCCCAAGTAGAGGATCCCACACTGGAAGTTGGTTTCTCCCTTCCCACTTAATCTGGCCAAAGGTTAGTTCATTTTTCAAGTATCCCACTGAGGGAAGATTCTTCCAGCACCCATAAGGGAACACATCACTACTGTGGACCTTAACCAGCCCTATTCCTTCACCTGCTTCCTGTGGGACTGCCCCACTAGACAAGAAGCTCTTCAAGTCTTCACTGTTCCTTCACTTCTGTCTCCACAGTGCGCATGTCTCACACCGCAGTGAGGAGAAACACCTCAGAGCACAAGCTCCCTCTCATTCACACACACACACACGCATGCATAAACACACACAAACACACACACGTTCTGTAGATTAACACATACAAGCACAAACAAATCATATCCATGGACTTCTGGAGGTGGAGCTGGTTCTCAGGACCGTTCTACCTCTTCCCATTCATGACAATGACCCATAGGGAAAATGCCCGCTGGCCCTCAGGCTCAAGGGGAAGGCATCATTTTGGCCCAGGATGTACTTTTGACCTCAGAGGCGGGATCCAACTCCTGCATGGCCCTTAGAAAAACTGCAGTGAAGGGCTAGGAAATAAAGCATCTGTTCCTCCTCCCTGCTCTTTCCTAAACAGCCACGTGGGTGATGGACATCTCCGTGTCACACCTGAGGTGCCCTAACCCGCGAAACACTCACACAGAGACAGACACCACTTGGGAGACAAAGAGACATCCCAGGATCCCAGCTCTATCCCAGGAGAAAAAAGAGCAAGTACCATACTAACAGGCCCCTCCTGTGATGCCAGGAGTTGGGCTACATTGGGGCCCTGAGGAGTAGAAGTGGACCTGGGTTAAAACCAGGAAGGAATCTCTGGAGTGAATGTCAGCTGGGTTGACCCCTCTTGTGGAAAGTCTACAAAGCCGAGCTTCAGTATTTGTCCATTCGTCCACTCATACCACCAAAAGAGAAGGAAGAAGTAATGCCAAGTATCAGGTGCAAGGAGATACTTTATTGTTTTGGGGGTCTCTGGAGACCTCTAGGCTGGACTGGCCAGGGATCACTGGCATCCCCCGGAACAGGGCGGCACACCATGGCTCTGTTTGTGGTAGTCAGTAGCTATGTCCCCCACTACACAGAGAAACTCGGAAAAGTCAATCTTCTTATCCTTATTCTTGCCTTTTTCATCAAAGACATTGCATAAGTAATTTTTGCCCCTTCTTTCCTGTGAGGTTAAAAATATACAAACAAACACAAAAACATTATCCAGGGAGAAGAGGAGAATAGAGACAGATGAAGAGACAAAACCTAGGGCTGAACCAAAGGTAAGGTTGGTCAGGTGAGGCTATGGAGATGGAAAGATGGGGTCAAGCAAAGTCAAGCCCTGACTCATCACTGGAGATTTCTGGCCAAAAATGGCAACTTGCATGGGGAGTACACTGCTAAATGACAAGTGGACTCAGGCTCCTCCACCACCTTAACTTCAGATGCACTGTCTTCATTCTTCCCCCAGGGGACCAATACAGCCCAGCCAGTTACTCTCCTCATTCTCTAATGCTCTTCCCACTTAAATTCTTTCCCATCAAAACCTATCTGTTCCGCCCCATTTATTCTATTCCTTAGTCTCACTCTGTGTTAATGATTCCTTCTCACACTTAAATGAAATTAGGGCTATGAATGCACTTTGCCTGTGTAAAAGACGGTGGCCCTGTCTGTAGGGTGCATGATTCTCACCGTGTTATCTTTGCTTCCACAGGCAGTGGTAGTTCAGTGGTACAATTCCCACAGTGGTAGAATTCCCACCTCCCAAACAGGAGCCCCGAATTCAATTCCCCACCACTGTAACATGGTGCACATCACTCGCCTGGCAGTGGAGGCTTGTATGTTGCTATGATGCTGAAAAGCAGCTAACAATAACCCCTTCTCCCAGGAAAATGTGAAGAGGAGTCTTTAGGAGGCAACCTTTTACCCCAAGGCAACCAGACCCTTGGAGGGCTCTCAGTGACCAGTGGGAGGACACATGCTTTAGTCTATTCACTGACTTTCAAATTATACCACTTTCTTGAGTCTCTAATATGGCCACCACTTTTTGTCATTGTCAAAGCATTTTCTAATAAATCATTTCATTTCCACAATGTCACCTCAGGAAATTAAGTTCTATTATCCACTTTTGCAAATGAGAAAACTTAGGGTCAAACTGTGGGTGATGGTCCAGGGTCATGCAGCAGGGAGCCCCAGGGGCAGGACAGGTGCCCAGGAGAAAAAAAATCATGACTCTTTGTCCTGAGCTCCTAGAATCTTCCATTCTGCCTCCACATGGGACTGGCCCTGCCTTGGGCCTGGAGGTAAAATGAGGAGAGAAAGGAGGTGTGGAGAGTGAATCAAGGAATGGCCAGATTCCAGATCGGCCAATCACAAACAGTGCATCCACGTCAAAGCGGGATTCTCAGACATGCCAAAGCCCATGGACTCCATCCACCCACCCCGTCTCCTCCCTGCACACACATACACAGTCTCTTCCTGCCCCAGACAAGCAAGACCCCTAGTCACACAGTCATTGAGGAAGTTGGGGAAGTTCTCCTTCAGCAACTTCAACAAGTTTGCCCTATTGGTCTTATCATCAAGCCCAGTGTTTCAATGAAATAGTTCGACCAAGCTCAGTACCAAATTCTGAGCTGCAGTGTGGCATATCTTGACTTTCTCAGCTGCAATGTTGCTCATCTTGCCTTTTATTCCAAGACAAGAGTCTACAGACAAGAAATCAATGAGAAAGAACTGGGTGGAAGAGAGTTTGAAGGAGAAGGACAAGGAGTGAATGCGGGCTGAGTCTTTCTCAAATGGTGAGGTAAATTGGTCTCAGGGAGGGGAGAGTGGAACTGAGTCCTTGGTCCCGACCCCATTCCTAGGAGAGTCCGGGAGGAGAGGGAGGGGAACAGTGGAGATCAAGGCTGTGTCAGCAAGGGGCAGGGGCTGACCTGCAGTGGATGGGTATACAATGTCTTCTGGCTCACCCAGTTGGGAGCGAGATAACAAAGAGAAGCATCAAATCCCAAGGCAAGATATTCCCATCGAGCAGATCTTTTGGTCTACCCCATTCTCCCCACTTCCACTTAGGAAATTACCAGGGACCACCAGCCTGAGCAATCAGGTCTAGAATCCTGGGATTCTGGCTTTCCGACACAGTGGTAGAACTCCCACCTTCCCAACAGGAGGCCCAAGCTCAATGCCTCACCAATGTACCTCGGTACACAGCCACCACCAATTCTGACCCCTCCACCCTCCAAGACCTTCCCAGAGTTATTTTGGAAGACCTTGTGCCAAAAGAGTGCACTGAAACCAGGGAGTAAAGAAAACCAAGGGCTACAGAAGGAAGATATTCTTTACCTGACAGTTCTCAGAAAAGCACCTAATACTGAGCCAAGAGGAATAAAAAGATCATCTAGCCAAGCCAGCCCCCCTCTGAGACTGGTGGACAAGAAGAGATATAGGATTTGCCAGGACAAGCCCAAGGTCCCACTCTATTAGTTGCAGAACGCAGGCATACTGACTTCCAGGCAAGGTTAGTATTCTCCCACAGCTGCAGGCAGCAGAGCAGGTGGGCACCAGGCATGACTCCTAGGAAAGAACAGAGACAGGTGCAGACTTACTGGACCTGAGGATGATCACGGAGGAGAGAATTAGTGAGACTATGCATCTGGACACAAAGCAGGCCCTTTATGCAGCTCAGCCTCAGATCTTCCCAGAGGCTGGGTACCCTGTGACAGTGTTCATTAGTTTCCCCAAAAGTTGCACCACTTTGGGTGGGGAGACACACTGAAGACGCTATACGCAAAACTTCCTTACAGATATGCTGGGTCTCCAGTGCCTGTCACTATCAGGCCACATCACCACAATTCTGCCCAGCCCAGGCTCCTGGCCAGTGGGAAGAGGCCCCATGTAAGAGAGGTGTGGACAGAGTTGAGTACATTGCCATATCTCAAGAATGATGGACTCTAGGGATCTGGGAGGGAAGAAATACCTGTTCATTCAGTCATTCCACAACATTCTATCAATGGCTAGTGATAACCGTCTCCTTTTCCAAGTACGGTGAAGAGCCAGGAAGTGGGTTACTGTTTTATGTACATTGCCTCACACTCCCATGAGAGCACTCTCAGTTCACATAAGGCTCTCTACCACTGTGAGGTAGGTATTTTCCCTTCTTAGAGATAAGCAAATTGGGACCAAGGCTGGGTTTCTCTCAGAAAAAATTTGACAAAGTCAGGATTCAAACCCACATCTCTCAGACTTCAAAGCCCTGTCTTAATCATATTACCCTCTGGGTGAGCCTCAGATGGTGTTACCGTCTGGACTGGGCAAGGGGTCACACCATTGCCTGCCCTGCAGGAGCCCACACTCCAGGACAGGTGACCCTGCACAGAAGCATCCCACAGGTAACTATATCCATGAAACTGTGGCCTCTAGGGCCACAGCGTCAGTGAGCGAGGCCTCTGTAATTCCTAAAGCCCTGGTTGTCACAACTTTCAGGCCATGAGCCTCTCTGCAAGGGCTGTCTGTGGGCACCATTGCCCTAGTAACAAAATCTTTTCCGTCAGGGAAGCTCACTATGTTTTAAAAAACACCTTCTCTGATATCATCTTGCCAGATCCTCACAGGAATCCCCAGAGGGAGACTGCGATTACCGACAGAGGAAGGACTGACAATCAGCCAAAGATGGTTAGTGAGACACTTCAGTATCATCTCACCACACAGCCCCGTGGGGACCCCAGGGGTATGCCAGGAACCACTGTCGAGATCCAAATTCGGCTGTGTGGTCAGTACGGTAACCACTCTCTCAATCTCTCCTATTTGGAGACTGAAAGTGGAAAGTCACATTTTTGAGGTTCTTTTGCATCCAGGGCCCAGATGTGATTAGGTTGAGAATCTCCAGAGAGATTTAGAAGGTGCAGCCGAGGCAGCTACAAAGCCAGCTCCAACACAGGTAAGTGTTCACAGAAGCTGTACCCTCAGTGACACTGTCCAGTCATCTGCTTTGTCCAGTCATGGGAGCTGTGGTGGTGCCATGCTGGTAGCCGTCCTAGAACTAGTTTTCTAAATTCTGGGTCACAGCCAAGAAGGTTCACCTTACAAGCAACAGTTCTGCAGTGGCTCTCTGACTTCCTCTCCTCCAGCCCTCCAAAGTGTTATAAGCCATTGAAACCCTGGATTAATTGTCTTTCTGCTTAAAATACAGGGAGTGAACCCTCAGGCTCCAGAAGAAAGCAAATAGTAAAAATTAGAGAAGAATTAAATGAATTAGAGAACAGAAAAACAACTGAAAGAGTTAACAAGACCAAAAGCTGGTTCTTTGAAAAAAAATAACAAAACTGATAAACCATTGGCCAGACTGACAAAAGAAAAAAGAGACAAAGCAAATAATCCAAACAACAAATGAGATGGCCAATATCACAGCAGACCCAACTGAAATTAAAAGAATGCTATCAGATTGCTACGAAAAATTATACTTCAACAAATTTGAAAACATAGAAGAAATGGATCAGTTTCTAGAAACATACTACCTACCTAAACTAACACAGAGGAAGAACAACTAAATACACCCATAACAAAAGAAGAAATTGAAAAAGAAATTTCAAAACTCAAAATAAAGAAAAGCCCTGGCCCTGATGGCTTCACTGCAGAGTTCTACCAAACTTTCAGAGAAGAATTCACACCACTACTACTAAAGCTATTTTAGAACATAGAAAAGGATGGAATACTTAAAAACTCATTCTAGGAAGCCAGCATATCCCTGATACCAAAACCAGGTAAAGACCACAAAAAAGAAAATTACAGACCTATATCCCTCATACCAGGTATGCAGAGATGGTTCAACATTAGAAAAACAGTTAATGTAATTCATCATATGAATAAAAGACAAAAACCACATGATTTTATCAATTGATACAGAAAAGGCATTTGACAAAGTTCAACACCCATTCATGATAAAAACTCTTAGCAAAATAGAAATAGAAGGAAAATTCCTCAACATAATAAAGGACTTTTATACAAACCCAATAGACGACATCATCCTAAATGGAGAGATTCTGAAAGCATTCCCCTTGACAATGGGAACCACACAAGGATGCCCTTTATCAGCACTCTTTTTTTTTTTAAATAATTTTTATTGTGCTTTAAGTGAAAGTTTACAAGTCAATTCAGTCTGTCCCATATAAGCTTATATACACCTTACTCCATACTCCCACTTACTCTCCCCCTAATGAGTCAGCCCACTCCCTCCTTCCAGTCTCTCCTTTCTTGACGGTTTTGCCAGTTTCTAACCCTCTCTACCCTCCCATCTCCCCTCCAGACGGGAGACGCCAACACAGTCTCAAGTGTCCACCTGATACAAGTAGCTCACTCTTCATCAGCATCTCTCTCCAGCCCATTGTCCAGTCCCTTCCATGTCTTATGAGTTGTCTTCGGGAATGTTCCTGTCCTGGGCCAACAGAAGGTGTGGGGACCATGACCGCTGGGATTCCTCTAGTCTCAGTCAGACCATGAAGTCTGGTCTTATTGTGAGAATTTGGGGTCTACATCCCACTGTTCTCCTGCTCCCTCAGGGGATCTCTGTTATGCTCCCTGTCAGGGAAGTCATCGGTTGTGGCCGGGCACCATCTAGTTCTTCTGGTCTCAGGATGATGTAAGTCTCTGGCTCATGTGGCCCTTTCTGTCTCTTGGGCTCATAGTTATCATGTGACCTTGGTGTTCTTCATTCTCCTTTGCTCCAGGTGGGTTGAGACCAATTCATGCATCTCAGATGGCCGCTTGTTAGCATTTAAGGCCCCAGACGCCACAGTTCAAAGTGGGATGTAGAATGTTTTCATAATAGAATTATTTTGCAAATTGATTTAGGACTCCCGTTAAGCCATAGTCCCCAAACCCCAGCCCTTGCTCTGCTGACCTTCAAAGCATTCAGTTTATCCCGGAAACTTCTTTGCTTTTGGTCCAGTCCAGTTGAGCTGACCTTCCGTGTACTGAGTGTTGTCCTTCCCTTCACCTAGAGTAGTTCCTATCTACTAACAAATCAGTAAGTAACCCTCTCCCACCCTCCCTCCCGCCCCCCCCCCGTAACCCCAAAGTATGTGGTCTTCTCAGTTTATACTCTTATAATAGTGGTGTTATACAATATTTGTCCTTTTGCATCTGACTAATTTCACTCAGCATAATGCCTTCCAGGTTCCTCCATGTTATGATATGTTTCATAGATTCATCACTGTTCTTTATCGATGCGTAGTATTCCATTGAGTGAATATACCATAATTTATTTCACCATTCATCCGTTGACGGACACCTTGGTTGCTTCCAGCTTTTTGCTATTTTATACAGTGCTGCAATAAACATGGGTGTGCATATATCTGTTCGTGTGAAGGCTCTTATTTCTCTAGGGTATATTCCGAGGAGTGGGATTTCTGGGTTGTATGGTAGTTCTATTTCTAACTTTTTAAGAAAACGCCAGATAGATTTCCAAAGTGGTTGTACCATTTTACATTCCCACCAGCAGTGTATAAGAGTTCCAATCTCTCCTCAGCCTCTCCAACATTTATTATTTTGTGTTTTTTGGATTAATGCCTGCCTTGCTGGTGTGAGATGAAATCTCATTTAGTTTTAATTTGCATTTCTCTAATGGCTAATGATCGAGAGCATTTTCTCATGTATCTGTTAACTGCCTGAATATCTTCTTCAGTGAAGTGTGTGTTCATATCCTTTGCCCACTTTTTGATTGGGTTGTTTGTCTTTTTGTGGTTGAATTTTAACGGAATCGTATACAGTTTTCTTTTTTTTATATAGATTTTAGAGATCAGGCGCTGGTCAGAGATGTCATAGCTGAAAATTTTTTCCTATCTGTAGGTGGTCTTTTTACTCTTTTTTTTTTTTTATAATAACTTTTATTAAGCTTCAAGTGAACGTTTACAAATCCAATCGGTCTGTCACATATAAGTTTACATACATCTCACTCCCTACTCCCACTTGCTCTCCCCCTCTTAAGTCAGCCCTTTCAGTCTCTCCTTTCTTGACAATTTTGCTGGCTTCCCTCTCTCTCTATCCTCCCATCCCCCCTCCAGACAAGAGTTGCCAACACAATCTCAAGTGTCCACCTGATATAATTAGCTCACTCTTCATCAGCATCTCTCTCCCACCCGCTGACCAGTCCCTTTTATTTCTGATGAGTTGTCTTCGGGGATGGTTCCTGTCCTGTGTCAACAGAAGGTCTGGGGAGCATGGCCGCCGGGATTCCTCCAGTCTCAGTCAGACCATTAAGTTTGGTCTTTTTATGAGAATTTGGGGTCTGTATCCCACTGATCTCCTGCTCCCTCAGGGGTCCTCTGCTGTGCTCCCTGTCAGGGCAGTCATTGATTGTGGCCGGGCACCAACTAGTTCTTCTGGTCTCAGGATGATGTAGGTCTCTGGTTCATGTGGCCCTTTCTGTCTCTTGGGCTCTTAGTTGTCGTGTGACCTTGGTGTTCTTCATTTTCCTTTGCTCCGGGTGGGTTGAGACCAATTGCTGCATCTTAGATGGCCACTTGTTAGCATTTAAGACCCCAGACGCCACATTTCAAAGTGGGATGCAGAATGATTTCATAATAGAATTATTTTGCCAATTGACTTAGAAGTCCCCGCAAACCATGTTCCCCAGACCCCAGCCCCTGCTCTGCTGACCTTTGAAGCATTCATTTTATCCCGGAACTTCTTTGCTTTTGGTCCAGTCCAATTGAGGTGACCTTCCATGAATTGAATGTTGTTTTTCCCTTCACCTAAAGCAGTTCTTATCTACTGATTAATCAATAAAAAATCCTCTCCCACCCTCCCTCCCTCCCCTCCTCGTAACCACAAAAGTATGTGTTCTTCTCAGGTTTACTATTTCTCAAGATCTTAGAATAGTGGTCTTATACAATATTTGTCCTTTTGCCTCTGGCTAATTTCGCTCAGCATAATGCCTTCCAGGTTCCTCCATGTTATGAAATGTTTCAGAGATTCGTCACTGTTCTCTATCGATGCGTAGTATTCCATTGTGTGAATATACCACAATTTATTTACCCATTCATCCGTTGATGGACACCTTGGTTGCTTCCAGCTTTTTGCTATTGTAAACAGAGCTGCAATAAACATGGGTGTGCATATATCTGTTTGTATGAAGGCTCTTGTATCTCTAGGGTATATTCCGAGGAGTGGGATTTCTGGGTTGTATGGTAGTTCTATTTCTAACTGTTTAAGATAACGCCAGATAGATTTCCAAAGTGGTTGTACCATTTTACATTCCCACCAGCAGTGTATGAGAGTTCCAATCTCTCCGCAGCCTCTCCAACATTTATTATTTTGTGTTTTTTGGATTAATGCCAGCCTTGCTGGTGTGAGATGGAATCTCATTTAGTTTTAATTTGCATTTCTCTAATGGCTAATGATCGAGAGCATTTTCTCATGTATCTGTTGGCTGCCTGAATATCTTCTTTAGTGAAATGTGTGTTCATATCCTTTGCCCACTTCTTGATTGGGTTGTTTGTCTTTTTGTGGTTGAGTTTTGACAGAATCATGTAGATTTTAGAGATCAGGCGCTGGTCGGAGATGTCATAGCTGAAAATTCTTTCCCAATCTGTAGGTGGTCTTTTTACTCTTTTGGTGAAGTCTTTGGATGAGCATACGTGTTTCATCTTTAGGAGCTCCCAGTTATCTGGTATCTCTTCGTCATTTTTGGTAATGTTTTGTATTCTGTTTATGCCTTGTATTAGGGCTCCTAAAGTTGTCCCTATTTTTTTCTCCCATGATCTTTATCGTTTTAGTCTTTATATTTAGGTCTTTGATCCACTTGGAGTTAGTTTTTGTGCATGGTGTGAGATATGGGTCCTGTTTCACTTTTTTGCAAATGGATACCCAATTATGCCAGCACCATTTGTTAAAAAGACTATCTTTTCCCCAATTAACTGACACTGGGCCTTTGTCAAATATCAGCTGCTCATATGTGGATGGATTTCTATCTGGGTTCTCAATTCTTTTTCATTGGTCTATGTGCCTGTTGTTGTACCAGTACCAGGCTGTTTTGACTACTGTGGCTGTATAATAGGTTCTAAAATCAGGTAGAGTGAGGCCTCCCACTTTCTTCTTCTTTTTCAGTAATGCTTTACTTATCCGGGGCTTCTTACCCTTCCATATGAAGTAGGTGATTTCTTTCTCCATCACTTTAAAAAATATCACTGGCATTTGGATTGGAAGTGCATTGTATGTATAGATGGCTTTTGGTAGAATAGACATTTTTAGTATGTTAAGTCTTCCTATCCGTGAGCAAGGTATGTTTTTCCACTTATGAAGGTCCTTTTTAGTTTCTTGCACTAGCACTTTGTAGTTTTCTTTGAATAGGTCTTTTACATCTTTGGTAAGATTTATTCCTAAATATGTTATCTTCTTGGGGGCTACTGTGAATGGTATTGATTTGGTGATTTCCTCTTCGATGTTCTTTTTGTTGATGTAGAGGAATCCAAGTGATTTTTGTATGTTTATCTTTTAACCTGAGACTCTGCCAAACTCTTCTATTAGTTTCGGTAGTTTTTTGGAGGATTCCTTAGGGTTTTCTGAGTATAAGATCATGTCATCTGCAAATAGAGATCATTTTACTTCCTCCTTGCCAATCCGGATGCCCTTTATTTCTTTGTCTAGCCTCATTGCTCTGGCTAGGACCTCTAGCACAATGTGGAATAAGAGCGGTGATAAAGGGCATCCTTGTCTGGTTCCCGTTCTCAAGGGAAATGCTTTCAGGCTCTCTCCATTTAGAGTGATGTTGGCTGTTGACTTTGTATAGATGTCCTTTATTATGTTGAGGAATTTTCCTTCGATTCCTATTTTGCTGAGAGTTTTTATCATGAATGGGTGTTGAACTTTGTCAGATGCCTTTTCTGCATCAATTGATAAGATCATGTGGTTTTTGTCTTTTGTTTTATTTCTACGGTGGATTACATTAATGGTTTTTCTAATATTACACCAGCCTTGCATACCTGGTATAAATCCCACTTGGTCGTGGTGGATTATTTTTTTGATATGTTGTTGAATTCTATTGGCTAGAATTTTGTTGAGGATTTTTATATCTATGTTCATGAGGGACATAGGTCTGTAATTTTCTTTTTTTCTGGTGTCTTTACACCTGGTTTTGGTATCAGGGATATGCTGGCT
The DNA here is from genome assembly GCF_024166365.1 of Elephas maximus indicus. Taxonomy (NCBI): domain Eukaryota; kingdom Metazoa; phylum Chordata; class Mammalia; order Proboscidea; family Elephantidae; genus Elephas; species Elephas maximus. Next base: position 190,114,154 of record NC_064821.1, read on the forward strand.
TCATAGAATGAGTTAGGTAGTATTCCATCATTTTCTATGCTTTGAGATACCTTTAGTAGTATTGGTGTTAACTCTTCTCTGAAAGTTTGGTAGAACTCTGCAGTATAGCCATCCGGGCCAGGGCTTTTTTTTCCTTGGAGTTTTTGATTACCTTTTCAATCTCTTTTTTTGTTATGGGTCTATTTAGTTGTTCTACTTCTGAATGTGTTAGTTTAGGTAGGTAGTGTTTTTCCAGGAATTCATCCATTTCTTCAAGGTTTGCAAATTTGTTAGACTACAATTTTTCATAATAATCTGATATGATTCTTTTAATTTCAGTTGGGTCTGTTGTGATATGGCCCATCTCGTTTCTTATTCGGGTTATTTGTTTCCTTTCCTGTATTTCTTTAGTCAGTCTCTTCCAATGGTTTATCAATTTTGTTAATTTTTTCAGAGAACCAGCTTTTGGCTTTGTTAATTCTTTCAGTTGTTTTTCTGTTCTCTAATTCATTTAGCTCAGCTCTAATTTTTATTATTTGTTTGCTTCTGGTGCCTGATGGATTCTTTTGTTGCTCGCTTTCTATTTCTTCAAGTTGTCGGGACAGTTCTCTGATTTTGGCTCTTTCTTCTTTTTGTATGTGTGCATTTATCCATATAAATCGACCTCTGAGCACTGCTTTTGCTGTGTCCCAGAGGTTTTGATAGGAAGTGTTTTCATTCTCTTTGCATTCTATGAATTTCTTTATTCCCTCCTTAATGTCATCTATAACCCAGTCTTTTTTGAGCAGGGTATTGTTCAGTTTCCAATATTTGATTTCTTTTCCCTAATTTTTCTGTTATTGATTTCCACTTTTATGGCCTTGTGGTCTGAGAAGATGCTTTGTAATATTTCGATGCTTTGGATTCTGCAAAGGTTTGTTTTATGACCTAATATGTGGTCTATTCTAGAGAATGTTCCATGTGCACTAGAAAAAAAAGTATATTTTGCAGCTGTTGGGTGGAGTGTTCTGTATAAGTCTATGAGGTCAAGTTGGTTGATTGTAGCAATTAGGTCTTCCGTGTCTCTATTGAGCTTCTTACTGGAAGTCCTGTCCTTCTCCGAAAGTGGTGTGTTGAAGTCTCCTACCATAATTGTGGAGGTGTCTATCTCACTTTTCAGTTCTGTTAACGTTTGTTTTATGTTTCTTGCAGCCCTGTCACTGGGTGCAGAAATATTTAATATGGTTATATCTTCCTGGTCAATTGTCCCTTTAATCATTCTGTAGTGTCCTTCTTTATCCTTTGTGGTGGATTTAACTTTAAAGTCTATTTTGCCAGAAATTAATATTGCTACTCCTGCTTTTTTTTTGCTTCTTGTTTGCTTGATATATTTTTTTCCATGCTTTGAGTTTTAGGTTGTTTGTGTCTCTCAGTCTAAGGTGTGTCTCTTGTAGGCAGCATATAGAAGGATCATGTTTCTTTATCCAGTCAGAGACTCTCTGTCTCTTTATTGGTGCGTTTAGTCCATTTACATTCAGTGTAATATAGATAAGTATGTGTTTAGTGCTGTCATTTTGATGCCTTTTTGTGTGTGTTGTTGACAATTTCATTTTTCCACTTACTTTTCTGTGCTGAGGCTTTTTCTTTGTAAATTGTGTGCCCTCATTTTCATAGTAGTTGAATTTATGTTTGCTGAGTCATTATGTTTTTCTTGGTTTTTATTTTGAATTATGGAATTGTCATACCTCTTTGTGGTTTCCTTAATATTTACCCCTATTTTTCTAAGTAAAATCCTAACTTGTATTGTCCTATATCGCCTTGTTTTCCTCTCCATATGGCAGTTCTATGCCTCCTGTATTTAGTCCCTCTTTTTGATTATTGTGATCTTTTACATATTGACTTCAATGATTCCCGGTTTTGAGTGTTTTTTTCTTTTTAAAATTCATCTTAATTTGTTTTTGTGATTTCCCTATTTGAGTTGATATCAGGATGTTCTGTTCTGTGACCTTGTGTTGTGCTGGTGTGTGATATTATTGACTTTCTGACCAAACAATTTTCTTTAGTATTTCTTGTAGCTTTGCTTTGGTTTTTGCAAATTCTCTAAGTTTGTGTTTATCTGTAAATGTTTTAATTTTGCCTTCATATTTGACAGAGAGTTTTGCTGGATATATGATCCTTGGCTGGCAGTTTTCTCCTTCAGTCCTCTATATATGTCATCCCATTGACTTCTTGACTACATGGTTTCTGCTGAGTAGTCTGAACTTATTCTTATTGATTCTCCTTTGTAGGAGACCTTTCTTTTATCCCTGGCTTGCTTTTAAACTTTTCTCTTTATCTTTGGTTTTGGCAAGTTTGATGATACTATGTCTTGGTGATTTTCTTTTTGGCTCAATCTTGTATGCTGTTTGATGAGCATTTTGGATAGGTACCCTTTCATCTTTCATGATGTCAGGGAAGTTTCCTGCCAATAGATCTTCAACTATTCTCTCTGTATTTTCTGTTATCCCTCCCTGTTCTGAAACTCCAATCACACGCAAGTTATTCTTCCTTATAGAGTCCCACATGATTCTTAGGGTTTCTTCACTTTTTTTAGTTCTTTTATCCGATTTTTTTCCCACGATATTGGTGTCAATTCTGTTATCCTCCAGGTTCCCCACTGTGCAGTAAAATTGCTTGATTCTGCTACTCTGGCTTCCTAATGAGTTGTCTAATTCTGTAATTTTCCTGTTAATCTTTTGGGTTTCTGAATACTGTCTCTCTATGGATTCTTGCAGCTTATTAATTTTTCCACCTTGTTCTTAAATAATCTTTTTGATTTCTTCAACTGCTTTAGCAGTGTGTTCCTTGGCTTTTTCTGTAGATTGCCTTATAGGTCATCCCTGATGTCTTCAAGGATTCTGTAAATTAGTTTTTTGTATTCTGCAACTGGCAATGCCAGGATTGTATCTTAGTTTGGGAATGATTTTGATTCTTTAATTTGGGGAGTTGTAGGAGCAATCATGGTCTGCTCCTCTATGTGGTTTGTTTATCAACACTCTTATTCAACAATGGGCGGAGATCAAGACAGAGAAATTATGCTAGGTAGAGAAATAAAGGTCATCCAGATTGGTAAGGAAGAAGTAAAAGTATCTCTATTTGCAGATAACATGATCTTATACACAGAAAACCCTAAAGAATCCTCAAGGAAACTACTGAAACTAATAGAAGAGTTCAGCAGAGTGTCAAGATATAAGATAAATATTCAAAAATCAGATGGATTCTTCTACACCAACAAAAAGAACATTGAGGAGGAAATCACCAAATCAATACAATTTACACTAGCCCCCAAGAAGATAAAATACATAGGAATAAATCCTACCAGAGATGTAAAAGACCTATCCGAAGAAAAAAACAAGACTCTGCTGCAAGAAACCGAAAGAGACCTAAATAAGTGGAAAAACATATTCTCCTCATGCATACAAAAACTTAACCTTCTAAAAATGTCCGTTCTACCGAAAGTCATCTATAGATACAATGCAATTCTGATCCAAATTCCAAAGACATTTTTTAAAGAAATGGAGAAAGAAATCACCAACTTCATATGGAAGGGAAAGAGGTCCTGCATAAGTAAAGCAACAATAAAAAGAAGAACAAAGTGGGAGGCCTCACTCTACCTGATTTTGGAACCTATTATACTGCCACAGTAGTCAAAACAACCTGGCACTGGTACAAAAACAGACACAGAGACCAATGGAACAGAATTGAGAATCCAGACATAAATCCTTCCACATACGAGCAGCTGATATTTGACACAGGCACAAAGTCAGTTAATTGGGGAAAAGGCAATCTTTTTAACAATGGGTGCTGACATAACTGGATATCTATCTGCAAAAAAATGAAACTAGACCCATACCTCACACCATGCACAAAAAAGGACTCAAAATGGACCAAAGACCAAAATATAAAATCTAAAACAATAAAGATCATGGAAGAAAAAATAGGTACAAACCTAGGAGCTCTAATACATGCATAAAAAGTACACGAAACATTACTAACAATGCCGAAGAATAACTAGAAAACTGGGAGCTCCTAAAAATCAAACACCTATTTTCATCCAAAGACTGCAACAAAAGAGTAAGAAGACTACCTACAGACTGGGAAAAAGTTTTTAGCTATGACATTTCTGATCAGCGCCTGATCTCTAAAATCTACATGATACTGCAAAAACTCAACTACAAAAAGACAAATAACCCAATTAAAAAATGGTCAAAAGATATGAACAGACACTTCAGTAAAGAAGACATTCAGGTAGCTAACAGATATATGAAGAAATGCTCATGATCATTACCCACTAGGGAAATGCAAATCAAAACTACAATGAAATTTCATCTCACTCCAACAAGGTTGGCATTAATCCAAAAAACACAAAACAATAAATGTTGGAGAGACTGTGGAGAGATTGGAACACTTATGCATTGCTGGTGGGAATGTCAAATGCTACAACCACTTTGGAAATCAATTTGGGGGCTCCTGAAACAGCTAGAAATACACCTACCCCATGATCCAGCTATTCCACTCCTTGGAATATATCCTAGAGAAATAAGAGCCTTTACACTAGCGGATATATGCACACCCATATTCATTGCAGCACTGTTTACAATAGCAAGAAGATGGAAGCAACCAAGGTGCCCTTCGACTGAGGAATGCATGAATAAATTATGGTCTGTTCACACAATGGAATCCTACACATCCGTAAAGGACAATAATGAGTCCATGAAACATTTCATAACATGAAGGAACCTGGAAGAATTCTGCTGAGTGAAATTAGCCAGTTGCAAAAGGATAAATATTGTATAAGACCAGTATTATAAGAACTCGGGAGATAGTTGAAACAGAGAAGAAAATATTCTCTGATGGTTACGAGAGGGGGGAGTGAGGGAAGGAGGAGAGAGGTTTTCACTAGTTAGACAGTGGATAAGTTTTATTTTAGGTGAAGGGAAAGACACTACACAATACAAGAGAGGTCAACACAACTAGACTAAGCCAAAAACAAAGACGTTTCCTGAATAAACTGAACACTTCAAAGGCCAGCGTAGCAGGGACGAGGGTTTTGGGACCATGGTTTCAAGGGACATCTAAGTCAATTGGCATAATGCAATCTATTATGAAAACGTTCTGCATCCCATTTTGCAGAGTGGTGTCTGGGAACTTAAACGCTAGTAAGCGGCCATCTAAGATGCATCAATTGGCCTCAACCCACCTGGAACAAGGAAGAATGAAGAACACCAAAGACACAAGGTAATTATTAACCCAAGAGACAAGAATGACCACACAAACCAGAGACTACATCAGCTTGAGACCAGAAAAAGTAGATGGTGCCCAGCCACAACCAATGACTGCCCTGACAAGAAACACAACAGAGAACCCCTGAGGGAGCAGGAGAGCAGTGGGATGCAGACCCCAAATTCTCATAAAAAGACCAGACTTAATGGTCAGACTGAGATTGGAAGGATCCTAAAAGTCATCATCCACAGGCCTTTTGTTAGCCCAAGGCAGGAACCATTCCCAAAGCCAACTCTTCAGACAGGGATTGAACTGGACTGTGGGATAGAAAATGATACTGATAAAGAATGAGCTTCTTGAATCAAGTAGACACTTGAGACAATGCTGGCATCTCCTGCCTGGAGGAGACATGAGAGGCCAGAGGAGGCCAGAAGGTGGCCAAATGGACACAAGGAGAGAGAGTAGAAGGAAGGAGTGTGCTGTCTCATTAGGGAGAGAGCAATTAGGAATGTAAAGCAAAGTGTATACAAATTTTTGTGTGAGAAACTGACTCGATTGGTAAACTTTCAATGAAAGCACAATAAAAATTGATTTAAAATATATATATATATATGTACATAGGGAGTGATTTCTGTCTTCTGCACTAAACCCTGATTGCTGCCAATGGTAACTGTAGACTCCCAGGCTCTTAAATGCACCTGGAGACATGGGACTGAGCAAGGTGACCTCCCAGCCCTGTGACTCCTGGCTTCCTATGGAGGAAGGGAATGAAGACAAGTCATAGAGTCTTTAATGTCTGTCCTCCTTCCTCTATGCAAAGCATTCCCATGAAAGTCTATGCAACTCCCTTGGCACTGATGTGCTCCTGCCTGCTGCACAAGAGCTGGAGTGGGAAGCAGGAGCTGGCGGTCAGAAGGAGAGTCCCTGGGGGCACACTGAGGAAAGGCTGCGCTAAATCACTGAAGTTTACTCTTTGCCTCTTATCCCTGCCCCTAAAATTCCCCACAGGAGATCCTGGACCATTCAGATTGTTCCCCACAAATGTTCCTAGTACCATCACAGAAAAAACAAACCAGTTGCCTTCGAGTTGAGTCTGACTCATGGCAAGCCCGTGTACATCAGAGTAGAACTGCTCTGTAGGGTTTTCGTGGCTATGACAGTTCGGAACAAGATCGCCAGGCTTTTCTGCCAAAATGTCTCTGGGAAGTTTCTGATCTCCAATCCTTCAGGTAGTGGCCAAGAACTTAACCATTTGAGCCACCCTGGGACTCTTAATACCACTCCTAGGAAACCCTGGTGGTGTAGTGGTTAAGGACTATGGCTGTTAACTAAAAGGTCAGCAGTTAAAATCCGAGAGGTGCTCCTTGGAAACCCTGTGGGGCAGTTCTACTGGCTATGAGTCACTATCCACTCAATGGCAATTGGTTTGCTTTCGTTTTTGTTGTAGGATGGGGCTTATTCCCAGGCTCTTCACGTTCCCCAGTCAGCCCCTCTTTCAGTCCTCAGTGAAACTTACCAGCTTTCTAGACTTACCCCTTTCTCTCATGCACTTGTCTCATACCCAAAAATTCGGCACGGAGTTCCTTGAAAATGTATCTACACCTTTCTGCTACTACCCCAAGCAGGACCTCTCACCAGCTTGGCCCACCAGCCCCACCAACTGCAGTCTGGGTCTCTGCCTCCATCTCCATCCACCTTCCCACTGACTTCAGATCTCTCTTAATCACTGTTTAAAGCCAGTCATTATGGTTTTTAAATCCATCAGTTAAAGACATGCAAAAATTAGTTTTAATCATTGCCCATGGGGACAAGGACTGAGTAGGTGGGGACAAGAGGAAAAACAATTGAATTTTACTTTGAAAAACTTTTTGTGCATTTTGAATGCTGTATCATAACCAATATGATTTCATTGTATTTTAGTTGACATTTGCTCATTTTGAATCATAATTGCAGAGCAATGGAGTGATAATCACCCTTGCTTTATGACGTATTACCAACATTGCTACACGACAGTTCCTCCTTTTGGTTATTTTTTTAATTTTTCTCCATTCCCAATTCCCTCTCTCACTAGACACTTATCATGTTTACTATGTATCTATTTGTCTGCATGTTTACTTAATGTGTATTGTTGTTTCCCGTGTGAATTTCAGTTGGCATGAAATTAAGAAAATTATTTCTGATGTGTTTTATATCTTTCTGGTTTCTATTTTCTTTCACCCAATAGATTCTTTTTAATACATCCGGTTGCCACTTGTACACTGTAAAAGACACAAGTTATGTGTCAACCCAGCTCCCCTCAGCCCTGCCCGTCCCCCACACCTTGGCCACGTGCCTTTCTTTCTGGCGTGGATGGTACTAGTGATGGCTCATGCCATTCCCAAACCCCAACTACCATTGTTGGGTCCTCTTGCAACTACACTACTTTTCTCAGCCTCCCTGAAAGGCAATGGCCAGGTTTTCAACATGGCCTCGATCATGGTCTATGTGGTGGAAACTGCACCAACCTTAGTGACCAGGTATGACCAGGCTGGATCTACAAAGGTCCTGGTTTTCTTAGTGGTTATCCCAAAACCAAAAACAACCAAACCAAGTGCCGTCAAGTCAATTCCGACTCATAGCGACCCTATAAGACAGAGTAGAACTGCCCGATATAAATTTCCAAAGACCACCTGGCAGATTCAAACTGCCGACCCTTTAGTTAACACTTAACCACTATACCACCGGAATTTCCTGTGGTCACCCCAGGAGGGGAAAAAGTAGAACCGTGAACAGGAGAAAGGTAAACTGCAGTGATTCAGCACAGCTGTTCCTCAGTGTGTCCGCAGGGACTCTCCTTCTGACCCCCAGCTCCCGCTCCCCACTCCAGCTCTTCTACAGCAGGCTGGAACACATCAGAGCCAAGGGCATTGCACGCACTCTCATGGGAATGCTTTGCATAGAGGCAGAGGGACAGATGCTATAGACTATGACTTCTCTTACTCCTCTCCATCATATGGGCCCAAGAGTCACAGGATTGGGAGGTCACTTCGTCCAGTCCCTTGTCTCCAGGGGCATTTAAGAGCCTGGGAGTCTGCAGCCACCATTGGCAACTGTCAGGTTTAGTGCAGAAGACAGACACCACCGCCTATATTTTAAGCTGAAAGACAATGAATCAAGGGACTCAAGGGCTTATAACTCTTTGGAAGTCTGGAGGAGAGGAAGTTAGAGATCCACTGCAGGACTATTGCTTGCAAGGTGAAGCTTCCTGGTTGTGACCCAGAATCTAGAAAACTGGTTCTACGACGGCAACCATCATGGCACCACCAAAGCTCCCATACCCACAAAGCAGATGACTGGGCAGTGTTGCTGGGGGTCCACGTACGACAAACACGCACATGTGTTGGGGCTTTGCAACCACCTGTGCAAAGCTGAAGTGTGGGGGAGTTAAAGTCTTATGAGGCAGACATAAACTGACAAGAGACAAAAAAGAAGGAATTGGCAGATAAATCACTCACTTTTCCACCCCATACCAATCCCTGACAGACTGTTCCAAGATGTAGTGCTCCCATATGACCTCTCTGGAGACAACTCTGTGACCAAGCACTCAGCCCTGTTTTCTAAAGAAGCAGTGGTTAGCTCAGTAATGTACCACACTATTTGTGCTGTCCCTTCTTGCCTTCTTACTTCTATTCCCTTCTCTCTTGTTTCCCTGGAATGATACATACACAAAGACGCACACACACACTGGGAGTTCAAATGCTACAACAGTTGCTCCATATGCAGGTGATGATACTTATAAGGACAGTAGCATGGGGAGGTTTCTTTTTACTTAATTGGAGGTTTTGATAAAGGAAAATAATAGGCATGCAGCAAAAGACAAGTACCTCTAGGGTACCGTTTAAGAAGGCTTTAATCTCCTACAACTGCAGGGCATACTGTGTGCAAAACTGAGGCCCAGAACCTGATTATAATGGTGACAGAGCTGTAAGGAGACTAAGTGCATAGTGTTTGACTTGTATACCGAGGTCAGAGGCCTGATTAAGAAAGATAAGAACCCTGAGAGCTGGGATGGGGCATTTGGATGATGATGTTGTTGTTGTCAGGTGCCCTAGAGTTGGTTCCAACTCATAGCGACCGTATGCACAACAGAACAAAACACTGCCCACTCCTGAACCATCCTTACAATCATTGTTATGCTTGAACTCATTGTTGCAGCCACTGTGTCAACCCACCTCGTTCAGTGTCTTCGTCTTTTCCACTGACCCTGTACTCTGCCAAGCATAATGTCCTGCTCCAGGAACTGATCCTTCCTGACAACATGTCCAAAGTATGCAAGACACAGTCTCGCCATCCTTGTTTCTAAGGAACATTCTGTTTGTACTTCCAAGACAGATTTGTTCGTTCTTTTGCCAGTCCATGGTATATTCAATATTCTTCGCCAACACCACAATTCAGAGATGTCAATTCTTCTTCACTCTTCCTTATTCATTGTCCAGCTTTCACATGCTTTTGATGCAATTGAAAATACCATGGCTAGGGTATTTGGATGATCCCACCCAGTGCCCTCGAGTCGATTCCAACTCATAGCGACCCTATAGGATGGAGTAGAACTGTCCCAGATCCTCCCAAATTACTCTGATCCTTTCTTCTTGCCAGAAAAGAACTGCCTTCCATCCCTGAAGACCAGGCAATGACCTCATCTAAAGCAGGTGCCTTCCAGACACTTGCTCCCCAAGAAATTTATCTTACTACACCTCTTTGCTGCAAGCCAATAACCAGAGCCAGGCCTAAACACAATCTGAAGTACAAGCCCTGCTCTGGTTAAAAAAATATAGTCTGAATGCCAAAGGAATTTCAGAACCTGATTACCATGAACCAGCAGGAAGAAAGGGAGCATATGAGAATCTTGACAGTGTTAGACAAGGCAGGTGAGATAAAGGGTTGAATGAAAGAGATTTCACTCACATGGGGGCACTAGTCCATGACCTGGGATTCAATATTTAGGCAAGGACATCTGTAGTTGGTCCACTTTGCTAGAATGAATGCTTGATGTTTGGCTACAATGCAGTAAATATATAGGTACAAATCCAGTGAAATATACGCAAGACCTCTATGTTAAAAACTACAAGTTCTGTTCAGAGAAGTCAGAGAGGACATAGATAAAAAAAGAAATATATCATATTCATGAATTTTTAAAGATTATATCTAATAAAAATGACAGTTCCATTCAAATTGATTTACAGATTGAATGTAGTACCAGTCAAAATTTCAACAGGGAGGGAGCAAGAGAAAGCAGGGGGATCCTTCAGACTGCAATATAGATTTGACACCTGCGAAGGAAAGGGGGAAAGAAGGAGGATTGGGTAGGAAGGGTCTCAGCCTTCAGTAGAAGAAAGGCTCAGCCAAGTCTATGGGGAGTCCACAACCCACAGCTGTCCAGTGAGGAATTCCACATATTTCATGGTAGCCCTGCCTTAGTATGTTTTCCACACTCAGTCATTGGCTGAGAAAAGCCTTCAGGAAGCATGGCCTCAGTGCAAGTGTACTGGCAGTTTTGGAGGGGCAGCAGCTGGGACTGTCAATCAACTATGCAGGAGATCCAATTGCCGTATTTTTTATGACCTCCACAGTCCACCCCTTGCCCTACACAGATTTACTCTTCCATACTGGTCAATGGAGAAGACCTCCATGGTCCCCATGGGCCCCTTTTCCTGAAGAAAAAACTCAGAAGAATGAATGAATTATAGCCCCCATCACTGTCTCTAGTCTCAGGGACATAAAGTGTACACATATTCTCTTAATTCTTCACTACGCATTCTGAATTCTCCTTATGTTTAGTTATTACCTTGGCAGGTCTTGATGGGTTTCCTAATGGTGTGGCTCAAATCCTAATTTCAGAGGAGTGTGAGCTCTGGGCTATTATATTTTTCTCAGACTAGACTTGCTATGTATGTCTCCTCACAGCTACACTGGGGCTAGGAGGTAACCAAGTGAATCACCTGAGTTCCACACACACTCCTCCCTGCCTTTCTTGTATAACAGCAGCCCCATTTTCTCCTGCTCATCAGGATCAATTAAGCCTGCCATGATGGTGACTTATCTTCTCCCCTGTTGGTCCCTGGGCACAAGGAGCTTCTTTGGTGGCAGCTGTAGCTTATAGTTGAATGAGACCCTTGCTGTGTCCTCTGGCAAGCATGTGCCACCTCTGGAACCAAGGCCTTTAACCCTACAGAATTCAGAGTTACAGGAGTAAGAAGCACAAACTCCCTAAATGGGTCGTTGGGAGTGATGACAACTGGGGACAACCATGAATCTTAGCTAAAGGGAGAGAAAGATTTAATGCATATTTTCCATCCTATCCTTTCAGATTCTTATCTCTGAGCTAGTGCTTCAGCTGTGCCTTTAGAAGGTTCTTTCAGTGCTCTGTGAGCCTGGAATTTCTGGATGGTGTGGCGTGTGATACTACCATGTTCTGGATTCACTCCTGCACCTATTTCACTGTAATGTTGAGTCCCCCGAATGGACTCCATCCCTATGGGTCAGGCATTCCATAAACCCGTAGATAGTGGTGCTGGTTGAGGCTCTGTAGACAGAAAAGGAAAATTCTTACGGGAAAAATATGCATATGTCTGAGAGAACAATCGCTGGTCCCTTCAGGATAGAAGGGGCACTCTGTAGTCCATTTGCCTCCAAGTGGCTGCATACTGGTCTCCTCAAGGAATAGGTCCTTATCAGGAGCTCATCACTGGTTTCTGCTGATGAAAAGTTGGATATTCAGAGGCAGCAGTAGCTAGGTAAGTCTTGGTAACTGAGAGTCCTTTTTGTGGGACTCCCTTCTAGCCTCTATCTGCCACTCTGGCCACCCCATCAAGTTCAGGGGTAGCCAAAGGCAAAGCTAGTTAATGTCAGTTGGCCAAGTCATTTTGTCCACTTGACTGTTCAGTGACTTTTCTGTACTGGGTGCTTTCTGGTGAGTGAAAAATTGTAATATAAAAATCTTCACACTCCATGCCAACCTCTGTATATCAACCCACAGGCCTCTACATCAAAATTCCTTTTATCTGATCTTCTAGTTCTTTTCCTGCCAGGCCACTGACCAGACAGCCAGGTCATCAGCTTCTGCCAGGAATCTGAATATATTCTCACTTCAGGATAATTCTCTTCCAGGTCAAGTGAATGACAAGGTGCTCAAAAGTTTATGCACTGGGAAGAAATTTACCTCTGACTGTCTTTTAAGAATGTGGCTGTAATACAGCTGCTATCCATTTCCAGTTTTCATGAAGCTCACCTATCCACACACCAAGCTGAAGTTTTTTCCTTCTCCTTCACATGATGATCCCCATATAACAATAGATTTGAGCTGGGGGAGAGATGCTGGTGCAATTTTGACAGGTGACACATTATTCTGGGCTGTGCACTCCTACAACTTAATCACACCCTCCATTTGTGCTCAGGCTTAATCCCAAAAGTATCATTTCTTTCTTATGATGAACTTCTGGGCCCGTATGATTTTATGAGTTGACAAGTCCACCAGAATCCATTTCACGATGGACAGCCACAGTTGTGGAATCACTTGATGCCCCCTGCTCAAACATTCCATCTCCACCAGGGCCTAATAACATATCAGGAGCTATTTCCCAAAAGGCATATAATTCTCTGGTGTGGAGGGCATAGCATTGCTCCAGAATCCCAGAATTCTCCATTGTGGTTCTCCCACTGGGGCTTTCCCACCATTGACCCTTCCAACATCATAAGTCTTACCATATGGCCCAAGCAGTAGGGCTGCTAGCAGTGTACCCTGAAACTGCTCGAAGAGCCCTTTCCCAATCAAAGATGTCACCCAGTGCAGAGGCCTAAGCGGTATTCCTAGGAGTTGAACACGTTGTTTCCACAACCCAGTGAGGCCTACCAGGTGCTGTGTGTCCTTCTTTGCGGTAGGGATACAAGATACAGTAATTTGCCTTTAACTTTGGATAGAATTCCCAGGTCACCCCTGATCAATGGACATCTAAAAACCTACTGAAGCAGTAGGCTTCTGAATCCTTGTGGGGCTCATCTCCCACCCTCTGGAGTGCACGTATCTCACCAATATCTCCAGAGTAATAGCCACCTCTTGTTCATCAACATGATGTCACAGTGAGGGTGATAACTGCTAGAAGGAGGACCAAGTTCAGGATCAGCCCACCAGGATCTACATACAGAGTTCTCTGTTGAACTAGGTTCTCAACCACACCAGAGCCCATGGATTCTTCCCCTCCTACCACCCTCCCAGCCTCAGACCCAATAAGCATCTCCTCACAAAGCCCACAAGGGTTTTTAAAAATTCCCCATCATCTTAGACCTGACATAGCCTGTGTACCACATCGTGGGGGATTTTGCAAAATACACCCACTGGGCTACTATAAACTTACCAGAATAAGTGTTACTCTTCCTTGTTTGTGAAGGACTGTTGGAAAAAATAATAAGCTGTGTGTTTTGTCACAGGGAGTGGATCTGTGGGGGAGGAATAAAGTTAATGGATGATAAGATGGGTTGAAGAGGATCTGAAAGAAAGAGGATTTAAAAGTATGAAGGCAGTGCTATATTGGAGCAAAATTAAATTTGTTTATAATTCTAATCCAAATGAAGTGATTGTGCAATTACAAACAGCATCATTCACGTTGTATTCTATGAGTACTCCACACAGAATAAAATCAGAGTGGTCTCCCCGGAGTTGTGTAATGTTCAGCTTTGGATGATATACTTCTAGGAGAGTCATAACGGCAGGACACTGTTCTGGAAGCTGGGACCACTTAGGCCCTGTGAGGTCCCTGAGACAATGCAGGGAAGTGCTGTGATGCTTGCTATGCACAGAGAAGGGAGGGGGCTAAGCTTCCATTCTCAGGAGTCTGCCTACCCCTAAATGCTGGTTATTGGGAGATTCCAGTGGTGAACCATAAAGGGCACCACATTGTTTGCAAGGCTCTTCAGCCAAGCATTGCGTATCAGCTTTGCCTTAACTCCGAGATTTCACCACAAAATCTTCCCAAGAGTGCAGAAAATCAGGCCATGTGTGGTGGCAGCCCAAGATCTGATGTCCATAGCAGGAAAGCAGTCCTGAAGAATCTGATTTTGCTTCACTCTGGACAGGTCCAGGAGGTAGGACCCCCTCAGAATCCCGGACCTTTTTCCAATCCCCGCACCAGCACACATGCACACACACCTGGATGATGGCTCTTGATGGCCATAGAGTACACTCTGGTACAGCCTCCACACTGACAAAATGGGTGCTGAGAGGCCACTTCCTACTGATAAGCATGAGCAGGAAGAAAAATCCACTGAAGCATTTGCAAAAACAGGTTATACCTCCAGGTTGAAAATCAGGAGAAATGCATGCCAAGTTTCGTGATTTGGTGGCAGGTTAGGAGGTCTTTAGATTATCCAGAGTTGTGGGTTGTTGACCCCTGATCCCCTCTCAATCAAACAAATCAATACCTAAGCTGCCTTAAAAAGATCTGGACTAGGTTAAGCAATGTGTCCTGCTTTGCCCAGGACTGAGGGAATTCCTGGATACAGTGCTAAACACAGGAAAATCCCAAGCAAACCGGAACAAGTTGGTCACCGTTGCTGGACTTAGGAAAGAAGATTGTTATGCAGATAAATCCATGTGATTATGGAACATAGTGATGCTTAGGGTTTGGGCTGGACTGGGCACAGGACTGAAGCAAAAGAACAATGGCATCTTTAACACTAAGAGCTCCTCACTAAAATAGCAATCCCTCTTCACCTAGGTCAGGAATGTAGGTACTTGATAATAGGCTAAATGTTTCTACCCAAACAGAACGAAATGCACATGCTGGTGACCCAGTCAAGGAAGACATTGCATACCCTATTGCGCTGTGACTGGTTTGGTGACTGGGGAAACTGAAGATCTATGCTTACAGGGCAATGGGGCTTTGTTCTCACAAGCCTGTGGGCTGACCTCCTCTTCTATGCAAGCCTGAACTTGGCCAAGGCAATACAGTATGAGAGACCCAGAGCTAGACTGAAGACAGAATATAAGATTAATTGGTTTATCCCTGAACTATTTCACTGGGAACATTTTGAGAAGTCTCAAGCCCAGATTACTGATAAAAGTTGAGGAGGAAGAAGAGTTAGTGGCCAAAGGGATAAAGTGGACTCTGGTTATCCTGGGGATGGCTTTATCCTCAGCTGCCATTGGAGGTATTTTCCCCAGAGGTCCCCCATGACTGGAAACTCATAGTGTCAACTTCAGAGCTGGAATCATTCTGGACTAATATCCTGGTTTTATATGTAAAAACACTGAAGCCCAGCAAAGGAGTGACTCTCCAAAGTTCATACGCTCTAGCTGGTGAATTCATAACCAGTTAAAGGCACCTTACCCTGCTCTTCAGATATTGCACCTTGGGCTTTATACCTGAAGGAATAAAGGGGGCTGATGAGAACTCCGTGATTCATCACTGAGGAGAAAGACAAGTTGTAAAGAACAGAACCATCTCTATATCTCAGAGCTGACCAGTGCCCAGACCAGACATGCTGGCAGGGGTCTAGTGTCCAGACCTAGCCATTCCCAACAGAGTCCTGGGATCCACAAGAACCCTGGGATCTGTCTGTGTCTTCTGAGCCTTCTGATCCATCCCAAGTCCCAGGACATGAGGTGGGGTAATAGAATACATTGAGTTGAAGCAGAGGTTGCATTCAAACTCCAGCTAATAGTCAGGAAGAAAACTGCATCCTCAGTCCTACAACATCACAGAAGTGAATTCTGTCACAACCTGATTGATCCTGGAAGCAGATTCTTTCCCAGAGTCTCCTGACAAGAGTCTAGCTGGCTCACACCTTGATTGCAATCTTGTGATACCCTAAGCCAAGAACTCATTCAAGGCCCCTGCCCACATTTCTGACCTACAGAACTCTGAGATAAAAAGTAGGTGTTGTTTTAAGCTGCTAAATTTATGAAAATTTGTTATGCAGCAATAAAAAAACTACTATACTGAAGGCCCCTTTCATGTATATAGTTAAGTAATTGCTACCATTCTAGGACTCCTACCATTCACTGTGTTGACTCACCCAGCATCACGAAACGAAGGTGCAGGGGCAGAGGTTATATCATCTTATGAATGTACCCACCAATGTCCAATATCAAGCTGTGATGCTGAAAACAAAAACTTTTCTAAACTATCAATAACAAAAATTTGGTTCAATCCACAATATCAGAGGAAAGGCTGAATTATCTTTCCAATCAGTATATAGTAAATGATTTTACAAAACAATTGTCACATGAAGCAATCAGAGGTCACAGAGCCAAAAAACACAGGCAAATAAAAAGTGTACAGTTGAGTCACCAGTTCATAAAAAATATTATGCCATTCTTCTGGCTTGTGTAACATTTGTAATTTGCTGTGATTTCTTTTCTCATTCTAAATAAAAATTTGCTTTTGTAATTTTATACTTCTTTTCTTAAAGGAAATCAAAACAGTTGAAGTCTCAGGGCTCACAAAACCTGAATCTGGCCTTCACACGCTTGTCCATTTTGTCCTTGAATTTGCCCACACCACCTGTCTGCCTGGCAACACCATCTGCCTCTTCTCTGCCAGAAAACTCTTAACCATCCTTCAAGGCTTGACTCAAAAGTCACCTCTTCTGGGAAGCTTTCCCAGAAAGCTTAAGGAATTAGGCTTCTCCTTCCTGTCTCCAGGACCCCATACACTTTTTTGCCTCTCTTTCAACCCTCTCTCATGGCACTCTAATTACTCTGTACAGAAGCCTCCCCCCAGCTAGGCAGCAAGTTCCCAGCAACAGACAGTGGACTTAATCATCTCCATAGCATGTTCCCAGAAGGAAAAAGGAGCTCCCAGGGAACATGTTTGTGTTGCTGTTGTTGTTGTTAGTTGCCATGAAGTTGGCTCTGATTCATGGCAACCTTCTGCATAACAGAGCAAAGTATTGTCTGGCCCTGTACTCACTCCAACAAGGTGGGCATTAATACAAAAAAGGCAAAACTATAAATGTTGGAGAGGCTGTGGAGAGATTGGAACACTTATACAATGCTGGTGGGAATGTCAAATGGTACAGCCACTTGGAAATCGATTTGGCACTTCCTTAAAAACCCAGAAGTTGAACGACCATAAGATCCAGCAATTCCACTCCTTGGAATATATCCTAGAGAAATAGCAGCCTTTAAACAAACAGATATATGCACATCCAACTCCACTGCAGCACCCTTTAAGAAAAAAAAACCATAGCAAAAAGAGGGAAGCAAGCAGAGGTGCCCATCAACAGATGAATGGATGAAGAAATAATGGCATATTCAAACAATAGAATACTACACATTGATAAAGAACAGTGATGAATCTGTGAAACATTTCATAACATGGAGGAATCTGGAAGGCATTATGCTGAGTGAAATTAGTCAGATGCAAAAGGACAAATATTGTACAAGACCACTATTATAAGAACTCGAGACATAGTTTAAACAGGAATAAAATATTCTTTGATGGTTAAAAGAGGGGAGAGCGAAGGAGAGTAGGAGAGCAGTATTCATTAATTAGAAAATACATAAGAACTACTTTAGGTGATGGGACAGACAACACACAATACAGGTGAGGTCAGCACAACTGGACTAAACCAAAAGCAAAGAAGTTTCCTGAATAAACTGAACACTTTGAAGGCCAGCCTAGCAGGGGCAGGGATTTGGGGACCATGGTTTCAGGGGACATCTAAGTTAATTGACGTAATACAATCTAATATGAAAACATTCTGCAACCCACTTTGCAGAGTGACACCTGGGGTCTTAAACGCTAGCAAGTGGCCATCTAAGATGCATCAATTGGTCCCAACCCGCCTGGATCAAAGGACAATGCAGAACATCAAGGACTCAAGGTAATTACGGCCCCAAGAGACAGAAAGGCCCACATAAACCAGAGACTATATCAGCCTGAGACCAGAAGAACTAGATGGTGCCCAGCTACAACTTATGATTCCCCTGACAGGGAACACAACAGAGAACCCCTGAGGGAGCAGGAGAGCAGTGGAATGTAGACACCAAATTCTCACAAAAAAACCAGGCTTAATGGTCTGACTGAGACTAGAAAGACCCCCTTGGTCGTGGCCGCCAGACCTTCTGTTAACCCAGGACAGGACCCATTCCCAAAGCCAACTCTTCACACAGGGATTGGACTTGACAATGGGTGGGAGAAGGATGTTGCTAGGAGTGAGCTTCTTGGATCAGGTGGACACTTGAGACTATGCTGTCATCTCCTCCTGGAGGGGAGATGAGGGGGTAGAGGGGGTTAGAAGCTGGTGAAATCGACATGAAAAGAGAGTGGATTTAGGGAGCAGGCTGTCTCATTAGGGGGAGAGCAATTGGGAGTATGTAGCAAGGTGTATATAAGTTTTTGTGTGAGAGACTGACTTGATTTGTAAACTTTCATTTAAACCAAATAAAAATGATTAAAAAAAAATTCTCTGTCAATGCTTCACCAAATGATTTTACCATCCACTAATGCTCATTGCCTGAATTGTTTTTGTTTTGTTTTGTTTTTTCCATTTGGGGTTTCCAAATGATGATTTTCTAATTATATCATTCCTTTTGCTTTTATTAGCTAGATGCTTCTAACAAAAAGACTTTCTCTCATCCAGTAGGGCTTTTTGGTTATACTGAAATACACTTTATACCAGAAAACAGAGTAAATTCTATTTTTATTTATCCCTTTCCAGAGTATTAAGTTGGTACCTAAGAACCTCCTCCTCATCCTCACTCACTCCTTACCTTCTTCCTTTTCTTTCAGGATCATTAAGACCTCATGGCTTTTACATACTCAATATATTTAAATAAATACCTGGTTCCTTTGCTTTATTACAGGACCCCATGTGTCCTTGACAGCATTCTTTTTTTTTTTCAATTAATTTTTATTAAGCTTCAAGTGAACATTTACCATTCCAATCAGTCTGTCACATGTAAGTTACATACATCTTACTCCCTTCTCCCACTTGCTCTCCCCCTATTGAGTCAGCCCTTACAGTCTCTCGTTTCGTGCCAATTTTGCCGTCTTCCCTCTCTCTCTATCTTCCCATCCCCCCTCCAGTCAAGAGTTGCCAGCACACTCTCCCGTGTCCACCTGATTTAATTATCTCACTCTTCATCAGTATCTCTCTCCCCCCCACTGACCAGTCCTTTTCATGCCTGATGAGTTGTCTGCAGGGATGGTTCCTGTCCTGTGCCATCAGAAGGTCTGGGGAGCATTGCCGCCGGGATTCCTCTAGTCGCAGTCATACCATTAAGTATGGTCTTTTTATGAGAGTTTGGGGTCTGTATCCCATTGGTCTCCTGCTCCCTCAGGAGTTGTCTGTTGTGCTCCCTGCCAGGGGAGACATCGATTGTGGCTGGGCACCAACTAGTTCTTTTGGTCTCAGGATGATGTAGGTCTCTGGTTCATGTGGCCCTTTCTGTCTCTTGGGTTCTTAGTTGTCGTGTGACCTTGGTGTTCTTCCTTTGCCTTTGCTCCAGGTGGGTTGAGACCAATTGATGTATCTTAGATGGCCGCTTGTTGGCATTTAGGACCCCAGACGCCACATTTCAAAGTGGGATGCAGAATGTTTTGAAAATAGAATTGTTTTGCCCATTGACTTAGAAGTCCCCTCAAACCATGTTCCCCAGACCCCAGCCCCTGCTCCGCTGACCTTTGAAGCTTTCATTTTATCCCGGAAACCTCTTTGCTTTTAGTCCAGTCCAATTAGACTGACCTTCCTTGTATTGAGTGTTGTCTTTCCCTTCACCCAAAGCAGTTCTTATCTACTGATTAATCAATAAAAAACCCTCTCCCTCCCTCCCTCCCTCCCCGCTTTGTAACCACAAAAGTATGTGTTCTTCTCCGTTTTTTCTATTTCTCAAGATCTTATAATAGTGGTCTTATACAATATTTGTCCTTTCCCTCTGACTCATTTCGCTCAGCATAATCCCTTCCAGATTCCTCCATGTTATGAAATGTTTCAGAGATTCGTCACTGTTCTCTATCGATGCGTAGTATTCCATTGTGTGAATATACCACAATTTATTTACCCATTCATCCGTTGATGGACACCTTGGTTGCTTCCAGCTTTTTGCTATTGTAAACAGAGCTGCAATAAACATGGGTGTGCATATATCTGTTTGTGTGAAGGCTCTTGTATCTCTAGGGTATATTCCGAGGAGTGGGATTTCTGGGTTGTATGGTAGTTCTATTTCTAACTGTTTAAGATAACGCCAGATGGATTTCCAAAGTGGTTGTACCATTTTACAATCCCACCAGCAGTGTATGAGAGTTCCAATCTCTCCGCAGCCTCTCCAACATTTATTATTTTGTGTTTTTTGGATTAATGCCAGTCTAGTTGGTGTGAGATGGAATCTCATCGTAGTTTTAATTTGCATTTCTCTAATGGCTAATGATCGGGAGCATTTTCTCATGTGCCTGTTGGCTGCCTGAATATCTTCTTTAGTGAAATGTGTGTTCATATCCTTTGCCCACTTCTTGATTGGGTTGTTTGTCTTTTTGTGGTTGAGTTTTGACAGAATCATGTAGATTTTAGAGATCAGGCGCTGGTCGGAGATGTCATAGCTGAAAATTCTTTCCCAATCTGTAGGTGGTCTTTTTACTCTTTTGGAGAAGTCTTTAGATGAGCATAGGTGTTTGATTTTTAGGAGCTCCCAGTTATCTGGTTTCTCTTCATCATTTTTGGTAATGTTTTGTATTCTGTTTATGCCCTGTATTAGGGCTCCTAGGGTTGTCCTATTTTTTCTTCCATGATCTTTATCGTTTTAGTCTTTATGTTTAGGTCTTTGATCCACTTGGAGTTAGTTTCTGTGCATGGTGTGAGGTATGGGTCCTGTTTCATTCTTTTGCAAATGGATATCCAGTTATGCCAGCACCATTTGTTAAAAAGACTATCATTTCCCCAATTGACTGACACTGGTCCTTTGTCAAATATCAGCTGCTCATACATGGATGGATTTATATCTGGGTTCTCAATTCTGTTCCATTGGTCTATGTGCCTGTTGTTGTACCAGTACCATGCTGTTTTGACTACTGTGGCTGTATAATAGGTTCTGAAATCAGGTAGAGTGAGGCCTCCCACTTTCTTCTGCTTTTTCATTAATGCTTTACTTATCCAGGGGTTCTTTCCCTTCCATATGAAATTAGTGATTTGTTTCTCTATCCCCTTAAAATATGACATTGGTATTTGGATTGGAAGTGCGTTATATGTATAGATGGCTTTTGGTAGAATAGACATTTTTACTATGTTAAGTCTTCCTATCCATGAGCAGGGTATGTTTTTCCACTTAAGTATGTCCTTTTGAATTTCTTGTAGCAGAGTTTTATAGTTTTCTTTGTATAGGTCTTTTTCATCTTTGGTAAGATTTATTCCTAAGTATTTTATCTTCTTGGGGGCTACTGTGAATGGTATTGATTTGGCGATTTCCTCTTCGGTGTTCTTTTTGTTGATGTAGAGGAATCCAAGTGATTTTTGTATGTTTATTTTATAACCTGAGACTCTTCCAAACTCTTCTATTAGTTTCAGTAGTTTTCTGGAGGATTCATTAGGGTTTTCCATGTATACGATCATGTCATCTGCAAATAGTGATAGCTTTACTTCCTCCTTGCCAATCTGGATACCCTTTATTTCTTTGTCTAGCCTAATTGCCCTGGCTAGGACTTCAAGTACGATGTTGAATAAGAGCGGTGATAAAGGGCATCCTTGTCTGGTTCCCGTTCTCAAGGGAAATGCTTTCAGGTTCTCTCCATTTAGTGTGATATTGGCTGTTGGCTTTGCATAGATGCCCTTTGTTATGTTGAGGAATTTTCCTTCAATTCCTATTTTGGTAAGAGTTTTTATCATAAATGGGTGTTGGACTTTGTCAAATGCCTTTTCTGCATCAATTGATAAGATCATGTGGTTTTTATCTTTTGTTTTAATTATGTGATGGATTACATTAATGGTTTTTCTGATATTAAACCAGCCTTGCATACCTGGTATAAATCCCACTTGATCAGGGTGAATTATTTTTTTGATGTATTGTTGGATTCTATTGGCTAGAATTTTATTGAGGATTTTTGCATCTATGTTCATGAGGGATATAGGTCTATAATTTTCTTTTTTGTAATGTCTTTACCTGGTTTTGGTATCAGGGAGATGGTAGCTTCATAGAATGAGTTAGGTAGTATTCCGTCTTTTTCTATGCTTTGAAATACCTTCAGTAGTAGTGGTGTTAAGTCTTCTCTGAAGGTTTGGTAGAACTCTGCAGTGAAGCCGTCTGGGCCAGTACTTTTTTTTGCTGGAAGTTTTTTGATTACCGTTTCAATCTCTTTTTTTGTTATGGGTCTATTTAGTTGTTCTACTTCTGAATGTGGTAGTTTAGGTAGGTAGTATTTTTCCAAGAATTTATCCATTTCTTCTAGGTTTTCAAATTTGTTAGAGTACAATTTTAAGTAGTAATCTGAAATGATTCTTTTAATTTCATTTGGCTCTGTTGTGATGTGGTCCTTCTCATTTCTTATTCGGGTTATTTGTTTCCTTTCCTGTTTTTCTTTAGTCAGTCTAGCCAATGGTTTATCAATTTTGTTAATTTTTTCAGAGAACCAGCTTTTGGCTTTGTTAATTCTTTCAATTGTTTTTCTGTTCTCTAATTCATTTAGTTCAGCTCTAATTTTGATTATTTGTTTTCTTCTGGTGCCTGATGGTTTCTTTTGTTGCTCACTTTCTATTTGTTCAAGTTGTAGGGATAGTTCTCTGATTTTGGCTCTTTCTTCTTTTTGTATGTGTGCATTTATTGATATAAATTGGCCTCTGAGCACTGCTTTTGTTGTGTCCCAGAGGTTTTGATAGGAAGTATTTTCATTCTTGTTGCTTTCTATGAATTTCCTTATTCCCTCCTTGATGTCTTCTATAACCCAGTCTTTTTTCAGGAGGGTATTGTTCAGTTTCCAAGTATTTGATTTCTTTTCCCTCGTTTTTCTGTTATTGATTTCTAGCTTCATTGCCTTGTGGTCTGAGAAGATGCTTTGTAATATTTCGATGTTTTGGATTCTGCAAAGGTTTGTTTTATGACCTAATATGTGGTCTATTCTAGAGAATGTTCCATGTGCACTAGAAAAAAAAGTATATTTTGCAGCAGTTGGGTGGAGGATTCTGTATAAGTCAATGAGGTCAAGTTGGTTGATTGTTGTAAGTAGGTCTTCCGTGTCTCTATTGAGCTTCTTACTGGATGTCCTGGCCTTCTCTGAAAGTGGTGTGTTGAAGTCTCCTACTATAAATGTGGAGGTGTCTATCTCACTTTTAAATTCTGTTAAAATTTGATTTATGTATCTTGCAGCCCTGTCATTGGGTGCATAAATATTTCATATGGTTATGTGTTCCTGATCAATTGTCCCTTTTATCATTATATAGTGTCCTTCTTTATCCTTTGTGGTGGATTTAAGTCTAAAGTCTATTTTGTCAGAAATTAATATTGCTACCCCTCTTCTTTTTTGCTTATTATTTGCTTGATATATTTTTTTCCATCCTTTGAGTTTTAGGTTGTTTTTGTCTCTAAGTGTAAGGTGTGTCTCTTGTAGGCAGCATATAGATGGATCGTGTTTCTTTATCCAGTCTGTGACTCTCTGTCTCTTTATTGGTGCATTTAGTCCATTTACATTCAGTGTAATTATAGATAAATAAGTTTTTAGTGCTGTCATTTTGATGCCTTTTCATGTGGGTTGTTGGCCATTTCATTTTTCCACATACTTTTTTGTGCTGAGATGGTTTTCTTAGTAGATTGTGAGATCCTCATTTTCATAATGTTTAACTTTATGTTAGTTGAGTCATTACGTTTTTCTTGGCTTTTTTCTTGAGTTATGGAATTGATATTCCTTTTTGTGGTTACCTTGTTATTTACCCCTATTTTTCTAAGTAAAAACCTAACTTGTATCGTTCTATATCACCTTGTATCACTCTCCATCTGGCAGTTCAATGCCTCCTATATTTAGTCCCTCTTTTTGATTATTGTGATCGTTTATCTATTGATTTCCATGATTCCCTGTTATGTGTATTATTTTGTTCATTTATTTATTTTTTAGAATTAATCTTAATTTGTTTGTTTTTGTGCTTTCCCTGTTTGAGTTGCATTGATATCAGGACGTTCTGTCTTGTGACCTTGTATTGTGCTGGTACCTGATATTATTGGTCATCAGGCCAAACAATCTCCTTTAGCATTTCTTGCAGTCTTGGTTTAGTTTTTGCAAATTCTCTAAACTTGTGTTTATCTGTAAATATCTTGATTTCTCCTTCATATTTCAGAGAGAGTTTTGCTGGATATATGATCCTTGGTTGGCAGTTTTTCTCCTTCAGTGCTCTGTATATGTCGTCCCATTCCCTTCTTGCCTGCATGGTTTCTGCTGAGTGGTCTGAACTTATTCTTATTGATTCTCCTTTGTAGGAGACCTTTCTTTTCTCCCTGGCTGCTTTTAAAATTTTCTGTTTGTCTTTGGTTTTGGCAATTTTGATGATAATATGTCTTGGTGTTTTTCTTTTTGGATCAATCTTAAATGGGGTTCGATGAGCATCTTGGATAGATATCCTTTCGTCTTTCATGATGTCAGGGAAGTTTTGTGTCAGGAGTTCTTCAACTATTTTCTCTGTCTTTTCTGTCCCCCCTCCCTGTTCTGGGACTCCAATCACTCACAAGTTATCCTTCTTGATAGAGTTCCACATGATTCTTAGGGTTTCTTCATTTTTTTTAATTCTTTTATCTGATTTTTTTTCAGCTATGTTGGTGTTGATTCCCTGGTCCTCCAGAAGTCCCAGTCTACATTCTAATTGCTCGAGTCTGCTCCTCTGACTTCCTATTGCGTTGTCTAATTATGTAATTTTATTGTTAATCTTTTGGATTTCTACATGCTTTCTCTCTATGGATTCTTGCAACTTATTAATTTTTCCACTATGTTCTTGAGTAATCTTTTTGAGTTCTTCAACAGTTTTATCGGTGTGTTCCTTGGCTTTTTCTGCAGTTAGCCTAATTTCATTTGTGATATCTTTAAGCATTCTGTAAATTAGTTTTTTATATTCTGTATCTGATAATTCCAGGATTGTGTCTTCATTTGGGAAAGATTTTGATTCTTTTGTTTGGGGGGTTGGAGAAGCTGTCATGGTCTGTTTCTTTATGTGGTTTGATATGGACTGCTGTCTCCGAGCCATCACTGTGAAACTAGTTTTTCCAGGTAATCAGCTATAAAAAAATGCAGTCAGATCCCTATCTGAATTCTCCCTCTGGCTCAGGGTATTCAGATGTTAATGGCGCCGCCTGGGGAGGGTGGGCGAGGGATCAGAGAGCTAGGAGTGTAGCACCTCAGAATACAGAGCTGATTCCCGCGTTCACGCTCCGCCTGTGCCTGCCAATATCCCGGCGGGACGGCTCCCTGGCTGGGACGCTGATCTCCCCGCTCCAAGCTCAGTCACTTCCAATCGGGGACTTCTCCCTCCGGCGCGCCGCTCCGCTCGAGGGAACTGTGTGGGCGAGCCCCCACAAACGGTTGGGCCCGCCCCCAGGGTCAATTCAGGGAAATATAACTGGGCCCCGTGCTCATGCCCCGCCCGCGCCCACCACAATCCCAGCGGGACGGCTCCCCGGCTGGGACACTGCGCTCTCCCAGCTCCGAGACCAGTCACTTCCTCCCGGGGACTTCTCCCTCCGGTGCACCGCACCGCTCGCGAGAACTGGGTGGCCG
Organism: Elephas maximus indicus; assembly: GCF_024166365.1. Taxonomy (NCBI): domain Eukaryota; kingdom Metazoa; phylum Chordata; class Mammalia; order Proboscidea; family Elephantidae; genus Elephas; species Elephas maximus. The sequence goes on from NC_064821.1 coordinate 190,140,091, forward strand.
TCGCCCTCACGAGCAGCTGGGCCCGAACCCGGGGTCTATTCAGGGGAACGTGCTCACGCCCCGCCCGCACCTGCCAAAATACCAGCGGGATGGCTCCCCGGCTGGGACGCTGCTCTCCCCTCTCCGAGACCAGTCATTTCCTCCTGGGGACTTCTCCCTCCGGTGCACGGCACCGCTCGTGCAAACTGGGTGGGCGTCACCCGCACGAATGGCTGGGCCCACCCCCGGGGTCGCTTTAGGGAAATATAGCTGATCCCCACGCTCGCGCCACGCCCGCTTCCTGCCAAACTCCTGGCGGGACGGCTCCCCGGCTGGGATGCTGCTCTCCCTGCTCCAAGAACAGTCACTGCCTCCCGGGTGCTTCTCCAACCAGCTGCGCCGCTACACCGCCCATGCCAACCAGCTAGGCTCCCTCCCGGGATGAGTTCAGGGGGTCGGGCTGGGCCCCTTGTCTGTGCCACCTGCCCCCTGGGCTCTGCCCCAGATCGGGCTCCAAAGGTCACCTGCCTGGTACGCTGGCTCCTGGTTCTGAAAACAATCGCTGTCTGCCTGTATTTATTCATTCTCTGTCTCTAAGTCTGTGTTTGTTGTTCAGAGTTCATAGATTGTTATGTATGTGATCGATTCACTTGTTTTTACGAGTCTTTGTTGCAAGAGGGATCCGCGGTAGTGTCCACCTAGTCTGCCATCTTGGCCCTGCCCTCTCCTTGAGAGCATTCTTGATTCATGGCCCAACATGATGTCCAACTCACCTTGTCTAGTTTCTGCTCTGGTTTTAAGTTATATTTTAAAGATGCCAATTAGTTAAACTGTCCTGGAACTGATGGCAAACTACCTTTGCTAATTAATTACCAAAGGGTCTCTGAGGAATTAAAGCTCACCACTAAGACTGGCAGGAATAAAGAATAGGAATGCTAAGAAACCTAACACTTGAATAAGACAACTTTCTGAGTGTTCCACCTCCAGCCTTGCCCAGCCACTGGGGACAGCAGCAGGAAACCATCCAGGTCTTCAGTCCATTCACATCTCTTCCTCAGACTTCACTCTGATTAGGACTCTCAGTTATTTGTCCCAGGGCTATCTGGCCTTATCTTCCATCCTGGGGCCTTTTTCATTGCCTTCCCCAGCCCTAACTGGAGCCTACTGATCTTCCCCAGCACTTCCCTAATGCTTAACTCATCAGTCTTGCCACGTTCACCACACTCAGTGCCTCCATACAACCACGTCCTCTTCCCCTATCTTTGGCTTCCCAACATGAAACCAACTTTAATATGAATATGATATGTATGTTTTTTAAAGTAATACATACTCATTGAAAAAGACATTAGAAAACACAGAAGCTATCACAGACACATCCAAACTCCCTGAAGGACCGAGTTACTGGGCTGAGGGCTGGGGGCCATGGTCTCAGGGAACAACTAGCTCAAAAGGAATAATATAGTTTATAAAGACAATGTTATACTTCTGACTCTGGTGAGTAGCATCTGAGATCTTAAAAGCCTTCAAGTGGCCATGTGAGATACATCTGCTGGTCCCATTCCCATTGGAGCAAAACAGAATGACTGACACATGGGAAAAACTACTCTGAAGGACTAATGGACCACAACTACCAGAACCTCCACCAGATTGAGTCCAAAACAACTCGATGGTGCCTGGCTACCACCCCTGTCTGCTCTGACAGGGATCACAATAGAGGGTCCTGGACAGAGTGGAAGACAAATGTAGAACAAAATTTGAATTCACAACAAAAACACCAGACTTGCTGGTCTTACAGAATTGAGAAACCTCAAAAGTATGGCCCCTGGACACCTTTGAACTCAGTACTGAAGTCACTTCTGAGGTTCACCCTTCAGCCAAAGATCAGACAAGTGTATAATGGCAAACAATAACATACATGAAGAATGTGCTTGGAAATGTAATCATGTATACAAGACTAAATGGGCACAGTAGAACAAAAGCAAAGACAAGAAAGCAGGAAGGGATTGGAAAACTGATGAATAGAAACAGGAAGTCTGGGGGAGAGAAAGGGAGAATGTTGGCACATAGCAAGTTGGCATCTAGTGTCACAAAACAATTTGTGAATTAGTCACTCAATAGCAAATTAATTTGTTCGGTAAACTTTCACCTAAAGCGCAATAAAAAAAAAAAAAAAAAACCTATTGGGTGACTTGAACAGTTACTTCAAACTGGGAAAATCTTCATGTTAAAAAAAAAAATCTATATGCAACTTATTATATGTTTGTAAATACTCAAGTTTTTCAAAAGTCCCGCAATGTTATCTAAAGATGCTGACACATTAAGACTCATCACTTCTAAGAAACAATAATTTGATATCAAATTTAAGGAAATATTGAAAATAATAATTGAGGTAAATATTTGATGCATTACGAACTACTATTTGAAAACTAATATTAAATACAATTTAATGATACAGCCTAATTTCACACTGCAATCTGTAAATGGAGATTAGTTTTTATTGTAAGAGAAAGGAGACAATAAAATTCTCCTCAAAAAAAAAAAACAAAAAACAGAAGCTAGCCCAGCACAGTTTCATCATCCAAAGACTTACCGTGCAGAATTATTTTCAATGTTTTCCACCTGGGGGGGGGTGATTTAACAAAAAATGAATCCACTATGCATGCATTCTGCAAATCCATTCTTCACTTGACATTATGTCATTCATAACATTCATTTAATAAATATTTATTAAGAGCCTACTATGAATCAGGCTTATGACAACCCTATAAGACAAAGTAGAACTCCCCATAGGGTTTCCAAGGCATGGCTGGTGGATTCGAACTGCTGACCTTTTGGTTGGCAACCACTCCACCACCAGGGCTCTGAGGCAAAATCAACTCCCCGGCAATGTTTTTTTGTTTCTTTCTTTGTCCTGATGTATCAGGCACCGTTCTACTTGATGAACATTCCCAGGACAACAACAAAAAAAAAGCAGCATGGGCTTATTTCATTCTTTTCAAGGATACACACTATTCCATGATACACCTTTTCCAGAATTTGTTTAGCCAATACTTTCTGACTGAACATTTATTTGTTGTTCTTAGGCACCCTCAAGTTGGTTCCAACCAATAGCAAACCCATGCTACCCATAGCGACCCATAGTGACCCCATCCTCACAACTGTTGCTATGCTTGAGCCCATTGTTCAGCCACTGCACCAGTTCATCTCATTGAGGGGCTTCCTTTTTTTGCTGACACTCTGTTTTACCAAAGCATGATGTCCTTCTCCAGGGACTGATCCCTCCTGATAACAAGTTCAAAGCATGTGAGATGTAATCTCACCATCCTTGCTTCTAAGGAGCATTCTGCTTGTACCTCTTCCAAAGCAGATTTGTTCCTTCTTCTGGCAGTCCATGGTATGTATAGTCAACATTCCTCACCATCACCACGATTCAAACGCATCAATTCTTCTTCAGTCTTCCTTGTTCGTTGTCCAGCCTTCACATGTATATGAGGCAACTGGAAACACCATGGCTTGGGTAAGGCACACCTTAGTCTTCAAGGTGACATCTTTGCTTTCCAGCACTTTAAAGAGCTCTTTTGCAACCACTTTGCCCAGTGCAATGCATCTTGTGATTTCTTGACTGCAGCTTCCATGTGTGTTCATTCTGGATCCAAGGAAAATGAAATCCTTGACACCCTCAATCTTTTCTCCCTTAATCATGATGTTGCTTAGTGGTCCAGGTGTGAGGATTTTTGTTTTCTTTATGTTGAGCTGAAATCCATACTAAAAGCTATGGTCTTTGATCTTCATCAGTAAGTGCTTCAAGTCCTCTTCACTTTCTGCAAGCAAGGTTCTACCATCTGCATAATGCAGGTTGTTAATGAGCCTTCCTCTGTCTTAGTCATCTAGTGCTGCTATAACAGAAATACCACATCTGGATGGCTTTAACAAAGAGAACTTTATTCTCTCACAGTCCAGTAATCTAAAAGTTCAAATTCAGGGCACAAGACACAGGAGAAGGCTTTTTCTCTCTCTGTTGGCTCTGAAGGAAGGTCCTTGTGATGCATCAGACTTCTCTTGATCTGGGAGCATCTCAGCAAAGGAACACCGGGTCCAAAGGATGTGCTCTGCTCCCAGTGCTGCGTTCTTGGTGGTATGACTTTCCCGTCTCTCTGCTTGCTGCTCTCTTTTGTATCTCAAAAGAGATTGGTTTAAGACACTACCTAATCTTGTAGGCCTCATCAACATAACTGCAGCTAATCCATCTTATTACACCATAGTGTTAGGATTTACAACACAGAGAGAAATCACATCAGAAGATAAAATGGAAGACAGTCGTAAGAATCATACAAGGGAATCATGACCTAGCCAGGTTGAGAGATATTTTGGGGAGACACAATCCAGTCCATGCCATCCTCCAATCCTGATGTCCCATTTTTCTTCATACACTCCAGCTTCTCCGATTATTTCCTCGGCATACAGATTGAACAGGCATGCTGAAAGGATAAAACCCTGGTGCACACCCTTCCTGATTTTAAACCATGCCATGTCACCTTGTTCTGTCCTAATGACTGCTTCTTGATCCATGTACAGATTCCTCATAAGCAATGTTAAGTATTCCTGAATTGTCATTCTCCACAATGTTATCCATAATTTGTTATGATCCACGGAGTAGAATGCCTTAGTGTAGTCAATAAAACACAGGTAAACATCTTTCTGGTATTCTCTGCTTTCAGCCAGGATCCATATGACATCAACAATGATATCCCTGGTTCCATGTCCTCTTCTAATCACAGCTTGAATTTCTTGCAGTTTCCTGTTGAAATACTTCTCTGCAGCCACTTTTCAATGACCTCCAGCAAAATATTGCTTACATGTGATATTAAAGATGTTGTTCAATACTTTCCACATTCAGTTGGATCACCTCTCTTGCTAATAGGCATAAATATGGGTATCTTCCAGTTGATTGCCCAGGTAGCTTAAGTCCGGATTTCTTGGCATAGATGAGTGAGCAGTTGCAGCACTGTGTCCATTTGTTGAAACATCTCAATTGATCTTCGGTCAGTTCCTGGAGCCTTGTTTTTGGCCAATCACTTCAGTGCAGCTTGGACTTCTTCCTTCATTAGCCTGGGTTCCTGATCGTATGCTACCTCCTGAAACAGGTGAACACTGACCAATTCTTTTTAGTATACAGTCTGTGTATTCCTTCCACCTTCTTTGTATGCTTTCTGTATCATTTTAGTATATTCCCCCTACAGTCCTTGAGTATTGCAACTCAAGACTTGAATTTTTTCTTCAGTTCTTTCAACTCAAGAAATCCTGACCATGTCCTTCCCCTTTGGTTTTCTATCTCCAGCTCTTTACACATGCCAGCATAATACTTTAAATTATTTTCTCCAGCAGCTCTTTGAAATGTTCTGTTCAGCTCGAACATTTATTTACTGATTATTTTTATTAGCATAAGAAAATGCTGCAATAAAATCCTTTTGTTGTTTGCATAACTTCGTAAACACCAGAGGAGGAATGGCTGGGACAATGGTTCTATAAAAAGAAAAATCATCATAAGCACAAAAGAGCTCTAAGCCCCACTGCCTCAAGGCAAGAAGAAAGGACTCCTATAAAGGATTGTCTACTGCTGTGAGCCAGAGGTGGGAAGCAGGAGGCAGAGTGGGTAGTAGGAGAAAGGCAGGAGCATTCAGTGTCTCAAACAAAGTATTCCCCAACAGGTCATGCTTATGCCTCTGGGCAAGAGGTAATGGCATCTCGTGTGAACACAGGATTCTTTAGATCTTCTTGGAGTGGCAACATCTCCCTGAAAAGCAACTATGACCTGAGTTTGGGAGAATTGGTAATTATCCAAGAAGATCTCCAAACCAATACAATAACAACACAAAAAGTAATAATAACAGAAATAGTTACCAATTGCTTTTGAGTGAAAGACTTCATGCAGCAACAAAGGCATAAACAACACCCTAAAAAATGGGTCTGACTCCAAAACTCAGACTCTTAAACGCTACTCTGTATTGCCCTTTTCTCACCAGTCTAAACAGTAACATTAGGTTCCCATCGAATTCCTTGAAAATTAAAACACAGGTGTGGTATAATGAATGAATGAATATGCCCCTTCTAGCTGTGGTCTTTGTGACTCACATGCAATGATGGAGTGGGACTATGCAAATCAGATATATGGATCATATGATGGTTAGAGTTAGGTGCCCACATGAGTAGACCACGATTCCCAATATTATATGTTTCTCCTCCATTTTTGGGGTCGTGGGTCCTGACCTCCAAAGTTGATGAGGCAGGATTGGTGTAGGGTGTGCCTTGGAATGCAGCCTTGCAGGAGAGCTTGACTCAAGTCCCACCTTTACTCAAGTTATGCCCTTCCCTGCAGTGTGGACTGCATGTAAGGTATATGTGTAGATAACATGGCAGGATACTCTCTCTCTGCATCTGAATCCCAAATCTAGTTCATGATCAATTGACCTCCAGTTCTTGGGACTTGAGCCACAGGTCTGCTGTCTGACCTACCAATTATGGGTTCACAGACCTCCACAGCCCCAAGGGCCAGCAGCTTATCAACTGACCTGATTGTGCAACCTTGTGAGCCAGCAGCCTGTGGTCTGAACTGCCAGTTGGGGTTCATCAGCACCAGTCGCCACTTGTGTCAGGAGAAGCTTCCACCTGACTCAGATTTGGGACGTGCCAGCCTCTACAAATTCGTGAACCATTTCTTTTATAGAGACATTGCAGTGAATTACAGAACCCAAAGAAGGGAGACAGAGTGCTGAAGGGAGAGGGATTAGTTGATGTTAGAGATGATGGAGTGGTACAGCAGTTTGGAAAAGCTGGACATTTAGGACATCTTCAACCTCAGTGTCATAGGATCCAGCTCAGTGCTGATCCTTTTAAAAGAAATTTTTGTTGAACTGTCTAATTGAAATTTTGAGCTCAGGGATGTGGCTGAGTTCACTGTCTCAGTTGCCTCGTTCACAGCTGAGCCATGGACTTGACAATAACTCCTCTGAAAATTAACTCAATTTAACCCCAAGCTCTCCTCCCCTAGTGAATAGGGAAGACTGCAAGTGCCTCTGACACCTGTCAGAATATTTACAGACCAACACACATGAGTTATATGCCAGTTCCAAAGGTCCTGGCTTTGAGAAGCTCACATCTCAGGATGGAGACAAACAAACAAACAAAAACAGAAAAACGAATACAGATTGTTGAGTCCTAAAGCCAGTGTGAGCAGAAGGTATAAAGTGAACACAGCTTGTGGAGGGAAGCTCAGCACTGAAGCTAGAAGGATTAGTAAGAGAGTAGGAAGTTCAAAATCTAGAGGCCCTGCTCTGGCAGGGAGTTGTCTAACGTTCCAGCCTCATGTCAGCCGTGCTGCTCAGAATTGAAACAACAATTGTGGGTCCATGCAGAAAAAGGAGAATTTAAAAGTTGTGTGTCAATTTGGCTGGGCCATGGTTCTCAGTCTTTGACATATTATGTAATGATATAGCCTGACAGTTATGTGATGATATAATTTGGCAGTGATGTAATTATGCAGGTTATCTTCCATTTTGTAATATGATGTAATATCCTCCATGATGGGATCTGATTTGATCAGCCAATCAGTTGTAAGACAAGTTTCCTCAGGGATGTGCCCTACATCCAATGTATATGGACATTTTGGCAAGGATCTCTGGCTTTTGCTCACTCTGAACCTTGCATCCCACTCATCATCATCTGAGTCTGGGTCTTGACACGTGAGCTGGCAGCCTACCACACTGCATGCTGATCTTGGGATTTACCAGCCTCCACAGCCTGTAAGCCAGCAGCCTGCTGTCTTACATCCACATCTTGGATTTGTCAGTCCTTGCAGCTACATGAGACAGAAGAAGCTTCCAGTCTGATGCCTAACCCAAGATTTGTAGCCTCTACAATTTCATGAGCCATTTCCTTGACATAAATCTCTCTCTCTCTCTCTATATATATATGTAAATAAATAGAGACATAGATATATACTTACATAGAAAGATACGTACCTGCTTCAAGGTTTTGCTTCTCTAGGGAACCCAGCCTAAGATATTTCATACCAAGAGTGGTTCTAGGGAAAGAAAATTAAAAGGATGAGTTTTCTAAACTGGCTCTCAAGTCTGCTTAGTCTTAAAGATGTTGATGACTCTGCTTCCAGTAGTAAAGAGGGCATTGCTAACCCATGGCACGAGGTGGCAATAGAATTACACAAAATACCACCACCCATAGATGAAGTATTGCAGAGAGGCAAAGCTCAGAATGATTGTATGTTTCATACTTTTCTACAATTTTCTCAGAATGAGAAGTGTAAGGAAGCTGGTTTGTTAGTCATACTTTTGCTAGACAAAGTGGGAATAGAAAGAGGTGAGCTCAGAACTTCAGAGTCACAGCTCAAGTGCCACACAAATGACCTTAAAGTTGCCACTTGTGCCCTGAAAGAAAACCTCATTCTTGTAGAAAATGAGCTGATATTGCCAAAAACAAACCCAGAATCTAATAAGAGTGGCTGAATTACAACGCCAATTGAATTCCCAACCTCTAATGGTTTCTGAAGTTAAAGTGAGGGTATGGGTAGGGAAGATATAGGATCCTTAAATGTGGGACGGGGACATATCCTTAGATAATCAGGAAGCTGTGGATACTGAGCCCCAAAATACTCTTGAATCACTGCTGCCAATAGGACCATTCCTCTCACTCCCATCTGAATAGATTGCTGCATCTTTGTCTGCTAAGTCACAATCTCCATTCAAATCATTAGCCGCTCCACCCTCATCTGATGAGATTAACCCAGCTGTGTCGGAAAAGCCTTTGTCTAAGATATTGCCTGGCACTGCATCTGACTCATTGCGTAGGGCATCACCTGAGACAGAAGCCTTACAGGACATTGCTGAATGTTCTCAGAACATATCCCCAGCACCCATTTTTGCTTGCAGACCTATAACTAGATGTAATTCCCAGGGAGTCCCAAAAGGTAAAGTACAAATTGTGACCCAGGAAGAGGTACTCTACATTTCAAAATAACTCCTTGGCTTTTCTAATATGTACAAACAGAAATGGGGTATGTGTGAGAAAGGCTTTTCAGGGAGAATAGTGCAAGGAGCATAAAGTTAGATCGGTCTGAGATTATTGCTATGGGCCCAAGAAGCTCAGATTCTTCATTCAGTGTTTCAGCTCAAGAGGTTAGGAAATAATCTAATAGTTTATTTGGTTGGTTCATTGAAGCATGGGTTCCATGGTGGCCTATACTAAATCAAGTTGAAGCACCAGAGCCTCCTAGGTATACTATAGAAGAAGGTGTCCAATGCCTTAGGGAAATGGTAGAGTGGACCCACAGACCCACCCATGGAGTGCCCAGCTGACACACCTTTGCGACAACAGTGGGGAACACATTTGCGAAGGGAGGTCCACCACCCTTAAAGCCTGCTGTGATTACTATTTTACGTAAGTTAGATTTGACAGTGGGGACTTTCCTAACTGAATTAAGACACCTATACAAAATGAAGCCGATTGGACCCTGTGGTGGTAGAGGCCAAGTGGAAGCACTCAAACAACAAAGACAAGGTGGGCTTGGTTACCATAATGGCCAGTGAAGTCAAAGCAGTAATCAGAACAGTCTGACTCATATGGACTTATGGAGTTGGAACTTAGTCATGGTGCCCCTAGGAGTGAAATAGATGGGAAATCTACTAAATATTTACTTGGTCTGTACAAGTAGCAGAATTCTAGGTTAAGGGGACAGCAGTCTAACTCAAATTGCCAGAACAGAGAGTCACGGCCCTTCAATCAGTTCCCAGACTTGACGGAGTTTATAGGCCCAAAATCCACTGGATGAAAAGGAGGCCATGTCCCTTGATGAAGGATCCCACTGCATCAACAAAAACTATACTGTTAATCTTTCTGCCAGCCTTCCCCAAAGAGATCTACAGCCTTTTATGACACTGAATCTTCACTGGGGAAAAGGAAATAATTAGAATTTCTGGGTATTACCAGAGAGTGGCTCTGAACTGACACTAATTTCAGGAGACTCAAAATAACACTGTGGCCCACCAGTCAGAGTGAGGGCAAAGGGAGATCAAGTTCTTAATGGAGTCTTAACTCAGGCTCACATTACACTGGGTCCCCAAATCCATTCTGTACTGATTTCCCCAGATCCCAAATGCATAACTGGAAAAGATACACTCAATAACACTCAGCACCACCACATTGGATCCCTGAAGTGGACTAAGGCCATTATGGTAGAAAAAGTCAAATGGAAGCCATTAGAACTACCCTTACCTAAGAAAATAGAAAGCCAAAAGCAGTACCATATTCATGGAGGGATTGTAGACCTTACTGCCTCTATCAAGGACTTCAAGGATGCACAGGTGGTGATTCTTACCAATTTCCTATTCAACTAACCTATTTGGCCTGTGCAAAAAATAGATGGATCTTGGAAAAAAAGAGTGCATCATCATAAACTTAACCACGTTGTGACCATAATTGCAGCTGCTGTTCCAGATGTGGTTTCATTGCTTGAGCAAATGAATACATCTCGTGGTACCTTGTATGCAGTTAGTGATCTGGCCAATGCATTTTTCTCAATTCTGGTTGATGAGTGCACATCAGAAGCAGTTTGACATCAGTTATTAAGGCCAGCAGTACATCTTCACTGTCCTAGATCAGAGGTAGATCAACTCCCCAGCCCTATGCCATAACTGAGTCTGCAGAGAACTTGATCACCTTTATTTTCCACAAGATGTCACACTGTTCCATTAAATTGATGACATTATTCTGATTGGACCTAGTGAAGAAGCAGTGTCAGTGACTCTGGACTTATAGGTAAAACACTTGAGTGCTAGAAGGTGGGAATTAATTCAACAAAAATTTAGGCCCCTTCCACCTCAATGAAATATCTTGGGGTCTTGTGGTGTGGGGCATATCGAGACATTTCTTCTAAAATGGACATAAGTTCTTGCATCTGGCACCTCCCACAACTAAAAAGGATGCACAAGGACTTGTGAATCTCTTTTCATTTTGGAGGCAATATATCCCTCAGCTAGGTGTGTTACTCTGGCCTATGTATCAAGTGACTTGAAAACTACTAGTTTGAATTGGGGCCCAGGACAACAGATGGATCTTCAACAGCTTCAGGCGGCTCTGCAAGCTGCTCTGCCACTTGGGCCATATAATCCAGTTGATCCAATAGTATTTGAAATGTCACTGCCAGATAGAGATGTTGTTTGGAGTCTTTGACAAGCCACTATTGGTGAATCACAGTGTAAACCCTTAGGATTTTAGAGCAAAACCCTGTCATCCTCTGAAGATAAATGCTCTCCTTTTCAGAAATAGCTTTTGGCTTGTTACTGAGCCTTAGGAGAGACTGAACGCTTAACCGTGCTTAGCCATAGACCACCAAGTGACCATGTGGCCTGAAGTGCCCATCAGGAACTGGGTGTTGTCTGACTGACAGAACCATAAAGTCAGACGTGCACAGCAGCACTCTGTCATTAAACGGAAGTGTTATATATGAGACTGGGCCCAAGCAGAGTCCAAAGGTACAAGTAAGTTGAATGAGGAGGTGGCCCAAATGCCTACGGTCTCAACTCCTGTCATGGTACCTACCCTCTCCCAGTATGCAGCTAAGCCCTCATGGGGATTTCCTTACGATCAGGTGACTGAGGAACAGAACAATCATGCCGGGTGTACAGATGGTTCTGCACGATATGCAGGCACCACTCAAAAGTGGACAGTGAAAGCACTATAGGCCCTTTCTTCCTGAAGGTCAGTGCTGAAGGACAATTCTCCCAATGGGCAGAACATCAAGCAGTGCACCAGGCACTTCATTTTGTTTGGAAAGAGAAATAGCCAGCTGTGTGATTCTGTACTGATTCATGGACTGTGGCCAGTGGTTTGGCTGATCAGTCAGGGACTTGGGAGGAACTTGATTGGAAAGTAGGAGATAAGGAGGTACGGGGAAGAAGTATGTGGATAAACCTCTCCGGATGGACCAAAGAAGCGAATATATTTGTTTCTGATGTGAATGTTCACCAAAGGGTGCCCTTGGCAGAAGAGTATTCTAAAAATCAAGTGGATAGGAAGACACATTCCATGGAAACAAGTCATCCTCTTTCTAAGCCACTTGGGTCGTTGCCCAGTGGGCTCATGAATGAAGGGGCCTTGGTGGCAGAGATGGAGGTTATCCCTGGGCTCAGCAACATATACATCCGCTGACCAAGGCTGACTTGGCTACAGCCACCACTGAGTGCCCAATCTGCCAGCAGCAGAGACCAAAATTGAGTCCCTGATATGGCAACATTCCTCAAGGTGACCAACCAGAAGCCTGGTAGCACGTTGACTACATTCGACTGCTTCCATCATGGAAAGGACAGCATTTTCTTCTTACTAGAATAGATGCTTAATCTGGATATGGATTTGCGTTCCTTGCATGCCATGTTTCTGCCAAAACTATCACTCTTTGGCCTACAGAATGCTTTTTCCACCATCATGGTATCTCACAGCATCATCTCATATCAATGGATTGACTTCACAGCAAATGAAGTGCTACAATGGGCCCACCCTCATGGAATTCACTAGTATTACCATGTTCTCCATCATTCTGAAGCAGCTGGCTTAATAGAATAATGGAATGGTCTCCTAAAGACAATTAAAGCACAAGCTAAGTGGCAATACCTTGCAGAGCTGGGGCAATGTTCTACAGAAAGGTGTATATACTCTAAACCAGAGTTCAATATATGATTTTTTTCTCCGATAGCCAGGATTCATGGGTCCAGGAATCAAGGGGTGGAAATGGGAATGGCACCACTCACTATTATCCCTAGTCACCCACTCATACAATTTTGATTTCCCGTCCCTTCAACCCTGTGCTTTGTGGGTCTAGCAGTCTTAGTTTCAAAGGGAGGAATGCACCCACCAGAAGACACAGCACTGATTCCAGTGAACTGGAAGTTAAGAATGCCTCCTGGCCACTCCTCATGTTTCTGGATCAAGAGACAAATAAGAGAGTTACTACTTTGGCTGCTGTGATTGACCCTGATTACCATGTGCAAATAACATTCATATTACATAATGGAGGTAATGAAGAGTATGTCTGGAATACACGAGATCCCTTAGGACATCTCTACGTACTCCTAGCATCTGTGATTACAGACAATGGAAAACTACGGCAGCCCAATTCGGACATGACCACTAATGGCACAGACCCTTCAGGAATGAAGCTTGCATCACCCCACCAAGCAAAGAACCACAACCAGCTAAAGTGCTTGCTGAGGGTAAAGGGAATGCAAAATGGGTGGTGGAAGAAGGTAGTTCTAAATACCGGTTACAACCACATACCCAGTTGCAGAAACAAGGATTGTAATTGTTATGAACATTCCTTCTTTGTATTTGTGCATCAAATATTTTTGTTTTCTTCATTTATAAATTATAAGATGTAAACGGGTTTTTGATTATATGCATGTTAGTTATGTTCGGTGCAAGTACAACTCTGTAATGGTCTTTATTCAGAGATTGTGTATGGTTAAAGAGATGTGTACAGATGCCAAGTTGACAATGGGTGAACTGTGATTGGTAAGGTTGTTTTTCAACTTGCCTGGGCCATGATTCTCAGTGATTTGGCAGTTATCTAATGATGTAGTTTGGCGATCATGTAATGATGTAGTTTTCTCAGTTATGTCACGATATTATTTAGCAGTTATGTAATCATGCATTTATCCTTTATTTTGTGATATAATGTAATCACTTCCATGATGTGATCTGATATGATCAGCCAACCTGTTGTAAGGGGGTTTCCTCAAGGATGCAGCCTGCATCCAATATATATGGACATTCTGGCAAAGCTCTCTGGCTTTTGCTCACTCCTGAACCTGCATCCCACTCGTCATCATCCGAACCCTGGTTCTTGGGACTTGAGCCAGTGGACTGCCATATTGACTGCCAATCTTGGGGTTGTAGGCCTCTCCAGCCTGTGAGCCAGCAGCCTGCTGTCTTACCTCCCATCTTGGATTCATCAACTTCCATAGTCTATGAGTGAGCGGCCTGCCATCTGACTTGCCAATCTTGAATTCATCAGCCCCTGCTGCTATGTGAGCCAGGAGAAGTCTCCAACCTGACACCTGACCCACACGCTGGGGTCTTGCCAGCCTTCTACACTGGTGTGAGCCATTTCCTTGAGATAAATCTCTCTCTCTCTTTTTGTCTCTCTCTCTGTCTCTTTGCTAGCACTGTGGTTAAGAGCTAAGGCAGCTAGCCAAAAGGCTGGCAGGTCAAATCCACCAGCCATTCTTTGGCAATACTATTGGAAAGTTCTACTCCATCCTATAGGACCACTATGACTTGGAATCAACTCAACAGCAACAGGTTTACTTCTCTAGAGAACCCAGCCTAAGACACCATCCAGGTTCCAATGCCTACCTTTGCAAGAATCCATTTTCGTGATTCTATGGATGATCCCAACAGCTCTTTGGACTCTTGATTACCCTGAAGCAGGGTTCTGACCTACTATGGTTTATAAATATTCTGACAGGTGCCAGAGCCACTTTGCAGTCTGCCCTTATCACGAAGGACAGAAGAACCTCGGCGTTCAATTCAATCAATTTTCAGAGGAGTTTTGTGCGAACAAATGTTTATAAACACATACTCTGTGCCAGGTAAACTGCTAGGTATTGAGGATTCAGGGGTGCAAACAGTCTCTGCCCTCTACAAACTCATATTATACAAGAGATCAGATAAATGAAGTAGGTGTTGTGGATGCCAGAAACAAAAATCTGCATAATGTACAATAGAGACAGAAAAGGGGAACTTATCACATCCTTGGGGTCAACTCTGAGTACAATCACTACAGAGAAGATGACACTTAAACACAGAATTAAGACAAGATGTTCCAAGGCAGGCAAGACTAAGAAAGAAGTTTCAGGCAGAGGAAACAGAGACAGCAAATGTAGTGATAGCAGGTAACAGCATCGAGTGTTGTGGGGATTTGCAAGCACTTAGATCTATACCCAGAGTATAACTGTTAGAAGGGGTTCAGAGAAAAATGCGGTCAAGGAGGCAGGCAGAAGACCAACTTCAGGGTCATGGCACAAAAACAATCATCACGGATCAGCACCCTGGGTATCAGAAGAGAGGAGGCAAAAGTTGAGAATGATTCTAGACTGGGATGTTGCAAGACAGGTGTGGGTAAAGAAAAGATAAAAGCCAAGTTGAGTCGTGGCAGTGGAACATGGCGGGTAGGCTGAAGAAAGGAGGTGACACCAGCCAAGGTTGACAGGAAGAGAGAGAGAAAGAAAAAGAAGAGGCTTACAGATCCAAGGTTCTGATTAGTTTGAAAAGTAGAGAAAATGAAAGCAAGGGAGAGAAGGAGCAGCAAGGCTAAGCAGAGGTAGGTGGAAAGGAGAATATCGGAAAGGAGAATTTCAGAAAGGAGTACAGACAACTTCTGACAAAGCCCAGAGTGGAAGGGGACCCCAAGTAAAGACGAGGAATTGGTGAGGAAGGACTTGTTAGTTAGTTAATTAGTAAATGATTATTATCTTCTCCCAAGCATATCCCGTGGGTGGGATAGAGAAGGAAACAGCAGGTCAGGTTGAAAGATGGATGTGACCGGTGGGTTAATAGGCGACTGTGACCAAGTGGATAGGAGTGAAGGAATGAGATGGAGTGAACCGCAAGGAGGAGGTGTAGGGGACATGGCCTGGAAGTGACACTGGGGATGGTAGTGATTACTGACCCCTCCTGCCTCCTGTCTCTTTCAGGCTTGAGTAACTCGAGAGTGAGCAGCCCCCTGCCTTCCCAGGGAAAAAGCCACAAGGAGAATGGTGTCCTCCAGAGAGCCAGGGCTGGGAAGGCAGCCCCTGTGCCATGTTGGTTTCTGAGTCCTCAGTGCCCAGCAGTGTGACCCCATGTAGAGGATCCCACACTGGGAGTTTGTTTCTCCCTCTCCACTTTATCTGGCCAAAAGGTTAGTTTATTTTTCAAGTATCACACTGAGGGAGTACTCCTCCAACACCCAAAAGGGAGCACATAACTACTGTGGACCTTAACCAGCCCTATTCTTTCCCTTGCTTCCTCTGGGACTTCCTCACTAGACAACAAGCTCTTCAAATCTTCACTTCTGTCTCCACAGTGCACATGTCTCACACCGCAGTGAGGAGAGACACCTCAGAGCAGAAGCTCCCTCTCATTCACACACACACATGCATAAACACACACAAACACACACACATGTTCTGCAGGTTAACACATCACATACAAGCCCCAAAAAATCATATCCATAGACTTCTGCAGGCAGAGCTGGTTCTCAGGACCCTGCTGTCTCTCCCCATTCATGACAATGACCCATAGAGAAAATGCCCACTGGCCCTCAGGCTCACAGAAAGGCATGACTTTCGTCAAGGGTGTACTTTTGACCTCAGAGGAGAGATCCAACTCCTCTATGGCCCTTAGAAGCAACTGCAGTGAAGGGTTAGGAAATAAAGCATCTGCTCCTCCTCACTGTTCTTTCCTAAACAGCCAGGTGGGTGATGGATATCTCAGTGCCACACCAGAGATACCCCACCCCCTACACACTTACACACAGACAGGCACCACTCCGGAGACAAAGAGACATCCCAGTATCCCAGCTCTATCCCAGGAGAAAAAAGAGCATGTGCCATACTAGCAGGGCCCTCCTGGGATGCCAGCAGTTGGGCTACATTGGGGCCCTGAGGAGCAGAAGTGGGCCTGGGATAAGACCAGGAAGGCCTCTCTGCACTAAATGTCAGCTGGGTTGACCCCCCACTTGTGGAGAGTCTACAAAGCCGAGAGTCAGTATTTGTCCATTTGTCCACTAATACCACCAAAAGAGAAGGAAGGAGTAATGCAAGTATCAGGTGCAAGGAGGTATTTATTGTTTTGGGGGTCTCTGCAGGCCTCTAGGCTGGACTGGCCAGGGATCACTGGCATCCCCCGGAACAGGGCAGCGCACCATGGCTCTGTTTGTGGTAGTCAGTGGCTATGTCTCCCACTACAGAGAGAAACTCGGAAAAGTCAATCTTCTTATCCTTATTCTTGTCTTTTTTCTCAAAGACATTGCATAAGTAATCTTTGCCCCTTCTTTCCTGTGGGGTAAAAAAACATACAAACAAACGTAAAAACATTATCCAGGGAGAAGAGGAGAATAGAGACAGAAGAAGAGACAACACCTAGGGTGAACCAAAGGTGTGGTTGGTCAGGGGAGGTTATGGAGATGGAGAGATGGGGTCAAGCAAAGTCAAGCCCTGACTCATCACTGGAGATCTCTGGTCAAAAATTGGAACTTGCACGGGGAGTACACTGATAAATGACAAGGGGACTCAGGCTCATCCACCACCTCCCCTTCAGGTGCACTGTCTTCATTCTTCCCCCACGGGACCATTACAGCCCAGCCAGTTACTCTCCTCATTCTCTAATGCTCTTCACACTTAAATTCTTTCCCATCAAAGCCTATCGGTTTGGCCCCATTCATTCTGTTCCTTAGTCTCAATCTGTGCTAATGATTCCTTCTAACAGTTAGATGAAATTAGGACTATGAATGTGCTTTGCCCATATAAAAGTTGGTGGCCGTGTCTTTGGGTTCATGATTCCCACCGTGTTACCTCTCCTTCCTCGGGCAGTGCTAGTTCAGTGGTAGAATTCCCCCAGTGGTAGAATTCCCACCTTCCAAACAGGAGGCCCGAGTTCAATTCCTCGCCAATGTACCTTGGTGCACAGCCACCACTCACCTGCCATTGGAGGCTTGCATATTACTATGATGCTAAACAGCACCTAACAATAACCCCTTCTCTCAGGCAAATGTGAAGAAGAGCCTTTAGGAGGCAACCTTTTAACCCAAGGCAACCAGACCCTTGGGGGGACTCTCAGTGACCAGTGGGAGGGCACATGCTTTAGTCTATTCACTGGTTTTCAAATCATAACACTTTCTTAAGTCTCTAATATGTCCACCACTTTTTCTCCTTTTCAAAGCATTTTCACATAAGTCATTTCATTTCAACAACGCCAAAACAGGAAATTATGTTCTTTTATCTCCTTTTGTAGATGAGAAAACTAAGGATCGGATTGTGGGTGATTTGTCCAGATTCACGCAGCAACAGAGCCCCAGTGGCAGGACAGGTACCCAGGAGAAAAAGGAGCATGACTCTTTGTCCTGAGCTTCTAGAATCTTCCATTCTGCCTCCACATGGGACTGGCCCTGCCTCGGGCCTGGAGGTAAAATGAGGAGAGTAGAGGTGTGGAGATTTATTCAGGGAAGGGCCAGACTCCAGATCAGCCAATCACAAACAGTGTATCCACTTAGCAGTGGGGTCCTCAGACATGCCAAAGCCCATGGACCCTGTCTACCCACCTTATCCCCTCCCTGTACACATAACACAGCCTCTTCCTGCCCCAGACGAGCCAGACCCCTACTCACACAGTCATTGAGGAAGTTGGGGAAGTTCTCCTTCAGTAGCTTCAGCAGGTTTTCCCTGTTGATCTTATCATCATACCCGGTGTATCGATGAAATAGTTCAACCAAGCTCAGGACCACATTCTCAGCTGGAGTGTGGCATATCTTGACTTTCTCAGCTGCAATGTTGCTCATCTTGCCTTTTATTCCAAGACAAGAGTCTACAGAAAAAAAATCAATGAGAAAGACCTGGGTGGAAGAGAGTTTGAAGGACAAGGACAAGGCCAAGGAGTGAGTGAGGGCTGAGCTCAAAAGGAACTTGTCTTTCTCAAATGGTGAAGTAAATTGTTCTCAGGGAGGGGAGAGTGGAACCAAGTCTTCGGTCTTGAGACCATTCCTGGGGGAGTTTGGGATGAGTGGGAGCAGAACAGTGGAGATGAAGGCTGTGTTAGTGAGGGGCAGAGGCTGAACTGCTGGCGGTGGGTATGCAACTTCTCCTGGCTCATCCAGTTGGAAGCGAGATCACAAAGAGAAACATGAAATCCCAAGGCAAGACATTCCCATCAAGCATAGCGTTTTGTCTACCCCACTCTCCCCACTTCCACCTAGGAAATCACCAAGGACCACCAGCTTGAGCAATCAGGTCTAGAATCCTGGATTTCTGGATATCTGACACAGTGGTAGGACTCCCACCTTCCAAACAGGAGAACTAAGTTGAATTCCACACCAATGTACCTCGGTGATAACCACCACCGATTCTGACCCCTCCACCCTCCAAGACCTTCCCAGAAGTTATTTTGGAAGACCTTGTGCCCAAACAGCACACTGAAACCAGGGAATAAAGAAAACCAAGGGCTACAGGAGGAACATATTTTTTACCTGACACTTCTCAGAAAACCACCTAATAGTGAGAAAAGAGGAATAACAAGATCATCTAACCCAGCCAGCCCCCCACTGAGACCGGTGGAGAAGAAGAGATATGGGATTTGCCAGGAAAACCACAAGGTCCCACTCTATTAGTTGCAGAACCCACGCATACTGACTCCCAGGCCAGGTTAGCATTCCCCCACAGCTGCAGGCAACAGACCAAGAGGGCACCAGGCATGACTCCTAAGAAAGAACAGAGACAGGTATAGACTTACTGGATCTGAGGATGATCACGGAGGAGAGAATTAGTGAGATTGTGCATCTAGGCACAAAGCAGGCCCTTTATACAGCTCCACCTGGGATCTTCCCAGAGGCTGGGTGCCCTGTGGCAGTCTTCATTAGTTTCTCCAAACATTGCGCCACTTTGGGTGGGGAGACACACCGAAGAAGCTATACTCAAAACTTCCTTCTAGATATGTTGGGTCTCCGGTGCCTATCACTATCAGGCCACATCACCACAATTCTGCCCAGCCCAGGCTCCTGGCCAGTGGGAGGAGGCCCCATGCAAGAGAGGTGTGGACAGAGTTGAGTACATCCATAGCTCAAGGATGATGGAATCTAGGAATCTGGGAGGAAAGAAACACCTGTTTCTTCATTCAGTCATTCCACATCATTTTATCAATGGCTAGTAATAACTGCCTCCTTTACCAAGTTTGGTAAAGAGCCATGCAGTGTGTTACCGTTTTATGTACATTGCCTCAGAGCATTGTGAGTTCACATAAGGCTCTCTACCACTGTGAGGTAGGTATTTTTCCTTCTTACCGATAAGCAAATTTGGACCGAGGCTGTGTTTCTCAAGGTTACTAAGATAGACTATGACAAAGTCAGGATTCAAACCCAGATCTCTCAGACTTCAAAGCCCTCTCCTAATCATACTGCCACCTTGCTGAGCCTCTGATGGTGTACCGTCTGGACTGGGCAAGGGGTCACACCATTGCCTGGCCTGCAGGAGCCCACACTCCAGGACAGGTGACCCTGCACAGAAGCATCCCACAGGTACCTATATCCATGAAACTGGGTCTTCTAGGGCCACAGCGGCAGTGAGTGGGGCGTCTGTGATTTCCAAAGCCCTGGTTGTCACAACTTTCAGGCCATGAGCCTCTCTGCAAGGGCTTTCTGTGGGCACCATTGCCCCAGGAACAAAACCTTTTCTGTCAGGGAAGCTCACTATGTTTTAAAAAACACCTTCTCTGATATCATCTTGCCAGATCCTCACAGGAATCCCCAGAGGGAGACTGTGATTACTGACAGAGGAAGGACTGACACTCAGCCAGAGATGGTCAGTGAGACACTTCAGTATCATCTCACCACACAGCCCCGTGGGGACCCCGGGGTATGCCAGGAACCACTTTCGAAATCCAAATTCAGCTGTGTGGTCTCCTATTTGGAGATTCAAAGTGGAAAGTCACATTTTTGAGGTTCTTTTGCATCCAGGGACCAGATATGATTAGGTTGAGAATCTCCAGAGAGATTTAGAAGGTACAGCCGAGGGAGCTGCAAAGCCAGCTCCAACACAGGTAAGTGTCCACAGAAGCTGTACCTTGAGTGATACTGTCCAATCACCTGCTTTGTGGCAATGGGAGCTGTGGTGGTGCCATGGCGGTAGCCGTCCTACAACCAGTTTTCTAAATTCTGGGTCACAGCCAAGAAGGTTCACCTTGCAAGGAACAGTTCTGCAGTGGCTCTTTAACTTCCTCTCCTCCAGCCCTCCAAGGAGTTATACGCCCTTGAAACTCTTCATTAGTTGTGTTTCTGTTTAAAATATAGGGAGTGAACCCTCAGGCACAAGAAGAAAGCAAATAATGAAAATTAGAGAAGAATTAAATGAATTCGTGAACAGAAAAACAATTGAAAGAGGTAACAAGACCAAAAGCTGGTTCTTTGAAAACATTGACAAAACTGATAAACCATTGGCCAGACTGACAAAAGAAAAACAAGAGATAAACCAAATAACCTGAATAAGAAATGAGATGGCCAATATCACAGCAGACCCAACTGAAATTAAACGAATGATATCAAATTACTGCGAAAAATTGTACTCCAACAAATTTGAAAACCTAGAAGAAATGGATGAATTCCTAGAAACATACTACGTACCTGAACTAACAGAAACAGAGGTAGAACAACTAAATAGACCCA
This sequence comes from Elephas maximus indicus, assembly GCF_024166365.1. Classification (NCBI taxonomy): domain Eukaryota; kingdom Metazoa; phylum Chordata; class Mammalia; order Proboscidea; family Elephantidae; genus Elephas; species Elephas maximus. Next base: position 190,161,542 of record NC_064821.1, read on the forward strand.
TAACAAAAGAACACATTGAAAAAGAAATTTAAAACCTCAAAACAAACAAACAAAAAAAACCTGGTCCTGATGGCTTCACTGCAGATTTCTACCAAACTTTCAGAGAAGAATTCACATCACTACTACTAAAGGCATTTTAGAGCATAGAAAAGGATGGATACTTAAAAACTCATTCTAGGAAGCCAGCATATCCCTGATACCAAAACCAGGTAAAGACCACAAAAAAGAAAATTACAGACCTATATCCCTCATGAACTTACATGCAAAAATCCTCACAAAATTCTAACCAATAGAATTCAACAACATATCAAAAAAATAATTCACCATAACCAACTGGGATTCATATCAGGTATGCAGAGATGGTCCAACATTAGAAAAACAATTTATGTAATTCCTCATATAAATAACACAAAAGAACCACATGATTTTATCAATTGATGCAGAAAAGGCATTTGACAAAGTTCAAAATGTATTCATGATAAAAACCCTCGGCAAAAGAGAAATAGAAGGAAAATTCCTCAACATAATAAAGGGCACTTATACAAAGCCAACAGGCAACATCATCCTAAATGGAGAGATTGTGAAAACATTCACCTTGAGAACGGGAACCAGACAAGGTTGCCCTTTATCACCACTCTTACTCAACATTGTACTGGAGTTCAAGACAGAGAAATTAAGCTAGGTAAAGAAATAACGGTCATCCAGATTGGCAAGAAAGAAGTAAAAGTATCTCTGTTTGCAGATGACATGATCTTATATGCAGAAAACCCTCAAGAATCCTCAGGGAACCTACTGAAACTAATACAAGAGTTCAGCAGAGTATCACGATACAAGATAAACACCCAAAAATCAGTTGGATTCCTCTACACCAACAAAAAGAACATTGAGGAGGAAATCACCAAATCAATACAATTTATAGTAGCCGCCAAGACGATAAAATACTTAGGAATAAATCTTACCAGAGATGTAAAAGAGCAAATGGAGAAAACTACAAGACTCTACTGCAAGAAACTAAAAAAAAACCTACATAAGTGGAAAAACATACTCTGCTCATGGATAGAAAGACTTAACATTGTAAAAATGTCTATGCTACCGAAAGCCATCTACAGATCCAATGAAATTCTGATCCAAATTCCAAAGACATTTTTTAATGAAACAGAGAAACAAATCACCAACTTCATAGGGAAGGGAAAGAGGTCCTGGATAAGTAAAAATCTACCTGATTTTAGAACCTGGTATACTGCCACAATAGTCAAAACAGCCTGGTACCGGTACAACAACAGATATATAGACCAATGGAACAGAATTGAGAATCCAGACATAAACTGGCCCACATATGAGCAGCTGATATTTGACCAAGGCCCAAAATCAGCTGATTAGGGAAAAGGCAGTCTTTTTAACAAGTGATGCTGGCATAACTGGATATCTATCTGCAAATAAAATGAAACAAGAACCATACCTCACACCATGCACAAAAAAGGACTCAAAATGGACCACAGACCAAAATCTAAAACACTAAAGATCCGGAAAGAAAAAATAGGTACAAACCTAGGAGCTCTAATACATGGCATAAACGGTACACAAAACTTTAAAAACAATGCAGCAGAATACCTAGAAAACTGGGAGCTCCTAAAAATCAAACACCTATGTTCATTCAAAGACTTCACCAAAAGGGTAAAAAGACTACCAAAGACTGGGAAGAAGTTTTTAGCTATGACATTTCTGATCAGCGCCTGATCTCTAAAGTCTACATGATACTGCAAAAACTCAACTACAAAAGGACAAATAACCCAATTAATAAATGGGCAAAAGATATGAACAGACACTTCACTAAAGAAAGCCTTCAGGTAGCTAACAGATACATGAGGAAATGCTAATGATCATTAGCCACTCTAAAGTGCAGATCAAAACCACAATGAGATTCCATCTCACTCCAACAAAAAATTTACTCCAAAAAACACAAAACAATAAATGTTGGAGAGGCTGTGGAGAGATTGGAACACTTATAAACTGCTGGTGGGAATGTCAAATGCTACAACCACTTTGGAAATCAATTTGGGGGCTCCTTAAACAGCTAGAAATACAACTACAGCACGATCCAGCAATTCCACTCCTTGGAATATATCCTAGAGAAATAAGAGCCTGTACACGAACAGATATACACACACCCATGTTCATTGCAGCACTGTTTACAATACCAAAAGGATGGAAGCAACCAAGGTGCCCATCAACTGAGGAATGCATGAATAAATTGTGATCTATTCACACAATGCAATACTACACATCAGTAAAGAACAATGATGAATCCATGAAACATTTCATTGCACGGAGGAACCTGGAAGACATTCTGCTGAGTGAAATTAGCCAGTTGCAAAAGGAGAAATATTGTATAAGACCAGTATTATAAGAACTGGGGAGATAGTTGCAACAGAGAAGAAACTATTCTTTGATGGTTACGATAGGGGGGAGTGAGGGAAGGAGGAGAGAGGTTTTCACTAGTTAGACAGTGGATAAGTTTTATTTTAGGTGAAGGGAAAGACAACACGCAATACCGGAGAGGTCAACACAACTAGACTAAGTCAAAAGCAAAGAAGCTTCCTGAATAAACCGAACACTTCAAAGGCCAGTGTAGCAGGGAAGGGAGTTTGGGACCATGGTTTCAGGGGACATCTAAGTCAATTGGCATAAGAAAATCGATTATGAAAACATTCTGCATCCCGCTTTGAAGAGTGGCTCCTGGGGACTTAAACGCTAGTAAGCGGCCATCTAAGATGCATCAGTTGGTCTCAACCCACCTGCAACAAGGAAGAATGAAGAACACCAAAGACACAAGGTAATTATGAACCCAAGAGACGAGAATCACCACACAAAACAGAGACTACATCAGCCTGAGACCAGAAAAACTAGATGGTGCCCAGCCACAACCGATGACTGCCCTGACAAGAAACACAACAGAGAACCCCTGCGGGAGCAGGAGAGCAGTGAGATGCAGACAGCAAATTCTCAATCATAAAAAGACCAGACTTAATGGTCAGACTGAGATTAGAAGGATCCCAAAAGTCATCGTCCACAGGCCTTTTGTTGGTCCAAGGCAGGAACCCTTCCAAAAGCCAACTCTTCAGACAGGGATTGGACTGGACTGTGGGATAGAAAATGATGCTGGTAAAGAATGCGCTTCTTGGATCAAGCAGGCACATGAGACAATGCTGGCATCTCCTGTCTGGAGCAGAGATGAGAGGCCAGAGGAGGCCAGAAGGTAGCCAAATGGACACAAGGAGAGAGAGTAGAAGGAAGGAGTGTGCTGTCTCATTAGGGAGAGAGCAATTAGGAATGTAAAGCAAGGTGTATACAAATTTTTGTGTGAGAGACTGACTTGATTTGTAAACTTTCACTTAAAACCCACTGCCATGGAGTCAATTCCGACTCATAGCAACCATACAGGACGGAGTAGAACTGCGCCGTAGAGTTTCCAAGGAGCGCTTGGCGGATTGGAACTGCCATCCTTTTGGTTAGCAGCCGTAGCACTTAACCACTACACCACCAGGGTTTCCTTTCACTGTAAAGCACAATAAAAATTGATTACATAGGGAGTGATTTCTGTCTTCTGCACTAAACCCTGACTGTTGCCAATGGTGACTGCAGACTCCCAGGCTCTTAAATGCACCTGGAGACATGGGACTGAGCGAGGTGACCTCCCAGCCCTGTGACTCTTGCTTCCTATGGAGGAAGGGAGTGAAGACAAGTCACAGAGTCTTCAGCACCTGTCCTCCTTCCTCTATGCAAAGCATTCCCATGAAAGTCTGTGCAACTCCCTTGGCACTGATGTGCTCCTGCCTGCTGCACAAGAGCTGGAGTGGGAAGCAGGAGCTGGCGGTCAGAAGGAGAGTCCCTGGGGGCACACTGAGGAAAGGCTGCACTAAATCACTGAAGTTTACTCTTTGCCTCTTACCCCTGCCCCTAAAATTCCCCACAGGAGATCCTGGACCATTCAGATTGTTCCCCACAAATGTTCCTAGTACCATCACAGAAAAAACAAACCAGTTGCCATCGAGTTGAGTCTGACTCTTGGCAAGCCTGTGTACATCAGAGTAGAACCGCTCCGTAGGGTTTCATGGCTATGACCGTTCGGAACAAGATCTCCAGGCTTTTCTTCCCAGATGTCTCTGGGAAGGTTCTAATCTCCAATCCTTCAGTTAGTGGCCAAGAACTTAACCATTTGAGCCACCCTGGGACTCTTAATGGAAACCCTGGCAGTGTAGTGGTTCAGTGCTAGGGCTGCTAACCAAAGGGTTGGCAGTTCGAATCTGCCAGGTGCTCCTTGGAAACTCTATGGGGCAGTTCTACTCTGTTCTGTAGGGTCACTATGAGTCGGAATCGACTCGACAGCTGTGGGTTTGGTTTTTGGTTTTGGGACTCTTAATACCGTCCCTGGGAAACCCTGGTGGTGTAGTAGTTAAGAGCTATGGCTGCAAACCAAAAGGTGGGCAGTTCAAATCCACCAGGTGTTCCTTGGAAACCCTGTGGGGCAGTTCTACTTAGTATGAGTCAAAATCGACTCCACAGCAATGGGGTGGTGTTTGTTTTTGTTTTAGGATGGGGCTTATTCCCAGGCTTTTCACATTGCCCAATCATCCCCTCTTTCAGTCTTCAGTGAAACTTACCAGCTTTCTGGACTTACTCCTTTCTCTCATGCACTTGTCTCATACCCAAAAATTCCCCACGGCATTCCTTGGAAATGTGTCTACACCTTTCTGCTGCTGCCCCAAGCAGGACCTCTCACCAGCCTGGCCCACCACCCCCACCAGCTGCAGTCTGGGTTTCTGCCTCCATTTCCACCCACCCTCCCACTGGCATCAGATTCTCTTGATCACTGCTTAAATCCAGTCATTATGGCTTTTAAATCCATCACTTAAGGACATGCAAGAATTAGTTATAATCGTTGCCCATGGGGAGAAGGACTGTGTAGGTGGGGACAAGAGAAAAAAATGACTGAATTTTACATTGAAAAACTCTTTGTGCTTTTCGAATGCTGTATCATAACCAATATGATTTCATTGTATTTTAATTGACATTTGCTCTTTTTGAATCACAAGTGCGGAGCAATGGAGTAATAATCACCCTCGCTTTCTGGCGTATTATCAACATTGCTACACGAAAACTCCTCCTTTTGGTTATTTTTTAAATTTTTCTCCATTCCCAATTCCCTCTCTCACTGCACACTTATCATGTTTAATATGTATCTATTTGTCTGCATGTTTACTTAATGTGTATTGTTGTTTCATGTGTGAATTTCAGTTGGCATGAAATTAAGAAAATTATATCCAATGTGTTTTATATCTTTCTGGTTTCTATTTTCTTTCACCCAATAGTTTCTTGTTAATACATCCTGTTGTCACTTGTACACTGTACGAGGCACAAGTTATGTGTCAACCCAGCTCCCCTCAGCCATGCCCATCCCTCACACCATGGCGGCGTGCCTTTCTTTCTGGCCTGGATAGTACTAGCGATGGCTCACACCATTCCCAAACCCCAGCTACCACTGTTGGGTCCTCTTGCAACTGCACTGATTTTCTCAGCCTCCCTGAAAGGCAATGGCCAGGTATTCGATATGGCCTGGATCATGCTGTATGTGGTGGGAGCTGCACCAACCCCAGTGCCCAGGTATGACCAGGCTGGATCTGCGAAGGCTCTGGTTTTCTTAGTGGTTGCCCCCAAACCAAAAAAAACAAACCCAGTACCGTCCAGTCGATTCCGACTCACAGTGACCGTATGGAACTGAGGAGAACTGCCCCATAGAGTTTCCAAGGAGCGCCTGGCAGATTCGAACTGCCAACCCTTTGGTTAGCAGCCATAGCACTTAACCACTATGCCACCAGGGTTTCCTGTGGTCACCCACGGAGGGGAAAAAGTAGAACCGCGAACAGGAGAAAGCTAAACTGCAGTGATTCAGCACAGCTGTTCCTCACTGTGCCCCCAGGGACTCTCCTTCTGACCGCCAGCTCCTGCTTCCCACTCCAGCTCTTCTACAGCAGGCTGGAACACCTCAGAGCCAAAAGGCATTACACAGACTCTCATGGGAATGCTTTGTATAGAGGAAGAAGGACAGATGCTATAGACACTATGACTTCTCTTCACTTCTCTCCATCATAGGGACCCAAGAGACACAGAGCTGGGAGGTCACCTCATTCAGTCCCATGTCTCCAGGGGCATTTAAGAGCCTGGAATTCTGCAGTCACCACTGGCAACTGTCAGGGTTTAGTGCAGAAGACAGAAACCACTGCCTATACCTTAAGCAGAAAGACAATGAATCAAGGGATTCAAGGGCTTATAACTCTTTGGAAGTCTGGAGGAGGGGAAGTCAGAGACCCACTGCAGGACTGTTGCTGCCAAGGTGAAGCTTCTGGGTTGTGACCCAGAATTTAGAAAACTGGTTCTACGACGACTACCACCATGGCACCACCAAAGCTCCCATGCCCACAAAGCAGATGACTGGGCACTGTTGCTGGGGGTCCACCTACTGCAAACACTCACGTGTGTTGGGGCTTTGCAACCACCTCTGCAAATCAGAATGTGGGGGAGTTAAAGTCCTATAAGGCAGACATAAACTGAGAAGAGACAAGAAGGAAGGAATTGGCAAATAAATCGTTCATTTTTCCTCCCCATACCCATCCCTGACAGACAGTTCCAAGATGCAGTGCTCCCGTATGACCTCTTTGGAGACATCCTCTGTGACCAAGCACCCAGCCCTGTCTTCTTAGAAGGTGTGGTCAGCTCAGTAATGCACCACACTATTTATGCTGTCCCTTCTTGCCTCCTTACTTCTATTCTCTTCTCTCTTGTTTCCCTGGAATGATACATACACACACACGCACACACACTGGGAGTTCAAGTGCTACAACAGTTGCTCCGTGTGGAGGTGATGATGCTTATAAAGACAGTAGCATGGGGAGGCTTCTTTTTACATAATCGAGGATTTGATAAAAGAAAATAATAGGCATGCAGCAAATGACAAGCTCCTCTAGGTAACATTTAAGGAGACTTTAATCTCCTAAAACTGCAGGGCATACTGTGCACAAAACTGAGGCCCAGTACCTGATTATAATGGTGACAGAGCTGTAAAGGAGACAAAATGCAAAGTGTTTGACCTCTATACCAAGGTCAGAGGCCTGATTCGGGAAGATTAGAATCCTGAGAGCTGGGATGGGGGCATTTGGATGATGATTCTGTTGTTGTTATGTGCCATTGAGTTGGTTCTGACTCATACCGACTGTATGCACAACAAAACAAAACACCACCCAGTCCTGAGCCTTCCATAGGACCCTTGTTAGGTTTGAGCTCATTTTTGCAGCCACTGTGTCAATCTACCTCATTAAGTGTCTTCTTTTCCACTGATCCTGTACTCTGCCAAGCGTAATGTCCTTCTCCAGGAACTGATCCCTCCTGACATCATGTCCAAAGTATGTAAGACACAGTCTCGCCATCCTTGCTTCTAAGGAGCATTCTGATTGTACTTCTTCCAAGACAGGTTTATTCGTTCTTTTGCCAGTCCATGGTATGTTCAATATTCTTCGCCAACACCACAATTCAAAGACATCAATTCTTCTTCTGTCTTCTTTATTCATTGTCCAGCTTTCATATACTTATCATGCGATTGAAAATACCATGGTTTGGGATGATAGATCACCCAAATTACTCTGAGCCTTTCTTGTTGCCAGAAGAGAACTGCCTTCCCTTCCCTGAAAACCAGGCAATGACCTCATCTAAAGCAGGTGCCTCCCAGATGCTTGTTCCCCAGGAAATTTATCTCACTACACCTCATTGCTGCAAGTCAATAACCAGAGCCAGGCCTAAACACAATCAGAAGTACAAGCCCTGCTCTGGTTAAAAAAAAAAAAGTCTGCTTGCCAAAGGAATTTCAGAACCTGATTACCAAGAACCAGCAGGAAGAAATGGAGCATATGAGGATCTTGACAGTGTTAGACAAGGCAGGTGAGATAAAGGGTTTGATAAAAGAGATTTCACTCACACGGGGTCACTAGTCTATGACCTGTGGTTCAATATTTAGGCAAGGACATCTGGAGCTAGTCCAAACACTTTGCTAGAATCAATCCTTGATGTTTGGTTGCAATACAGTTACGACCTTCAAAAATGAGGTAGAGTTCTCAGAACTTCCTGGGCACGATATTAAAGAATGACTTGGAAGTCTTGGTTAGAATGAATTTACCATGCAATAACTGAGAGCCCATCACCTGACCATGTTCCTTAGGAGAACCAGAGGACACTGCCCTCATAAGGCCACAAGAAATACACTCGAGAGAGACAACAGCATGTTTGACAAGTTCAATGGGAGCTATCCACTGCAAACTGGGAATAATAGTGAAGAACGCTACTTTGGAACTGGGCTTCTTAATATCAGTGTGGATGATGGAATTCCTGAATGGCAGAGGGAAGGAGGGAAAAGTCAACCATCAAGGGGGACATAGTAAGAAGTGGTTAGCAGGGTACATGGAGCCCCGGTGGCACAATGGTTAAGAGCTCGGCTGATAACCAAAAGGTCGGCGGTTCAAATCCACCAGCCACTCCTTGGAAACCATATGGAGCTGTCCTACTCTGTTCTACATGGTTGCTATGAGTCGGAATCGACTAGATGGCAATGAGTTTGGTTTTTTGTTTGGGGGTTTCCTTTTGTTTTAACCAAGGCAGAAATGCCTATGTACGGACTCAAAAGCATCAGCTCCCTCTCACCGAAGTTGATCTGATGGAAAATTACAGACAATAAATAATCTCTCTAATGAGCATAGATACAACTCTAAAAAAAATGGAGTCCAGTGATATACAGAAAAGGTAACTCATCACGACTAAGTGGAGTTTATTCCAGTAATTCAAAGTTAGTTTAATATCTTTAAGTCAAAGTAATTCACCACATGAACAGAATGAAGTAAAAGAAAAAAAAGATTATCTCAGTAGATACAAATCATGCATTTGAAAAAAATTCATCATCTGATCATGTAAATAAACACCTTTGCAGTCATGGATTCAGTTGTGACCCCGCAAAAATACACGTCAACTTGGTTAAGCCATGATGTCCAGGATTGTGTGATTGTCCTCCATTATGTGATTTGCCTATGTAAATCTCTGCCTGTAGTTAAAAGAGGATTAGGGTAAGATGTAACACCCTTGTTCAGGTCACATGCCTGATCCAGTGTAAAGGGAGTTTCCCTGGGGTGTGGCCTGCATCACCTCTTATCTTACAAGAGCTAAAAGGAAAGAGAAAAAAGCAGAGAGTTGAGGGACCTCATACCACGAATGAAGTAGAGCGAGTCCTTCGGACCCGGGGCCCCTGCATGGAGACCAGGGGAAGATTGAGGAGAAGGACCTTCCTCAAGAGCCAACAGAGAGAGAAAGCCTTCCTCTGGAGCTGAACCACTGAATTTGGGCTTCTAGCATTCTAGACTGTGAGAAAATAAATATCTCTTTGTTAAAACCATCAACTTGTGGTATTTCTGTTATAGCAGCACTAGATAACTAAGACACAAACTATAAACAAAAGGACACTGTTTTAATCTGATCCAAAGCACCTACAAGAACCTATAGCAAACACATCTTTCCCTCTGAGATCAAGCATGATTTGAGAATGCATGTTATCAGCACATTTATTCCATTTTATACGTGGCGGGGGAGGGGGAAGGAGTCTCAAAGTGAAATACGATGAAAAATTAAAGTGTAATTATTGGAAAGCAAAAAAATAGAACTGACATTATTTCAGGTGATCTGATTGTTTGCAAGGAAACCTAAAAGAATCTACAGACAAACTGTCAGAATTGATAACTAAATTTAGCAAGGACACAAAATACAAGATCAATACACATAAATTGTATTTCTCTAAATAATCAACAGAGAAATGTAATTTTAAAATACCACTGTTTTATTTTTTACTGTAATTTTTAAATAAGATACCAAAACAGTAAATATATAGGTACAAATCCAATGAAATATATGCAAGACCTCTACATTAAATGCTACAAATTTTATTCAGAGAAGTTAGAGAGGACCTAGAAAAATAAAAAAAATATATCATATTCATTACAAATTCTATCTTATGAAAAAGACGGTTCTCTTCAAATTGATTTACAGATTGAAGGTAGTACCAGTCAAAATTTCAACAGCGAGGGAGCAAGAGAAGGCAGGGAGGTCCTTCAGACTGGAATACAGATTTGACACCTGTGAAGAAAAGTTGGAGGAAGGAGGATTGGGTAGAAAGGGTCTCAGCCTCCAATACAGTTCCAAGAAAGGCTTAGCCAAGCCTACTGGAGTCCACAACCCAAAGCTGTCCAGTGAAGAATTCCACATATTTCCCGAAGCCCTGCCTTAGTATCCTTCCCACACTCAGTCACTGGCTGAGAAAAGCCTTCAGGAAGGATGGCCTCAGTGCAAGCATAGTGGTGGTTTTGGAGGGGCAACAGCTGGGACTGTCAATCAACTATGCAGGAGATCCAATTGGCAAAGTTTTTATGACCTCCACAGTCCACCCCTTGCCCTACACAGATTTACTCTTCCATACTGGTCAATAGAGAAGCCCTCCATGGTTCCCATAGGCCTCTTTTCCTGAAGCACCAACTCAGAAGACTGAGTGAATTACAGCCCCCATCACTGTCTCTAGCCTCAGGGACACAAAGTGTACACATATTCTCTTAATTCTCCATTACGCATTCTGAATTCCCCTTATCTTTAGTTGTTCCCTTGGCAGGTCTTGGTGGTTTTCCTAATGGTGTGACCCAAATCCTTATTTCAGAGGAGTGTGAGCCCTAGGCTATCACATTGTTCTCAGACTAGACTTGCTACATATGGCTCTTCACAGCTACACTGGGGCTAGGAGGTGACCAAGTGAATCACCTGGGTTCTACACATACTCCTCCCTGCCTTTCTTGTACAACACCATCCCTATTTCCTCCTGCTGCTCAGGATCAATTAATCCTGCCATGGTGGATATTCAGAGACAGCAGTAGCTAGGTAAGTCTTGGAAAGTTAGAGTCCTTATTCTGGGATTCGCCTGTAGCCTCTATCTCTGCCACTCTGGCCACTCCATCCAGTTCAGGGGTAGGCGAAGGCAAAGCTAGTTAATGTCAGTTGGCCAAGTCATTTTGTCTCCTTGGCTGTTCACTGACTTTTCTGTACTGGGTGGTTTCTGGTGAGCAATAAAGTGTAATATAAAAATCTTCACACTCCATGCTGACCTCCGTATATGAACCCACATGCCTCTACCCTATACTTCCTTATATCTGATTTTCTAGTTCTTTTCCTTGCAGGCCTCTGACCAGACAGCCAGGTCATCGGCTTCTGGAGGAATCTGTATATATTCTCACCTCAGGATAATTATTTTCCAAGTATAGTGAATGACAAGGTGCTCAAAAGTTCATCCACCGGGAAGGAATTTTGCTCTGTCTTTTCAGAATGTGGCTGTAATACAGCTGCTGTCCATTTCCAGTTTTCACCAAGCTGACCTAGCCACAAACCAAGCTCAGGTATTTTCCGTCTTCTTCAGCTGATAATCCCCATATAACAATAGATTTGAGCTAGGGGAGAGATGCTGGTGCAACTTGGATGGGTGACACTTTGTTCTGGGCTGTACATCCATGCAACTTACTCACACCCTCCATTTGTGCTCAGGCATAATCCCAGAGGTATCATTTCTATCTTATGATGAACTTCTGGGTCCATATGATTTTATGAATTCACAAGTTCAGAAGAAACCAGTTCACATCTACAGGTGTGGAATCGCTTGAGGCTCCCCGGTCAAACATTCAGTCTCCACCACGGCCCAATAACATATCAGGAGCTGATTCCCAAAAGGCATATAATTCTCTGGTGTGGAGGGCATACCCTTGCTCCAGAATCCCAGAATTCTGCACTGTGCTTCTCCCACTGGGGCATTCTCATCATTGACCTGTCCAACATCATCAGTCTGATCATATGGCCCAAGTAGCAGAGCTGCTAGCAGTATAGCCTGGAGCTGCTTGCACAGCCCTTTCCTACCCGCTGCCAACTCAAAGATGTCACCCAGTGCATAGGCCTGAGCAGTATTCCTAGGTGTTAAACATGTTCTTTCCAGAACCCAGTGAGGCCTACCAAGTGCTCTGTTTCCTTCTTTGTGGTAGGAATACAAGATACAGCAATTTGCCTTTTACTTTCGATACAATTCCCAGGTCAGCCTTAATCAATGGACATCTAAAAACTTCACTGAAGCAGTAGGTCCCTGAATCTTTGTGGGGCTTATCTCCCACCGCCTGGAATGCTGGTATCTCACCAATATCTCCAGAGTAATAGCCACCTCTTATTCATCAACATGATGTCATAGTGAGGGTGGTAAGTGATAGAAAGAGGACAAAGTTCAGGATCAGCCCACCAGGATCTACATACAGAGATCTCTGTTGAACTAGATTCTCAACCACACCAGGGCCCATGGATTCTTCCCCTCCTACCACCCTCCCAGCCTCAGACCCAACAAACGTCTCCTCACAAAGCCCACAAGGATTTTTCAAAATTCCACATCATCTTCAACACACCTGACTTAGCCTGTGCACCACCTCGTGGGAATTATTGTAAAATACATCCATTGGGCTATTATAAACTTACCAGCATAAGTGTTACTCACCTTTGTTTCCAAAGAACTGTTCGAAAAAAAAATAAGCTGTGTGTTTTGTCACAGGGCGTGGATCTGTGGGGGAGAAATAAGGCTGATGGATGATAAGATGGGTTGAAGAAGATCTGAAAGAAAGAGGATGTAAAAAGTGTGAGGGCAATGCAATATTGGAGCAGAATTCAATTTATTTTTAATTCTGATCCAAATGAAGTGATTGTACAATTACGGACAACATCATTCACGATATATTCTATGAGTACTCCACAGAGAATAAAATCTGAGTGGTGTCCCTGGAGTTGTGTAATGTCCAGCTTTGGGTGAGATACCTCTATCAGAGGCATAACAGCAGGACACTGTTCTGGAAGCTGGGACCACTCAGCCCCTGTGAGGTCCCTGAGACCATGAAGTGAAATACTGTGATGTTTACTATGCACAGGGAAGGGAGATGGCTGAGCTTTCATTCTCAGGAGGCTGCCTATCCCTAAATCCTGGTTATTGCGAGATTCCAGTGGTGAACAATAAATGGCACCACACTCATTGCAAGGCTCTCCAGTCAAGCATTGCATATTCTCTTTGCCTCAACTCCCAGGCTTTGCCACAAAATGTTCCCAAGAGAATACAAAATCAGGGCATGTATGCTGACAGCTCAAGGCCTAATCTCCACAGCAGGAAAGCAGTCCAGAAGAATATGATTTTGGTTCACTCTGGACAGGTCCAAGACCTAGGACCCCCTCAGAGTCCTGGACCTTTTCAAATCTCCCCACCAACACACATGCACACACACCAGGATGATGGCTCTCGATGGTCATAGAGTACAACCTGGTGCAGCCTCCACACTGACAAAATGGACACTTAGAGGCCACTTCCTACTGATAAGCATGAGCAGGAATAAAAAACCACTGAAGCATTCTCAAAAACAGGTTATATCTAAAGAAATGTATGCCCACTTTCACGATTTGGTGACAGGTTAGGAGGTCTTTAGATTATCCACAGTTGTGGGTTGTTGACCCCTGATCCCCTCTCAATCAAACAAATCAGTACCTAAGCTGCCTTAAAGATGTCTCAACTGGGTTAAGCAACCAGTCCTGCTTTGCCCTGGACTGAGGGAATTCCTGGATATAGCACTATACCCAGGAAAGTGCCAAGCAAACCGGGACAAGTTGGTCACCAATGTCTGGACTCAGGAAAGCAGGTTGTTACACAGATGTACGCACATGGTTACGCCACATAGTGATGCTTAGGGTTTGAGCTGGACTGGGCACAGGACTGAAGCAAAAGAACAATGGCATCTTTATCACCAACAACTCCTCACTAAAATAGCAATCACTCTTCACCTAGGTTATGAATGTAGGCAGTTGATAACAGGCTAAATGTTTCTACCCAAGCAGAATGAAATCCATATGCTGGTGACCCAGTCAGGGAAGACATTCCAGATACCCTATTGAGATGTGACTGGTTTGGTCACTGGGGACAGTGAAGATCTGTGCTTATACGGCAATGGGGCTTTGTCCTCATAAGCCTGTGGACTGACCTCGTCTTCTAGGCAAGGCTGAACATGGCCAAGGTAATAGAGTATGAGAGACCCAGAACTAGAGGCAAGACAGAATGTAAGATTGATTCTTTTATCCCCGAAGTATTTCACTGGGAACATTTTGAGAAGCCCCAAGCCCAGATGGCTGATAAAATTCAAGGAGGAAGGAGAGGTAGAGGCCATGGGGATAAAGTGGACTCTGGTTATCCTGGGGAAGACTTTGCCCTCAGCTCTCATTGGAGGCATTTTCCCCAGTGTTCCCCATGACTGGAGAGTCATAGTGTCAACTTCAGAGATGGAACCGTTGTTGTCTAATATCCTGATTTTGTAAATAAAAACACTGAAGCCCAGTGAAGAAGTGACTAACCCAAGTTCATGTGGTCTCGCTGGCGAATTGATAACCAGTTAAAGGCAGCTTACCGTGCTCTTCAGATATTGCATCTTGGGCTTTACACCAGAAGAAATAAAGAGGGCTGATGCGAACTCCATGATGCATCACTGAGGTGAAGGACAACTTGTAAAGAACAGAACCATCTCTATATCTCACAGGTGGCCAGTGCCCAGACCAGAGGTGCTGGCAGGGGTCTAGTGCCCAGTCCCAGCGATTCCCAACACAGTCCTCAGATCCACAAGAACCCTGGGCCCTATCGGTGTCTTCTGAGCCCTCTGATCCATCCCAAGTCCCAGGACCTGAGGTGAGGGTGATAGAATACATTGAGTTGAAGCACAGGCTGCATTCAAACTCCGGATAAGAAAAGAAAACTAAAAAGAAAAAACAGCGTCCTCAGTCCTACAACATCAAAGAAGTGAATTCTATCACAACCTGGTTGATCCTGGAAGCAGATTCTTTCCCAGAGTCTCCACACAAGAGTCCAGCTGGCTCACACCTTGATTGCAATCTTGTGACACCCTAAGCCAAGAATTCATCCAAGGCCCCTGCCCACATTTCTGACCTACAGAACTCTGAGATAACAAATAGGTGTTGTTTTAAGTTGCTAAATTTATGCTAATTTGTTATGCAGCAATAGAAAACTAGTATACTGAAGGTCACTTCCATATATATAGTTAAGTAATTGCTAGCACTTCCAGTAAAGGAATGGCTTCTAGGACTCCTACCACTCACTGTGTTGACTCACCCAGCATCACGAAACGAAGGTGCAGGGTCAGAGGTTATATCATCATATGATTCTACCCACCAATGTCCAATATCAAGCTGTGATGCTGAAAACAAAAACTTTTCTAAACTATCAATAACAAAAATTTGGTTCAATCAACAATATCAGAGGAAAGACTGTATTATCTTTCCAATCTCTATATAGTAAATGATTTTACAAAACAATTGTCACATGATGCAATCAAAGATCACAGAGCCAAAAAACACAGGCAAATAAAAAGTGTACAGTTGAGTCACCAGTTAATAAAATATATTATGCCATTCTTGTGGTTTGTGTAATGTTTGTAATTTGCAGTGATTTCTTTCCTCCTAAATAAAAATTTGCTGTTTTAATTTTATACACTTTTTCTTAAAGGAAATCAAAATAGTTGAAGTCTCAGGGCTCACAAAACCTGAATCCTGCCTTCACATGCATGTCCGTTTGCCCATGAATTTGCCCACACCACATATTTGCCTGGCAACCCCTTCTGCCTCTTCTCTGCGTAAAAAAAAACTTAACCATTCTTCAAGATTGGACTCAAAAGTCACCTCTTCTGGAAAGCCTTCCCAGAAGGCTTAAGTAGACTTCTCCTTCCTGTCTCCAGGATACCATAGCACTTTCTTACCTCTCTTTCAACCCTCTCTCATGACACTCTAATTACTCTGCACAGAAGCCTCCCCCCAGCTAGGCAGCAAGCTCCCAGCAACAGACACTGGACTTAATCATCTCCATACCATGTTCCCAGGCCGAAACAGTAGCTCCCAGGGAACATGTTTGTGTTGTTGTTGTTCTTGTTAGTTGCCATCAAGTTGGCTCTGATTCATGGCAATCTTATGCATAACAGAGCAAAGCATTGTCTGGACCTGTGCCATCCTCACAACCCCTGGTATACTGCAGCCCACTAGTGTAGCTATTGTGTCAATACACCTTGTGAAGGGTTTCCCTCATACTCACTGACCCTCTACTTTGCCAAACATGATGTCCTTTTCAAGCAATTGGTGTTTTCTGATGACACATCCAGGGATAACAGAAAAGACAGAGACAACAGTTGAAGATTTCTTGGCAGAAAATTTCCCTGATATCATGAAAGATGAGAAGATATTAATCCAATAAGCTCACTGAACTACACATAAGGTAGACGTTAAAAGAAAGTCACCAAGACATATTGTAATCAAACTAGCCAAAACCAAAGATAACGAGAGAATTTCAAGAGCAGCTCGGGATAAATGAAAAGTCACCTATAAAGGAGAGCCAGTAAGAATAAGCTCGGACTACTCAGCAGAAACCATGCAGGCAAGAAGGCAGTGGGATGGCTTATATAAAAAATTGAAGGAAAAAAATTGCCAACCAAGAATCATATATCCAGCAAAACTCTCTCTCAGATATGAAAGTGTAATTAGGACATTTCCAGATAAACAGAAGTTTAGGGAATTCGTAAAAAACAAACCAAAACTAAAAAAAATAGGAAAGGGAGTTCTTTGGTTAGAAAATCACTAATACTGGGTATCACCCAAGACTAGAACACTTGGCAGAGCAACCAGAAGTCAATCCAGACAAGGAAATCAAAAAACTAAATCAAAATTAAAAAAAAAAAAAACACTCAAAACAGGATAACCGTGATGTTATTGGGTGAAGGAAGACAACATTGGAACAATAAAGAGGGACTAACAAAGAGCCGAACTAAGTGAAATAGAAAACAGAAAAACAATTGAAAGAATTAACAAGACCAAAAGCTCGTTCTCAGAAAAAATCAACAAAACTGATAAACTATTGGCCAAACTGCAAAAGAAAAACAGGAGAGGAAGCAAATACCCCAAATAAGAAATGAGATGGGGGATATTACAACAGACCCAACTGAAATTAAAAGAATCATATCAGATCACTATGAAAAATATCCTCTAACAAATTTGAAAACCTGGAAAATGCATGAATTCCTAGAAACACACTACCTACTTAAACTAACACAAAGAGGTAGAACAACTAAATAGACCCATAACAAAAGAAGAGACTGAAAAGGTAATCAAAAAACTCCCCCAAAAATAAAGCCCTGGCCTGGTCGGCTGCACTGCAGAGTTCTACCAAACTCTCAGAGAAGAGTTAACACCACGCCTACTAAAGGTATTTCTGAGCATAGAAAAGGACGGAATGCTCCCAAACTCATTCTAGGAAGCCAGCATATCCCTGATATGAACACCAGGTAAAGACACCACAAAAAAAGAAAATTACAGACCTGTATCTGTTATGAAATTAGATGCAAAAATCCTCAACAAAATTCTAGCCAATAGAATTCACAGCATAAGAAATAATTCACCGTGACCAAATGGGATTCATACCAGCTATGCAGGGATGGTTCAACATTAGAAAAACAATTAATGTATTCTATCACATAAATAAAATCACATAAATAAACCCAAAGACAAGAATCACGATCTTATCAATTGATGCAGAAAACACCTCTAGCAAAGTACAACACCCATTCATAATAAAAACTCTCAGCAAAATAGGAATAGAAGAAAAGTTCCTCAACATAATAAAGGGCATTTATACAAAGCTAATAGAAAACATCATCCTGTATGGAGAGAGCCTGAAAGCATTCCCCTTGAGATCAGGAGCCAGAAAAGGAGACAGTTATCACCGTTCTTATTCAACATTGGGCTGGAGGTCCTAGCCAGAGCAATTAGGCTTAAAAACAAAAAAAAAAGAAAGAAATAAAGGGCAACCAGATGGGCAAGGAAGAAGTAAAAGTATCTCTATTTGCACATGACATGATCTTACACAAAAAAAACCCTAAAGAATCCTCGAGGAAGCTACTGCAACTCATAGAGGAGTTCAGCAGAGTATCAGGATACAAGATAATGATACTAAAATCAGTTAGGTTCCTCTACACCAACAAAAAGAACATTGAGGAGGAAAAAACCAAATCAATACCATTTACAGTACCCACCAAGAAGATAAAATACTTAGGAATAAGTCTTACCAGAGATGTAAAAGACTTCTACAAAGAAAACTACAAGACCCTACTGCAAGAAACCAAAACAGACATACAAAAGTGGAAAAACATACTCTGCTCATGGATAGGAAGACTTAACTTTGTAAAAATGTCTATTCTACCAAAAGCCATCTACAGATACAATACAATTCTGATCCGAATTCCAATAACATTTTTTAAAGAGATGGAGAAACAAATCACCAACTTCATATGGAAGGGAAAGACGTCCTGGAAAAGTAAAGCAACACTGAAAAAGAAGAACAAAGTGGGAGGCCTCACTCTACCTGATTTTAGAATCTATTATACTGCCACAGTAGTCAAACAGCCTACCACTGTTACAACAACAGATACATAGACCAATGGAACAGAATTGAGAATCCAGACATAAATCGATCCACATATGAGCAGCTGATATTTGACAAAGGCCCAAAGTCAGTTAATTGGGCAAAAGGCAGTCTTTTTAACAACTGGTGCTGACATAACGGCATATCCATCTGCAAAAAAAATAAAACAAGACCTATACCTTACACCATGCACAAAAAAGAACTCAAAATGGATCAAAGACCTAAATATAAAATCTAAAACAATAAAGATCATGGAAGACAAATAGGGAAAACATTAGGAAACCTACTACATAGCAGAAACGGTATACAAAACATAACTAAAAATGCAGAAGAAAAACTAGATAACTGAAAAGCTCCTAAAAATCAAACACCTATGCTGATCCAAAGACTTCAACAAAGAGTAAAAATATTACCTACAGACTGAGAAAAACATTTTAGCTATGACATTTCCGTTCAGTGCCTGATCTCTAAAATCTACATGATACTGCAAAAACTCAACTACAAAAAGACAAATAACCCAATTTAAAAAAAGACAAAAGATATGAATAGACACTTCACTAAACAAGACATTCAGGTACCTAAGAGATACATGAGGAAATGTTCACTGTCATTAGCCATTAGAGAAATGCAAATCAAAATTACACTGAGATTTCATCGCACTCCAACAAGCCTGGCATTAAACCAAAAACACAAAACAATAAATGTCGGAGAGGCTGTGGAGAGGTTGGGACACTTATACATTGCTGGTGGGAATGTCAAATGGTACAACCACTTTGGAAATTGATTTGGGGTGTCCTTAAAAAGCTAGAAATAGAATGACCACAAGATCCAGCAATCCCACTCCATGGAATATATCCTAGAGAAAAAAGAGCCTTTACATGAACAGATATATGCACACCCATGTTTATTGCAGCACTGTTTACAACAGCAAAAACATGCAAGAAACCAAGGTGCCCATCGTAGGATAAATGGATAAATAAATTATGGAATGTTCACACAAGGTAATTGAAAATACCATGGCTTGGGTCAGGCACACCTTAGTCTTCAAGGTGACATCTTTGCTTTCTATCACTTTAAAGAGCTCCTTTTCAGCAGATTTGCCCAGCGCAAGGCATCTTGTGATTTCTTGACTGCAGCTTCCACCTGTTGATTGTGGATCCAAGTAAAATGAAATCCTTGACACCCTCAATCTTTTCTCCCTTAATCATGATGTTGCTTATTGGTCCAGTTGTGAGGATTTTTGTTTTCTTTATGTTGAGCTGAAATCCATACTAAAGGCTGTGGTCTTTGATCTTCGCCAGTAAGTGCTTCAAGTCCTCTTCACTTTCAGCAAGCAAGGTTGTATCATCTGCATAATGCAGGTTGTTAATGAGTCTTCCTCTGTCTTAGTCATTTAGTGCTGCTATAACAGAAATACCACATCTGGATGGCTTTAACAAGGAGAAGTTTATTCTCTCACAGTCCAGTAGGCTAAAAGTTCAAATTCAGGACACCAGCTCCAGGAGAAGGCTTTCTCTCTCTCTGTTGGCTCTGAAAGAAGGTCCTTGTGATGCATCAGCCTTCCCTTGATCTGGGAGCATCTCAGCGCAGGAACCTCAGGTCCAAAGGTTGCGCTCTGCCCCCAGCGCTGCTTTCTTGGTGGTATGAATTTCCAGTCTCTCTGCTTGCTTCTCTTTTTTATATTTCAAAAGAGATTGGTTTAAGACACTACCTATAGATCTCATCAATATAACTGCAGCTAATCCATCTTATTACACCATAGTATTAGGATTTACAACACATAGGGAAATCACATCAGAAGATAAAATGGTAGACAATGGTAACAATCATACAAGGGAATCATGACCTAACCAGGTTGAGAGATATTTGGGGGAGACACAATCTAGTCCATGCCATCCTCCAATCCTGATGTCCCATTCTTCTTTATACAGTCCAGCTTCTCGGATTATTTCTCAGCATACAGATTGAATAGGCATGCTGAAAGGATACAACCCTGATGCACACCATTCCTGTCTTTAAACCATGTAGTATCCCCTTGTTCTGTTCTAAATGTAACTGAACGCCACTTGGGTTCTTGTCCTATTAGCTGATTGAAATAACAGACACTGAATGCAACGGAAACAGAAAGTGGAAAGTTTATTGTCTGCGCATACAAGGACCACGTGGGGCCTAGTGACCTTAAGGCCACGTGCTCACTGACTAAGGGGACTGGGGAGCTTTTAGTTTCCAATGGCGTCAAGCGGTTGGGTTTGGTACCCGGAATTTTCTGCCTTTACCCCTCCAATGCCTATATTTGGGGGTGGGAGGGGTCAGTTGAAGGATGTGATTTCTATCTGTGCATGCTTCAAGGTGTAACTAGGGCTAGTCAGTGGACAGAGCCACTACCTGCTGCCACTTCGTGCTCAAAACAAGCTTCTGGTGAGCAAGACAAAGAGGGGGGGAAGGGGTGTTCATTGTGGTTTTCAATATGACTGAGCAGCCTGTTTCAATCCCCCCTTTTTGTTGTAGGTTTCTCAATTTTGGGAAACAGGGCGCCATGTCTCTCTAGCTGCTTCTTGTTGGATGGGGGCGTAGAGGTCTAAGGGCTAGAAAAGTGGAGCTTTTGTGTTGTCTGAGTTAAACTGTTTTATCTCTCTTGTGTCTATAGTGGCCCTTTCTTAGGCTGTCATCTCCCTTCTTGATAGGAGGATGGGTCAAAATTTCTGGGCAACCGTCATTTGGACCTGGAACTTTTGAATCACTTGAAATGACTCTACTCTTCAGGGGAGAAGATATCAACTCATTAAGGCATACACCAAGACACATAAGCTTATCTAGAGAGAGAAACAACACAAGCAAAGGTTAAAATAGAAATTAGTAAAATGGCTAGAGCAAAAACAATTCTTAATACTTTTATAGGACTTATTTTTATGATACTTATTTACCGGTCTTTGTTTCATTTCTTAAATAGCCACTTAATCTTTTCACTGGCTCACATTTTTTAAAAAAGGCAAAAGTGGGAAGTAGACAAGCATGTTGTTGTTAGAGTCATGGCCTTTCAAGTCTTAAGAATATTACACGGTATAAAATGAGCAAAGCCATTGAAAGCTTCACCTTTTCACAAATTGGCTAGAACCTGTGATCTTATATTCTGAATTGTCTTTTTTAATGACCATTGGTACAGGTGTCAGTAACGACAGTCAGGAGGGTCTGCATTGGTCCAACAAATTTCTATTTACTAGGTGTTAATAAAAAGATAAGAGTGGAAAGTCTTTTCTGTTCTGGCTTATGTGAAAGTTTCCCTACAAGACCTTTTCTAAGATGATTCTTTCTATTGCCTTTACTCCTCAGGGCCCAGTTGATGTGTCTTGAGAGTCCAGCTCTAGCTGGGTCACATTCTCTATGCTCAAGGACAGGTAATAATGACTCTAATATTATTTCTTAAATCATTTCTTCTTTTTGGTCAGAGATTGGAGATACCACATCGGTGATCAATACTTGGACTTAGTCAAGTTCCTAGATGGCGACCATGGCAGGTTCTTTAAACTCACAGTGCTGGTTTTCCACCAGATACCATCTGGTTTTTCACCAGGATCTTAAGAGCGAAGTTTCTCAATAATTGTATTATTGAAGTGAGCAGACTCAATGTACATCAACATTTTAGCCCGAGGCCTTCTTTTGTCTTTTAGGTGTGTAAGACAATAGGATAAATTTTTATTACACCTAATACTACCAGGATGTAGACTAAGAATATTACTTGTAGTAGAACAAATAAATCTGGTGTTTGTAAGGGTATTACAGTGTGTGACCAAGTAGCTTGCTCTCCAATGTTATGTATATCCTGTTCTATTTCTCCTGTGTTATTTATCTAAATGTAACAAGAGGTATTTGCTGCAGCACATATTACACTTTCTTGGACCAATAAATAAAATTCTAAGGCTATTTTGTTATCTCATGTCACCTTGGCTTAATGAGGTAGCGATCACTGTGGTGTATCTATGTCACTAGCAACATCACTGTGTCTGTTATTTCTCACAGAGTAATTGATAAATTTCTTAAAAAGATTTCTCCAATTCTAATATACCATAAGTAGGAATTAAATTTACCAACCATACCTTGAGTGTTAGACCAATGGGCTTTCTTCTGACTCTGTTTTACAAAGGATAACAAATTAACATTACCTTTCTAGTATTTACTACGAATATCTGAAGATAATCTTAAAGTTCTCAAAGTGTATTCATTCCCCAGATTAGCTAGGAATCTAAACAAGAGATTGTCTATGTAAATTCACTATTAGTTGGAAAGGGATCATCTAAATTTGTTTAGATGGATCTACCACACAAAAACATATTTATAAAGCACACAAAGTTTGTCTAGAGAAAACAGAAGGCATAGAAGAATTTATGTATGACAAACAAGTTTCTATTAAAGAATATGTGATTAGCAAGATAATACAGGAGGGACTTCTCCTGTTGGAGCTCTCTAGTTAATCTGTCTAAAGCATATTAAGTGTTTTCCCTGAGGGAAAGCTGTGTCTCACTGGTTTACTTATTAAGTCATGGGTCACCTTCTGCTTTTTAAGATCTCAGACACCATACAGTAAATCAGGAGGTAGACTAGAAACACTAACACTAGGCTAATTGTCTGAAATAATCAATGAAACCATGACTCTAAGGACTTTGAACCAAGGAGACAAATCTCATGAGGTGTTTGTTTACACATAAGTAGCATCAGTAACTGTTTTTCATGTGTCTCAGTAACAACTACCTTCTCTCAAACCTAAGATTGTATATTAATATAAACACAGCAACAATTATCTGTTAAGGAACAAACTATTCTTTGAGAGAACTGATAGAAAATCTGATGTTATTCTAATTTGTAATATCATAGTTCAAATTTTAAACACCTTTCTGGTTATGATATTTACAACTTTGCTAAGTTTACCAAAAAAAAAAAAAAAGTTTACCAAAAGGAGCTTCTAATTCAAGAGTTAAAATAATTAGACCCATTAGGTAGATAATTTAGGAGAAAAGAGGAAAATGATTTTTTATATCTACAATGTAGGACCTTAAAGGATTATTTCCAGAAAGACTTTAAAATATCAGAAATATGTTTACATAAAACCCATACTATTGTTTCGTTTACTCAGGCTTATGTAGTTAACTTCTGTTGCAGGTGATTCTGGATCGACTGCAGTTTGCAAACCCAGCAGCTTCTGTATAGAGTTCTGGAAATCTTGATTGAGTCTAGCCACAGTCTTTTTTCGCAAGTTCAATACAGTCCATATTTTTTGTTGAGATATTCTGGTCAAACGTTTTCAGAAAATCCGCAAAGTAAAAATTTATCTGTAGATGACAAAACTTATTATGGCCCCGATTAATTTATAAACATAACTCTTAATAGTCAAGGACCTGATAGAAATTAATTACAAGCATAATGTAAAGGCCAAGCAAAATCAGTTTAAAAAAAAACACTTTAGATAAAAACATTTTTAAATATACCCACTAAGAACCATATTTTTAAAGAACTTCAGACATAACACATAATAATCTTGAAACATAAAACCATATACTCAGTATATACTAAGAATATACCAAGATTATCAAGTCTCTAAATATCTGAATAGTAATAAAAAGAAAAATAACTTCATAGGTAAATGATTTGAATTCTCCCATAAAAGTATTGGCTTTGATGATGTTAGATTCAAAAACTAAAGTTTGAACCAAGTTACCAAGAAAGAAATAATAAAATTATGACATAATATTATGCATTTGTTGTCTAATATTAGGCAAAAACATAAGAGGAAATACTAACATATAAATTTTAACCCAATGAGAAAGAATCAGCACTTCTCTTGATTTTTAATAACACGTTCCACGTATTTTATAACATGTTAAATAAACCTTTTCAGCACTTTTATAAAAATTTAGAGGCTTTCCGTGAAGTTTCAAACTTGTCAACAGTTTATCAGAAGTTACCATGAAACAATACTTAAGTTATTTCACCAAAGATCTCAAAATAAAAACCTTAGCCTTTTTTCTTCTTAAAGCCATGTGGCTTGGTTTCTGACTCAGGTACCTTATTCTAATGAGACCGAACCTTTGTTTTAGTGGCAGGTTACATTAATAAATTAACTCTTTAACTCCGAAATGAAGGAAAATTTTGTTATTTCAACAGCGAGAAACCTAATTCTTTGTTTTCTGTGCTATAAAAGCTCTTAAAAACCTCATAAATTAAACCACTAAACTTCAGTCAGACAGATAAAACTTCTGACCATATCAAATAAATTTCTTTTTAATAAACATCTTAAAAGTTGTCTTTGTTGTATGTCTCTTATAGTGCTAAAAAAAATGGCAAAAATGAACTCACGTATGAGCTGACCCAAATATACACACACATATATATCCTTTCTCTTGTGGTATAAAAAGCAAAGTATATAAACTTAAATTACGACAAATATCTATTAACTCAATTCAACATCAATAAGTTACCTAAAGGGTCTTAGAAATTATTTTAAGCCTGTATACCATAAAACATAAAAAATTGAAATAACGTTCCTTTAAATATTCCAAGTTTTCATTTAACTTTTACTATTTCCAATATATATATATATATATATATATATTTTTTTTTTTTTTCCAATCTAATTTTAGCCCTTAAAGATTTCATCAACTGGCTTTGGAAATCACAAAGTCTCTGTCTAATTGACCAATTCATTCATACGGATATAACCTTTACATGTCTGGCTAGGTCTGGAAACATTTTTCTAGGCCATTTTGGGTGTGACATTCTGGTTTTTATTTGACCTTGGTGGCTGAGGGTTGGGGGCTGAGGAGGCCTGATTTTGTCCCTCCCTACCTACCTTTTAAATCCAGGTAGAAGACAAGATTAGGTCCTCCTGATTCATTTCCATATGTTTAAGTGCACTTACGCATTTTGAAAGGCAAAACTATTTCTTTCTCTTTATCTCAGAGTAAACTTGGCAGCTCAGTTCTATTAGCCAAGAGATTCTTAACCCTATACTTCTTTCAGTTTTTGAAGCTTTTCTTTTAGCGTAAGAGGAATTTATTTGTCTCATGCACTGCAGTGAAGAGTTTTCTCAGCTCTGGGAGAGAGCCTCTTTTGAAAATCTTAACACTGTGCCCAGGGTGTTCTCTGTATTGTGATTCAGATCCCAGTCTAGACTGAAAATCTGTTTTCGCCATCTATCTCTCCCTTTTTGTTCTTTTTTTTTTTTTAAGAAAGAGGAAGAAAAAAAAAAAAAAACCTTAAGGCCAAGGAGGGACTCTCAAGCTTATTTTCTTGGGCTATTCTCAAATCGAGAACTACATCTACAAACCACAGCTACGGTTGGTAATTCATGGGATTACAGTCATCTCAGGGGTGAAAAAAAAAAAACCACCCTTTTCTACACGGAAAAGAAAGAAAGAGAAAATAAAATACGGAGAGCAAAAAGAGCAGAGTGGATACTAAGATGAGACAGGAGAAGAATGATCCGAAAAACCGCAGAGGGACTTGAACCCCCTAAACCGCCAAAGGGGCGAGAGCCCTTTAATTAGGTGAGAGTGGGTCCCAGCGGGCCACAACCCCTATTTCCCTCGTTTTTATGGGGCCTGGTCTTAGGATTGTACTTGGCCACCTATTCTTGCCTAATTCCCGAGATCAGTGGAACAACCTGGTCGAGCGCGCTTACCTGAAGTTAGAGGCCTCTCCCGTCCAGCTACTGTTCCTGAGCTGAGGTGGGGACGCGGCGGACTTTGTCCCCACGCGTCCCCACCGGCAATCACGGTAGCCGCTCAAGACCCCTTACGAATCAAATGAGATGTGGGCGCGCCTGAAAGGGTATCAGGGGTCCGGATACTCACCGTCTGGATTTCACAGTCAGCCGTCCAGACGGAAGTCACCAGAATTTCTAACTGAAGGCCACTCGGGTTCTTGTGTCTTATTAGCCGATTGAAATAAGATGGTCACTGATTGCAAACGAAACAAAGTGGTAAGTTTATTATCTGCGCATACAAGGAGCGTGTGGGGTCTAGTGACCTTAAGGCCACGTGCTCGCTGACTAAGGGGGCTGGGGAATTTAGTTTCCAATGGCGTCAGGGGGTTGGGATTGGTACCCGAATTTTCTGCCTTTAGCCCTCCGGTGCCTATATTTAAAGGTGGGGGGGTCAGTTGAAAGATGTGATTTCAATCTGTGCATGCTTCAAGGTGTAACTAGGGCTAGTCAGTGGACAAAGCCACTACCTGCTGCGACTTGGTGCTCAAACCAGGCTTGTGGTTAGCAAGACAAAGAGGAAAGGGTGTTAATTGGGGTTTTCAATATGGCTGAACAGCCTGTTTCATATTGACTGCCTCTTGATCCATGTACAGATTCCTCATGAGCAATATTAAGTGTTCCTGAATTCCCATTCTCCTCAATGTTATCCATAATTTGTTGTGATCCACACGGTCGAATGCCTTGGTGTAGTCAATAAAACACAGGTAAACACCTTTCTGATATTCTCTGCTTTCAGCCAGGATCCATATGACATCAACAATGAATTCCCTGGTTCCACGTCCTCTTCTAAACACAGCTTGTATTTCTGGCAGTTTCCTGTTGATATACTTATGCAGCCACTTTTGAATGACTTCCAGCAAAATATTGCTTGCATGTGATATTAATGCTATTGTTCGATAATTTCCACATTCAGTTGGATCACCTTTCTCGGTAATAGGCATAAATATGGATGTCTTCCAGTCGATTGCCCAGGTAGCTGCCGTCCAGATTTCTTGGCATAGATGAGTGAGCAGTTCCAGCACTGTGTCCATTTGTTGAAACATCTCAATTGATATTCCGTCAATTCCTGGAGCCTTGTTTTTGGCCAATCACTTCAGTGCACCTTCGACTTCTTCCTTCAGTACCACTGGTTCCTGATCATATGCTACCTCCTGAAACGGGTGAACACTGACCAATTCTTTATGGTATAGAGACTCCGTGTATTCCTTCCATCTTCTTTGTATGCTTTCTGTATCATTTAATATTTCCCCCCTAGAATCCTGGAGTATTGCAACTCAAGACTTGAATTTTTTCTTCAGCTCTTTCAGCTCAAGAAATCCTGAGCATGTCCTTCCCCTTTGGTTTTCAATCTCCAGCTTTTTACACATGTCAGCATAATACTTTACTTTGTTTTTTCGAGCAGCTCTTTGAAATCTATTCAACTCGAACATTTATTTCCTGACTTTTTTATTAGAATAAAAAAATGCTTTCATAAAATCCTTTTGTTGAGACCCCATACTTCACTCCATGCACAAAAACTAACTCAAAATGGGTTAAAGACCTAAATTAGAAACTAAAACGATAAAGATCGTGGAAGAAAAAAGAGGGACAACATTAGGAGCCCTAATACATAAACAGTATACAAAACATTATAAAGAATGTACAAGGAAAACTAGATAACTGGGAGCTCCTAAAAATCAAACACCTATGCTCATCCAAAGACTTCACCAAAAGAGTAAAAAGACTACCTACAGACTGGGAAAAAGTTTTTAGCTATGACATTTCTGATCGGCGCCTGATCTCTAAATACATGACACTGCAAAAACTCAATTGCAAAGGCAAATAACCCAATTAAAAAATGGGCAAAAGATGTGAGTAGACACTTCACTAAAGAAGACATTCAGATAGCTAACAGATATATGAGGAAATGTTCATGATCATTAGTCATTAGAGAAATGCAGATCAAAACTACAATGAGATTTCATCTCACTCCAGCAAGCCTGGCATTAATACAAAAAACACAAAATAATAAATGTTGGCGATGCTGTGGAGAGATTGGAACATTTATACACTGCTGGTGGGAATGTCAAGTGGTACAACCACTTTGGAAATCAATTTGGCACTTCCTTAAAAAGCTACAAATAGAACTACTATACCATCTAGCAACCCCAATCCTTGGAATATATCCTAGAGAAATAAGAGCCTTTACACTAACACATATATGCACGCCCATGTTTCTTGCAGCACTGATTACAATGGCAAAAACATGCAAGAAACCAAGGTGCCCATCAATGGATGAATGGATAAATTATGGTATATTCACACAATGGAATACTACGCATCGATAAAGAACAGTGAGGAATCTGAAACATTTCATAACATGGAGGAACCTGGAAGGCATTATGCTGAGTGAAATTAGTTCCCAAAGGACAATTATTCTATAACACCACTATTATAAGAACTTGATAAATAGTTTAAACTGAGAAGAAAACATTCTTTTGTGGTTACGAGAGGGGGGAGGGAGAAAAGGTAGGAGGGGGCATTCACTAAATTAGATAATAGATAAGAACTATTTAGGTGAAGGGAAGACAGTACACAATACAGGGGAGGTCAGCACAATTGGACTGAACCAAAAGCAAAGAAATTTCCTGAATAAACTGAATTCTTCAAAGGACGCCGTAGCAGGGGCAGGGGTCTGGGGACCATGGTTTCAGGGGACATCTAATCAATTGGCATAATAAAATCTATTAGGAAAACATTCTGCATCCCACTCTGAAGACTGGCGTCTAGGGTCTTAAACGCTAGCAAGCAGCCATCTAAGATGCATCAATTGGTCTCAACCCACCTGAATCAAAGGAGAATGAAAAACACCAAGGAGAAAAGGTGACTACAACCCCAAGAGACAGAAAGGACCACATGACCCAGCGACTACATCATCCTGAGACCAGAAGAAGTAGATGGTGGCTGGCTACAACCGATGACTGCCCTAACAGGGAACACAACAGAGAACCCCTGAGGGAGTAGGAGAACAGTGGGATGCAGACACCAAATTCTTGTAAAAGACCAGACTTAATGTGTGACTGAGACTAGAAAGACCCCAGTGGTCACGGCCCCTAGACCTTCTGTTAGCCCAGGACAGGAACCATTCCCAAAGCCAACTCTTCACACAGGGATTGGACTTGACAATGGGTTGGAGAAGGATGTTGCTAAGGAGTGAGCTTCTTGGATCAGGTGGACACTTGAGACTATGCTGTCATCTCCTTCTGGAGGGGAGATAAGGGGGTACAGGGGATTAGAAGCTGGCGAAGTGGGCACGAAAAGAGAGAGTGGAGGGAGACAGCAGGCTGTCTCATTTGGGGGAGAGTAAATGGGACTGTGTAGCAAGGTGTATATGGGTTTTTGTGTAAGAGACTGACTTGATCTGTAAATTTTCACTTAAAGCACAATAAAAATTATCTTTTAAAAAAATTCTTTTGTTCTTTGTATATCTTTGTAAAAACCAGAGGAGGAATGGCTAGGAAAATGGTTGTACAAAAAGAAGGATCATCATAAGCACAAAAGAGCTCTAAGCCCTACTGCCTCAAGGCAAGAAGAAAGGATTCCGACAAAGGATTGTCTACTGATGTGAGCCAGAGATGGGAAGCAGGAGGCAGAGTGGGTGGTAGGAGAAAGGCAGGAGCACTCAGTGCCTCAAAGTATTCCCCAACAGGTCATGCTTATGCCTCTGGGCAAGAGGTAATGGCATCTCATGTGAACACAGGATTCTTTAGTTCTTCTTGGAGTGACAACATCTCCCTGAAAAGCAACTATGGCCTGAGTTTGGGAAAATTGGGAATTATCGAAGAAGATCTCCAAACCAATACCATAGCAACACAAAAAGTAATAATAACAGAAATAGTTACCAATTGCTTTTGAGTGAAAGACTTCATACAGCAGCAAGGGCATAAACAACACCCAAACATAAATGACTCTGACTCCAAAACTCAAACTCTTAAACACTACTCTGTATTGCCCTTTCCTCACAAGTCTAAACAGTAACATTAGGTTCCCATCCAATTCCTTGGAATTCCCTGAAAATTAAAACACAGGTGTGGTGTAATGAATTACTTCCTATGCCCCTTCTAGCCATGGTCTTTGTGACTCACACAATGATGGAGTGGGACTATGCAAATCAGGTATATGGATCATGTGATGGTTAGGGTTATGTGCCCACTTGGTTAGACCACGATTCCCAATATTATATGGTTCTCCTCCATTTTTTGTGTCACACGTCCTGATCTCTAATGTTGATGAGGCAGGATTGGTGTAGGGTATGTCTTGGGTTGCAGCCTTGCAGGAGAGCTTGACTCAAGTCCCACCCTTACTCAAGTTATGCCCTTGCCTGCAGTGTGGCCTACATGTAAGGTATCCGTGTGGATAAACTGGCAGGATAGTCTCTCTCTGCATCTGAATCCGAAATCTAGTTCATGATCAATTGACCTCCAGTTCTTGGGACTTGAGCCAGAGGCCTGCTGCCTGACATGCCGATTATGGGATTCGCAGACCTCCAAAGCCCCATGGGCCAGCAGCTTATCATCTGACCTGATTCTGCAGCCTTGTGAGCCCGCAGCCTGTGGTCTGAACTGCCAGTTGGGGTTCATTGGCCCCTGTAGCCATATGGGTCTGGAGAAGCCTCCACCTGACTCAGATTTGGGACTTGCCAGCCTCCACAAGTTCATGAGCCATTTATGTGGTTTATATGGTTCGTGACTTCTGTGAGATGTTGCAGTGAATTACAGAACCCAAAGAAGGGAGGGAGAGTATTGCAGGGAGAGGGATTAGTTGATGTTAGAGATGATGGAGTGGTACAGCAGTTTGGAAAAGTTGCACATTTAGGACATCTTCAACCTCTGCGTCATAAGATCCAGCTCAATGCTGATCCTTTTCAAAGAAATTTTTGTTGAACTGTCTAATTAAAATTTTGAGCTCAGGGATGTGGCTGAGTTCACTGTCCCAGTTGTCTTGTTCACAGTTGAGCCATGGACTTGACACTAAACTCCTCTGAAAATTAACACAATTTAACCCCAAGCTCCTCTCCCCTAGTGAATAACGCAGACAGCCAAGTGCCTCTGACACCTGTCAGAATATTTACAGGCCAACACACGTGAGTTATATGTCCGTTCCAAAGGTCCTGGCTTCAAGAAGGTCACATTTCTGGATGCAGACAAACAGACAAAAACAGAAAACATAATACAGACTGGTGAGTCCTAAAACCTGTCTGAGCAGAAGGTATAAAGTGAACACAGCTTCTGGAGGGAAGCTCAGCACTGAAGCTACAAGGTGGAGTAAGAGAGTAGAAAGTTCAAAGTCTAGGGGCCCTCCTCTGGCAATGATCTGTCTAAAGTCCCAGCATCATGTCAGCTCTGCTGCTCAAAATTGAAGCAACAATTGTGGGTCTATGCAGAAAGTGGAGAATTTAAAGGTTGTGTGTCAACTTTGCTGGGCCATGGTTCTCAGTCGTTTGACAGTTATGTAATGATATAGACTGACAGTTATGTAATGATGTAATTTGGCAGTGATGTAATTAGTAGTTGCCTTTCCTTTTGTGATATAATCACCTCCATGATGGGATCTGATGTGATCAGCCAATCAGTTGTAAGAAGAGTTGCCTCAGGGCTGTGGCCTACATCCAATGGATATGGACATTCTGGCAAGGCTCTCTGGCTTTTGCTCACTCTGGATCCCACATCGCACTCATCATCATCTGACTTCTGGGTCTTGGCACGGGAGCTAGCAGCCTACCACACTGCATGCTGATCTTGGGATTCATCAGCCTCCACGGCCTGTGAGCCAGCAGCCTGCTGTCTTACCTCCTGATGTTGGATTTGTCAGCCCTTGTAGCCACATGAGACAGAAGAAGCCTCCAGCCTGATTCTTAACCCAAGGATTTGCAGCCTATACAATTGCATGAGACATTTCTTTGAGATAAATCTCTCTCCATATATATATATATAGAGAGAGAGAGATACTTATACAGAGAGATATACGCCTGTTTCATGGTTTCGTTTCTCTACAGAAGCCAGGCTAATATATTTCATACCAAGAGTGGTTCCAGGGAAAGAAAACTAAAACAGTGAGTTTTCTAAACTGGCTCTTAACTCTGCTTAGTCTTAAAAATGTTGATGACTCGGCCTCCAGTAGCAAAGAGGGCATTGGTAATCCATGGCATAAGGTGCCAATAGAAATATGCAAAATGCTACCACCAATAGATGAAGTATTGGTGAGAGGGAAAGCTCGAAATGATTGTATGTATCACATTTTTCTACAATTTTGTCAGAATGAGAAGTATAAGGAAGCTGGCTTGTTGGTCATACTTTTGCTAGACAAAGTGGTAAAAGGAAGAGGTGAGCTCAGAACTTCAGAGTCATAGCTTAAGTGTCACACAAATGACCTCAAAGTTGCCACTTGTGCCCTGAAAGAAAACCTTATTCTTGTAGTAAATGAGCTGATATTGCCAAAAACAAACCCAGAGTCTCATAAGAGTGGCTGCATTCCCAACCTCTAATGGTTTGTGAAGTTAAAGTGAGAGTATGGGTTGGAAAGATATAGGACCCTAAAAGGTGAGATGGGGACATATGGGTAGATAATCAGGAAGCTGTGAATACTGAGCCCCAAAATTCTGTTGAATCACTCCCGCCAACACAACCATTCCTCTCACTCCCCTCTGAATAGATTACTGCATCTTCTTCTGCTAAGTCACAATCTCTAGTCAAATCATCAACCTCTCCACCCCCATCTGATGAGATTAACCCAGCTGTGTCTGAAGAGCCTTTGTCTAAGATATTCCCTGGCACTGCATCTGACTCATTGCTTAGGGCATAACCTGAGACAGATGCCTTACAAGACATTGCTGAATGTTCTCAGAACACATCCCCAACACCCATTTTTGCTTTCAGATCTATAACGAGATGTAAGTCCCAGGGAGTCCGAAAAGATGAAGTACAAAGTGTGACCCAGGAAGAGGTACTCTACATTTCAAAATAACTGCTTGGCTTTTCTAATATGTACAAACAGAAATGGGAATATGTGTGAGAAAGGCTTTTAAAGGAGAATAGTGCAAGAAACATAAAGTTGGATCGGTCTGAGATTATTGCTATGGGCCCACTAAGCTCAGATTCTTCATTCAATGTTTCAGCTCAAGAGGTTAGAAAATAATCTAATAGTTTATTTGGTTGGTTCACTGAAGCATGGGTTACATGGTGGCCCATATTAAATCGTGTTGAAGCACCAGACCCGCCTAGGTATACTGTAGAAAAAGGTATCCAAAGCCTTAGGGATATGGTAGAGTGGACCCACAGACCCACACATGGAGTGTTGTCCAGAGGACACACCTTTTACCACAACAATGGGGAACAAATTTGTGAAGGGAGCCCCAGCATCTTTAAAGGCTGCTATTATTGCTATTTTACGTAAGTTAGATTTCACAGTGGGATCTATTCTAACTGAATTAATACACCTAAATACAATGCAGCTAACTGAACACTGTGGTGGTAGAGGCCAAGTGGTAACACTCAATCACCAAGGACAAGGTGGGCTTGGTTACCATAATGGCCAGTGGAGTCAAAGCAGTAATCAGAAGAGTCTGACTCATATGAACTTATGGAGTTGGAACTTAGTCATGGTGTCCCTAGGACTGAAATAGATGGGAAATCTACTAAATATTTACTTGACCTGTACAAGTAGAAGAATTCTAGGTCAAATGAATAGCAGTCTAACTCAAATTACCAGAATAGATAGTCATGGCCCCTCAATCAATTCCCAGGCTTCAGGGAGTTTCCAAACCACAATCCACTGGATGAAGAGGAGGCCATGTTCCTTGATGAAGCATCCCACTGCACTGTCAAAAATCTATACTGTCAATCTTTCTCCCAGCCTTCCCCAAAGAGATCTACAGCCTTTTATGACACTGACTGTTCACTGGGGAAAAGGAAATAATCAGAATTTCTGGGTATTACCAGATAGTGGCTCTGAACTGACACTAATTTCAGGAGACCCAAAATGACACTGTGACCCACCATTCAGAGTGAGGGCATAGGGAGATCAAGTTTTAATGGAGTCTTAGCACAAGTTCACGTTACACTGGGTCCCCAAATCCATTCTTTAGTGATTTCCCCATATCCTGAATGCCTAAATGGAAAAGATATACCCAACAACACTCAGCACCCCCACATTGGATCCCCAAAGGCTATTGTGGTAGGAAAACCCAAATGGAAGCCATTAAAACTACCCCTACCTGAGAAAATAGGAAGCCAAAAGCAGTACCACATTCATGGAGGCATTGCAGACATTACTGCCACAATCAAGGACTTGAAGGAGCCACAGGTGGTGATTCTTACCACATTCCTATTCAACTTGCCTATTTGGCCTGTGCAAAAAATAGATGGATCTTGGAAAAGAAGAGTGCATCATCATAATCTTCGCCAGGTGCTGACCATAATTGCAGCTACTATGCCAGATGTGGTTTCGCTGCTTCGGCAAATTAATACATCTCCTGGTACCTTGTATTCAGTTAGTGATTTGGCCAATGCATTTTTCTCAATTCTAGTTTATGAATGCACACCAGAAGCACTTTGACTCCTGCTATCAAGGCCAGCACTACATCTTCACTGTCCTAGATCAGAGGTAGATCAACTCTCCAGCCCTATGTCATAATTTAGTCTGCAGGAAACGATCACCCTTACTTTCCACAAGATGTCACACCGCTCCATTACATTGATGACATTATGGTCATTGGACCTAGTAAAGAAGCAGTGTCAATGACTCTGGACTTAGAGGTAAAACATTTGCATACTAGGAGGTGGGAAATTAATTCAACAAAAATTTAGGCACCTTCCACCTCAGTGAAATATCTAGTGGTCTTGTGGTGTGGAGCATGTCGAGACATTTCTTCTAAAGTGAAAGAGAAGTTATGGCATCTGGCTCTTCTCCCAACTAAAAAGGATGCACAATGACTTGTGAATCTCTTTGCATTTTGGAGACAACATATCCCTCATTTGGGTGTGTTACTCTGGCCTATGTATCCAGTGACTTGAAAACTGCTAGTTTGAATTGGGGCCCAGGACAACAGAAGGATCTTCAACAGCTTCAGGTGGCTCTGCAAGCTGCTCTGCCACTTGGGCCATATAATCCAGTTGATCCAATGGTATTTGAAATGTCAGTGGCAGATAGAGATGTTGTTTGGCGTCTTTGGCAAGCCACTATTAGTAAATCACAGTGCAGGCCCTTAGGATTTTGGAGCAAAACCCCGTCATCCTCTGAAGATAACTGCTCTCCTTTTGAAAAACAGCTTTTCGCTTGTTACTGAGCCTTAGTAGAGACTGAACACTTAACCGTGTTTAGTCATAGACCACCAAGTGACCGTGTGACCTGAAGATCCTATCAGAAACTGGGTGTTGTCTGACTGACAGAACCATAAAGTTAGACGTGCACAGCAGCACTCCGTCATTAAACAGAAGTGGCATGTATGAGACTGGGCCCAAGCAGAGCCCAAAGGTACAAGTAAGTTGAATGAGGAAGTGGCCCAAATGCCTAGGGTCTCAACACCTGTCACTTTACCCACCCTCTCCCAGTATGCAACTAAGCCCTCATGGGGAGTTCCTTACAATCAGGTGACTCAGGAAGAAAACAGTCATGCCTGGCTTACAGGTGGTTCTGCACGATATGCAGGCACCACTCAAAAGTGGACAGTGACAGCACTATAGGCCCTTTCTTCCTGAAGGTCAGTGCTGAAGGACAATTCTCCCAATGGGCAGAACATCAAGCAGTGCACCAGGCACTTCATTTTCTTTGGAAGGAGAAGTGGCCAGATGTGCAATTCTGTACTGATTCACGGACTGTGGCCAGGGCTTTGGCTGATTGGTCAGGGACTTGGGAGGAACTAGATTGGAAAATAGGAGATAAGGGGGTACGGGGAAGAAGTATGTGGACAGGCCTCTGTGAATGCACTAGAGAAGCGAATATATTTGTTTCCGATGTGAATGTTCACTGAAGGATGCCCTTGGCAGAAGAGTATTTTAACAATCAAGTGGATAGGAAGACACATTCCATCTAAAAAAGTCATCCTCTCTCTCAGCCACTTGGGCCATTGCTCAGTGGGCTCATGAATGAAGTGGCCATGGTGGCAGGGATGGAGGTTATCCTTGAGCTCAGTAAAATGGACTTCTACTGACCACGGCTGACTTGGCTACAGCCACTGCTGAGTGCCCAATCTGCCAATACAAGACACCAACATTGAGTCCCTGATATGACACCATTCCTCAAGGTGATCAACCAGCACCCTGGTAGAAGCTTGATTACATTGGACTGCTTCCATCATGGAAAGGGCAGCGTTTTGTTCTTTCTAGAACAGATACTTAATCTGGATATAGATTTGCCTTCCCTACATGCAAGGTTTCTGCCAAAGCTACCATCCTTGGGCTGACAGAATGCTTTTTCCACTATCATGGTATCCCACAGCATCGCCTCAAAACAAGGCACTCACTTCACAGCAAATGAAGTGCAACAATGGGCCCACCCTCATGGAATTCACTGGTATTACCATGTTCTCCATCATTCTGAAGCAGCTGGCTTAAAAGAATAATAGAATGGTCTTCTAAAGACAATTAAAACACAAAGTAGGTGGCAATACCTTGCAGGGTTGGGGCAATGTTCTCCAGAAAGTTGTATATACTCTAAACCAGGGTCTGATATATGATTTTGTTTCTCCCATAGCCAGGATTCATGAATCCAGGAATCAAGGGGTGGAAATGGGAATGGCACCACTCACTATTACCCCTAGCCACCCACTCATGAAATTTTTGTTTCCTGTGCCCTATGCTTTGTGGGTCTAGTGGTCTTAATTCCAAAGGAAGTAATGCAACCACGAGAAGACGCAGCACTGATTCCATTGAACTGGAAGTTAAGAATGCCTCCTGGCCACTCCTCATGTTTCTGGATCAACAGAAGAATAAGAGAGTTACTACATTGGCTGGTGTGATTGACCCTGACTACCATGTGGAAATAAGATTCATATTACATAATGGAGGTAATGAAGAGTATGTCTGGAATACACGAGATCCCTTAGGACATCTCTAAGTACTGCCATTATCTGTGATTACAGTCAATGGAAAACTATGGCAGCCCAATTCGGACATGACTACTAATGGCCCAGACCCTTCAAGAATGAAGGTTGCATCACCCCACCAAGCAAAGAACCACAACCAGCTAAAGTGCTTGCTGAGGGCAAAGGGAATGCAAAGTAGGTGGTGGAAGAAGGTAGTTCTAAATACCAGTTACAACCACATACCCAGCTGCAGAAACAAGGATTCTAATTGTTATAAATATTTCTTCTTAGCATTTGTGCGTTGAATATTTTTGTTTTCATCATTTATAAAATATAGATGTAAACTGGTTTTTGATTATTTGCATGATAGTTATGTTGGGTGGAAGTATGACTCCATAATTGTCTTTATTCAGAGATTATGTATGATTGAATGAGATGTGCACAGGTGCCAGGTTGACAAGGGTTGGAGTGTGATTGGTAAGGCTGATTTTCAACTTGGCTGGGCCATGATTCTCAGTGATTTGACTGTTAGGTAAAGATGTAGTTTGGCAATTGTGTAATGATATAGTTTTGGCAGTTATGTAATCATGTATTTATCCTTCATTTTGTGATATAATGTAATCACTTCCATGATGTGATCTGATATGATCAGCCATCCTGTTGGAAGGGGGTCCCCTCAAGGGTGTGGCCTGCATCCAATATATGCAGACGTTCTGGCAAAGCTGTCTGGCTTTTGCTCACTCCTGACCTTGCGTCCCACTCATCATCATCCGAACTCTGGTTCTTCGGATTTGAGCCAGCGGACTGCCATATTGACTGCCAATCTTGGGGGTTGTAGGCCTCTCCAGGCTGCGAGGCAGCAGCCTCCTGTCTCACCTCTGCTCTTGGGTTCACCCATCTCCACAGCCTATGAGTCAGCAGCCTGCCCTCTGACTTGCCAATCTTCAATTCATCAGCCCCTGCTGCTGTGTGAGCCAGGAGAATTCTCCAACCTGACACCTGACACACAGGTTAGGGACTTGAAAGGCTCTTACAACTGCATCAGCCATTTTCTTGAGATAAATATCTCTCTCCCGCCCTCTCCCTGTCTCTCTCTCTCTCCACGCTCCCTCCTTGTTGGCACTGTGGCTAACAGCTATGGGAACTAACCAAAAGGCTGGCAGGTCAAATCCACCAGCTACTCCTTGGAAATCCTATGGGGCAGTTCTACTCCATCCTATAGGGCCACTATGACTTGGAATCAACTCGACGGCAACAGATAAGCTTCTCTAGAGTCCTCAGCCTAAGACACCACCCAGGTTCCAATGCCTGCCTTTGCAAGAATCCATTTTCATGTTTCTATAGATGACCCCAACAGCTGTTTGGACTCTTGATTACCCTGATGCAATATTCTTACCTACTGGGGTCTGTAAATATTCTGACAGGTGCCAGAGCCACTTTGCAGTCTGATCTTATCACAAAGGGCAGAAGAACTTTGGGGTTAAATTCAATCAATTTTCAATGGAGTTTTGTGTCAAGAAACGTTTATAAACATCTACTCTGTGCCAGGTATACTGCCAGGTGTTGAGGATCCAGAGGTGCCAACATTCTCTGCCCTCTACAAGCTCATATTATACAAGAGATCAGATAAATGAAGTAGGTGTTGTGGATGCTGGAAGTAAAAAGAAGCATAATGGACAATAGAGACACAAAAGGGAAGTTATTACATCCTTGGGGTCACCTCCGATTACAATCACTACAGAGAAGATGACACTTAAACTCAGAATTAAGACAAGATGTTCCAAGGCAGGCAAGACTAAGAAACAAATTTCAGGCAGAGGAAACAGAGACAGCAAATGTAATGAAAGCAGGAAACAGCATGGAGTGCTGTGTGGATTCGCAAGTACTTGGATCTATGCCCAGAGCATAGCTTTTAGGACGAGTTCAGAGAAAAATGCTGTCAATGAGGGAGGCAGGAGACCAGCTTCAGGGCCATGGAACAAAATTAACCATCACAGATCAGCACCCTGAGTAGAAGAAGAGAGGAGGTAAAAGTTGAGAATGATTCTAGACTGGGATGTTGCAAGACAGGTGTGGGTAAAGAAAAGATCAAAGCCACGTTAAGTTGTGGTGGTGGACCATGGAGGGTAGGCTGAGGGAAGGAGGTGAAAACAGCCAAGGTTGACAGGAAGAGAGAAGAAGAGGCTTAGAGACCCAAGGTCCTGATTTGTTTGAAAAGTAGGGGAAATGAAAGCGAAGGAGAGAAGGAACAGAAAGGCTAAGCAGAAGTAGGTGGAGAGGAGAATGTCAGAAAGGAGTACAGCCAATTTGTGACAAAGCCCAGAGTGGAAGGGGACCCCAAGTAGAGAGGAGGAATAGGTGAGGAGGGACCTGTTAGTTAATTAGTAAAGGATTATTATCTTATCTCAAGCATATCCTGTGGGTGGGATAGAGAAGGAAACAGCAGGTCAGGTTGAAAGATGGGCGTGACCAATAGGTTAATAGGCCACTGCGACCAAGCAGATAGGAGTGAAGGAATGAGATGGAGTGAACCTCAAGGAGGAGATGTAGGGGACATGGCCTGGAAATGGCACTGGAGATGGAAGTAAATACTGACCCCTCCTGCCTCCTGTCTCTTTCAGGCTTGAGCAAGCCAAGAGTGAGCAGACCCTGCCATCCGAGGGAAGAGGTCACAAGGGGATTGGTGTCCTCCAGAGAGCCAGGGCTGGGAAGGCAGCCCCTGTGCCATGTTGGTTTCTGAGTCCTAAGTGCCCAGCAGTGTGTGACCCCAAGTAGAGGATCCCACACTGGGAGTTTGTTTCTCCCTTCCCACTTTATCTGGCCAAAAGATTAGTTTTTTTTTTCAAGTATCTCACTGAGGCAAGACTCCTTCCAGCACCCATAAGGGAACACAGAACAAGTGTGGACTTTAACCAGCCCTATTCTTTCACCTGCTTCCTGTGGAACTGCCCCACTAGACAACAAGCTCTTCAAGTCTTCACTGTTCCCTCACTTCTGTCTCCACAGTGCACATGTCTCACTCCGCAGTGAGGAGAAACACCTCAGAGCAGAAGCACCCACTCATTCACACACATACACATGCATAAACACACACAAACACACACACCTTCAGCAGATTAACACACACAAGCACAAAAAAATCAGATCCATGGACTTCTGGAGGTGGAGCTCCTTCTCAGGACCTTGCTGCCTCTTCCCATTCATGACAATGACCCGTAAAGAAAATGCCCACTGGCCCTCAGGCTCAAGGGTATGGCATGACTTTGGCCCAGGATGTACTTTTGACCTCAGAGGAGAGATCCAACTCCTCCATGGTTCTTAAAAGCAACTTCACTGAAGGACTAAGAAATAAAGCATCTGCTCCTCCTCTTCGCTCTTTCCTAAACAGCCAGGTGGGAGATGGACATCTCAGTGCCACACCTGAGATGCCCCACCCCCTATACACTGAAGCACAGACAGGCACCACTTGGGAGACAAAGGGACACCCCAGGATCCCAGCTCTATCCCAGGAGAAAAAAGAGCATGTGCCATACTAGCAGGGCCCTTCTGTGATGCCAGCATTTGGGCTACATGGGGGCCCTGCGGAGGAGAAGTGGGCCTGGGGAAAGACCAGGAAGGCCTCTCTGGAGGAAATGTCAGCTGGGTTGACCCACCTTGTGGAAAGTCTACAAAGCCAAGAGTCAATATTTGTCCACTTGTCCACTCATACCACCAAAAGAGAAGGAAGAAGTAATGCCAAGTACCAGGTGCAAGGAGATACTTTATTGTTTTGGCAGTCTCTGGAGGCCTGTAGGCTGGACTGGCCAAGGATCACTGGCATCCCCCGGAACAGGGCGGCGCACCATGGCTCTGTTTGTGGTAGTCAGTGGCTATGTCCCCCACTACACAGAGAAAC
Source organism: Elephas maximus indicus (assembly GCF_024166365.1). Taxonomy (NCBI): domain Eukaryota; kingdom Metazoa; phylum Chordata; class Mammalia; order Proboscidea; family Elephantidae; genus Elephas; species Elephas maximus. The sequence goes on from NC_064821.1 coordinate 190,202,910, forward strand.
TTGGAAAAGTCAATCTTCTTATCCTTATTCTTGTCTTTTTCATCGAAGACATTGCATAAGTAATTTTTGCCCCTTCTTTCCTGTGGGGTTAAAAAACATACAAACAAATGTAAAAATATTATCCAGGGGAAAGAGGAGAATAGAGGCAGATGAAGAGACAACACCTAGGGCTGAAACTAAGGTGTGGTGGCCAGGTGAGGCTGTGGGGATGGAGAGTTGGGGTCAAGCAGTCAAGCCCTCAATCTTCCCTGGAGATTTCTGGCCAAAAATGGCAACTTGCACGGGGAGTACACTGGCAAATGACAAGAGGACTCAGGCTCATCCACCACCTCCCCTTCAGGAGCACTGTCTTCATTCTTCCCCCAGGGGACCAGTACAGCCCAGCCAGTTACTCTCCTCATTCTCTAATGCTCTTCCCACTTAAATTCTTTCCCATCAAAACCTATCGGTTCGGCCCCATTTATTCTATTTCTTAGTCTCAATCTGTGCTACTGATTCCTTCTCACACTTAAATGAAATTAGGGCTATGAATGCATTTTGCCAGTGTAAAAGATGGTGGCCCTGTCTGTAGGGTGCATGATTCTCACTATGTTAACCTCTGCTTCCACGGGCAGTGGTAGTTCAGTGGTAGAAATCCCACCTTCCAAACAGGAAACCCGAATTCAATTCCCCACCAATGTACCTTGGTGCACAGCCACCACTCACCTTGGAGTGAAGGCTTGCGTGTTCCTATGAGGCTGAAAAGCAGCTAACAATAACCGCTTCTCCCAGGAAAATGTGAAGAGGAGCCTTTAGGAGGCAACCTTTTACCCCAAGGCAACCAGACCCTTGGGGGAACTCTCAGTGACCAGTGGGAGGGCAGGTGCTTTAGTCTGTTCACTGACTTTAAAATTATACCACTTTCTTGAGTCTCAAATATGACCACCACTTTTTCTCATTTTCAAATAAATCATTTCATTTCAGCAACACCACCTCAGGAAATTAAGTTCTATTATCTCCTTTTGTAGATCAGAAAACTAAGGATCAGATTGTGGGTGATTTGTTCAGGGTCATGAGGCAGGGAGCAGCAGGGGCAGGACAGGTGCCCAGGAGAAAAAAGAGCATGACTCTTTGTCCTGAGCTTCTAGAATCTTCCATTCTGCCTCCATATGGGACTGGCTCTGCCTCGGGCCTGGAGGTAAAATGAGGAGACAAAGGAGGTGTGGAGAGAGAAATAAAGAAGGGCCAGATTCCAGATCGGCCAATCACAAACAGTGCATCCACTACAAAGCGGGATCCTCAGACATGCCAAAGCCCATGGACTCCATCCACTGACCCAGTCTCCTCCCTGCACACACGTACACAGCCCCTTGTTGCCCCAGACAAGCCAGACCCCTACTCACACAGTCATTGAGGAAGTTGGGGAAGTTCTCCTTCAGAAGCTTCAACAAGTTTACCCTATTGATCTTATCATCACACCCAGTGTATCGATGAAATAGTTCGACCAAGTTCAGTACCAAATTCTGAGCTGCAGTGTGGCATATCATGACTTTCTCAGCTGCAATGTTGCTCATCTTGCCTTTTATTCCAAGATAAGAGTCTACACACAAGAAATCAATAAGAATGAACTGAGTGAAAGAGAGTTTGAAGGGCAAGGCTAAGGAGTGAGTGGGGACTGAGATAAGACAGAACAACAGGAACTTATCTTTCTCAAATGGTGAGGTAAATTGGTCTCAGGGAGGGGAGAGTGGAACTGAGTCCTCGGTCCTGACACCATTCCTAGGGGAGTCTGGGAGGAGAGGGAGGGGAACAGTGGAGATCAAGGCTGTGTTAGTGAGGGGCAGGGGCTGACCTGCAGGGGATGGGTATACGATGTCTTCTGGCTCACCCAGTTGGGAGCGAGACAACAAAGAGAAGCATCAAATCCCAAGGCAAGACATTCCCATCGAGCAGAGCTTTTGGTCTACCCCATTCTCCCCACTTCCACTTAGGAAATTACCAAGGACCACCAGCCTGTGCAATCAGGTCTAGAATCCTGGGATTCTGGCTATCTGACACAGTGGTAGAATTCCCACCTTCCAAACAGGAGGTCCAAGTTTAATTGCCCAACAATGCACCTCGGTACACAGCCACCACCAATTCTGACCCCTCGACCCTCCAAGACCTTCCCAGAGTTATTTGGAAGACCTTGTGCCAAAAGAGTGCACTGAAACCAGGGAGTAAAGAAAACCAAGGGCTACAGAAGGAAGATATTTTTTACCTGACAGTTCTCAGAAAAGCACCTAATACTGAGCCAAGAGGAATAACAAGATCATCTAGCCCAGCCAGTCCCCCACTGAGCCCGGTGGAGAAGAAGGGATATGGGATTTGCCAGGAAAAGCACAAGGTCCCACTCTATTAGATGCAGAACCCACGCACAGTGACTACCAAGCCAGGTTAGTATTCCCACACAGCTGCAGGCAGTAGAGCAGGTGGGCACCAGGCATGACTCCTAGGAAAGAACAGAGACAGGTGCACACTGACTGGAGCTGAGGATGATCAGAGAGGGCAGAATTAGTGAGATTGTGCATCTAGGCACAAAGCAGGCCCTTTATGCAGCTCGGCCTCAGATTGTCACAGAGGCTGGGTGCCCTGTGGCAGTCTTCATTAGTTTCTCCAAACATTGGACCGCTTTGGGTGGGGAGACACACCGAAGAAGCTATCCTCAAAACTTCCCTCTAGATATGCTGGGTCTCCAGTGCCTACCACTATCAGGCCACATCACCACAATTCTGCCCAGCCCAGGCTCCTGGCCAGTGGGAGGAGGCCCCATGCAAGAGAGGTGTGGACAGAGTTGAGTACATTGCCATAGCTCAAGGATGATGGAATCTAGGGATCTGGGAGGGAAGAAACACCTGTTTCTTCATTCAGTCATTCCAGAACATTCCATCAATGGTTAATAATAACTGCCTCCTTTTCCAAGTACTGTAAAGAGCCACGCATTGGTTACTGTTTTATGTACATAGCCTCAGAGTCCCATGAGAGCCCTCTGAGTTCACATAGGGCTCTCTACCACTGTGAGGTAGGTATTTTCCCTTCTTACAGATGAGCAAATTGGGACCGAGGCTGGGTTTCTCAAGGTTACTCAGATAGAATATGACAAAGTGGGGATTCAAACCCAGATCGCTCAGGCTTCAAAGCCCTCTCCTAATCATACTGACCGCTTGCTGAGCCTCTGATGGTGTTACCATCTGGGCTGGGCAAGGGGTCACTTCATTGCCTGCCATGCAGGAACCCACACTCCAGAACAGGTGACCCTGCACAGAATAATCCCACAGGTACCTCCATCCAGGAAAATGTGGGCTTCAGGGCAACGACAGCAGTGACTGCGGCCTCTGTGATCCACAAAGCCTTGGTTGTCACACTGTTCAGGATATGAGCCCCTCTGTGAGAGCTGTCTGTGGCCACCATTCCCTGGGAACAAAACCTTTTCCGTCAGGGAAGCTCACTATCTCTTAAGAAACACCTTCACTGACATCATATTGCCAGATCTTCACAGAAATCCCCAGAGGGAGACCGCGATTGCTAACAGAGGAAGGACTGACACTCAGACAGAGATGATGCTCAGTGAGACACTTCAGTATCATCTCACCACACAGCCATGTGGGGACCCCGGGGGTACACCAGGAGCCATTGTCGAGATCCAAATTCAGCTGTGTTGTCAGTACGGTGATCACTCTCTCAACCTCTCCTATTTGGAGACTGAAAGTAGAAAACCACATCTGAGATTTTTTGGATCCAAGGCCCAGATATGATTAGGTTGAGAATCTCCAGAGAGATTTGGAAGGTGCAGCCGAGGCAGCTGCAAAGCCAGCGCCAACACAGGTAAGTGTTCAGAGAAGCTGTACCCTCAGTGACACTGTCCAGTCATCTGCTTTGTGGTCATGGGAGCTATGGTGGTGCCATGGTGGTAGCCATCCTCGAACCAGTTCTCTAAATTCTGGGTCTCAGGTGAAAAGGTTCACCTTGGCAGCAACAGTTCCGCAGTGGCTCTCTAACTTCCTCTCCTCCAGCCCTCCAAAGAGTTATAAGCCCTTGACACCCTTGGTTAATTGTCTTTCTGCTGAAAATACAGGGAGTGAACCCTCAGGCACAAGAAGAAAACAAATAATAAAAATTAGAGAAGAATGAAATGAATTACAGAACAGAAAAACAATTGAAAGAATTATCAAGACAAAAAGTTGCTTGTTTGAAAAAAATTAACAAAACTGATAACGATTGGCCAGACTGAAAAAAGAAAAACAAGAGATGAAGCAAATAACCCAAAAAAGAAATGAGATGGGCGATATCACAGCAGACCCAACTGAAATTAAAAGAATCATATCAGATTACTATGAAAAATTGTACTCTAACAAATTGGAAAACCAGGAAGAAATGGATGAATTCCTAGAAACACACTACCTACCTAAACTAACATGAACAGCGTAAGAACAAGTAAATACACCCATAGCAAAATAAGAAATTGAAAAGGAAATCAAATAACTGTCAACAGAAAAAGCCCTGGCCCTGAGGCTTCACTGCAGAGTTCTACCAAACATTCAGAGAAGAATTAACACCACTACTACTAAAGGTATTTCAGAGCATAGAAAAGGATGGAATGCTGCCAAACTCCTTCTAGGAGGCCAGCATATCCCTGATACCAAAACAAGGTAAAGACCACAAAAAAAGAAAATTACAGACCTATATCCCTCATGAACTTACATGCAAATATCCTCAACAAAATTCTAGCCAAAAGAATTTAACAACATATCAAAAAAAAAAATAATTCACCATGACCAAGTGGGATTCATACCAGCGGTGGTTCAACATTAGAAAAACAATTAATGTAATTCATCATGTAAATAAAACAAAAGAGAAAAACCACATGATTTTATCAAGTGATGCAGAAAATGCATTTCACAAAGTTCGACATCCATTCTTGATAAAAACTCTCAGCAAAATAGAAATAGAAGGAAAATTCCTCAACATAATGAAGGGAATCTCTACAAAGCCAACAGACAACATCACCCTAAATGCAGAGATTCTGAAAACATTCCCCTTGAGATCGGGAACCAGAGAACGATGCCGTTAAACACCACTTGAATTCAACATTGTGCCAGAGTCCTAGCCAGAGAAATTAAGCTAGGCAAAGAAATGAAGCTCATCCAGATTGGTGAGAAAGAAGTAAAAGTGTCTCTGTTTACAGATGACATGATCTTACATGCAGAAAACCCTTAAGAATCCTCAAGGAAGCTACTGAAACTAACAGAAGAGTTCAGTAGAGTATCATGATACAAGATAATCATACAAAAATCAGTTGGATTCCTCTACACCAACAAACAGAACACTGAGGAGGAAATCATCAAATCAACAGAATTTACAGTAGCCCCCAAGAAGATAAAATACTTAGGAATAAATCTTACCAGACATGTAAAAGACCTATACAAAGAAAACTACAAGGCTCTGCTGCAAGAAACTAAAAGAGACCTACATAAGTGGAAAAACATACTCTGCTCATGGATAGAAAGACTTAACATTGTAAAAACGTCTCTTCTACCAAAAGGCATCTATAGATACAATGCAATTCTGATCCAAATTCCAAAAGCATTTTTTTAATGAAATGGAGAAACAATCACCAACTTCATAGGGAAGGGAAAGAGGCCCTGGATAAGTAAGGCAACACTGAAAAAGAAGAAGAAAGTGGGAGGTCTCACTCTACCTGATTTTAGAACCTATTATACTGCCACAGTACTCAAAACAGCCTGGTACTGGTACTGCCATAGACCAATGGAACAGAATTGAGAATCCAGACATAAATGCTTCCACATATGAACAGATGATATTTGACGAAGGCCCAAAGTCAGCTAATTAGGGAAAAGGCAGTCTTTTTAACAAGTGATGCTGGCATAACTGGATATCTATCTGCAAAAAAATGAAACAAGACCCATACCTCACACCAGGCACAAAAAAGGACTCAAATTGGATCAAAGACCTAAATATAAAATCTAAAATGATGAAGATCGTGGAAGAAAAAATAGGGACAATGCTAGGTATCCTAATACACGGCATAAACTGTATTCCAAGACCCAGTGCTGGTGAGTCGATTCCGACATAAACAGTGTACAAAACATTAATAACAGTGCAGAAGAATAACTAGAAAACTGGGAACTCCTGAAAATCAAACACCTGTGCTCATCCAAAGACTTCACCAAAAGAGTAAAAAGACTACCTAAGACTGGGAAAAAGCTTTTAGCTGTGCATTTCCGATCAGCGCCTGCTCTCCAAAATCTACATCGTACTGCAAAAACTCAACTACAAAAAGACAACCCAATTAAAAAATGGACAAAGGATATGAACAGGCACTTCACTAAAGAAGACATTCAGGTAGCTAACAGATACATGAGGAAATGCTCATGATCATTAACCACTAGAGAAATGCAAATCAAAACTACAATGACATTCCATCTCACTCCAACATGGCTGGCATTAATTCAAAAAGCACAAAATAGTAAATGTTGGAGAGGCTGTGAAGAGACTGGAACACTTATACACTGCTGGTGGGAATGTCAAATGCTACAGCCACTTTGGAAAACGATTTGGCCTATCCTTAAAGCTAGAAGTAGATCTACCATACGAACCAGCAATTCCACTCCTTGGAATATATCCTAGAGAAATAAGAGCCTTTACACGAACAGACATATGCACACCCATGGTCATTGCAGCACTGTTCACATTAGCAAAAAGGTGGAAGCAACCAAGGTGCCCATCAACAGATGAACGGATAAATAAATTATGATATATTCACTCAATGAAATGCTACAATCGGTAAAGAACAATGATGAATCCATGAAACATTTCATAACATGGAGGAACCTGGAAGACATTATGCTGAGTAAAATTAAACAAAGAAACAAAACAAAACCCAGCAGTTGCAAAAGGATAAATATTGTATACCACCACTATTATAAGAACTGGGGAGATAGTTTAAACACAGAAGAAAATATTCTTCGATGGTTACGAGAGGACGTAGTGAGGGAAGAAGGGAGAGAGGTTTTCACTAATTAGATAACAAGTTTTATTTAGGTGAAGGGAAAAACAACACACAATACAGGAGAGGTCAACACAACTGGACTAAGCCAAAAGCAAAGAAGTTTCCTGAATAAACTGCACACCTCGAAGGCCAGTGTAGCAGGGACGGGGGTTTCGGGACCATGGTTTCAGGGGACATCTAAGTCAATTGGCATAACACAATCGATCATGAAAACATTCTGCATCCCACTTTAGAGGGTGGCGTCTGGGGACTTAAATGCTAGCAAGCAGCCATCTAAGATACATCAATTATTCTCAACCCACCTGGAACAAGGAAGAATGAAGAACACCAAAGACACAAGGTAATTATGAGCCCAAGAGAGAGGAATGGCCACATAAACCAGAGACTACATCAGCCTGAGGCCAGAGGAAATAGATGGTGCCCAGCCACAACCAATAACTACCCTTACAGGAAATACAACGGAGAAGCCCTGAGGGAGCAGGAGAGCAGTGGGATGCAGACTCCAAATTCTCGTAAAAAGACCGGGCTTAATGGTCAGATTGAGATTAGAAGGATCCGAAAGGTCATCGTCCACAGACCTTCTGTTAGCCCAAGACAGGAACCATTCCCAAAGCCAACTCTTCAGATAGGGATTGGACTGCACTGTGGGATAGAAAATGATGTTGGTAAAGAATGAGCTTCTTGGATCAAGTAGACGCATGAGACAATGCTGGCATCTCCTGTCTGGAGGAGAGATGAGAGGCCAGAGGAGGCCAGAAGCTGGACAAATGGACACAAGGAGAGAGAGTAGAAGGAAGGAGCATGCTGTCTCAATAGGGAGAGAGCAATTAGAAATGTAAAGCAAGGTGTACACAAATTCTTGTGTGAGAGACTGACTCGATTGGTAGACTTTCAAATAAAGCAAAATAAAAATTGATTATAAATATATATATATAAACCCAGACCAGTAGGGAATGATTTCTGTTTTCTGCACTATACCCTGGCAGATGCCACTGGTGACTGCAGGCTTCGAGGCCCTGAAATGCACCTGGAGACATGGCATTGAGAGAGGTAGCCTCCCAACCAAGTGACTCTTGGCTTCTTATGGAGGAAGGGAGTGAAGACAAGTCATAGAGTCTGTGGCATCTGTCCTCTTTCCTTTATGCAGAACATTCCCATGAATGTCTGTGCAACGCCTTTGGCCCTGATGTGTTCCTACCTGCTACAGAAGAGCTGGAGTGGGAAGCAGGAGCTGGCGGTCAGAAGGAGAGTCCCTGGGGGCACACTGAGGTACAGCTGCGTGAAATCACTGAACTTTGCTCTTTGCCTGTTACCCCTGCCCCTAAAATTCCCCACAGGAGATCCTGGACCATTCAGACTGTTCCCCACAACTGTTCCTAATACCATCACAGAAAAAACAAACAAGCTCCATCGAGTTCAGTCTGACTCATGGCAAGCCCATGTACATCAGAGTAGAACTGCTCCGTAGGGTTTCATGGCTATGACCGTTCGGAGCAAGATCTCCAGACTTTTCTTCCAAGGTGTCTCTGGGAAGGTTCTAATGTCCAATCCTTCAGTTAGTGGCCAAGAACTTAACCATTTGAGCCACCCTGGGACTCTTAATACTGCTCCTAGGAAACCCTAGTGTTGTACTGGTTAAGAGCTATGGCTGCTAACCAAAAGGTGGGCAGTTCAAATCCACCAGGCACTCCTTGGAAACCCTGTGGGGCAGTTCTACTCGCTATGAGTCACAATCCACTCAATGACAATGGGTTTGTTTTTGTTTCAGGATGGGGCTTATTCCCAGGCTCTTCACATGCCCCAGTCAGCCCCTCTTTCAGTCCTCAGTGAAACTTACCAGCTTTCTGGACGTACCCCTTTCTCTCAAGCACTTGTCTCATACCCAAAAATTCCCCACAACGTTCCTTGAAAATGTATCTACACATTTCTGCTACTACCCCAAGCAGGATCTCTCGCCAGCCTGGCCCACCAGCCCCACCAGCTGCAGTCTGGTCTTTGCCTCCATTTCCACCCACCCTTCCACTTGCATCAGATCTCTCTTGATGACCAGTTAAAGCCAGTAATTAGGGTTTTTAAATCCATCACTTAAGGACATGCAAGAATTAGTTATAATCGTTGCCCATGGGGAGAAGGGCTGAGTAGGTGGGGACAAGATGAAAAATGATTGAATATTACATTGAAAAACCTTTTGTGCTTCTTGAATACTGTGTTATAACCAATATGATTTCATTGTACTTTAATTGCCATTTGCTCTTTTTGAATCACAGGTGCGGAGGAATGGACCGATAATCACCCTTGGTTTAGGGCGTATTATCAACATTGCTACAGGAAAGTTCTTCGTTTTCGTTATTTTTTAAATTTTTCTCCATTCCCAATTCCCTCTCTCACTACACACTTATCATGTTTAATATGTGTCTATTTCTCTGCATGTTTTCTTAATGTGTATTGTTTTGTGTGTGAATTTCAGTTGGCATGAAATTAAGAAAATTATATCTGATGTGTTTTATATCTTTCTGGTTTCTATTTTCATTCACCCAATAGTTTCTTTTTAATACACCCTGTTGCCACTTGTAGACTGTATGAGACAGAAGTTATGTTTCAACACAGCTCCCCTCAACCATGCCCATCCCCCGCACCTTGGCCGCGAGCCTTTCTTCCTCGCCTGGATGGTACTAGTGATGGCTCACACCATTCCCAGAGCCCAGCTACCACTGTTGGGTCTTCTTGCAACTGCACTGATTTTCTCAGCCTCCTGGAAACACAGTGGCCAGGTTTTCAATATGGCCTCGATCATGCTCTATGTGGTGGGAGCTGCACCAACCCCGGTGCCCAGGTATGACCAGCCTGGATCTACAGAGGCTCTGGTTTTCTTAGTGGTGTCCCCAAAACCAAAAAAACACAAACGCACTGACATTGAGTCAATTCCGACTCATAGCGACGCTATAAGACAGAGTAGAACTGCCCCATAGGTTTCCAAGGAGCGCCTGGCAGCTACAAACTGCCAACCCTTTGGTTAGCACTTAAACACTATACTACCAGGGTTTCCTGTGGTCACCCCAGGAGGGGAAAAAGTAGAACTGCAAACAGGAGAAAGGTAAACTGCAGTGATTCAGCACAGCTGTTCCTCACTGTGCCCCCAGGGACTCTCCTTCTGACCTCCAGCTCCTGCTTCCAGCTCCAGCTCCAGCTTTTCTGCACAAGGCTGGAGCACATCAGAGCCAAGGGCATTGCACAGACTCTCATGGAAATGCTTTGCATAGAGGAAGAGAGACAGATGCTATAGGCTCTATGACTTCTCTTCACTCCTCTCCGTCATATGGACCCAAGAGTCACAGGGCTGGGAGGTCACCTCGTCCAGTCCCATGTCTCCAGGTGCATTTAAGAGCCTGGGAGTCTGCAGTCACAATTGGCAACTGTCAGGGTTTAGTGCACAAGACAGAAACCACTCCCTATATTTTAGGCAAAAAGACAATGAATCAAGGGACTCAAGGGCTTATAACTCTTTGGAAGGTCGGAGGAGAGGAAGTTAGAGGCCCACTGCAAGACTGTTGCTTGCAAGGTGAGGCCTCCTGGTTGTGACCCAGAATTTAGGAAACTGGTTTTATGACGGCTACCACCCTGGCACAACCACAGCTCCCATGCCCACAAAGCAGATGGCTGGGCAATCTTGCCGGGGGTCCAGGTACTGCAAACACTCACGTGTATTGGGACTTTGCAGCCACCTCTGCAAAGCGCAAGTGTGGGGGGAGTTAAAGTCCTATGAGGCAGACATAAACTGACAAAAGACGAGAAGGAAGGAATCGGCAGGTAATTCGCTCACCTTTCCTCCCCATAGCCATCCCTGACAGACTGTTCCAAGATGTAGTGCTCCCATATGACCTCTCTGGAGACATCCTCTGTGACCAAGCACACAGCTCTGTTTTCTTAAGAAGCAGTGGTCAGCTCAGTAATGCACTACACTATTTATGCTGTCCCTTCTTACCTCCTTACTTCTATTCTCCCTTGTTTCCCTGGAATTATACATACACACACACAAGCATGCACACACACCACACACCAAAATGAAGGATTGGTACATATGCTTTGCCTTAGACTCTGTTTTCCAAGAAGCCTGAATTAAGACAATTGGTATCAGGAATGACCCTCGAAATCAGAGTCTCGAAATGGCATCTAGAATAGATCTTCCTCTTCTCTTAAGGCTATAGAAACCCCATTACCAGTGGTAAATGAAGCGATCAAACCCCTGGCATATACCAGCTGCATAATTACTGAAGTTCTCCCTCTGGTAACCTGGATTAGACGCAGGTGGAAGGAAAAGCACTGGGAGATCAAGTGCTACAACAGGTGCTCCCTATGGAGGCGATGATGCTTATAAAGACAGTAGCATGAGGAGGCTTCTTTCTACATAACTGGAGGTTTTGATAAAAGAAAATAAAGGGCATGCAGGAAAAGACAGCACTTCTAGGGTAACATTTAAGGAGACTTTAATCTCCTACAACTACAGGGCATACTGTGCACAAAACTGAGGCCCAGTACCTGATTATAATGGTGACAGAGCTGTAAAGGAGACTAAATGCATAGTGTTTGACTTCTCTACCAAGGTCAGAGGCCTAATTAGGGAAGATTAGAACCTGAGAGCTGGGATGGGGACATTTGCATGATGTTGTTTTCCTTAGGTGACATGGTGTTCATTCCAACTCATAGCGATCTATGCACAACATAACGAAACACTGTGTGGTCCTGAGCCATCCTTAAAATCATTGTTATGCTTGAGCTCATTGTTGTAGCCACTGTGTCAATCCAACTGGTTGAGTGTCCTCCTCTTTTCCACTGACCCTGTACTCTGTCAAGCATAACGTCCTTCTCCAGGAGCTAATCCCTCCTGACAACATGTCCAAAGTATGTAAGATGCAGTCTCGCCATCCTTGCTTCTAAGGAGCATTCTGGCCACACTTCTTCCAAGACAGATTGGTTCGTTCTTTTGGCAGTGCATGGTATGTTCAATCTTCTCGACCAACACCACAGTTCAAGGATGTCAATTCTTCTCCAGGCTTCCTTATTCATTGTCCAGCTTTCACATGCTTATAATGTGATTGAACATACCATGGCTTGGGTATTTGGATGATAGATCCCCCAAATTATTCTTAGCTTTTCTTGTTGCCAGAAAAGAACAGCCTCCCCTTCCCTGAACACCAGGCAATGACCTCATCTAAAGCAGGTACCTCCCAGACACTTGTTCCCCAGGAAATTTATCTTACTACACCTTGTTGCTGCAAGACAGTAACAAGAGGCAAGCCTAAACACAATCGGAAGTACAAGCCCTGCTCTGGTTGAAAAAAAAAAAAATAGTTTGCATGCCAAAGGAATTTCAGAACCTAATTACCATGAACCAGCAGGAAAAAATGGAGAATTTGAGGATTTTACTCTATCCTATAGGGTCACTATGAGTCGGAATCGACTCGATGGCACTGGGGCTTTGGGGAGTGTTAGACCAGGCAGCTGAGATAAAGGGTTGAATAAAAGAGATTTCACTGACATGGGGGCACTAGTCCATGACTTGGGATTCAATTTTAGGCAAGGACATCTGGAGCTGGTCCAAACAGTTTGCCAAAATGACTCCTTGATGTTTGGTTACTACACACTGATGACCTTCAGAAATGAGGTAGAGTTGTCAGAACTTCCTGGGCACAGTATTGAAGAATGACTTGGAAGGCTCAGTTAGAATGAATTTACCATGCAATAACTGAGAGCCCATCACCTGATCGTGTTCCTTAGGAGAGCCAGAGGACACTCCCGTCATAAGGCCACAAGAAATACACTCGAGAGAGACAACAGCATCTTTGACAAGTTCAATGGGAGCTATCCACTGCAAACTGGGAATAATAGTGAAGAATGCTACTATGGAACTGGGCTTCTTAATATCAGTGTGGATCATGGAATTCCTGAATGGCAGAGGACAGGAAGGAAAATTTAACCATCAAGGGGGACATAATAAGTAGTGGTTAACAGGGTAGATGGAGTCCTGGTGCTGCAATGGTTAAGAGTTCGGCTGATAACCAAAAGGTCGCAGTTCAAATCCACCAGCCACCCCTTGGAAACCCTATGGATCAGTCCTACTCTGTTCCACGTGGTTGCTATGAGTCGGAATCGGCTAGATGGCAAAGAGTTTGGTTTTTTGTTTTGAGGTTTCTTTTTTTTTTTTTTCACCAAGGCACAAATGGATATGTATGGACCCAACAGCATCAGCTCCCTCCTACCAAAGTTGATCTGATGGAAAATTACCGGCAATAAATAATCTCTCTAATGAACATAGATGCAACTCTGAACAAAACGGAGTCCATAGATATACAGAAAAGATAACTGATCATGACCAAGTGGAGTTTATTCCAGTAATTCGAAATAGTTTAATATCTTTAAATCAGAGTAATTCACCACACTAACAGAATGAAGTACAAAAAAAAAAAAAAGATCATCTCAATAGATGCAAAATATGCATTTGAAAAAAATTCGACATCCGATCATGTTAACAAAAACCTTTGCAAAATGTCATGGATTCAGTTGTGACCCCGAAAACATATATGTCAACTTGGTTAGGCCATGATTTCCAGTACTGTGTGGTTGTCTTTCATTTTGTGATTTACCTATGTAAATCTCTGCCTGTGGCTAAAGAGGATCAGGGTGGGATGTAACACCCTCGCTCAAATCACTTCCCGGATCCAGTGTAAAGGCAGTTTCCCTGGGGTGTGGCCTGCATCACCTTTTATCTTACAAGAGATAAAAGGAAACGGAAACAAGCAGAGTTGGGGGACCTCATACCACCAAGAAAGCAGACTGTGTCCTTTGAACCCAGGGTCCCTGAGTGGAGAAGCTCCTTGACCAGGGGAAGTTTGAGGAGAAGGACCTTCCTCAAGAGCCAACAGAGAGAGAAAGTCTTCCTCTGGACCTGAAGCACTGAATTTGGGCTTCCAGCCTACTAGTCTGTAAGAAAATAAATATCTCTTTGTTAAAACCATCCACTTGTGGTATTCCTGTTGTAGCAGCACTAGATAACTAAGACACAAACTATAAACAGAAGGACACTGTTTTAATCTGATGTAAAGTACCTGCAAAGAACCTATAGCAAACAAATCTTTCCCTCTGAGATCAAGCATGATTCGAGAGTCTATGTTATGAGCACCTTTATTCCATTTTATATGAGAGGGAGGGAGAAGGAGTATCAAAGTGCAATAAGATGAAAAATTAAAGTGTAATTATTGGAAAAGAAAAAATAGAACTGACATTATTTTCAGGTGATCTGATTACAAGGAAATCTAAAAGAATGTACTGGCAAACTATCAGAATTCATAATTAGTTTAGCAAAGACACTGAATACAAGATCAATACGCATAAATTGCATTTCTCTATATAAGCAACAGAGAAATATAATTTTAAAATACAATTGTTTTTATTTTTCACTGTAATTTTTAAATATCATACCAAAACAATAAATATATAGGTATGAATCCAATGAAGTATGTGCAACACCTCTATATTAAAAATGACAAATTTTATTCAGAGAAGTTAGAGAGGGCCTAGATAAATAAAGAAATATGCCATATTCATGAATTTTTAAAGATTCAATCTTATAAAAATGACAGTTCTCTTCAAACTCACTTACAGATTGAATGTAGTACCAGTCAAGATTTCCACAGCAAGGGATCAAGAGAAGGCAGGGAGATCGTTCAGACTGCAATACAGACTTGACATCTGTGAAGGAAAGGGGGAAGGAAATAGGATTGGGTAGGAAGGGTCTCAGGCTGCAGTACAGTTCCAAGAAAGGCTCAGCTAAGCCTATTGGGAGTCCACAACCCAAAGCTGTCCAGTGAGGAATTCCACATATTTCACGATAGCCCTGCCTTAGTATGTTTGCCACACTCAGTCATTGGCTGAGAAAAGCCTTCAGGAAGCATGGCCTCAGTGCAAGTGTACTGGTGGTTTTGGAGAGGTAACAGCTGGGACTGTCAATCAACTATGCAGGAGATCCAATTGGCATATTTGTTATGACCTCCACAGTCCACCCCTTGCCCTATACAGATTTACTCTTCCATACTGGTCAATGGAGAAGGCCTCCATGGTTCCCATAGGCCTCTTTTCCTGAAGCACAAACTCAGAAGAGTGAATGAATTACAGCCCCCATCACTGTATCTAGTCTCAGGGACACAGATTGTACACATATTCTCTTATTTCTCCACTATGCATTCTAAATTCTCCTTATCTTTAGTTATCACCTTGGCAGGTCTTGATGGCTTTCCTAATGGTGTGACCCAAATCCTTATTTCTGAGGAGTGTGAGCCCTAGGCTACCATATTGTTCTCAGTCTAGAGTTGCTACATACGTCTCTTTACGCTTACAGTGGGGCTAGGAGGTGACCAGGTGAGTCACCTGGGTTCCACACAAAGTCCTCCCTGCCTTTCTTGTAAAACAGCAGCCCTATTTCCTCCTGCTTCTCAGGATGAATTACTTTTGCATGATGGTGACTTATCTTCTCCCTGTTGGTCCCCGAACACAAGGAGCTTCTTTGGTGGCAGCTTTAGCTTTTAGTTGAATGAAATCTTTGCTGTGTCCCACGGCAAGTATGTTCCACCTCTGGGACCAGGACCTTTAACCCTGAGGAAACCAGAGTTACAGGAATAAGAAGCACAAACTACCTAAATGGGTCATTGGGCATGATGACAGGTAGGGACAACCATGAATCTTAGCTGAGGGAAGAGAAAGATTCAATGCATATTTTGCAACCTGAAGTGTGCTATTCCATTCATTCAAATTCTAGTCTCTGAGCTGGTGTTTCAGCTGTGCCTTTGGAAGGTTGTTTCAGTGCTCTGTGAACTTGGATTTTCTGGATAGTGTGGCGTGTGATACTACCATGTTCTAGACCCACTCCTGCACCTATTTCACTGTAATGTTAAGTCCCTGAATGGATTCCATCCCTATGGGTCAGACATTCCATAAACCCCTACATAGCAGTCCTGGTTGAGGCTCTGTTGACAGGAAAGAAAAATTCATACCTAGAAAATACGTATATCCCTGTGAGAACAAACCACCTGTCTTTTCAGGATAGAAGGGGCAGTATGTAGTCCATTTGCCTCCAAGTATCTGCTTGCCTCCTCAAGGAATAGCTCCTTATCAGGAGCTCATCACTGGTTTCTGCTGATGAAAAGTTGGATATTCAGAGACAGCAGTAGCTAGGTAAGTCTTGGTAAGTTAGAGTCCTTGTTGTGGGATTCACTTCTAGCCTCTATCTCTGCCACTCTGGCCACTCCATCCAGTTCAGGGGTGGTCAAAGCAAAGCTAGTTAATGTCAGTTGGCCAAGTCATTTTGTCTACTTGGTTGTTCAGTGACTTTTTTGAACTGGGTGCCTTCTGGTGAGTGATAAAGTGTAAAATAAAAATCTTCACACTCCATGCTAACCTCCGTATATCAACCCACATGCCTCTACCCCTTACTTCCTTATATCTGATCTTCCAGTTCCTTTCCTTCCAGGCCTCTGACCAGAGAGCCAGGTCATCGGCTTCTCCCGGGAATCTGTATATATTCTCACCTCAGGATAATTATCTTCCAAGTAAAGGGAATGACAACGTCCTCAAAAGTTTATCCACTGGGAAGGAATATTCCTCTGACTGTCTTTTAAGAATGTGGCTGTAACACAGCTGCTATCCATTTCCAGTTTTCACCAAGCTGACTATCCACAAACAAAGCTCAGGTATTTTCCTTCTCCTTCAGCTCATAATCCCCGTATAACAATAGATTTGAGCTGGGGGAGAGGTGCTGGTGTAATTTCGACAGGTGACACATTGTTCTGGGCTGTGCGTCCATGCAACTTACTCACACCCTCCATTTGTGCTCAGGCTTACTCCCAGAGGACTCATTTCTATCATATGATGAATTTCTGGGCCCATATGATTTTATGAATTGACAGAGCCACCAAAACCCAGTTCACAATGGACAGCTACAGATGTAGAACCACTTGACGTCCCCTAGTCAAACATTCCATCTCCACCACGGCCCAATTACATATCAGGAGCTACTTCCCAAAAGGCATATAATTCTCTGGTGTGGAGGGCATGGTCTTGCTATAGAATCCCAGAAATCTGCATTGTGATTCTCCCACTGGAGTTTTCCCACCACTGACCCTTCCACCATCACAGGTCTGATCATATGGCCCAAGGAGGAGGGCTGCTAGCAGTGTAGCTTCAACCTGCTTGCACAGCCTTTTCCCACCCCCTGCCGACTCAGAGATGTCACCCAGTGCATAGGCCTGAGCAGTATTCCTAGGTGTTGAACACGATCTTTCCAGAACCCAGTGAGACCCACCAGGTGCTCTGTTTCCTTCTTTGTGGTAGGGATACAAGATACAGCAATTTGCCTTTTACTTTGGATAGAATTCCGAGGTCACACCTGATCCCTGGACATTTAAAAACTTCACTGAAGCAGTAGGCCCCTGAATCTTTGAGGGGTTTATCTCCCACCCTCTGGAGTGCACGTATCTCACCAAGATCTCCAGAATAATAGCCACCTCTTGTTCATCAACATAATGTCATAGGAAGGGTGGTAAGTGATAAAGGGAAGACCAACTTCAGGATCGGCCCACCAGGATCTACTCACAGAGTTGTCTGTTGAAGTAGATTCTCAACCACACCAGGACCCATGGATTCTTCCCCTCCTACCACCCTTCTCAGACCAAACAAGTGTCGCATCACAAAGCCCACAAGGGTTTTTGAAAATTCCACATCATCTTCCCCAGACCTGACTTAGCCAGTGCACCACCTCGTGGGTGTTGTTGTAAAATACATCCATTGGGCTCTTACAAACTTAACAGCATCAGTGTTACTCATCCTTGTTTGTGAAGGACTGCTGGAAAAAAATAAGCTGTGTGCTTTCTCACAAGGTGTGCATTTGTAGGGGAGGAATAAGATTGATGGATGATAAGATGGGTTGAAGAGGATCTGAAAGAAAGAGGATATAAAAAGTGCGAAGGCAGTGCTATACTGGAGCAGAATTAAATTTATTTTTAATTCTGATCCAAATGAAGTAATTGTAAAATTACAGACAGCATCATTCACATTGTATTCTATGACTACTCCACAGAGAATAAAATCTGAGTGGTGTCCCTGGAGTTGTGTAATGGTCGGCTTTGGATGAGATCCTTCCATGAGAGGCATAACAGCAGGACAGTGTTCTGGAATCTAGGACCACTCATGCCGTGAGAGGTCCCTGAGACCATGCAGGGAAATGCTGTGATGCTTGCTATACACAGAGAAGGGAGGGAGCTGAGCTTCCATTCTCAGAAGCCTGCCTACCCCTAAATACTGGTTATTGCAAGATTACAGTGGTGAACAATAAAGGGCACCACACTCATTGCAAAGCTCTCCAGCCAAGCATTGCATATATTCTTTGCCTCAACTCCCAAGCTTTGCCATAAAACCTTACCAAGGGTATAGAAAATCAGGGCATGTGTGTTGGCAGCCCAAGATCTGCTGTCCACAGCAGGAAAGCAGTCCTGAAGAATCTGATTTTGGTTCACTCTGGACAGGTCCAGGAGCTAGGAACCCCTCAGAGTCCTGGATCTTTTCCCATCCCCCCAGTAGCAAACATGCACACACACCAGGATGATGGCTCTCGATGGCCATAGAGTACATTCTGGTACAGCCTCCACACTGACAAAATGGGCACCTAGAGGCCACTTCCTATTGATAAGCATGAGCAGGAATAAAAATCCACTGAAGCATTCGCAAAAACAGGTTATATCTTCAGGTTGAAAATCAAGAGAAATGCATGCCAAGTTTCATGATTTGGTGGCAGGTTAGGAGGTCTTCGGATTATCCAGGGTTGTGGGTTGTTAACCCCTGGTCCCCTCTCAATCAAACAAATCAAAACCTAAGCTGCCTTAAAAAGGTCTAGTCTAGGTTAAACAACGTGTAATGGTTTTCCAAGGACTGAGGGAATTCCTGGATACAGCGCTAAACCCAGGAAAGTCCCAAGCAAACCAGAATAAGTTGGTCACCGATGTCTGGACTCGGGAAAGCAGGTTGTTACACAGCTCTACCCAAGTGGTTATGGCACATAGTGATGCTTAGGGTTTGGGCTGGACTGGGCACAGGACTGAAGCAAAAGAACAACGGAATCTTTATCACCAAGAACTCCTCACTAAAATAGCAATCCCTCTTCACCTAGGTCATGAATGTAGGCAGTTGATAACAGGCTAAATGTTTCTACCCAAAGACAATGAAATTCACATGGTGGTAACCCAGTCAGGGAGGACATTCCAGACCCTATTGTGATGTGCCTGGTTTGGTCACTGGGGACATTGGAGATCTGTGCTTATAGGGCAATGGGCACTGGCCCCATCCTTCTAAGCAAGGCCGAATGTGGCCAAGGCAATAGAGTATGAGAGGCCCAGAACTAGAGGCAAGACAGAATATAAGATTAATTGGTTTATCCCTGAAGTATTTCACTGGGAACATTTTGAGAAGCCTCAAGCCCAGATTGCTGATAAAATTCAAGGAAGAAGGAGAGTTAGTGGCCAATGGGATAAAGTGGACACTGGTTATACTGGGGCTGACTTTGTCCTCAGCTCACATTGGAGCCATTTTCCCCAGTCATCCGCCATGACTGGAGACTCATAGTGTCAAGTTCAGAGCTGGAATGGTTGTGGCCCAATATCCTGATTTTATACATAGAAACACTGAAGCCCAGCGAAGGAGTGAATAACCCAAGTTCATACGGTCTAGCTGTAGAATTGATAACAAGTTAAAGGCAGTTTACCGTGCTCTTCAGATATTGCACGTTGGAGTTTACACCTGAAGGAATAAAGGGGGCTGATGCGAACTCCGTGATGCATCACTGAGGAGAAGGACAAGTTGTAAAGAATAGAACCATCTCCATATCCCAGAGCTGGCCAGTGCCCAGACCAGACATGCTGGCAGGGGTCTAGCACCCAGTCCCAGGGATTCCCAACAGAGCCTTCGGATGCACAAGAACCCTGGGACCTACCTGTGTTTTCTGAGCCTTCCTATCCCTCCCAAGTCCCAGGACCTGAGTTGGGGTGATAGAATATGTTGAGTTGAAGCAGAGGCTACACTCAAACTCCAGCTAATGGAAGAAAACAGCATCCTCTGTCCTACAACATCGCAATAGGGTCTGGAATATCTTCCCTGACTGGGTCACCAGCATGTGGATTTCATTTTGTTTGGGTATAGGTTATATCATCTTATGAATGTACCCACCAATGTCCAATATCAAGCTCTGATGCTCAAAAAACAAAAACTTTTCTAAACTATCAATTACAAAAATTTCTTTCTATCAGCAATGTCAGAGGCATATACAGAACACTCCACCCAACAACAACCGAGTACACATTCTTCTCTAGTGCACATGGAACATTCTCCAGAATAGAGCATATATCAGGGCATAAAACAAGCCTTAGCAGAATCCAAACCATTGAAATTCTACAAAGCATCTTCTCTGACCATAAGGCCTTAAAGTGGAAATTGATAACAGAAAAAGCAGGGAAAAGAAATCAAACACTTGGAAACTCAACAATATCTTGCTCAAAGAAGACTGGATTATAGAAGACATTAAGGATGGAATAAAGAAATTCATAGAATCCAATGAGAATGAAACATTTCCTATCGTAATCTTTGGGACACAGCGAAAGCTGTGCTCAAGGTCGATTTATATCAATAAATGCGCACATACAAAAAGAAGAAAAGGCCAAAATCAAAATCAAGAAATTTTGCAAAACTCCACAACAAAAATTCTAGCCAATAGAATTCAACAACATATCAAAAAAATAATTCACCGTGACCAAATGGGATTCATACCAGCTATGCAGGGATGGTTCAACATCAGACAAACAATTAATGTTTTATTTTTTTTTTTTGTCACATAAATAAAACCGAAGACAAGAATCATGATTTTACCACCTGATGCAGAAAACGCCTCTAGCAAAGTTCAACGTCCATTCATAATAAAAACTCTCAGCAAAATAGGAATAGAAGGAAAATTCCTCAACATAATAAAGGACATTTATACAAAGCTAATAGAAAACATCATCCTAAACACAGAGAGCCTGAAAGCATTCCCCTTGAGATCAGGAGCCAGAAAAGGATGCCCGTTATCACCGTTCTTATTCAGCACTGTGCTGGAGGTCCTAGCCAGAGCAATTAGGCTAGATAAAGAAATAAAGGGCAACCAGATTGGCAAGGAAGAAGTAAAAGTATCTGTATCTGCACATGACATGATCTTATACACAGAAAACCCTAAAGAATCCTCAAGGAAGCTACTGAAACTCATAGAGGAGTTCAGCAGAGTATCAGGATACAAGGTAATCATACAAAAATCAGTTGGATTCCTCTACACCAGCAAAAAGAACATTGAGGAAGAAAAAGCCAAATCAATACAATTTACAGTACCCACCAAGAAGATAAAAGACATAGGAATAAATCTTACCAGAGATGTGAAAGACTTATACAAAGAAAACTGCAAGACTCTACTGCAAGAAACCAAAACAGAACTACAAAACTGGAAAAACATACTCTGCTCATAGATAGGAAGACTTAACTTTGTAAAAATATCTGTTCTACCAAAAGCCATCTATAGATACAATTCTGATCTGAATTCCAACAATATTTTTAAATGAAATGGAGAAACAAATCACGAACTTCATATGGAAGGGAAAGAGGCCCTGGATAAGTAAAGCAACATTGAAAAAGAAGAACAAAGTGGGAGGCCTCACTCTACCTGATTTTAGAACCTATTGTACTACCACAGTAGTCAAAACAACCTGGCACTGGTACAACAGATACATAGACAAGTGGAACAGAATTGAGAATCTGGACATAAATCGATCCACATATGAGCAGCTGGTATTTGACAAAGGCCCAAAGTCAGTTAATTGGGGAAAAGGCAGTCTTTTTAAAAAGGGGTGCTGGCATAACGGGAAATCCATCTGCAAAAGATAAAATAAGACCTATGCCTCACACCATGCTCAAAAAAGAACTCAAAATGGATCAAAGACCTAATATAAAATCTAAAACGATAAACATCATGGAAGAAAAATAGGGACAACATTAGGAGACCTACTACATAGCATAAACAGTATACAAAACATTGCTAACAACCCAGATGAAAATCTAGATAACTGGGAGCTCCTAAAAATCAAACACCTATGCTCATCCAAAGACTTCAACAAAAGAGTCAAAAGATTACCTACAGACTGGGAAAAACATTTCAGCTATGACATTTCCGATCAGTGCCTGATCTCTAAAATCTACAGGATACTGCAAAAACTCAACTACAAAAAGACAAATAACCCAATTCTAAAAAAGGCAAAAGATAAGAACAGATACTTCACTAAAGAAGACATTCAGGTAGCTAACACATACACGAGGAAATGTTCATGATCATTAGCCATTACAGAAATGCAAATCAAAATTACAATGAGATTTCATCGCACTCCAACAAGCCTGGCATTAAACCAAAAAACACAAAACAGTAAGTGTTGGAGAGGCTGTGGAGAGATTGGGACACTTATTCATTGCTGGGGGGGATGTCAAATGGTACAACCACTTTGGAAATCGATTTGGCGCTTCCTTAAAAAGCTAGAAATAGAATTACCATATAATCCAGCAATCCCACTCCTTGGAATATATCCTAGAGAAATAAGAGCCTTTACAGGACCAGATATATGCACATCCATGTCCATTGCAGCACCCTTTACAATAGCAAAAAGAGGGAAGCAAGCAAGGTGCCCATCAACAGATGAATGGATCAATAAATTATGGTATATTCACACAATGGAATACTACACATCGATAAAGAACAGTGATGAATCTGTGAAACATTTCATAACATGGAGGAATCTGTTGGGCATTATGCTGAGTGAAATTAGTCGGATGTATAAGGACAAATATTGTACAAGACAACTATTACAAGAACTCGAGAAACAGTTTAAACAGAGAGTAAAATATCCTTTGATGGTTACAGGAGGTGGGAGGGAGGGGGAGTGGGAGAGGGGTATTCACTAATTAGAAAATACATAACAACTACTTGAGAAGACTGGACAGACAACACACAACACAGGTATATTCAGCATTCTTCACCATCACCACAATTCAGAGGCATCCATTCTTCTTCAGTCTTCCTTATTCATTCTCCAGCTTTCACATGCATAGGAGGCAATTGAAAACACCATGGCTTGGGTCAGGCACACCTTAGTCTTCAAGGTGACATCTTCACTTTTCAACAATTCAAAGAGCTCTTTTTCAGCAGAGTTGCCCAGTGCAATGCATCTTGTGACTTCCTGACTGCAGCTTCCACCTGTGTTGATTGTGACTCCAAGTAAAATGAAATCCTTGACATCCTCAATCTTTTCTCCCTTAATCATGATGTTCCTTACTGGTCCAGTTGTGAGGATTTTTGTTTTCTTTATGTTGATCTTCATCAGTACTTGCTTCAAGTCCTCTTCACTTTCAGCAAGCAAGGTTGTATCATCTGCATAATGCAGGTCGTTAATGAGTCTTCCCCTGTCTTAGTCATCTAGTGCTGCTATAACAGAAATGCCAGATCCCGATGGCTTTAACAAAGAGAATTTTATTCTCATGCAGTCCAGTAGGCTAAAAGTTCAAATTCAGGGCATCAGCTCCAGGAGAAAGCTTTCTCTCTCTCTGTTGGCTCTGAAGGAAGGTCCTTGGGATGCATCAGCCTTCCCTTGATCTGGGAGCATCTCAGCACAGGAACCTCAGCCCAAAAGATGCGCTCTGCTCCCAATGCTGCATTCTTGGTGGTATGAATTTCCCCTATCTCTCTGCTTTCTTCTCTCTTTTATATCTCAAAAGAGATTGGTTTAAGACACTACCTAATCTTGTAGTCCTCATCAATATAACTGCAGCTAATTCATCTTATCACACCATAGCGTTACGATTTACAACATATAGGGAAATCACATCAGAAGATAAAATGATAGACAATGCTAACAATCATACAAGGAAATCATGACCTAGCCAGGTTGAGAGATATTTGGGGGAGATACAATCGAGTCCATGCCATTCTCCAATCCTGATGTCCCATTTCTTCTTCACACTGTCCAGTTTCTCAGATTATTTCCTCAGCATACAGAGTTCTCAGATTATTTCCTCAGCATACAGATTGAATAGGTACGGTGAAATGACTTAAAAACCTGTAGAGGTTTTAATGACTTTAAATGATTTTAAAACCTGACTTTAAAACCCTTGTTCTCTTCTAATGACTTTAAAACCTGACTTTAAAACCCTTATTCTCTTCTAATGACTGCCTCTCGATCCATGTACAGATTCCTCATGGGCAATATTAATTGTTCCCGAATTCCCATTCTGTGCAATGCTATCCATAATTTGTTATGATCCACACAGTCGAATGCCTTAGTGTAGTCAATAAAACACAGGTAAACATCTTTCTGGTATTCTCTGCTTTCAGCCAGGATCTATACAACATCAACAGTGATATCCCTGGTTTCACGTCCTCTTCAAAACACAGCTTGAATTTCTGTCAGTTTCCTATTGATATAGTTTTGCAGCCACTTTTGAATGAGCTCCAGCAAAATATTGTTTACATGTGATGTTAAAGATATTGTTTGATAATTTCCACATTCAGTTGGATCAGCTCTCTTGGTAATAGGCATAAATATGGATGTCTTCCAGTCGATTGCCCAGGTAGCTGCCATCCAGATTTCTAGGCACAGATGAGTGAGCAGTTCGAGCACTGCGTCCATTTGTTGAAACATCTCAATTGATATTCCATCAATTCCTGGAGCCTTGTTTTTGGCCAATCATTTCAGTGCACCTTCGACTTCTTCCTTCAGTACCACTGGTTCCTGATCATATGCTACCTCCTGCAATGGATGAACACTGACCAATTCTTTATGGTATAGAGACTCCGTGTATTCCTTCCATCTTCTTTGTATGCTTTCTGTATCGTTTAATATTTTCCCCCTAGAATCCATGAGTATTGCAACTCAAGACTTGAATTTTTTCTTCAGTTCTTTCAACTCAAGTAATCCTGAGCATGTCCTTCCCTTTTGGTTTTCTATCTCCAGCTCTTTACATGTGTCAGCATAATATTTTACTTTGTTTTTTCAAGCAGCTCTTTGAAATCTTCTGTTCAGCTCAAACATTTATTTACTGATTATTTTTATTAGAATAAAAAAATGCTACAATAAAATCCGTTTGTTCTTTGTATCTCTGTGGAAACCCCAGAGGAGGAAAGGCTGGGACAATGGTTGTATAAAAAGAAGGACCATCATAAGCACAAAAGAACTCGAAGTCCCACTGCCTCAAGGCAAGAAGAAAGGACTCCTACAATGGATTGTCTACTGATGTGAGCCAGAGATGGGAAGCAGGAGGCAGAGTGGGTGGTAGGAGAAAGGCAGAATTCAGTACCTCAAACAAAGTATTCCCCAACACGTCATGCTTATGCCTCTGGGCAAGAGGTAATGGCACCTCGTGTGAACACAGGATTCTTTAATTCTTCTTGGAGTGGCAACATCTCCCTGAAAAGCAACTATGACCTGAGTTTGGGAGAATTCGTAATTATCCAAGAAGATCTCCAAACCAATACAATAATAACAGAAAGAGTTGCCAATTGCTTTTGAGTGAAAGACTTCATACAGCAGTAAGGGCATAAACAACACCCAAACATAAATGGGTCTGACTCCAAAACTCAAACTCTTAACCACTACTCTCTATTGCCCGTTCCTCACCAGTCTAAACAGTAATATTAGGCTCCCATCCAATTCCTTGGAATTCCCTAAAAATTAAAACACAGGTGTGGTGTAATGAATTACTTAATATGCCCCTTCTAGCCGTGGTCTTTGTGACTCACACACAATGATGGAGTGGGACTATGCAAATCAGGTATATGGATCATATGATGGTTAAGGGTTATGTGCCAATTTGGCTAGACCATGATTCCCAATATTACATGATTCTCCTCCATTTTTGGGGTCCTGTGTCCTGACCTCTAATGTTGATGAGGCAGGATTGGTATAGGGTGTGTCTTGGATTGCAGCCTTGCAGGAGGGCTTGACTCAAGTCCCACCCTTATTCAAGTTATGTCCTTCCCTGCGGTGTGGCCTGCATGTAAGGCATAAGTGTGGATGACCTGGCAGGATTCTCTCTCTCCGCCTCTGAATCCCAAATCTAGTACATGATCAATTGACCTCCAGTTCTTGGGACTTGAGCCAGAGGCCTACTGTCTGACGAGCCGATTATGGGTTCACAGACCTCCAAAGCCCCATGGGCCAGCAGCTTATCATCTGACCTGATTCTGCAGCCTTGTGAGCCAGCACCCTGTGGTCTGAACTGCCAGTTTGGGTTCATCAGACCCTGTAGCCACATGGGTCGAGAGAAGCTTCCACCTGACTCAGATTTGGGACTTGCCAGCCTCTACAACTTCTTGAGCCTTTTCCTTTACATGTCCGTGAGTTCTCTGAGACGTTGCAGTGAAACACAGAATCCAAAGAAGGGAGGGAGAATATTGAAGGGAGAGGGATTAGTTGATGTTAGAGATGATGGAGTGGTACAATAGTTTGGAAAAGTTGGATATTTAGCACATCTTCAACCTCTGCGTCATACAATGCAGCTCTGTGCTGATCCTTCTGAAAGAAACTTTTGTTGAACTATCTAATTGAAATTTTGAGCTCAGGGATGTGGCTGAGTTCACTGTCCCAGTTGCCTCGTTCACAGCTGAGCCATGGTCTTGACACTAAAGTCCTCTGAAAATTAACTCAATTTAACCCCAAGCTCCTCTCCCCTAGTGAATAAGGCAGACTGCCAAGTGAGTCTGACACCTGTCAGAATATTTACAGACCAACACACATGAGTTATATGCCCGTTCCAAAGATCCTGGCTTTGAGAAGCTCACATCTCTGAGTGCAGACAAACAAACAAAAGCAGAAAACATAATACAGACTGGTGAGTCCTAAAACCTGTCTGAGCACAAGGTATAAATTGAACACAGCTTGTGGAGGGAAGCTCAGCACTGAACTTAGAAGGTGGAGTAAGAGAGTGAGAGGTTCAAAATCTAGAGGCCCTGCTCTGGCAAAGATTTGTCTAAACTTCCAGCCTCATGTCACCCTTGCTGCTGAGAACTGAAGCAACAATTGTGGGTCCACACAGAAAGTGGAGAATTTAAAGGTTGTGTGTCAACTTGGCTGGGCCATGGTTCTCAGTGCTTTGACAGTTATGTAATGATATAGTCTGAAAGTTATATAATGATGTAATTTAGCAGTAAGGTAATTATGAAGCTATCTTCCATTTTGTGATATAACGTAATTGCTTCCATGATGAGATCTGATGTGATCAGCCAATCAGTTGTAAGAGGAGTTGCCTCAGGAATGCGGCCTACACCCAATGGCTATGGATATTCTGTCAAAGGTCTCTGGCTTTTGCTCACTCTAGATCCTGCATCCCACTCGTCATCATCTGACCTCTGGGTCTTGGGACTTGAGCCAGCAGCCTACCATATTGCATGCCGATCTTGGGATTCATCAGCCTCCACAGCCTATGAGCCAGCAGCATGCTGTGTTACCTCCCGATCTTGAATTAGGCAGTCATTGCTGTTACATGAGACAGAAGAAGCCTCTAGGCTGATGCCTAACCCAAGGATTTGAAGCTACTAAAATTGCATGACCCATTTCCTTGAGAGAAATCTCTCTCTCTATAAAGCACTGAGTTATATACAGATGAAGATATATAGATAAATGATAGATAGATGATAGGTAGATAGAAGATAGACAGATGATAGACAGACAGATAAACGAATAAACAATCGACAGATAGGCGATCGACGGATAGACGATCGATGGGTGGATCGATCAGCGGGTGGATCCAACGGCGGGTGGATCGATCAGCGGGTGGATCGATCGGTGGATGAATGAATCGGCGGATGGATGGATGGGCCGATGTATGGATGGATCGATCCATCGATAAAGATGTAGATATATTGGTATATAGACAGGTATATACACGCTTCATTGTTTTCCTTCTCTCGAGAACCCAGCCTAAGACATTTCATTTCAAGAGTGGGTCTAGGGAAAGAAAATTAAAAGGATGAGTTTTCTAATTTTTTTCTCAAGTCTGCTTAGTCTTAAAGATGTTGATGGCTCTGCTTCCAGTAGGAACGAGGGCATTGCTAATCCATGACATGAAGTGGCAATAGAAACACACAAAATATCACCACCAATAGATGAAGTATTCGTGAGAGGTGAAGCTCAGAATGATTGTATGTTTCATACTTTTCTACAATTTTGTCACAATGAGCAGTATGAGGGAGATACTTTGTTGGTTATACATTCACTAGACAAAGTGGTAAAGAAAGAGGTGAGCTCAGAACTTCAGAGTCACAGCTCAAGTGCCACACAAATGACCTTAAAGTTGCCACTTGTGCCCTGAAAGAAAACCTCATTCTTGTAGTAAATGAGCTGATATTGCCAAAAACAAACCCAGAATCTAATAAGAGGGGCTGAATTACAACGCCAATTGAATTCCCAAACTCTCATGGTTTCTGATGTTAAAGTGAGGGTATCGGTTGGGAAGATATAGCACCCTTAAGCATGGGATGGGGACATATGGGTAGATAATCAGGAAGCTGTGGATACTGAGCCCCAAAATTCTGTTGAATCACTCCTGCCAACAGAACCATTCCTCTCACTCCCATCTGAATAGATTACTGCATCTTCATCTGCTAAATCACAATCTCCAGTAAACTCATTAGCCTCTCCAACCCCATCTGATGAGATTAACCCAGCCATGTCTGAAGAGCCTTTGTCTAAGATATTGCCTGGCCCTGCATCTGACTCATCACTTAGGGCATCACCTGAGACAGAAGCCTTACAGGACATTGCTAAATGTTCTCAGGACACATCCCCACCACCCATTTTTGCTTCCAGTCCTATAACTAGATGAAAGTCCCAGGGTGTCCTAAAAAGGGGAGTAAAAAGCGTGACCCAGGAAGGGGTACTCTACATTCCAAAATAACTGCTTGGCTTTTCTAATATGTACAAACAGAAATGGGAATACAAGTGAGAAAGGCTTTTAAAGGGGAATAGTACAAGGAACATAAAGTTGGATCAGTCTG
The DNA here is from genome assembly GCF_024166365.1 of Elephas maximus indicus. NCBI lineage: Eukaryota > Metazoa > Chordata > Mammalia > Proboscidea > Elephantidae > Elephas > Elephas maximus. Next base: position 190,232,108 of record NC_064821.1, read on the forward strand.
AGGTTATTGCTATGAACCCACTAAGCTCAGACTCTTCATTCAATGTTTCAGCTCAATAGGTTAGAAAATAATCTAATGGTTTATTTGGATGGTTCATTGAAGCATGGATTACATGGTGGCCATTATTAATCAACTTGAAGCACCAGATCTGCCTTGGTATACTGTAGAAGAAGGTATTCAAAGCCTTAGGGAAATGGTAGAGTGGACCCACAGACCCACACATGGAGTGCCCAGAGGACAAAACTTTTGCCACAACACTGGAGAACAAATTTGTGAAGGGAGCCCCACCATCCCTAATGAATACTATGGTTGCTATTTTACGTAAATTAGATTTGACAATGGGAACTTTCCTAACTAAATTAAGACACCTAAATACAATGGAGCCGATTGGACCCTGTGGTGGTAGAGGCCAAGTGGAAGCACTCAATCAACAAAGACAAGGTGGGCTTGGTTACCATAATGGCCAGCGGAGTCAAAGCAGTAATCAGAACAGTCTGACTCATATGGACTTATGGAGTTGGAACTTAGTCATGGTCTCCCTAGGAGTGAAATGGATGGGATATCTACTAAATATTTGCTTGATCTGTACAAGCAGGAGAATTCTAGGTCAAATGAACAGCAGTCTAAGTCAAATTGCCAGAATACAGACTCATGGCCTCTCAATCAATTCCCAGACTTGAGGGACTTTACAGGTCCAAAATCCACTGGATGAAGAGGAGGCCAGGTCCCTTGATGAAGGATCCCACTGCACTGCCAAAAATCTATACTGTTAATCTTTCTCCCAGCCTTCCCCAAACAGATCTACAGCCTTTTATGACACTGTTCACAGCGGAAAAGGAAATAATCAGAATTTCTGGGAATTATGGGATAGTGGCTCTGAACTGACACTAATTTCAGGAGACCCAAAATGCCACTTTGGCCCACCAGTCAGAATGAGGACATATGGAGATCATGTCAGTAACGGAGTCTTAGCTCAGCTTCATGCTACAATGAGTCCCCAAATCCATCCTGTGGTGATTTCCCCAGTTCCAGAATACATAATGGGAATAGATATAATCAACAACGCTCAATACCCCCACATTGGAAACTTGAAGTGGAGTAAAGGCTACTATGGTAGGACAAAGAAAAATGGAAGCCATTAGAACTACACCTACCTAGGAAAATAGTAAGCTCAAAGCACTACCACATTCATGGAGGGATTGCAGACATTACTGCCACTATCAAAGACTTCAAGGATGCACAGGTGGTGATTCTTACCACATTCCTATTCAACTTGCCTATTTAGCCTGGGCAAAAAATACATGGATCTTGGAGAACAATAGTGGATCATCATAAACTTAACCAGGTGCTGACCATAATTACAGCTGCTGTGCCAGATATGGTTTCATTGCTTGAGCAAATTAATACATCTCCCGGTACCTTGTATGCAGTTAGTGATTTGACCAAAGCATTTTTCTCAATTCTGGTTTTGAATGAACACCAGAACCAGTTTGCATCCAGCTAGTAAGGCCAGCAATACACCTTCACTCTCCTAGATCAGATATATATTGACTCGCCACCCTATGGCATAATTGAGTCTGCAGGGAACTTTCTCACCCTTACTTTCCATAAGATGTCACACTCCTCCATTACATTGATGACATTATGCTCATTGGACCTAGTAAGGAAGCAGTGTCAATGACTCTGGACTTAGAAGTAAAGCATTTGCATGCTAGAAGGTGGGAAATTAATGCAACAAAAATTTAGGCCCCTTCCACCTCTGGGAAATATCTAGGGGTCTTGTGGTGTGGGGCATGTCGAGACATTTCTTCTAAAGTGAAAGATAAGTTATTGCATCTGGCTCCTCCCACAACTAGAAAAGATACACAACAACTTGTGAATCTCTTTGCATTTTGGAGGCAACATATCCCTCATTTGGGTGTGTTACTCTGGCCTATGTATCTGCTAGTTTGAGTTGGGACCAAGGACAAAAAAAGGATCTTCAACAGGTTCAGGCAGCTCTGCAAGCTGCACTGCCACTTGGGCCATATAATCCAGTTGATTCAATGGTATTTGAAATATCAGTGGCAGATAGAGAAGTTGTTTGGAGTCTTTGACAAGCCACTATTGGTGAATCACAGTGCAGACCCTTAGGATTTGGGAGCAAAACCCTGTCATTCTCTGAAGACAACTGCTCTCCTTTTCAGAAACAGCTTTTCGCTTGTTACTGGGCCTTAATAGAGACTGAACACTTAACCATGCTTAGCCATAGACCGAACATTGAATATACAATGGAATGCCAAAAGAACGAACAAATCTGTCTTGGAGGAAGTTCGGCCAGAATGCTCCTTAGAGGCAAGGATGGCGAGAGTGTGTCTTACATACCTTGGACATGTTGTCAGAAGGGATGAGTCCCTATAGAAGGACATCATGCTTGGCAGAGTACAGGGTCAGTGGAAAGGAAGAAGACCCTCAGCAAGGTGGATTGACACAGTGGCTCCAACAATGAGCTCAAGCATAACAATGATTGTAAGGATGCTGCAGGACCGGGCAGTGTTTCGTTCTGTTGTGCATAGGGTTGTTATGAGTCGGAAACGACTCGACGGCACCTAATAACAACAACAAGCCATACGCCACCAAGTGACCATGTGGCCTGAAGTGCCCGTCATGAACTGGATGTTGTCTGACTGTCAGAACCATAAAGGCAGACATGCACAGCAGCAGTCTGTCATTAAATGGAAGTGGTATATATGAGACTGGGCACAAGCAGGACCCGAAGATACAAGTAAGTTGAATGAGGAAGTGGCCCAAATGCCCAGGGTCTCCACTTCTGTCACGTTACCGACCCTCTCCCAGTCTGCACCTACGGACTCATAGGGAGTTCTTTACGACCAGGTAACTAAGGAACAGAAAACTCATGCCTCGTTTACAGATGGTTCTGCAGAATATGCTGGCGCTACTCGAAAGTGGACAGCTGGCAGCACTATAGGCCCTTTCTTCCTGAAGGTTGGTGGTGAAGGGTAATTCTCCCAACGGGCAGAACTTCAAGGGGTGCACCAGGCAGTTCATTTTGTTTCGAAGGAGAAATGGCCAGATGTGTGATTCTGTACCGATTCATGGACTGTGGCCAGTGGTTTGGCTGATTGGTCAGGGACTTGGGAGGAACTTGATTGGAAAATAGGAGATAAGGAGGTACAGGGAAGAGGTATGTGGATAGACCTCTCTGAATGGACCAAAGAAGCAAATATATTTGTTTCTGATGTGAATGTTCAGCAAAGGGTGCCCTTGGCAGAGGAGTATTTTAACAATCAAGTGGATAGGAAGACACGTTCTGTGGAAACAAGTCATCCTCTTTCTCTAGTCACGCTGGTCATTGCTCAGTGGGCTTATGAATGGAGTTGCCATGGTGGTAGGAATGGAGGTTATCCATGGGCTCAACAACATGGACTTCCACTGACTGAGGCTAACTCAGCTACAGCCACTGCTCAGTGTCCAATCTGCCAGGAGCAAAGACAAACATTGAGTAGCTGATTTGGCACCATTCCTCAAGGTGATCAGCCAGCACCCTGGTAGCATGTTGATTACATTGGACTGCTTCCATCATGGAAAGGGCAGCACTTTGTTCTTACTACAATAGACAGTTAATCTGAATATGGATTTGCCTTCTGTGCATCCAATATTTCTGCCAAAACTACCATCTGTGGGCCTACAGAAGGCTTTTTCCACCATCATGGTATCCCACACTATTGCCTCAAATCAAGGGACTCACTTCACAGCAAATGAAGTACAAAATGGGCCTGCCCTCATGGAATTCACTGACCTTACCATGTTCTCCACAATTCTGAAGTAGCTGGCTTAAGCAAATAGTGCAATTGTCTTCTAAAGACAATTAAAGCACCAGCTAGGTGGCAATACCTTGCAGGGTTGGTGCAATGTTCTCCAGTAAGTTGTATGTACTCTAAACCAGGGACCAATATATGGTTTTGTTTCTCCCATAGCCAGGATTCATGGGTCCAGGAATCAAGGGTGGAAATGGGAATGGCACCACTCACTACTACCCCTAGTGACCCACTCATAAAATTTTTGTTTCCCGTCCCCTCAACCTATGCTTTGTGGGTCTAGCGGTCTTAGTTCCAAAGGGAGAAATGCACCCACCAGAACACACAGCACTGATTCCATTGAACTGGAAGTTAAGAATGCCTCATGGCCACTCCTCCTCATGCTTCTGGATCAACAGACAAATAAGAGAGTTACTATATTGGCTGGAGTGATTGACCCTGATTACCATGTGGGAATAAGATTCATATTACATAATGGTGGTAATGAAGAGTATATCTGGAATACACGAGATCCCTTAGGACATCTCTAAGTACTACCATGCCATGTGAATAAAGTCAGTGGAAAACTACAGCAACCCAATTTGGACATGACCACTAATGGCCCAGACCCTTCAGGAATGAAAGTTGGGTCACCCCACCAAGCAAAGAACCACAACCAGCTAAAGTGCTTGCTGAAGACAAAGGAAATGCAAAACGGGTGGTGGAAGAAGGTAGTTCTAAATACCAGTTACAACCACAAACCCAGTTGCAGAAACAAGGATTGGAATTGTTATGAACCTTCCTTCTTTGTATCTGTATATCAAATTTTTTTGTTTTCTTCATTTGTAAAATATAAGATGTAAACTGGTTTTTGATTATAAGCATGTTAGTTATGTTAGGTGCACGTATGACACTGTAATTGTCTTTATTCAGAGATTGTGTATGGTTTAAGGAGATGTGCACAGGTGCCAAGATGACAAAGGGTGGACTGTGATGGGTGAGGCTGTTTTTCAACTTGGCTGGGCCATGATTCTCAGTGATTTGGCAGTTATGTAATGATGTAGTTTAGTGATTATGGAATGATGTAGTTTTGGCAGTTATGTAATGATATAGTTTGGAAGTTATGTAATTATGTATGTATCCTTCATTTTGTGATATAATGTAATCACTTCCATGATTTGATCTCATATGATCAGCCAACCCATTGTAAGGGTGTTTCCTCAAGGGTGTGGCCTGCACCCAATATACATGGATGTTCTGGCAAAGCTCTCTCGCTTTTGCTCACTCTTGACCCTGCATGCCACTCGTCATCATCTGATCTCTGATTCTTGGGATTGAGCCAGCAGCCTGCCATATTGCCTGCCAATCTTGGGGGTTGTCAGTCTCTGCAGGCTGTGAGCCAGCAGACTACTGTCTTACCTCCCCTCTTGGATTCATCAACCTCCACAGCCTATGAGCCAGCAGCCTGCCATCTCACTTGCCAGTCATAAATTCATCAGCCCATGCTTCTTTGTGAGACAGGAGAAGTCTCCAACCTGACACCTGACCCACAGGCCTGGGACTTTCCAGCCTTATTACAACTCCATGAGCCATTTCCTTAAGATAAATCTCTCTTTCTCTCTCTCTCTCTCTCGAACTACCCCCCTTAGTGGCACAGTGGTTAACAGCTATGGCAACTAACCAAAAGGCCGGCAGGTCAGATCCACCAGTCTATCCTTGGAAATCCGATGGGATACTTCTACTCTATCCTATAGGGCTGCAATGACTTGGAATCAACTCGATGGCAACAGATTTACTTCTCTAGAGAACGCAGCCTAGGACACCACCCAGATTCCAATGCCTGCCTTTGCAAGAATCCATTTTCATGATTCTATGGATAACCCCAACAGTTCTTTGGACTCTTCATTAGCCTGACGCAGGGCTCTGACCTACTAGGGTCTATAAATATTCTGACAGGTGTCAGAACTACTTTGCAGTCTGCCCTAATCACTAGGGCAGAAGAATTTGGGGGCAAATTCAATCAATTTTCAGAGAAGTTTTGTGTCAACAAACGATTATAAACACCTACTCTGTGCCAGGTATACTGCCACGTGTTGAGGATCCAGAGGTGCAAAGAGTCTCTGCCCTCTACAAGCTCATATTATACAAGAGATCAGATAAATGAAGTAGGGGTTGTGGATGCGGGGAGTAAAAACAAGCATAACGCACAATAGAGACAGAAAAGGGGAAGTTATGACATCCCTGGGGTCACCTCTGGGTACAATCACTACAGAGAAGATGACACTTAAACTCAGAATTAAGACAAGATGTTCCAAGGCAGGCAAGACTAAGAAACAAATTTCAGGCAGAGGAAACAGAGATAGCAAATGTAATGAAAGCAAGAAACAGCATGGAGTGTTGTGGGGATTCGCATTTACTTGGATCTATACAAGGAGCATAGCTCTTAGGAGGAGTTCAGAAGAAAATGCAGTCAAAGAGGGAGGCAGGAGACCAGTTTCAGGGCCATGGCACAAAAATAACCATCAGAGATCAGCACCCTGGGTAGCAGAAGAGAGGAGGCAAAAGTTGAGAATGATTCTAGACTGGGATGTTGCAAGACAGGTGTGGGTAAAGAAAAGATCAAAGCCAAGTTGAGTAGTGGTGGTGGATCATGGAGGGTAGGCTGAGGGAAGGAGGTGACACCAGCCAAGGTTCACAGGAAGAGAAAAGAAGAAGAGGCGTAGAGACCCCAGGTTGTGATTTGTTTGAGAAATAGGGGAAATGAATGCAAGGGAGAGAAGGAGCAGCAAGGCTAAACAGAAGAAGGTGGGCAAGAGAATGTCAGAAAGGAGTACAGCCAATTTGTGACAAAGCCCAGAGTAGAAGGGGGACCCAAGTACAGGAAGCAATAGGTGAGGAGGGACTTGTTTGTTAGTTAATTAGTAAAGGATTATTATCTTATCTCAAGCATATCCTGTTGGTGGGATAGAGAAGGAAACAGCAGATCTGGGTGAAAGATGGGCGTGACCAGTAGGTTAGTAGGTGACTGTGACCAAGCTTATAGGAGTGAAGAAATGCGATGGAGTGAACCTCAAGGAGGAGATGTAGGGGACATGGCCTGGAAATGGCACTGGAAATGGAAGTGAATACTGATCCTTCCTGCCTCCTGTCTCTTTCAGGCTTGAGTATGTCGAGAGTGAGCAGCTACCCTGCCATCCCAGGGAAGAGGCCACAAGGAGATCGATGTCCTCCAGAGAGCCAGGGCTGGGGAGGCAGCCCCTGTGCCATGTTGGTTTCTGAGTCCTAAGTGCCCAGCAATGTGTGATCCCAAGTAGAGGATCCCACACTGGGAGTTGGTTTCTCCCTTCCCACTTCATCTGGCCAAAAGGTTAGTTCCTTTTTCAAGTATCCCACTGAGGGAAGACTCTTCCATCACCCATAAGGGAACACATAACTACTGTGGACCTTAACCAGCCCTATTCCTTCACCTGCTTCCTGTGGGACTGCCCCACTAGACAATAAGCTTTTCAAGTCATCACTGTTCCCTCACTTCTGTCTCCACAGTGCACATGTCTCACACCGCAGTGAGGAGAAACACCTCAGAGCTCAAGCTCCCTCTCATTCACACACACACACACTTGCATAAACACACACAAACACACACGTTCTGCAGCTTAACACATACAAGCACAAAAAAATCATATCCATGGACTTCTGGAGGTGGAGCTGGTTCTCAGGACCGTTCTACCTCATCCCATTCATGACAATGACCCATAGAGAAAATGCCCACTGGCCCTCAGGCTCAAGGGGAAGGCATCATTTTGGCCCAGGATGTACTTTTGACCTCAGAGGAGGGATCCAACTCCTGCATGGCCCTTAGAAAAAACTGCAGTGAAGGGCTAGGAAATAAAGCATCTGTTCCTCCTCCCTGCTCTTTCCTAAACAGTCACGTGGGTGATGGACATCTCCGTGACACACCTGAGGTGCCCTACCCCACTACACACTCACACAGAGACAGACACCACTTGGGAGACAAAGAGACATCCCAGGATCCCAGCTCTATCCCAGGAGAAAATAGAGCCTGTGCTATACTAATAGGGCCTTCTGTGATGCCAGCAGTGGGACTACATTGGGGCCCTGAGGAGTAGAAGTGGACCTGGGGTAAAACCAGGGAAGGCCTCTCTGGAGTGAATGTCAGCTGGGTTGACCCCCCTTGTGGAGAGTCTACAAACCCGAAAGTCAGTATTTGTCCATTCGTCCACTCACACCACCAAAAGAGAAGGAAGAAGTAATGCCAAGTATCAGGCGTAAGGAGATACTTTATTGTTTTGGAGGTCTCTGGAGGCCTCTAGGCTGGATTGGCCAGGGATCACTGGCATCCCCCAGAACAGGGCGGCGCACCATGGCTCTGTTTGTGGTAGTCAGTGGCTATGTCCCCCACTACACAGAGAAACTCGGAAAAGTCAATCTTCTTATCCTTATTCTTGTCTTTTTCATCGAAGACATTGCATAAGTAATTTTTGCCCCTTCTTTCCTGTGGGGTTAAAAATATACAAACAAACACAAAAACATTATCCAGGGAGAAGAGGAGAACAGAGACAGATGAAGGGACAACACTCAGGGCTGAGCCAAATGTATGGTTGGTCAGGTGCAGCTATGGAGATGGAAAGATGGGGTCAAGCAAAGTCAAGCCCTGACTCGTCACTGGAGATTTCTGGCCAAAAATGGCAACTTGCATGGAGAGTACACTGCTAAATGACAAGTGGACTCAGGCTCCTCCACCACCTTAACTTCAGATGCACTGTCTTCATTCTCCCCGCATAGGACCAGTGCAGCGCGGCCAGTTACTCTCCCCATTCTCTAATGCTCTTCCCACTTAAATTCTTTCCCATCAAAACCTATCAGTTCGGCCCCATTTATTCTATTCCTTAGTCGCAATCTGTGCTAATGATTCCTTCTCACACTTAAATGAAATTAGGGCTATGAATGCACTTTGCCTGCGTAAAAGATGGTGGCCCTGTCTGTAGGGTGCATGATTCTCACCGTGTTATCTTTGCTTACACAGGCAGTGGTAGTTCAGTGGTACAAGTATTCCCACAGTGGTAGAATTCCCACCTTCCAAACAGGAGCCCCGAATTCAATTCCCCACCACTGTAACATGGTGCACATCACTCGCCTGGCAGTGGAGGCTTGCATGTTGCTATGACGCTGAAAAGCAGCTAACAATAACCCCTTCTCCCAGGAAAATGTGAAGAGGAGCCTTTAGGAGGCAACCTTTTACCCCAAGGCAACCAGACCCTTGGAGGGACTCTCAGTGACCAGTGGGAGGGCAGATGCTTTAGTCTATTCACTGACTTTCAAATTATAACACTTTCTTGAGTCTCTATTGTGGCCACCACTTTTTCTCATTGTCAAAGCATTTTCAAATAAATCATTTCATTTCGACAACGCCACCTCAGGAAATTAAGTTCTATTATCCACTTTTGCAAATGAGAAAACATAGGGTCAAACTGTGGGTGATTTGTCCAGGGTCATGCAGCAGGGAGCCCCAGGGGCAGGACAGGTGCCCAGGAGAAAAAAGAGCATGACACTTTGTCCTGAGCTCCTAGAATCTTCCATTCTGCCTCCACATGGGACTGGCCCTGCCTTGGGCCTGGAGGTAAAATGAGTAGAGAAAGGAGGTGTGGAGAGAGAATCAAGGAAGGGCCAGATTCCAGGTCGGCCAATCACAAACAGTGCACCCACTTCAAAGCAGGATTCTAAGACATGCCAAAGCCCATGGACTCCATCCACCCACCCCGTCTCCTCCCTGCACACACATACACAGTCTCTTCCTGCCCCAGACAAGCCAGGAACCACTGTCGAGATGCAAATTCGGCTGTGTGGTCAGTACGGTAATCACTCTCTCAATCTCTCCTATTTGGAGATTGAAAGTGGAAAGTCACATTTTTGAGGTTCTTTTGCATCCAGGGCCCAGATATGATTAGGTTGAGAATCTCCAGAGAGATTTAGAAGGTGCAGCCGAGAGAGCTGCAAAGCCAGCTCCAACACAGGTAAGTGTTTGTTCACAGAGGCTGTACCCTCAGTGACACTGTCCAGTCATCTGCTTTGTCCAGTCATGGGAGCTGTGGTGGTGCCATGCTGGTAGCCGTCCTAGAACTAGTTTTCTAAATTCTGGGTCACACCCAAGAAGGTTCACCTTATAAGCAACAGTTCTGCAGTGGCTCTCTGACTTCCTCTCCTCCAGGCCTCCAAAGGGTTATAAGCCATTGAAACCCTGGGTTAATTGTCTTTCTGCTTAAAATACAGGGAGTGAACCCTCAGGCACCAGAAGAAAGGAAATAGTAAAAATTAGAGAAGAATTAAATGAATTAGAGAACAGAAAAAAACAACTGAAAGAGTTAACAAGACCAAAAGCTGGTTCTTTGAAAAAAAATAACAAAACTGATAAGCCATTGGCCAGACTGACAAAAGAAAAACAAGAGATGAAGCAAATAATCCAAACAACAAATGAGATGGCCAATATCACAGCATACCCAACTGAAATTAAAAGAATCCTATCAGATTGCTACGAAAAATTATACTTCAACAAATTTGAAAACATAGAAGAATTGGATCAATTTCTAGAAACATACTACCTACCTAAACTAACACAAACAGAGGAAGAACAACTAAATACACCCATAACAAAAGAAGAAATTGAAACAGAAATTTAAAAACTCAAAACAAAGAAAAGCCCTGGCCCTGATGGCTTCACTGCAGAGTTCTACCAAACTTTCAGAGAAGAATTCACACCACTACTACTAAAGCTATTTTAGAGCATAGAAAAGGATGGAATACTTAAAAACTCATTCTAGGAAGCCAGCATATCCCTGATACCAAAACCAGGTAAAGACCACAAAAAAGAAAATTACAGACTTATATCCCTCATACCAGGTATGCAGAGATGGTTCAACATTAGAAAAACAGTTAATGTAATTCATCATATAAATAAAAAGAGAAAAACCACATGATTTTATCAATTGATGCAGAAAAGGCATTTGACAAAGTTCAACACCCATTCATGATAAAAACTCTTAGCAAAATAGAAATAGAAGGAAAATTCCTCAACATAATAAAGGACTTTTATACACACCCAACAGACGACATCATCCTAAATGGAGAGATTCTGAAAGCATTCCCCTTGACAATGGGAACCACACAAGGATGCCCTTTATCAACACTCTTTTTTTTTTTTTTAATAATTTTTATTGTGCTTTAAGTGAAAGTTTACAAGTCAATTCAGTCTGTCCCACATAAGCTTATATACACCTTACTCCATACTCCCACTTACTCTCCCCCTAATGAGTCAGCCTGCTCCCTCCTTCCAGTCTCTCCTTTCGTGACGGTTTTGCCAGTTTCTGACCCTCTCTACCCTCCCATCTCCCCTCCAGACGGGAGACGCCAACACAGTCTCAAGTGTCCACCTGATACAAGTAGCTCACTCTTCATCAGCATCTCTCTCCAACCCATTGTCCAGCCCCTTCCATGTCTTGTGAGTTGTCTTCGGGAATGGTTCCTGTCCTGGGCCAACAGAAGGTTTGGGGACCATGACCACCGGGATTCTTCTAGTCTCAGTCAGACCATTAAGTCTGGTCTTACTGTGAGAATTTGGGGTCTACATCCCACTGATCTCCTGCTCCCTCAGGGGATCTCTGTTGTGCTCCCTGTCAGGGTAGTCATCGGTTGTGGCCGGGCACCATCTGGTTCTTCTGGTCTCTGGCTCATGTGGCCCTTTCTGTCTCTTGGGCTCATAGTTATTATGTGACCTTGGTGTTCTTCATTCTCCTTTGCTCCAGGTGGGTTGAGACCAAATGATGCATCTTAGATGGCCGCTTGTTAGCATTTAAGACCCCAGACGCCACAGGTCAAAGTGGGATGTGGAATGTTTTCATAATAGAATTATTTTGCCAATTGATTTAGGAGTCCCGTTAAGCCATAGTCCCCAAACCCCAGCCCTTGCTCCGCTGACCTTCAAAGCATTCAGTTTATCCCGGAAACTTCTTTGCTTTTGGTCCAGTCCAGTTGAGCTGACCTTCTGTGTATTGAGTGTTGTCCTTCCCTTCACCTAAAGTAGTTCTTATCTACTAATTAATCAGTAAATAGCCCTCTCCCACCCTCTCTCCCTCCCACCGCCCCCCCGTAACCACAAAACTATGTCTTCTTCCCAGTTTATAATTTTTTTTCACCCTCCCTCCCTCCCACCGCCCCCCCCACCACAAAACTATGTCTTCTTCTCAGTTTATACTCTTATAATCGTGGTCTTATACAATATTTGTCCTTTTGCATCTGACTAATTTCACTCAGCATAATGCCTTCCAGGTTCCTCCATGTTATGAAATGTTTCATAGATTCATCACTGTTCTTTATCGATGCGTAGTATTCCATTGTGTGAATATACCATAATTTATTTAACCATTCATCTGTTGATGGACACCTTGGTTGCTTCCAGCTTTTTGCTATTTTAAACAGTGCTGCAATAAACATGGGTGTGCATATATCTGTTCGTGTGAAGGCTCTTATTTCTCTAGGGTATATTCCGAGGAGTGGGATTTCTGGGTTGTATGGTAGTTCTATTTCTAACTGTTTAAGATAATGCCAGATAGATTTCCAAAGTGGTTGTACCATTTTACATTCCCACCAGCAGTGTATAAGAGTTCCAATCTCTCCGCAGCCTCTCCAACATTTATTATTTTGTGTTTTTTGGATTAATGCCAGCCTTGTTGGAGTGAGATGAAATCTCATTTAGTTTTAATTTGCATTTCTCTAATGGCTAATGATCGAGAGTATTTTCTCATGTATCTGTTAGCTGCCTGAATATCTTCTTTAGTGAAGTGCGTGTTCATATCCTTTGTCCAGTTTTTCATTATGTTGTTTGTCTTTTTGCGGTTGAGTTTTAACAGAATCATATAGATTTTTTTTTTATATATGTAGATTTTAGAGATCAGGCGCTGGTCAGAGATGTCATAGCTGAAAATTTTTTCCAATCTGTAGGTGGTCTTTTTACTCTTTTGGCGAAGTCTTTAGATGAGCATAGGTCTTTGATTTTTAGGAGCTCCCATTTATCTGGTTTCTCTTCGTCATTTTTGGTAATGTTTTGTATTCTGTTTATGTCTTGTATTAGGGCTCCTAAAGTTGTCCCTATTTTTTCTTCCATGATCTTTATCGTTTTAGTCTTTATGCTTAGGTCTTTGATCCACTTGGAGTTAGTTTCTGTGCATGGTGTAAGGTATGGGTCCTGTTTCATTTTTTTGCAAATGGATATCCAATTATGCCAGCACCATTTGTTAAAAAGACTCTCTTTTCCCCAATTAACTGACACTGGGCCTTTGTCAAATATCAGCTGCTCATATGTGGATGGATTTCTATCTGGGTTCTCAATTCTTTTCCATTGGTCTATGTGCCTGTTGTTGTACCAGTACCAGGCTGTTTTGACTACTGTGGCTGTATAATAGGTTCTAAAATCAGGTAGAGTGAGGCCTCCCACTTTCTTCTTCTTTTTCAGTAATGCTTTACTTATCCGGGGCTTCTTACCCTTCCATATGAAGTTGGTGATTTCTTTCTCCATCACTTTAAAAAATGTCATTGGCATTTGGATCCGATATGCATTGTACGTATAGATGGCTTTTGGTAGAATAGACATTTTTAGTATGTTAAGTCTTCCTATCCATGAGCAAGGTATGTTTTTCCACTTATGTAGGTCCTTTTTAGTTTCTTGCACCAGCACTTTGTAGTTTTCTTTGAATAGGTCTTTTACTTCTTTGGTAAAATTTATTCCTAAGTATTTTATCTTCCTGGGGGCTACTGTGAATGGTATTAATTTGGTGATTTCCTCTTCGATGTTCTTTTTGTTGATGTAGAGGAATCCAAGTGATTTTCATATGTTTATCTTGTAACCTGAGACTCTGCCAAACTCTTCTATTAGTTTCAGTACTTTTCTGGAGGATTCCTTAGGGTTTTCTGTGTATAAGATCATGTCATCTGCAAATAGAGATCATTTTACTTCCTCCTTGCCAATCCGGATGCCCTTTATTTCTTTGTCTAGCCTAATTGCTCCAGCTAAGAGCGGTGATGAAGGGCATCCTTGTCTGGTTCCCGATATCAAGGGAAGTGCTTTCAGGCTCTCTCCATTCAGAGTGAAGTTGGCTGTTGGCTTTGTATAAAAAAAAAAAAAAAAAAATTTTTTTCTTTCTTTTTTTTTTTTTTTAGATGCCCTTTATTATGTTGAGGAATTTTCCTCAATTCCTATTTTGCTGAGAGTTTTTATCAAGAATGGGTGTTGGACTTTGTCAAATGCCTTTTCTGCATCAATTGATAAGATCATGTGGTTTTTGTCTTTTATTTATATGGTGGATTACATTAATGGTTTTTCTAATGTTAAACCGGCCTTGCATACCTGGTATAAATCCCACTTGGTCGTGGTGGATCGTTTTTTTGATATGTTGTTGAATTCTATTGGCTAGAATTTTGTTGAGGATTTTTGCATCTATGTTCATGAGGGATATAGGTCTGTAATTTTCTTTTTTTGTGATGTCTTTACCTGGTTTTGGTATCAGGGATATGCTGGCTTCATAGAATGAGTTAGGTAGTATTCCATCATTTTCTATGTTTTGAGATACCTTTAGCAGTAGTGGTGTTAACTCTTCTTTGAAAGTTTGGTGGAGCTCTGAAGTGAAGGCATCCGGACCAGGGCTTTTTTTTTGTTCGGAGTTTTTTTGATTATCTTTTCAACCTCGTTTTTTGTTATGGATCTATTTAGTTGTTCTACTTCTGAATGTGTTAGTTTAGGTAGGTAGTGTTTTTCTAGGAATTCATCCATTTCTTCTAGGTTTGCAAATTTGTTAGACTACAATTTTTCATAATAATCTGAAATGATTCTTTTAATTTCAGTTGGGTCTGTTGTGATATGGCCCATCTCGTTTCTTATTTGGGTTATGTGTTTCCTTTCCTGTATTTCTTTAGTCAGTCTGGCCAACGGTTTATCAATTTTGTTAATTTTTTCAAAGAACCAACTTTTGGCTTTGTTAAATCTTTCAATTGTTTTTCTGTTCTCTAATTCATTTAGTTCAGCTCTAATTTTTATTATTTGTTTGCTTCTGGTGCCTGATGGATTCTTTTGTTGCTCGCTTTCTATTTCTTCAAGTTGTAGGGACAGTTCTCTGATTTTGGCTCTTTCTTCTTTATGTATGTGTGCATTTATCCATATAAATAGACTTCTGAGCTCTGCTTTTGCTGTGTCCCAGAGGTTTTGATAGGAAGTGTTTTCATTCTCGTTGCATTCTATGAATTTCTGTATTCTCTCCTTAATGTCATCTATAACCCAGCCTTTTTTGAGCACGGTATTGTTCAGTTTCCAAGTATTTGATTTCTTTTCCCTAATTTTTCTGTTATTGATTGCCACTTTTATGGCCTTGTGGTCTGAGAAGATGCTTTGTAATA
The DNA here is from genome assembly GCF_024166365.1 of Elephas maximus indicus. Classification (NCBI taxonomy): domain Eukaryota; kingdom Metazoa; phylum Chordata; class Mammalia; order Proboscidea; family Elephantidae; genus Elephas; species Elephas maximus. The sequence goes on from NC_064821.1 coordinate 190,247,362, forward strand.
TTTCGATGCTTTGGATTCTGCAAAGGTTTGTTTTATGACCTAATATGTGGTCTATTCTACAGAATGTTCCACGTGTGCTAGAAAAAAAAGTATGCTTTGCAGCTGTTGGGTGGAGTGTTCTGTATAAGTCTATGAGGTCAAGTTGGTTGATTGTAGCAATTAGGTCTTCCGTGTCTCTGTTGAGCTTCTTACTGGATGTCCTGTCCTTCTCCAAAAGTGGCGTGTTGAAGTCTCCTACTATAATTGTGGAGGTGTCTATCTCACTTTTCAGTTCTGTTAAAATTTGATTTATGTATCTTGCAGCCCTGTCATTGGGTGCATAAATATTTAATATGGTTATATTTTCCTGGTCAATTATCCCTTTAATCATTCTGTAGTGTCCTTCTTTATCCTTTGTGGTGGATTTAACTTTAAAGTCTATTTTGCCGGAAATTAATATTGCTACTCCTGCTTTTTTTTTGCTTCTTGTTTGCTTGATATATTTTTTTCCATGCTTTGAGTTTTAGGTTGTTTGTGTCTCTCAGTCTAAGGTTTGTCTGTTCTAGGCAGCATATAGAAAGATCATGTTTCTTTATCCAGTCAGAGACTCTCTGTCTCTTTATTGGTGCCTTTAGTCCATTTACATTCAGCGTAATTATAGATAAGCATGTGTTTAGTGCTGTCATTTTGATGCCTTTTTGTGTGTGTTGGTGACAATTTCATTTTTCCAATTACTTTTCTGTGCTGAGGCTTTTTCTTTGTAAATTGTGTGTCCTCATTTTCATAGTAGTTGAATTTATGTTTGCTGAGTCATTGTTTTTCTTGGTTTTTATTTCGAGTCATGGAATTTTCATACCTCTTTGTGGTTTCCTTAATATTTACCCCTATTTTTCTAAGTAAAAACGTAACTTGTATTGTCCTATATCGCCTTGTTTTCCTCTCCATATGGCAGTTCTAAGCCTCCTGTATTTAGTCCCTCTTTTTGATTATTGTGATCTTTTACATATCCACTTCCATGATTCCCAGTTTTGAGTGTTTTTTTCTTTTTAAAATTCATCTTAATTTGTTTTTGTGATTTCCCTATTTGAGTTGATATCAGGATGTTCTGTTCTGTGACCTTGTATTGTGCTGGTATCTGATATTATTGATTTTCTGACCAATTTCCTTTAGTATTTCTTGTAGCTTTGCTTTGGTTTTTGCAAATTCTCTAAGCTTGTGTTTATCTGTAAATGTTTTAATTTTGCCTTCATATTTGGCAGAGAGTTTTGCTGGATATATGATCCTTGGCTGGCAGTTTTCTCCTTCAGTCCTCTATATTTGTCATCCCATTGACTTCTTGACTACATGGTTTCTGCTGAGTAGTCTCAACTTATTGATTCTCCTTTGTAGGAGACCTTTCTTTTATCCCTAGCTTGCTTTTAAAATTCTCTCTTTATCTTTGGTTTTGGCAAGTTTGATGATAATATGTCTTGGTGATTTTCTTTTTGGATCAATGTTATATGGGGTTCAATGAGCATCTTGGATAGGTATCCTTTCGTCTTTCATGTCAGGGAAGTTTTCTGCCAACAGATCTTCAACTATTCTCTCTGTATTTTCTGTTATCCCTCCCTGTTCTGAAACTCCAATCACATGCAAGTTATTCTTCTTGATAGAGTCCCACATGATTCTTAGCGTTCCTTCACCCTTTTTAATTCTTTTATCTGATTTTTTTCCGTGATATTGGTGTCAATTCCCTTATCCTCCAGGTTCCCCACTGTGCTGCTACTCTGGATTTCTATTGAGTAGTCTAATTCTGTAATTTTCCTGTTAATCTTTTGGGTTTCTGAATGCTGTCTCTCTATGGATTCTTGCAGCTTATCAATTTTTCCACTATGCTCTTAAATAATCTTTTTGATTTCTTCAACTGCTTTAGCAGTGTGTTCCTTGGCTTTTTCTGTAGATTGCCTTATTTCATTTATGATGTCATCCCCGACGTCTTCAAACATTCTGTAAAGTAGTTTTTTGTACTCTGCATCTGGCAATGCCAGGGTTGTATCTTCATTTGGGAAGGATTTTGATTCTTTAATTTGGGGAGTTGTAGAAGCAATCATGGTCTGCTTCTTTATGTGGTTTGTTTATCAACCCTCTTATTCAACAATGGATGGAGATCAAGACAGAGAAATTATGCTAGGTAAAAAAATAAAGGTCGTCCAGATTGGTAAGGAAGAAGTAAAAGTATCTCTATTTGCAGATAACATGATCTTATGCACAGAAAACACTAAAGAATCCTCAAGGAAACTACTGAAACTAATAGAAGAGTTCAGCAGAGTGTCACGATACAAGATAAATATTCAAAAATCAGATGGATTCCTCTACACCAACGAAAAGAACATTGAGGAGGAAATCACCAAATCAATACAATTTACAGTAGCCCCCAAGAAGATAAAACACATAGGAATAAATCCTACCAGAGATGTAAAAGACCTATACGAAGAAAACTAAAAGATTCTGCTTCAGGAAACCAAAGAGACCCAAATAAGTGGAAAAACATACTCTCCTCATGCATACAAAAACTTAACCTTCTAAAAATGTCTATTCTACCGAAAGTTATCTATACATACAATGCAATTCTGATCCAAACTCCAAAGACATTTTTTAAGGAAATGGAGAAACAAATCACCAACTTCATATGGAAGGGAAAGAGGTCCTGGATAAGCAAAGCAACAGTGAAAAAGAAGAAGAAAGTGGGAGGCCTCACTCTACCTGATTTTAGAACCTATTTTACAACCACAGTAGTCAAAACAGCCTGGTACTGGTACAACAACAGATACATAGACCAATGGAACAGAATTGAGAATCCAGACATAAATCCTTCCACATATGAGCAGCTAATATTTAACAAAGGCCCAAGGTCAGCTAATTAGGGAAAAGGCAGTCTTTTTAACAAGTGATGCTGGAGTAACTGAATATCTATCTGCAAAAAAATGAAACAAGACCCATACCTCACGCCATGCACAAAAAAGGACTCAAAATAAACCAAAGACCTAAATATAAAATCTAAAACAATAAATATCATGGAAGAAAAAATAGGTACAAACCTAGGAGCTCTAATACATGCTTAAACAGTACACAAAACATTACTAACAATGCAGAAGAATAACTAGAAAACTGGAAGCGCCTAAAAATCAAACACCTATGTTCATCCGAAGACTGCAACAAAAGAGTAAGAAGACTACCTAGAGACTGGGAAAAAGTTTTTAGCTGTGACATTTCTGATCAGCGCCTGATCTCTAAAGTCTACACGATACTGCAAAAACTCAACTACGAAAACACAAATACCCCAATTAAAAAATGGGCAAAAGATATGAACAGACACTTCACTAAACAAGACATTCAGGTAGCTAACAGATACATGAAGAAATGCTCATGATCATTACCCACTAGAGAAATGCAAATCAAAACTACAATGAGATTTCATCTCACTCCAACAAGGTTGGCATTAATCCAGAAAACACAAAACAATAAATGTTGGAGAGGCTGTGGAGAGATTGGAACACTTATACACTGCTGGTGGGAATGTCAAATGCTACAACCACTTTGGAAATCAATTTGGGGCCTCCTTAAACAGCTAGAAATACAACTACCCCACGATCCAACAATTCCACTCCTTGGAATATATCCTAGAGAAATAAGAGCCTTTACACGAGAGGATATATGCACACCAAGATTCATTGCAGCACTGTTTACAATAGCAAAAAGATGGAAGCAACCAAGGTACCCATCAGCTGAGGAATGCATGAATAAATTATGGTCTATTCACAGAATGGAATCCCACACATCCGTAAAGAACAATGATGAGTCCATGAAACATTTCGTAACATAAAGGAACCTGGAAAAATTCTGCTGAGTGAAATTAGCCAGTTGAAAATGGATAAATATTGTATAAAACCAGTATTATAAGAACTGGGGAGATAGTTGAAACAGAGAAGAAAATATTCTTTGATGGTTATGAGAAGGGGGAGTGAGGGAAGGAGGAGAGAGGTTTTCACTAGTTAGACAGTAGTTAAGTTTTATTTTAGGTGAAGGGAAAGACACCACACAATGCAGGAGAGGTCAACACAACTAGACTAAGCCAAAAGCCAAGAAGTTTCCTGAATAAACTGAACACTTCAAAGGCCAACGTAGCAGGGACGAGGGTTTTGGGACCATGGTTTCAAGGGACATCTAAGTCAATTGGCATAATACAATCTATTATGAAAACATTCTGCATCCCACTTTGCAGAGTGGTGCCCGGGGACTTAAACGCTAGTAAGCGGCCATCTAAGATGCATCAATTTGTCTCAACCCACCTGGAACAAAGAAGAATGAAGAACACCAAAGACACAAGGTAATTATGAACCCAAGAGACAAGAATGACCACACAAACCAGAGACTACATCAGCCTGAGACCAGAAAAAGTAGATGGTGCCCAGCCACAACCAATGACTGCCTTGACAAGAAAAAAACAGAGAAACCCTGAGGGAGTAGGAGAGCAGTGGGATGCAGACCCCAAATTCTCATAAAAAGACCAGACTTAATGGTCAGACTGAGATTAGAGGGATCCCAAAGGTCATCATCCACAGACCTTTTTTTAGCCCAGGGCAGGAACCATTCCCAAAGCCAACTCTTCAGACAGGGATTGAACTGGACTGTGGGATAGATAATGATACTGATAAAGAATGAGCTTCTTGGATCAAGTAGACACATGAGAAAATGCTGGCATCTCCTGTCTGGAGGAGACATGAGAGGCCAGAGGAGGCCAGAAGGTGGCCAAATGAACACAAGGAGAGAGACTAGACGGAAGGAGTGTGCTGTCTCATTAGGGAGAGAGCAATTAGGAATGTAAAGCAAGGTGTATACAAATTTTTGTGTGAGAGACTGACTCGATTGGTAAACTTTCAATTAGAGCACAATAAAAATTGATTTAAAAATATATATATATGTATGTACATAGGGAGTGATTTCTGTCTTCTGCACTAAACCCTGACTGTTGCCAGTGGTAACTGTAGACTCCCAGGCTCTTACATGCACATGGAGACATGGGATTGAGCGAGGTGACCTCCAGTCCTGTGACTCTTGGCTTCCTATGGAGGAAGGGAATGAAGACAAGTCATAGAGTCTTTAACATCTGTCCTCCTTCCTCTATGCAAAGCATTCCCATGAAAGTCTGTGCAACTCCCTTGGCACTGACGTGTTCCTGCCTGCTGCAGAAGAGCTGGAGTGGGAAGCAGGAGCTGGCAGTCAGAAGGAGAGTCCCTGGGGGCACACTGAGGAACAGCTGTGCTAAATCATTGAAGTTTACTCTTTGCCTGTAACCCCTGCCCCTAAAATTCCCCACAGGAAATCTTGGACCATTCAGACTGTTTCCTGCAGCTGTTCTTAATATCATTATAGAAAAAACAAACCAGTTGCCATCGAGTTGAGTCTGACTCATGGCAAGCCCGTGTACATCAGAGTAGAACCGCTCTGTAGGGTTTTCATGGATATGACCATTCGGAACAAGATCTCCAGGCTTTTCTTCCAAAATGTCTCTGGGAAGGTTTTAATCTCCAATCCTTCAGGTAGTGGCCAAGAACTTAACCATTTGAGCCACCCTGGGACTCTTAATACCACTCCTAGGAAACCCTGGTGGTGTAGTGGTTAAGAACTATGGTTGCTGACTAAAAGGTCGGCAGTTCAAACCCGACAGGTGCTCCTTGGAAACCCTGTGGGGCAGTTCTACTCGCTATGAGTCACAATCCACTCAATGGCAACGGGTTTGCTTTTGTTTTTGTTTTAGGATGGGGCTTATTCCCAGGCTCTTCACATGCCCCAGTCAGCCCCTCTTTCAGTCCTCAGTGAAACTTACCAGCTTTCTAGACTTACCCCTTTCTCTCATGCACTTGTCTCATACCCAAAAATTCGGCACGGCATTCCTTGAAAATGCATGTACACCTTTCTGCTACTACCCCAAGCAGGACGTCTCGCCAGCCTGGCCCACCACCCCCACCAGCTGCAGTCTGGGTCTCTGCCTCCATCTCCATCCACCTTCCCACTGACTTCAGATCTCTCTTAATCACTGTTTAAAGCCAGTCATTATGGTTTTTAAATCCATCAGTTAAAGACATGCAAAAATTAGTTTTAATCATTGCCCATGGGGAGAAGGACTGAGTAGGTGGGGACAAGGGGAAAAACAATTGAATTTTACTTTGAAAAACTTTTTGTGCATTTTGAATGCTGTATCATAACCAATATGACTTCATTGTATTTTAGTTGACATTTGGTCATTTTGAATCATAAGTGCGGAGCAATGGAGTGATAATCACCCTTGGTTTATGACGTGTTACCAACATTGCTACGTGACAGTTCCTCCTTTTGGTTATTTTTCAAATTTTTCTCCATTCCCAATTCCCTCTCTCACTACACACTTATCATGTTTAATATGTATCTATTTGTCTGCATGTTTACTTAATGTGTATTGTTGTTTCGCGTATGAATTTCAGTTGGCATGAAATTAAATTATTTCTGATGTGTTTTATATCTTTCTGGCTTCTATTTTCTTTCACCCAATAGATTCTTTTTAATACATCCGGTTGCCACTTGTACACTGTAAAAGACACAAGTTGTGTGTCAACCCAGCTCCCCTCAGCCCTGCCCTTCCCCCACACAATGGCCATGTGCCTTTCTTTCTGGCCTGGATGGTACTAGTGATGGCTCATGTCATTCCCAAACCCCAACTACCATTGTTGGGTCCTCTTGCAACTACACTACTTTTCTCAGCCTCCCTGAAAGGCAATGGCCAGGTTTTCAGTATGGCCTCTATCATGGTCTATGTGGTGGGAGCTGCACCAACCCCAGTGCCCAGGTATGACCAGGCTGGATCTACAAAGGTCCTGGTTTTCTTAGTGGTGGTCCCAAAACCAAAAACAACCAAACCAAGTGCCGTCAAGTCGATTCTGACTCATAGCGACCCTATGAGACAGAGTAGAACTGCCCGATATAATTTCCAAGGAGCGCCTGGCAGATTCAAACTCTGACCCTTTGGTTAGCACTTAACCATTACATCACCGGGGTTTCCTGTGGTCACCCCAGGAGGGGAAAAAGTAGAACTGTGAACAGGAGAAAGGTAAACTGCAGTGATTCAGCACAGCTGTTCCTCAGTGTGTCCGCAGGGACTCTCCTTCTGACCTCCAGCTCCCGCTCCCCACTCCAGCTTTCTGCACCAGACTGGAACGCATCAGAGCCAAGGGCATTGCACAGACTCTCATGGGAATGCTTTGCATAGAGGAAGAGGGACAGATGCTATAGACTATGACTTCTCTTACTCCTCTCCATCATATGGGCCCAAGAGTCACAGGACTGGGAGGTCACCTCGTCCAATTCCATGTCTCCAGGGGCATTTAAGAGCCTGGGACTCTGCAGTCACCATTGGCAACTGTCAGGCTTAGTGCAGAAGACAGACACCACTGCCTATATTTTAAGCTGAAAGACAACGAATCAAGGGACTCAAGGGCTTATAACTCTTTGGAGGGCTGGAGGAGAGGAAGTTAGAGATCCAGTGCAGGACTATTGCTTCCAAGGTGAAGCTTCCTGGTTGTGACCCAGAATTTAGAAAACTGGTTCTATGACGGCTACCATCATGGCACCACCACAGCTCCCATGCCCACAAAGCAGATGACTGGGCACTGTTGCTGGGGTCCGTCTACCTCAAACACGCATGTGTGTTGGGGCTTTGCAACTACCTGTGCAAAGCGGAAGTGTGGGGGAGTTACAGTCCTATGAGGCAGACGTAAAATGACAAGAAACAAAAAGGAAGGAATTGGCAGATAAATCGCTCACTTTTCCTCCCCATACCCATCCCTGACAGACTCTTCTAGGATGTAGTGCTCGCATATGACCTCTGGAGACATCCTCTGTGACCAAGCACCCAGCCCTGTTTTCTAAAAAAGCAGTGGTCAGCTCAGTAATGCACCACACTATTTGTGCTGTCCCTTCTTGCCTTCTTACTTCTATTCCCTTCTCTCTTGTTTCCCTGGAATGATACATACACAAAGATGCACACACACACTAGGAGTTCAAATGCTACAACAGTTGCTCCATATGCAGGTGATGATACTTATAAAGACAGTAGCATGGGGAGGCATCTTTTTACATAAATGGAGGTTTTGATAAAAGAAAATAACAGGCATGCAGCAAAAGACAAATACCTCCAGGGTACCATTTAAGAAGACTTTAATCTCCTACAACTGCAGGGCATACTGTGTGCAAAAACTGAGGCCCAGTACCTGATTATAATGGTGAGAGACCTGTAAGGAGGCTAAGTGCATAGTGTTTGACTTCTATACCAAGCTCAGAGGCCTGATTAGGAAAGATAAGAACCCTGAGAGCTGGGATGGGGCATTTGGATGATGATGTTGTTGTTGTTAGGTGCCCTAGAGTTGGTTCCAACTCATAGCGACCGTATGCACAACAGAACAAAACACTGCCCAGACCTGAACCATCCTTACAATCGTTATGCTTAAACTCATTGTTGCAGCCACTGTGTCAGCCCACCTCGTTCAGTGTCTTCGTCTTTTCCACTGACCCCGTACTCTGCCAAGCATAATGTCCTTCTCCAGGAACTGATCCCTCCTGAAAACACGTCCAAATTATGTAAGACACAGTCTCGCCATCCTTGTTTCTAAGGAACATTCTGTTTGTACTTCTTCCAAGACAGATTTGTTCGTTCTTTTGCCAGTCCATGGTATATTCAATATTCTTCGCCAACACCACAATTCGGAGACGTCAATTCTTCTTCACTCTTCCTTATTCATAGTCCAGCTTTCACATGCTTATGATGCAATTGAAAATACCATGGCTTGGGTACTTGGATGATCCCACCCAGTGCCCTCAAGTCAATTCCAGCTCATAGCGACCATATACGACAGAGTAGAACGGCCCCAGATCCTCCCAAATTACTCTGATCCTTTCTTCTTGCCAGAAAAGAACTGCCTTCCCTTCCCTGAAGACCAGGCAATGACCTCATCTAAAGCAGGTGCCTCCCAGACGCTTGTTCCCCAAGAAATTTATCTTACTACACCTCGTTGCTGCAAGCCAATAACCAGAGCCAGGCCTAAACACAATCTGAAGTACAAGCCCTGCTCTGGTTAAAAAAAAAATAGTCTGCATGCCAAAGGAATTTCAGAACCTGATTACCATTTACCAGCAGGAAGAAAGGGAGCATATGAGAATCTTGACAGTGTTAAACAAGGCAGGTGAGATAAAGGGTTGAATAAAAGAGATTTCACTCACATGGGGGCACTAGTCCATGACGTGGGATTCAATATTTAGGCAAGGACATCTGGAGTTGGTCCAAACAGTTTGCTAGAATGAATGCTTGATGTTTGGCTACAATGCAGTAAATATATAGGTACAAATCCAGTGAAATATACGCAAGACCTGTATATTAAAAACTACAAATTCTATTCAGAGAAGTCAGAGAGGACATAGATAAAAAAAGAAATATACCATATTCATGAATTTTTAAAGATTATATCTAATAAAAATGTTCTCTACAAATTGATTTACAGATTGACTGTAGTACCAGTCAAAATTTCAACAGGGAAGGAGCAAGAGAAGACAGGGAGATCCTTCAGACTGCAATACAGATTTGACACCTGCGAAGGAAAGGGGGAAGGAAGGAGGATTGGGTAGGAAGGGTCTCAGCCTGCAGTACAACAAAGGCTTAGTCAAGCCTATGGGGAGTCCACAACCCAAAGCTGTCCAAGGAGAAACTCCACATATTTCACGATAGCTCTGCCTTACTATGTTTGCCACACTGAGTCATTGGCCTTCAGGAAGCATGGCCTCAGTGCAAGTGTAGTGGTGGTTTTGGAGGGCAGCAGCTGGGACTGTCAAACAACTATGCAGGAAATCCAATTGGCATATTTTTTATGACCTCCATAGTCCACCCCTTGCCCTACACAGATTTACTCTTCCATACTGGTCAATGGAGAAGCCCTCCATGGTTCCCATGGGCCCCTTTTCCTGAAGAAAAAACTCAGAAGAATGAATGAATTACAGCCCCCATCACTGTCTCTAGTCTCAGGGACACAAAGTGTACACATATTCTCTTAATTCTCCACTACACATTCTGAATTTCCCTATCTTTAGTTATTACCTTGGCAGGTCTTGATGGGTTTCCTAATGGTGTGGCCCAAATCCTAATTTCAGAGGAGTGTGAGCCCTAGGCTATCATATTGTTCTCAGACTAGGCTTCATACATACGTCTCTTCACAGCTACATTGGGGCTAAGAGCTGACCAAGTGAATCACCTGGGTTCAACACATACTCCTCCCTCCCTTTCTTATATAACAGCAGCCCCATTTTCTCCTGCTGATCAGGATCAATTAAGCCTGCCATGATGGTGACTTACCTTCTCCCCTGTTGGTCCCTGGACACAAAGAGCTTCTTTGGTGGCAGCTGTAGCTTGTAGTTGAATGAGACCCTTGCTGTGTCCTCTGGCAAGCATGTGCCACCTCTGGGACCAGGGCCTTTAACCCTACAGAATTCAGAGTTACAGGAATAAGAAGCACAAACTCCCTAAATGGATCATTGAGAATGATGACAACTGGCGACAACCATGAATCTTAGCTAAGGGGAGAGAAAGACTTAATGCATATTTTCCATCCTGTCCTTTCAGATTCTTGTGTCTGAGCCGGTGCTTCAGCTGTGCCTTTAGGTGAGCCTGGAATTTCTGGATGGTGTGGCGTGTGATACTACCATGTTCTGGATTCACTCCTGCACCTATTTCACTGTAATGTTGAGTCCCCTGAATGGACTCCATCCCTATGGGTCAGGCATTCCATAAACCCGTAGATAGTGGTGCTGGCTGAGGCTCTGTAGACAGAAAAGGAAAATTTGTATGGAAAAAATATGCATATGTCTGTGAGAACAATCACTGGTCCCTTCAGGATAGAAGGGGCACTCTGTAGTCCATTTGCCTCCAAGTGGCTACATACTGGTCTCCTCAAGGAATAGGTCCTTATCAGGAGCTCATCACTGGTTTCTGCTGATGAAAAGTTAGGTATTCAGAGGCAGCAGTAGCTAGGTAAGTCTTGGTAACTGAGAGTCCTTTTTGTGGGACTCACTTCTAGCCTCTAACTCTGCCACTCTGGCCACTCCATCAAGTTCAGGGATAGTCAATGGCAAAGCTAGTTAATGTCAGTTGGCCGAGTCTTTTTGCCTTCTTGGTTGTTCAGTGACTTTTCTGTACTGGGTGCTTTCTGGTGAGTGAAAAAGTGGAATATAAAAATCTTCACACTCCATGTCAACCTCCGTATATCAACCCACAGGTCTCTACCCCATAATTCCTTTTATCTGATCTTCTAGTTCTTTTCCTTCCAGGCCACTGACCAGACAGCCAGGTCATCAGCTTCTGCCAGGAATCTGAATATATGCTCACCTCAGGATAATTATCTTCCAAGTCAGGTGAATGACAAGGTGCTCAAAAGTTTATCCGCTGGGAAGAAATTTACCACTGACTGTTTTTAAGAATATGGCTCTAATACTGCTTCTATCCATTTCCAGTTTTCATGAAGCTCACCTATCCACAAACCAAGCTGAGGTTTTTTCCTTCTCCTTCACATGATGATCCCCATATAACAATAGATTTGAGCTGGGGGAGAGATGTTGGTACAATTTTGACAGGTGACACATTATTCTGGGCTGTGCACTCCTGCAACTTACACCCTCCATTTGTGCTCAGGCTTAATCCCAGAGGTATCATTTCTTTCCTTTGATGAACTTCTGGGCCCATATGATTTTATGAGTTGACAAGTCCAGCAGAACCCATTTCATGATGGACAGCTGCAGATGTGGAATCACTTGATGCCCCCTGGTCAAACATTCCATCTCCACCAGGGCCCAATAACATATCAGGAGCTATTTCCCAAAAAGCGTATAATTCTCTGGTGTGGAAGGCACAGCGTTGCTCCAGAATCCCAGAATTCTGCATTGTGGTTCTCCCACTGGGGCTTTCCCACCATTGACCCTTCCAACATCATAAGTCCTACCATATGGCCCAAGCAGTAGGGCTCCTAGCAGTGTAGCCTGGACCTGCTTGCAGAGCCGTTTCCCACCCCCTGCCAACTCAGAGTTGTCACCTAGTGCAGAGGCCTGAGCAGTATTCCTAGGAGTTGAACATGTTGTTTCCACAACCCAGTGAGGCCTACCAGGTGCTGTGTGTCCTTCTTTGTGGTAGGGATACAAGATACAGTAATTTGCCTTTAACTTTGGATAGAATTCCCAGGTCACCCCTGATCAATGGACATCTAAAAACTTCACTGAAGCAGTAGGCTTCTGAATCCTTGTGGGGCTTATCTCCCACCCTCTGGAGTGCACGTATCTCACCAATATCTCCAGAGTAATAGCCACCTCTTGTTCATCAACATGATGTCACAGTGAGGGTGATAACTGCTAGAAGGAGGACCAAGTTCAGGATCAGCCCACCAGGATCTACATACAGAGTTCTCTGTTGAACTAGGTTCTCAACCACACCAGGGCCCATGTATTCTTCCCCTCCTACCACTCTCCCAGCCTCAGACCCAACAAGCGTCTCCTCACAAAGCCCACAAGGGTTTTTGAAAATTCCCCATCATCTTCAACAGACCTGACTTAGCCTGTGTACCACATCGCGGGGGTTGTTGTAAAATACACGCTTTGGGCTATTACAAACTTACCGGAATAAGTCTTACTCTTCCTTGTTTGTGAAGGACTGTTGGAAAAAATAATAAGCTGTGTGTTTTGTCACAGGGCATGGATCTGTGGGGGAGGAATAAAGTTAATGGATGATAAGACGGGTTGAAGAGGATCTGAAAGAAAGAGGATGCAAAAAGTATGAAGGCAGTGCTATACTGGAGCAAAATTAAATTTGTTTATAATTCTAATCCAAATGAAGTGATTGTACAATTACAAACAGCATCATTCACGTTGTATTCTATGAGAACTCCACACAGAATAAAATCTGACTGGTGTCTCTGGAGTTGTGTAATGTTCAGCTTTGGATGATATACTTCCAGGAGAGGCATAATGGCCGGACACTGTTTTGGAAGCTGGGACCACTCAGGCCCTGTGAGGTCCCTGAGACCATGCAGGGAAGTGCTGTGATGCTTGCTATGCCCAGAGAAGGGAGGGGGCTAAGCTTCCATTCTTAAGAGTCTACCTACCTCTAAATGCTGGTTTTTGGGAGATTCCAGTGGTGAACCATAAAGAGCACCACGCTGTTTGCAAGGCTCTTCAGCCAAGCATTGCGTATCAGCTTTGCCTTAACTCTGAGACCTCACCACAAAATCTTCCCAAGAGTGCAGAAAATCAGGCCATGTGTGGTGGCAGCCCAAGATCTGATGTCCATAGCAGGAAAGCAGTCCTGAAGAATCTGATTTTGCTTCACTCTGGACAGGTCCAGGAGCTAGGACCCCCTCAGAGTCCCGGACCTTTCTCCAATCCCCCCACCAGCACACATGCACACACACCTGGATGATGGCTCTCGAAGGCCATAGAGTACACTCTGGTACAGCCTCCACACTGACAAAATGGGCACTTAGAGGCCACTTCCTACTGATAAGCATGAGCAGGAAGAAAAATCCACTGAAGCATTTGCAAAAACAGGTTATACCTCCAGGTTGAAAATCAGGAGAAATGCATGCCAAGTTTCGTGATTTGGTGGCAGGTTAGGAGGTCTTTAGGTTATCCAGAGTTGTGGGTTGTTAACCCCTGATCCCCTCTCAATCAAACAAATCAATACCTAAGCTGCATTAAAAAGATCTGGACTAGGTTAAGCAATGTCTCCTGCTTTGTCCAGGACTGAGGGAATTCCTGGATACAGCACTAAACCCAGGAAAATCCCAAGCAAACCGGTAAAAGTTGGTCACCGTTGTCCGGACTTAGGAAAGAAGATTGTTACACAGATATATCCATGTGATTATGGAACATAGTGATGCTTAGGGTTTGGGCTGGACTGGGCACAGGACTGAAGCAAAAGAACAATGGCATCTTTAACACTAAGAGCTCCTCACTAAAATAGCAATCCCTCTTCACCTAGGTCAGGAATGTAGGTACTTGATAATAGGCTAAATGTTTCTACCCAAACAGAATGAAATCCACATGCTGGTAACCCAGTCAAGGAAGACATTCCAGAACCTATTGTGATGTGACTGGTTTGGTCACTGGCAAAGCGAAGATCTATGCTTACAGGGCAATGGGGCTTTGTCCTCACAAGCCTGTGGACTGACCTCCTCTTCTATGCAAGCCTGAACTTGGCCAAGGCAATACAGTATGAAAGACCCAGAGCTAGACTGAAGACAGAATATAAGATTAATTGGTTTATCCCTGAAGTATTTCACTGGGAACATTTTGAGAAGTCGCAAGCCGAGATTGCTGATAAAAGTTGAGGAGGAAGAAGAGTTAGTGGCCAAAGGGATAAAGTGGACTCTGGTTATCCTGGGAATGGCTTTATCCTCAGCTGCCATTGGAGGTATTTTCCCCAGTGGTCCCCCATGACTGGAAACTCATAGTGTCAACTTCAGAGCTAGAATCGTTCTAGACTAATATCCTGATTTTATACATAAAAACACTGAAGCCCAGCAAAGGAGTGACTCGCCAAAGTTCGTATGCTCTAGCTGGTGAACTCATAACCAGTTAAAGGCACCTTACCCTGCTCTTCAGATATTGCACCTTGGGCTTCACACCTGAAGGAATAAAGGGGGCTCATGCGAACTCCTTGATTCATCACTGAGGAGAAAGACAAGTTGTAAAGAACAGAACCATCTCTATATCTCAGAGCTGACCAGTGCCCAGACCAGACATGCTGGCAGGGGTCTAGTGTCCAGACCTAGCCATTCCCAACAGAGTCCCGGGATCCACAAGAACCCTGGGACCTATCTGTGTCTTCTGAACCTTCTGATCCATCCCAAGTCCCAGGACCTGAGGTACAGGTAATAGAATACATAGAGTTGAAGCAGAGGTTGCATTCAAACTCCAGCTAATAGTCAGGAAGAAAACTGCATCCTCAGTCCTACAACATCACAGAAGTGAATTCTGTCACAACCTGATTGATCCTGGAAGCAGATTCTTTCCCAGAGTCTCCACACAAGAGTCCAGCTGGCTCACGCCTTGATTGCAATCTTGTGACACCCTAAGCCAAGAACTCATTCAAGGCCCCTGCCCACATTTCTGACCTGCAGAACTCTGAGATAACAAGTAGGTGTTGTTTTAAGCTGCTAAATTTATGATAATTTGTTATGCAGCCATAGAAAACTAGTATACTGAAGGCCCCTTCCATGTATATAGTTAAGTAATTGCTAGCCATTCCAGTAAAGGAATGGCTTCTAGGACTCCTACCACTCACTGTGTTGACTCACCCAGCATCACGAAACGAAGGTGCAGGGTCAGAGGTTATATCATCTTATGAATGTACCCACCAATGTCCAATATCAAGCTGTGATGCTGAAAACAAAAACTTTTCTAAACTATCAATAACAAAAATTTGGTTCAATCAACAATATCAGAGGAAAGGCTGAATTATCTTTCCAGTCAGTATATAGTAAATGATTTTACAAAACAATTGTCACATGAAGCAATCAGAGGTCACAGAGCCAAAAAACACAGGCAAATAAAAAGTGTACAGTTGAGTCACCAGTTCATAAAAAATATTATGCCATTCTTCTGGCTTGTGTAACATTTGTAATTTGCTGTGATTTCTTTTCTCATTCTAAATAAAAATTTGCTTTTGTAATTTTATACTTCTTTTCTTAAAGGAAATCAAAACAGTTGAAGTCTCAGGGCTCACAAAAGCTGAATCCTGCCTTCACATGTTTGTCCATTTTGTCCTTGAATTTACCCACACCACCTGTCTGTCTGGCAACACCGTCTGCCTCTTCTCTGCTAGAAAACTCTTAACCATCCTTCAAGGCTTGACTCAAAAGTCACCTCTTCTGGGAAGCTTTCCCAGAAAGCTTAGAAAATAGGCTTCTCCTTCCTGTCTCCAGGACCCCATACACTTTCTTACCTCTCTTTCAACCCTCTCTCATGGCACTCAAATTACTCTGTACAGAAGCCTCCCCCCAGCTAGGCAGCAAGCTCCCAGCAACAGACACTGGACTTAATCATCTCCATAGCATGTTCCCAGAAGGAGAAAGGAGCTCCCAGGGAACATGTTTGTGTTGCTGTTGTTATTTTTAGTTGCCATCAAGTTGACTCTGATTCATGGCAACCTTATGCATAACAGAGCCAAGTATTGTCTGGCCCTGTACTCACTCCAACAAGGTGGGCATTAATTCAAAAAACACAAAACTATAAATGTTGGAGAGGCTGTGGAGAGATTGGAACACTTATACAGTGCTGGTGGGAATGTCAAATGGTACGGCCACTTTGGAAATCGATTTGGCACTTCCTTAAAAACCGAGAAGTAGAACGACCATAAGATCCAGCAATTCCACTCCTTGGAATATATCCTAGAGAAATAACAGCCTTTAAACGAACAGATATATGCACATCCAACTCCACTACAGCACCTTTTAAGAAAAAAAAAAAACCATAGCAAAAAGAGGGAAGCAAGCAGAGGTGCCCATCAACAGATGAATGGATGAAGAAATAATGGCATATTCAAACAATAGAATACTACACATTGATAAAGAACAGTGATGAATCATTGAAACATTTCATAACATGGAGGAATCTGGAAGGCATTATGCTGAGTGAAATTAGTCAGATGCAAAAGGACAAATATTGTACAAGACCACTATTATAAGAACTCAAGAAATAGTTTAAACAGACAATAAAATATTCTTTGATGGTTACAAGAGGGGAGAGTGAGGGAGAGTAGGAGAGCAGTATTCACTAATTAGAAAATACCTGAGAACTACTTTAGGTGACGGGACAGACAACACACAATACAGGTGAGGTCAGCACAACTGGACTAAACCAAAAACAAAGAAGTTTCCGGAATAAACTGAACACTTTGAAGGCCAGCGTAGCAGGGGTGGGGATTTGGGGACCATGGTTTCAGGGGACATCTAAGTTAATTGACGTAATACAATCTAATATGAAAACATTCTGCATCCCACTTTGCAGAGTGACGCCTGGGGTCTTAAACGCTAGCAAGTGGCCATCTAAGATGCATCAATTGGTCCCAACCTACCTGGATCAAAGGACAATGAAGAACACCAAGGACTCAAGGTAATTACGGCCCCAAGAGACAGAAAGTCCCACATAAGCCAGAGACTATATCAGCCTGAGACCAGAAGAACTAGATGGTGCCCAGCTACAACTTATGATTCCCGTGACAGGGAACACAACAGAGAACCCCTGAGGGAGCAGGAGAGCAGTGGGATGCAGACACCAAATTTTTGTAAAAAATCCAGGCTTAATGGTCTGACTGAGACTAGAAAGACCCCTGTGGTCATGGCCACCAGACCTTCTGTTAACCCAGGGCAGGAACCATTCCCAAAGCGAACTCTTCACACAGGGATTGGACTTGACAATGGGTGGGAGAAGGATGTTGCTGAGGAGTGAGCTTCTTGGATCAGGTGGACACTTGAGACTTTGGTGTCATCTCCTCCTGGAGGGGAGATGAATGGGTGGAGGGGGTTAGAAGCTGGTGAAATCGACATGAAAAGAGAGTGGATTTAGGGAGCAGGCTGTCTCATTAAGGGGAGAGCAATTGGGAGTATGTAGCAAGGTGTATATAATTTTTTGTGTGAGAGACTGACTTGATTTGTAAACTTTCATTTAAACCAAATAAAAATGATTAAAAAATAATTCTCCATCAATGCTTCACCAAATGATTTTACCATCCACTAATGATCATTGCCTGAATTGTTTTTGTTTTGTTTTCTTTTTTCCATTTGGAGTTCCCAAATCATGGTTTTCTAATTATAACATTCCTTTTTTTTTTTTTTTTTGCTTTTATTAGCTAGATGCTTCTAACAAAAGGACTTTCTCTCATCCAGTAAGGTTTTTTGGTTATACTGAAATACACTTTATACCAGAAAACAGAGTAAATTCTACCTTTAATTATCCCTTTTCAGAGTATTAATTTGGTATCTAACAACCTCCTCCTCATCCTCACTCACTCCCTACCTTCTTCCTTTCTTTCAGGATCATTAAGACCTCATGGCTTTTACATATTCAATATATTTAACTAAATACCTGCTTCCCTTGCTTTATTACAGGATCCCATCTGTCCTTGGCAGCATTCTTGATTCATGGCCCAACAAGATGTCCAACTCACCTTGTCTAGTTTCTGCTCTGTTTTTAAGTTATATTTTAAAGATGCCAATTAGTTAAACTGTCCTGGAACTGATGGCAAACTACCTTTACTAATTAATCACCAAGGGGTCTCTGAGGAATTAAAGCTCACCACTAAGACTGGCAGGAATAAAGAATAGGAATGCTAAGAAACCTAACACTTGAATAAGACAACTTTCTGAGGGTTCCACCCCCAGCCTTGCACAGCCCCTTGGGACAGCAGCAAGAAACCATCCAGGTCCTCAGTCCATTCACATCTCTTCCTCAGACTTCACTCTGATTAGGACTCTCAGATATTTGTCCCAGGGCTATCTGGCCTTATCTTCCATCCTGGGGCCTTTTTCTTTGCCTTCCCCAGCCCTAACCAGAGCCTACTGATCTTTCCCAGCACTTCCTTAATGCTTAACTCATCAGTCTTGCCACTTTCACCACGCTCAGTGCCTCCATCTAACCATGTCCTCTTCCTCTATCTTTGGCTTCCCAAAATGAAACCAACTTTAATATGAATATGATATGTATGTTTTTGAAAGTAATACATACTCATTGAAAAATACATCAGGAAACAGAAGCTATCACAGACACATCCAAACTCCCTGAGGGACTGAGTTACTGGGCTGAGGGCTAGGGGCCGTGGTCTCAGGGAACAACTAGCTCAAAAGGAATAATATAGTTTATAAAGAAAATGTTCTACTTCTGACTGTGGTGAGTAGCGTCTGAGATCTTAAAAGCCTTCAAAATCTACTGATCCCATCCCACTGGAGCAAAACAGAATGAAGAAAACAAAAGACACACGGGAAAAATTAGTCTGAAGGACTAATGGACCACAACTACCACAACCTCCACCAGATTGAGTCCAAAACAACTTGATGGTGCCTGGCTACCACCCCTGCCTGCTCTGACAGGGATCACAATAGAGGGTCCTGGACAGAGTGGAAGAAAAATGTAGAACAAAATTTGAATTCACAACAAAAACACCAGACTTGTTGGTCTTACAGAATTGAGAAACCTCAAAAGTATGGCCCCTGGACACCTTTGAACTCAGTACTGAAGTCACTTCTGAGGTTCATCCTTCAGCCAAAGATCAGACGAGTATATAACGGCAAACAATAACATACATGAAGAATGTGCTTGGAAATGTAATCATGTATACAAGACTAAATGGGCACAGTAGAACAAAAGCAAAGACAAGAAAGCAGGAAGGGATTGGAAAACTGATGAATAGAAACAGGAAGTCTGGGGGAGAGAAAGGGAGAATGTTGGCACATAGCAAGTTGGCATCCAGTGTCACAAAACAATTTGTGAATTAGTCACTCAATAGCAAATTAATTTGTTCTGTAAACTTTCACCTAAAGCATAATAATAATAATAATAATAAAACCTATTGGGTTACTTAAACAGTTACTTCAAACTGGGAAAATCTTCATGTTAAAAAAAAAATCTAGATGCAACTTATTATACGTTTGTAATTACTCAAGTTTTTCAAAAGTCCCGCAATGTTATCTAAAGATGCTGACATATTAAGACTCATCACTTCTAAGAAACAATAATTTCATATCAAATTTAAGGAAATATTGAAAATAATAATTGAGGTAAATATTTGATGCATTACGAACTACTATTTGAAAACTCGTTAATATTAAATATAATTTAATTATACAGCCTAATTTCACACTACAATCTGTAGATGGAGATTAGTTTTTATTGTATGCGATAGGAGACAATAAAATTCTCCTCAAAAAAAAAAAAACAGAAGTTAGCCCAGCACAGTTTTATCATCCAAAGACTTACCGTGCAGAATTATTTTCAATGTTTTCCACCTGGGGGGGTGATTTAACAAAAAATGAATCCACTATGCATGCATTCTGCAAATCCATTCTTCACTTGACATTATGTCATTCATAACATTCATTTAACAAATGTTTATTAAGAGCCTACTATGTGTCAGGCTTATGACAACCCTATAAGACAGAGTAGAACTCCCCATAGGGTTTCCAAGGCATGGCTGGTGGATTCGAACTGCTGAGCTTTTGGTTGGCAACCACTCCACCGCCAGGGCTCTGAGACAAAATCAACTCCATGGCAATGGTTTTTTGTTTCTTTCTTTGTTCTGATGTGTCAGGCACCGTTCTACTTGATGAACATTCCCAGGACAACAACAAAAAAAAGCAGCATGGGCTTATTTCATTCTTTTCAAGGATACACACTATTCCATGATAAAGCCTTTCCAGAGTTTGTTTAGCCAATACTTTCTGACTGAACATTTATTTGTTGTTCTTAGGCACCCTCAAGTTGGTTCCAAACAATAACAAACCCATGCTACCCATAGCGACCCATAGTGACCCCATCCTCACAACTGTTGCTATGCTTGAGCCCATTGTTCAGCCACTGCACCAGTTCATCTCATTGAGGGGCTTCCTTTTTTTGCTGACCCTCTATTTTACCAAAGCATGATGTCCTTCTCCAGGGACTGATCCCTCCTGATAACAAGTTCAAAGCATGTGAGATGTAGTCTCACCATCCTGGCTTCTAAGGAGCATTCTGCTGGTACCTCTTCCAAAACAGATTTGTTCCTTCTCTGCCAGTCCATGGTATGTATGTATAGTCAACATTCCTCACCATCACCACAATTCAAAGGCTTCAATTCGTCTTCAGTCTTCCTTGTTCATTGTCCAGCTTTCACATGCATATGAGGCAACTGGAAACACTATGGCTTGGGTCAGGCGCACCTTAGTCTTCAAGGTGACATCTTTGCTTTCCAGCACTTTAAAGAGCTCTTTTGCAGCCACTTTGCCCAGTGCAATGCATCTTGTGATTTCTTGACTGCAGCTTCCACGTGTGTTAATTCTGGATCCAAGGAAAATGAAATCCTTGATGCCCTCAATCTTTTCTCCCTTAATCATGCTGTTGCTTACTGGTCCAGTTGTGAGGACTTTTGTTTTCTTTATGTTGAGCTGAAATCCATATGAAATGCTGTGGTCTTTGATCTTCATCACTAAGTGCTTCAAGTTCTCTTCACTTTCAGCAAGCAAGGTTGTATCATCTGTATAATGCAGGTTGTTAATGAGCCTTCCTCTGTCTTAGTCATCTAGTGCTGCTATAACAGAAATACCACATCCGGATGGCTTTAACAAAGAGAAGTTTATTCTCTCACAGTCCAGTAATCTAAAAGTTCAAATTCAGGACACCAGCTCCAGGAGAAAGCTTTCTCTCTCTCTGTTGGCTCTGAAAGAAGGTCCTTGTGATGCATCAGCCTTCCTTTGATCTGGGAGCATCTCAGCGCACGAACCTAAGGTCCAAGGGATGTGCTCTGCTCCCAGTGCTGCGTTCTTGGTGGTATGCCTTTACCGTCTCTCTGCTTGCTTCTCTCTTTTATATCTCAAAAGAGATTGGTTTAAGACGCTACCTAATCTTGTAGGCCTCATCAACATAACTGCAGCTAATCCATCTTATTACACCATAGTGTTAGGATTTACAACACAGAGAGAAATCACATCAGAAGATAAAATGGTAGACAATGGTAACAATCATACAAGGGAATCATGACCTAACCAGGTTGAGAGATATTTTGGGGAGACACAATCCAGTCCATGCCATCCTCCCATCCGGATGTCCCATCCTTCTTCATACAGTCCAGCTTCTCGGATTATTTCCTCGGCATACAGATTGAACAGGCATGCTGAAAGGATAACCCTGGTACACACCCTTCCTGACTTTAAACCATGTCATATCACCTTGTTCTGTCCTAATGACTGCCTCTTGATCCATGTACAGATTCCTCATGGGCAATTTTAAATATTCCTGAATTGCCATTCTCCGCAATGTTATCCATAATTTGTTCTGATCCACAGAGTCGAATGCCTTAGTGTAGGCAATAAAACACAGGTAAACATCTTTCTGGTATTCTCTGCTTTCAGCCAGGACCCATATGACATCAACAACGATATCCCTGGTTCCACGTCCTCTTCTAATCACAGCTTGAATTTCTTGCAGTTTCCTGTTGATATACTTCTCTGCAGCCACTTTTCAATGACCTCCAGCAAAATATTGCTTACATGTGATATTAAAGATGTTGTTCAATACTTTCCACATTCAGTTGGATCACCTCTCTTGCTAATAGGCATAAATATGGGTATCTTCCAGTTGATTGCCCAGGTAGCTTAAGTCCGGATTTCTTGGCATAGATGAGTGAGCAGTTGCAGCACTGTGTCCATTTGTTGAAACATCTCAATTGATCTTCGGTCAGTTCCTGGAGCCTTGTTTTTGGCCAATCACTTCAGTGCAGCTTGGACTTCTTCCTTCAGTAGCCTGGGTTCCTGATCATATGCTACCTCCTGAAATGGGTGAACACTGACCAATTCTTTTTAGTATACAGACTCTGTGTATTCCTTCCACCTTCTTTGTATGCTTTCTGTATCATTTTAGTATATTCCCCCTACAGTCCTTGAGTATTGCAACTCAATACTTGAATTTTTCTTCAGTTCTTTCAACTCAAGAAATCCTGACCATGTCCTTCCCCTTTGGTTTGCTATCTCCAGCTCTGTGCACATGCCAGCATAATACTTTACATTATTTTTTCCAGCACCCTTTGAAATCTTCTGTTCAGCTCGAACAATTATTTCCTGATTATTTTTATTAGAATAAGAAAATTCTGCAATAAAATCCTTTTGTTGTTTCCATATCTTTGTAAACACCAGAGGAGAAATGGCTAGGAAAATGGTTGTTCAAAAAGAAGGATCATCTTAAGCACAAAGAGCTCTAAGCCCCAGTGCCTCAAGGCAAGAAGAAAGGACTCCTACAAAGGATTGTCTACTGATGTGAGCCAGAGATGGGAAGCAGGAGGCAGAGTGGGTGGTAGGAGAAAGGCAGGAGCATTCAGTGCCTCAAACAAAGTATTCCCCAACAGGTCATCCTTATGCCTCTGGGCAAGAGGTAATGGCATCTCGTGTGAACACAGGATTCTTTAGTTCTTCTTGGAGTGGCAACATCTCCCTGAAAAGCAACTATGACCTGAGTTTGGGAGAATTGGTAGCTATCCAAGATGATCTCGAAACCAATACAATAACAACAAAAAAAGTAATAATAACAGAAATAGTTACCAATTGCTTTTGAGTGAAAGACTTCATGCAGCAGCAACGGCATAAACAACACCCTGAAAAAAAGGGGCTGATTCCAAAACCCAGATTCTTAAACACTACTCTGTATTGCCCTTTTCTCACCAGTCTAAACAGTAACATTAGGTTCCCATCGAATTCCTTGGAATTCCCTGAAAATTAAAACACAGGTGTGGTATAATGAATTAATTAATATGCCCCTTCTAGCTGTGGTCTATGTGACTCACATGCAATGATGGAGTGTGACTATGCAAATCAGATATATGGATCATATGATGGTTACAGTTATGTGCCCACATGGCTAGGCCACGATTCCCAGTATTATATGTTTCTCCTCCATTTTGTGTGTCATGGGTCCTGAGCTCTAATGTTGATGAGGCAGAATTGGTGTAGGGTGTACCTTGAAATGCAGCCTTGCAGGAGAGCTTGACTCAAGTCCCACCTTTACTCAAGTTATGCCCTTCCCTGCAGTGTGGACTGCATGTAAGGTATATGTGTAGATGACATGGCAGAATTCTCTCTCTCTGCATCTGAATCCCAAATCTAGTTCATGATCAATTGACCTCCAGTTCTTGGGACTTGAGCCACAGGCCTGCTGTCTGACCTACTATTTATGGGTTCACAGACCTCCACAGCCCCATCGGTCAGCAGCTTATCAACTGACCTGATTGTGCAACCTTGTGAGCCAGCAGCCTGTGGTCTGAACTGCCAGTTGGGGTTCATCAGCACCAGTAGTCACTTGTGTCAGGAGAAGCTTCCACCGAACTCAGATTTGGGACTTGCCAGCCTCTACAAATTCGTGAGCCCTTTCTTTTATAGAGACATTGCAGTGAATTACAGAACCCAAAGAAGGGAGACAGAGTGCTGAAGGGAGAGGGATTAGTTGATGTTAGAGATGATGGAGTGGTACAGCAGTTTGGAAAAGTTGGACATTTAGGACATCTTCAACCTCTGCGTCATAGGATCCAGCTCAATGCTGATCCTTTTCAAAGAAATTTTTGTTGAACTGTCTAATTAAAATTTTGAGCTCAGGGATGTGGCTGAGTTCACTGTCCCATTTGCCTCGTTCACAGCTGAGCCATGGACTTGACAATAACTCCTCTGAAAATTAACTCAATTTAACCCCAAGCTCTCCTCCCCTAGTGAATAGGGAAGACTGCAAGTGCCTCTGACACCTGTCAGAATATTTACAGACCAACACACATGAGTTATATGCCAGTTCCAAAGGTCCTGGCTTTGAGAAGCTCACATCTCAGGGTGGAGGCAAACAAACAAACAAAAACAGAAAAACGAATACAGATTGTTGAGTCCTAAAGCCAGTGTGAGCAGAAGGTATAAAGTGAACACAGCTTGTGGAGGGAAGCTCAGCACTGAAGCTAGAAGGATTAGTAAGAGAGAGGGAAGTTCAAAATCTAGAGGCCTTGCTCTGGCAGTGAGTTGTCTAACGTTCCAGCCTCATGTCAGCCGTGCTGCTCAGAACTGAAACAACAATTGTGGGTCCATGCACAAAAAGGAGATTTTAAAGGTTGTGTGTCAACTTGGTTGGGCCATGGTTCTCAGTCGTTTGACAGTTATGTAATGATATAGCCTGCCAATTATGTAATGATGTAATTTGACAGTGATGTAATTATGCAGGTATCTTCCGTTTTGTAATATGATGTAACCACCTCCATGATGGGATCTGACGTGATCAGCCAATCAGTTGTAAGACAAGTTTCCTCAGGATGTGCCCTACATCCAATGTATATGGACATTTGGCAAGGCTCTCTGGCTTTTGCTCTCTCTGGATCCTGCATCGCACTCATCATCATCTGACTTCTGGGTCTTGGCACACGAGCTAGCAGGCTACCACACTGCATGCTGATCTTGGGATTTATCAGCCTCCAAAGCCTGTAAGTCAGCAGCCTGCTGTCTTACATCCACATCTTGGATTTGTCAGTCCTTGCAGCTACATGAGACAGAAGAAGCTTCCAGCATGATGCCTAACCCAAGATTTGCAGCCTCTACACATGCATGAGCCATTTCCTTGACATAAATCTCCCTCTCTATCTATATATATATGTAAATAAATAGAGATATAGATATATACTTACACAGAGAGATACATACCTGCTTCATGGTTTTCCTTCTCTAAGGAACCCAGGCTAATATATTTCATACCAAGAGTGGTTCTAGGGAAAGAAAATTAAAAGGATGAGTTTTCTAAACCGGCTCTCAAGCCTGTTTAGTCTTAAAGATGTTGATGACCCTGCTTCCAGTAGTAAAGAGGGCATTGCTGATCCGTGGCACGAGGTGGCAATAGAAATACGCAAAATACCACGACCCATAGATGAAGTATTGGTGAGACGCAAAGCTCAATATGATTGTATGTTTCATACTTTTCTACATTTTTCTCAAAATGAGAAGTGTAAGGAAGCTGGTTTGTTGGTCATACTTTTGCTAGACAAAGTGGTAAAAGAAAGAGGTGAGCTCAGAACTTCAGAGTCAAAGCTCAAGTGCCACACAAATGACCTCAAAGTTGCCACTTGTGCCCTGAAAGAAAACCTTATTCTTGTGCCCAAAACAAACCCAGAATCTAATAAGAGTGGCTGAATTACAACGCCAATTGAATTCCCAACCTCTAATGGTTTCTGAAGTTAAAGTGAGAGTATGGGTAGGGAAGATATAGGATCCTTAAACGCGGGATGGGGACATATCCGTAGGTAATCAGGAAGCTGTGGATACTGAGCCCCAAAATTCTGTTGAATCACTCCTGCCAACAGAACCATTCCTCTCACTCCCATCTGAATAGATTACTGCATCTTTGTCTGCTGAGTCACAGGCTCCAGTCAAATCATTAGCCTCTCCACCCCCATCTGATGCGATTAACCCAGCTGTGTCTGAAGAGCCTCTGTCTAAGATATTGCCTGGCACTGCATCTGACTCATTGCTTAGGGCATAACCTAAGACAGAAGCCTTACAGGACATTGCTGAATGTTCTCAGAACACATCCCCAACACCCATTTTTGCTTTCAGACCTATAACTAGATGAAAGTCCCAGGGAGTCCCAAAAGGTGAAGTACAAATTGTGACCCAGGAAGAGGTACTCTACATTCCCAAATAACTGCTTGGCTTTTCTAATACGTACAGAAATGGGAATATGTGTGAGAAAGGCTTTTGAAGGAGAATAGTACAAGGAACATAAAGTTGGATCAGTCTGAGATTATTGCTAAGGGCCCACTAAACTCAGATTCTTAATTCAGTGTTTCAGCTCAAGAGGTTAGAAAATAATCTAATAGCTTATTTGGTTGGTTCATTGAAGCATGGGTTCCATGGTGGCCTATACTAAATCAAGTTGAAGCACCAGAGCCGCCTAGGTATACTACAGAAGAAGGTGTCCAAAGCCTTAGAGGAATGGTAGAGTGGACCCACAGACCCACCTTGGAGGGCCCAGAGGACACACCTTTACCACAACAGTGGGGAACACATTTGCGAAGGGAGCTCCACCACCCTTAAGGCCTGCTGTGATTGCTATTTTACATAAGCTAGACTTGACATTGGGAACTTTCCTAACTGAATTAAGACACCTAAATACTGTGCAGCTGATTGGACCCTGTGGTGGTAGAGGCCAAGTGGTAGCACTCAGTCAACAAAGACAAGGTGGGCTTGGTTACCATAATGGCCAGTGGAGTCAAAGCAGTAATCAGAACAGTCTGACTCATATGGACTTATGGAGTTGGAACTTAGTCATGGTGCCCCTAGGAGTCGAATAGATGGGAAATCTACTAAGTATTACTTGATCTGTACAAGTAGAAGAATTCTAGGTTAAAGGAACAGCAGCCTAACTCAAATTGCCAGAATAGAGAGTCACGGCACTTCAATCAGTTCCCAGACTTGACGGAGTTTACAGGCCCAAAATCCACTGGATGAAAAGGAAGCCATGTCCCTTGATGAAGGATCCCACTGCATCAACAAAAACTATACAGTTAATCTTTCTGCCAGCCTTCCCCCAAAGAGATCTACAGCCTTTTACGACACTGACTGTTCACTGGGGAAAAGGAAATAATCAGAATTTCTGGGTATTACCAGAGAGTGGCTCTGAACTGACACTAATTTCAGGAGACTCAAAATGACACCGTGGCCCACCAGTCAGAGTGAGGGCATAGGGAGATCAAGTTCTTAATGGAGTCTTAACTCAGGCTCACATTACACTGGGTCCCCAAATCCATTCTGTACTGATTTCTCCAGATCCCAAATGCATAACTGGAAAAGATACACTCAATAACACTCAGTACCACCACATTGGATCCCTGAAGTGGACTAAGGCTATTATGGTAGGAAAAGCCAAATGGAAGCCATTAGAACTACCCTTACCTAAGAAAATAGGAAGCCAAAAGCAGTACCATATTCATGAAGGGATTGCAGACATTACTGCCACTATCAAGGACTTCAAGGATGCACAGGTGGTGATTCTTACCAATTTCCTATTCAACTAACCTATTTGGCCTGTGCAAAAAATAGATGGATCTTGGAAAAGAAGAGTGCATCATCATAAACTTAACCAGGTTGTGACCATAATTGCAACTGCTGTTTCAGATGTGGTTTCATTGCTTGAGCAAATGAATACATTTCCTGGTACCTTGTATGCAGTTAGTGATCTGGCCAATGCATTTTTCTCAATTCTGGTTGATGAGTGCACACCAGAAGCAGTTTGACTTCAGCTAGTAAGGCCAGCAGTACATCTTCACTGTCCTGGATCAGAGGTAGATCAACTCCCCAGCCCTATGCCATAATTGAATCCGCAGGGAACTTGATCACCTTTATTTTCCACAAGATGTCACACTGTTCCATTAAATTGATGAGATTATGCTGATTGGACCTAGTAAAGAAGCAGTGTCAATGACTCTGGACTTATAGGTAAAACAGTTGAGTGCTAGAAGGTGGGAATTAATTCAACAAAAATTTAGGCACCTTCCACCTCTGCGAAATATCTAGGGGTCTTGTGGTGTGGGGCATGTTGAGACCTTTCTTCTAAAATGGAAATAAGTTCTTGCATCTGGCACCTCCCACAACTAAAAAGGATGCACAACGACTTGTGAATCTCTTTGCATTTTGGAGGCAACATATCCCTTAGCTAGGTGTGTTACTCTGGCCTATGTATCAAGTGACTTGAAAACTGTTAGTTTGAATTTGGGCCCAGGACAACAGAAGGATCTTCAACAGCTTCAGGCACCTCTGCAAGCTGCTCTGCCACTTGGGCCATATAATCCAGTTGATCCAATGGTATTTGAAATATCAGTGGCAGATAGAGATGTTGTTTGGAGTCTTTGACAAGCCACTATTGGTGAATCACAGTGTAAACCCTTAGGATGTTAGAGCAAAACCCTGTCACCCTCTGAAGATAACTACTCTCCTTTTCGAAACAGCTTTTGGCTTCTTACTGAGCCTTAGTAGAGACTGAACGCTTAACCGTGCTTGGCCATAGACCACCAAGTAACCATGTGGCCTGAGGTGCCCATCAGGAACTGAGTGTTGTCTGACTGACAGAACCATAAAGTCAGACGTGCACAGCAGCACTCCGTCATTAAACGGAAGTGTTATATATGAGACTGGGCCCAAGCAGAGCCCGAAGGTACAAGTAAGTTGAATGAGGAAGTGGCCCAAATGCCTAGGGTCTCAACTCCTGTCACATTACCTACCCTCTCACAGTATGCAACTAAGCCCTCATGGAGAGTTCCTTACGACCAGGTGACAGAGGAACAGAACAATCATGCCTGGATTACAGATGGTTCTGCACGATATGCAGGCACCACCCAAAAAGGGACAGTGACAGCACTATAGGCCCTTTCTTCCTGAAGGTCAGTGGTGAAGGACAATTCTCCCAATGGGCAGAACATCAAGCAGTGCACCAGGCACTTCATTTTGTTTGGAAGAGAAATGGCCAGATGTGTTATTCTGTACTGATTCACAAACTGTGGCCAGTGGTTTGGCTCATCAGTCAGGGACTTGGGAGGAACTTGATTGGAAAGTAGGAGATAAGGAGGTACAGGGAAGAAGTATGTGGATAAACCTCTCCGAATGGACCGAAGAAGAGAATATATTTTTTTCCGATGTGAATGTTCAGCCCCTACTGCTACGTGAGCCAGGAGAAGTATCCAACCTGACACCTGACCCACAGGCTGGGGTCTTGCCAGCCTCCTACAGTGACGTGAGCCATTTCCTTGAGATAAATCTCTCTCTCTCTTTTTGTCTCTCTCTCTGTCTCCTTGCTAGCCCCGTGGTTAAGAGCTACGGCAGCTAGCCAAAAGGCCGGCAGGTCAAATCCACCAGCCATTCCTTGGAAATACTATTGGAAAGTTCTATTCCATCCTATAGGGCCACTATGACTTGGAATCAACTCAACAGCAACAGGTTTACTTCTCTAGAGAACCCAGCCTAAGACACCATCCAGGTTCCAATGCCTACCTTTGCAAGAATCCATTTTCGTGATTCTATGGATGATCCCAACAGCTCTTTGGACTCTTGATTACCCTGAAGCAGGGTTCTGACCTACCAGGGTTTATAAATATTCTGACAGGTGCCAGAGCCACTTTGCAGTCTGCCATTATCAGTAGGGCAGAAGAACTTGGGGGTTCAATTCAATCAATTTTCAGAGGAGTTTTGTGTCAACAAATGTTTATAAACACATACTCTGTGCCAGGTATACTGCCAGGTGTTGAGGATTCAGGGGTGCAAACAGTCTCTGCCCTCTACAAACTCATATTATACAAGAGATCAGATAAATGAAGTAGGTGTTGTGGATGCTAGAAAGAAAAATCAGCATAACATACAATAGAGACAGAAAAGGGAATTTATCACATCCTTGGTGTCACCTCTGAGTACAATCACTACCGAGAAGATGGCACTTAAACTCAGAATTAAGACAAGATGTTCCAAGGCAGGCAAGACTAAGAAAGAAGTTTCAGGCAGAGGAAACAGAGACAGCAAATGTAGTGATAGCAGGAAACAACATCGAGTGTTGTGGGGATTTGCAAGTACTTGGATCTATACCCAGAGCATAACTGTTAGGAGGAGTTTAGAGAAAAATGCAGTCAAGTAGGCAGGCAGAAGACCAACTTCAGGGTCATGGCACAAAAATAATCAACAAGGGTCAACACCCTGGGTAGCAGAAGAGAGGAGGCAAAAGTTGAGAATGATTCTAGACTGGGATGTTGCAAGACAGGTGTGTGTAAAGACAAGATAAAAACCAAGTTGAATCGTGGTGGTGAATCATGTAGGGTAGGCTGAAGGAAGGAGGTTACACCAGCCAAGGTTGACAGGAAAAGAGAAGAAGAAGAGGCTTAGCGACCCAAGCTTCTGATTAGTTTGAAAAGTAGGGGAAATGAAAGCAAGGGAGAGAAGGAGCAGCAAGGCTAAGCAGAGGTAGGTGGAAAGGAGAATATCAGAAAGGAGTACTGCCAAATTCTGACAAAGCCCAGAGTGGAAGGGGACCCCAAGTAAAGAGGAGGAACTGGTGAGGAGGGACTTGTTAGTTAATTAGTAAAGGATTATTATCTTCTCCCAAGCATATCCCGTGGGTGGGATAGAAAAGGAAACAGCAGGTCAGGTTGAAAGATGGGTGTGACCAGTAGGTTAATAGGCAACTGTAACCAAGCAGATAGGAGTGAAGGACCGCGATGGAATGAACCTCAAGGAGGAGGTGTAGGGGACATGGCCTGGAAGTGATACTGGGGATGGAAGTGATTACTGACCCCTCCTGCCTCCTGTCTCTTTCAGGCTTGAGTAAGTTGAGAATGAGCAGCCCCCTGCCTTCCCAGGGAAGAAGCCACAAGGGGATTGGTGTCCTCCAGAGAGCCAGGGCTGGGAAGGCAGCCCCTGTGCCATGTTGGTTTCTGAGTCCTAAGTGCCCAGCAGTGTGTGACCCCAAGTAGAGGATCCCACACTGGGAGTTTGTTTCTCCCTCTCCACTTTATCTGGCCAAAATGTTAGTTTATTTTTCAAGTATCACACTGAAAGAAGACTCCTCCAGCACCCATAAGGGAACACATAACTACTGTGGACCTTAACGAGCCCTATTCTTTCACCTGCTTCCTCTGGGACTTCCTCACTGGACAACAAGCTCTTCAGATCTGCACTTCTGTCTCCACAGTGCCCATGTCTCACACTGCAGTGAGGAGAGACACCTCAGAGCAGAAGCTCCCTCTCATTCACACACACACATGCATAAACACACACAAACGCACACACACATACTGCAGGTTAACACATCACATACAAGCCGAAAAAAATCATATCCATAGACTTCTGCAGGCAGAGCTGGTTCTCAGGACCCTGCTGTCTCTCCCCATTCATGACAATGACCCATAAAGGACATGCCCAGTGGCCCTCAGGGTCACGGAAAGGCATGACTTTGGTCGAGGATGTACTTTTGACTTCAGAGGAGAGATCCAACTCCTCTATGGTCCTTAGAAGCAACTGCAGTGAAGGGCTAGGAAATAAAGCATCTGCTCCTCCTCCCTGTTCTTTCCTAAACAGCCAGGTGCGTGATGGATACCTCAGTGCCACCCCAGAGATGCCCCAGCCCCTACACACTTACGCACATACAGGCACCACTTGGGAGACAAAGAGACATGCCAGGATCCCAGCTCTATCCCAGGAGAAAAAAGAGCATGTGCCATACTAGCAGGGCCCTCCTGTGATACCAGCAGTTGGGCTACATTGGGGCCCTGAGGAGCAGAAGTGGGCCTGGGATAAGACCAGGAAGTCATCTCTGCACTAAATGTCAACTTTAGTGTCAACACTAAATGTTGACCACCCCCCCTTTTGGAGAGTCTACAAAGCCGAGAGTCAGTATTTGTCCATTTGTCCACTAATACCACCAAAAGAGAAGGAAGGAGTAATGCAAGTATCAGGTGCAAGGAGATATTTATTGTTTTGGGGGTCTCTGCAGGCCTCTAGGCTGGACTGGCCTGGAATCACTGGCATCCCCCGGAACAGGGCGGGGCACCATGGCTCTGTTTGTGGTAGTCAGTGGCTATGTCTCCCACTACAGAGAGAAACTCGGAAAAGTCAATCTTCTTATCCTTATTCTTGTCTTTTTTCTCAAAGACATTGCATAAGTAATCTTTGCCCCTTCTTTCCTGTGGGGTAAAAACACATACAAACAAACATAAATACATTATCCAGGGAGAAGAGGAGAACAGAGACAGAAGAAGAGACAACACCTAGGGCTGAACCAAAGGTGTGGTTGGTCAGGTGATGCTATGGAGATGGACAGATGGGGTTAAGCAAAGTCAAGCCCTGACTCATCACTGGAGATTTCTGGTCAAAAATAGCAACTTCAATGGGGAGTACACTGTTAAATGACAAGGGGACTCAGGCTCATCCACCACCTCCCCTTCAGGTGCACTGTCTTCATTCTTCCCCCACGGGACCATTACAGCCCAGCCAGTTACTCTCCTCATTCTCTAATGCTCTTCACACTTAAATTCTTTCCCATCAAAGCCTATTGGTTTGGCCCCATTCATTCTGTTCCTTAGTCTCAATCTGTGCTAATGATTCCTTCTAACAGTTAGATGAAATTAAGACTATGAATGTGCTTTGCCCATGCAAAAGATGGTGGCCATGACTTTGGGTTCATGATTCCCACCGTGTTACCTCTCCTTCCACGGGCAGTGGGAGTTCAGTGGTAGAATTCCCCCAGTGGTAGAATTCCCACCTTCCAAACAGGAGGCCCGAGTTCAATTCCTCGCCAAAGTACCTTGGTGCACAGCCACCACTCACCTGCCAGTGGAGGCTTGCATGTTGCTATGATGCTGAAAAGCACCTAACAATAACCCCTTCTCTCAGAAAAATGTGAAGAAGAGCCTTTAAGAGGCAACCTTTTAACCCAAGGCAACCAGACCCTTGGGGGGACTCTCAGTGACCAGTGGGAGGGCACATGCTTTAGTCTAGTCACTGGTTTTCAAATCATAACACTTTCTTGAGTCTCTAATATGTCCACGACTTTTTCTCTTTTTCAAAGCATTTTCACATAAATCATTTCATTTCAACAACGCCAACATAGGAAATTAAGTTCTTTTATCTCCTTTTGAAGATGAGAAAACTAAGGATCACATTGTGGGTGATTTGTCCAGATTCACACAGCAACAGAGCCCCAGTGGCAGGACAGGTACCCAGGAGAAAAAAGAGAATGACTCTTTGTTCTGAGCTCCTAGAATCTTCCATTCTGCCTCCACATGGGACTGGACCTGCCTCGGGTTAAATGTAGAGGTAAAATGAGGAGAGTAGAGGTGTGGAGAGTTATCCAGGGAAGGGCCAGACTCCAGAGCAGCCAATCATAAACAGTGTATCCACATAGCAGTGGGGTCCACGTATATGCCAAAGCCCATGGACCCCATCCATCCACCGTATCCCCTCCCTCTACACATAACACAGCCTCTTCCTGCCCCAGACGAGCCAGACCCCTACTCACACAGTCATTGAGGAAGTTGGGGAAGTTCTCCTTCAGTAGCTTCAGCAGGTTTTCCCTGTTGATCTTATCGTCATACCCGGTGTATCGATGAAATAGTTCAACCAAGCTCAGGACCAAATTCTCAGATGAAGTGGGGCATATCTTGACTTTCTCAGCTGCAATGTTGCTCATCTTGCCTTTTATTCCAAGACAAGAGTCTACAGAAAAGAAATCAATGAGAATGACCTGGGTGGAAGAGAGTTTGAAGGACAAGGACAAGGAGTGAGTGAGGGCTGAGCTCAAAAGGAACCTGTCTTTCTCAAATGGTGAGGTAAACTGGTCTCAGGGAGGGGAGAGTGGAACCAAGTCTTGGGTCTTGAGACCATTCCTGGGGGAGTCTGGGATGAGTGGGAGTGGAACAGTGGAGATGAAGGCTGTGTTAGTCAGGGGCAGAGGCTGAGTTGCTGGCGGTGGGTATGCAACTTCTTCTGGCTCATCCGGTTGGAAGCGAGATCACAAAGGGAAACATGAAATCCCAAGGCAAGACATTCCCATCAAGCATAGCGTTTTGTCTACCCCACTCTCCCCACTTCCACCTAGGAAATCACCAAGGACCGCCAGCTGAGCAATCAGGTCTAGAATCCTGGGTTTCTGGATATCTGACACAGCGGTAGACCTCCCACCTTCCAAACAGGACGACCAAGTTGAATTCCGCACCAATGTACCTCGCTGACAACCACCACCGATTCTGACCCCTCCACCCTCCAAGATCTTCCCAGAAGTTATTTTGGAAGACCTTGTGCCCAAAAAGCACACCGAAACCAGGGAATAAAGAAAACCAAGGGCTACAGGAGGAACATATTTTTTACCTGACAGTTCTCAGAAAAGCACCTAATACTGAGAAAAGAGGAATAACAGGATCATCTAGCCCAGCCAGCCCCCCAATGAGACCGGTGGAGAAGAAGGGATATGGGATTTGCCAGGAAAACCACAAGGTCCCACTCTATTAGTTGCAGAACCCACGCATACTGACTCCCAGGCCAGGTTAGCATTCCCCCACAGCTGCAGGCAGCAGACCAAGTGGGCACCAGGCATGACTCCTAGGAAAGAATAGAGACAGGTACAGACTTACTGGATCTGAGGAAGATCACGGAGGAGAGAATTAGTGAGATTGTGCATCTAGGCACAAAGCAGGCCCTTTATACAGCTCAGCCTGGGATCTTCCCAGAGGCTGGGTGCCCTGTGGCAGTCTTCATTAGTTTCTCCAAACATTGCACCACTTTGGGTGGGGAGACACACCGAAGAAGCTATACTCAAAACTTCCTTCTAGATATGTTGGGTCTCCAGTGCCTATCATTATCAGGGCACATCACCACAATTCTGCCCAGACTAGGCTCCTGGCCAGTGGGAGGAGGTCCCATGCAAGAGAGGTGTGGACAGAGTTGAGTACATTGCCATATCTCAAGGATGATGGAATCTAGGGATCTTGGAGGAAAGAAACACCTATTTGTTCATTCAGTCATTCCACAACATTTTATCAATGGCTAGTAATAACTGCCTCCTTTACCAAGCACAGTAAAGAGCCATGCAGTGTGTTACCATTTTATGTACATTGCCTCAGAGTCCCATGAGAGCCCTGTGAGTTCACATAAGGCTCTCTACCACTGTGAGGTAGGTATTTTCCCTTCTTACAGATGAGCAAATTGGGACCGAGGCTGTGTTTCTCAAGGTTACTCAGATAGAATATGATAAAGTCAGGATTCAAACCCAGATCTCTCAGACTTCAAAGCCCTCTCCTAATAACACTGCCATCTTGGTGAGCCCCTGATGGTGTTACTGTCTGGGCTGGGCAAGGGGTCACACCATTTCCTGCCCTGCAGGAGCCCACACTCACCAGAACAGGTAACCCTGCACAGAATAATCCCACAGGTACCTCCACCCAGGAAAATGTGGGCTCCCGGGCCACGGCAACAGTGAGTGGGGCCCCTGTGATTCTCAAAGTCTTGTTTGTCACACTGTTCAGGATAAGAGCCCCTCTGTGAGAGCTGTCTGTGGCCACCATTCCGGGGGAAAAAAACCTTTTCCATCAGGGAAGCTCACTATCTTTTAAGAAACACCTTCACTGACATCATCTTGCCAGATCCTCACAGGAATGCCCAGAGGGAGACTGCGATTACTGACAGAGGAAGGACTGACACTCAGTCAAAGATGGTCAGTTAGACACTTCAGTATCATCTCACCACACAGCCCGTGGGGACCCCGGGGCTATGCCAGGAACCACTGTCGAGATCCAAATTCAGCTGTGTGGTCAGCACAGTAGTCACTCTCTCAATCTCTCCTATTTGGAGACTGAAAGTGGAAAGTCACATTTTTGAGGTTCTTTTGCATCCAGGACCCAGATATGATTAGGTTGAGAATCTCCAGAAAGATTTAGAAGGTGCAGCCGAGAGAGCTACAAAGCCAGCTCCAACACAGGTAAGTGTCCACAGAAGCTGTACCCTAAGTGACACTGTCCAATCATCTGCTTTGTGGCAATGGGAGCTGTGATGGTGCCATGGTGGTAGCTGTCCTACAACCAGTTTTCTAAATTCTGGATCACAGCCGAGAAGGTTCACCTTACAAGCAACAGTTCTGTAGTGGCTCTTTAACTTCCTCTCCTCCAGCCCTCCAAAGAGTTATAAGCCCTTGAAACTCTTTGTTAGTTGTGTTTCTGCTTAAAATATAGGGAGTGAACCCTCAGGCACAAGAAGAAAGCAAATAATAAAAATTAGAGAAGAATTAAATGAATTCGTGAACAGAAAAACAATTGAAAGAGATAACAAGACCAAAAGCTGGTTCTTTGAAAACATTGACAAAACTGATAAACCATTGGCCAGACTGACAAAAGAAAAACAAGAGATAAACCAAATAACCTGAATAAGAAATGAGATGGCCAATATCACAGCAGACCCAACTGAAATTAAATGAATGATATCAAATTACTATGAAAAATTATACTCCAACAAATTTGAAAACCTAGAAGAAATGGATGAATTCCTAGAAACATACTACGTACCTGAGCTAACAGAAACAGAGGTAGAACAACTAAATAGACCCATAACAAAAAGAAGAAATTGAAAAAGAAATTTAAAAACTCAAAACAAACAAAAAAAAAACCCTGGCCGTGATGGCTTCACTGCAGATTTCTACCAAACTTTCAGAGAAGAATTCACATCACTACTACTAAAGGCATTTTAGAGCATAGAAAAGGATGGATACTTAAAAACTCATTCTAGGAAGCCAGCATATCCCTGATACCAAAACCAGGTAAAGACCACAAAAAAGAAAATTACAGACCTATATCCCTCATGAACTTACATGCAAAAATCCTCACAAAATTCTAACCAATAGAATTCAACAACATATCAAAAAAATAATTCACCATAACCAAGTGGGATTCAAATCAGGTATGCAGAGATGGTCCAACATTAGAAAAACAATTTATGTAATTCCTCATATAAATAACACAAAAGAACCACATGATTTTATCAATTGATGCAGAAAAGGCATTTGACAAAGTTCAAAATGTATTCATGATAAAAACCCTTGGCAAAAGAGAAATAGAAGGAAAATTCCTCAACATAATAAAGGGCACTTATACAAAGCAAATAGGCAACATCATCCTAAATGGAGAGATTGTGAAAACATTCACCTTGAGAATGGGAACCAGACAAGGTTGCCCTTTATCACCACTCTTATTCAACATTGTACTGGAGTTCAAGACAGAAAAATTAAGCTAGGTAAAGAAATAAAGGTCATCCAGATTGGCAAGAAAGAAGTAAAAGTATCTCTGTTTGCAGAGGACATGATCTTATATGCAGAAAACCCTAAAGAATCCTCAAGGAAGCTACTGAAACTAATAGAAGAGTTCAGCAGAGTATCACGATACAAGATAAACATACAAAAATCAGTTGGATTCCTCTACACCAACAAAAAGAACATTGAGGAGGAAATCACCAAATCAATACAATTTATAGTAGCCCCCAAGAAGATAAAATACTTAGGAATAAATCTTACCAGAGATGTAAAAGACCTAATGAAGAAAACTACAAGACTCTACTGCACGAAACTAGAAAAAAACCTACATAAGGGGAAAACATACTCTGCTCATGGATAGAAAGACTTAACATTGTAAAAATGTCTATGCTACCGAGAGCCATCTATAGATACAATGCAATTCTTATCCAAATTCCAAAGATATTTTTTAAAGAAACAGAGAAACAAATCACCAACTTCATAGGGAAGGGAAAGAGGTCCTGGATAAGTAAAGCAATACTGAAAAAGAACAAGAAAGTGGGAGGCCTCACTCTACCTGATTTTAGAACCTAAAATACTGCCACAGTAGTCAAAATAGCCTGGTACTGGTACAACAACAGATATATAGACCAATGGAGCAGAATTGAGAATCCAGACATAAATCGGCCCACATATGAGAAGCTGATATTTGACCAAGGCCCAAAGTCAGCTGATTAGGGAAAAGGCAGTCTTTTTAACAAGTGATGCTGGCATAACTGGATATCTATCTGCAAAAAAATGAAACAAGAACCATACCTCACACCATGCACAAAAAAGGACTCAAAATGGACCAAAGACCAAAATATAAAATCTAAAACACTAAAGATCAGGGAAGAAAAAATAGGCACAAACCTAGGAGCTCTAATACATGGCATAAACAGTACACAAAACTTTAAAAAAACAATGCAGCAGAATACCTAGAACACTGGGAGGTCCTAAAAATCAAACACCTATGTTCATTCAAAGACTTCACCAAAAGGGTTAAAAGGCTACCAACGACTGGGAAGAAGTTTTTAGCTATGACATTTCTGATCAGCGCCTGATCTCTAAAGTCTACACGATACTGCAAAAACTCAACTACAAAAAGACAAATAACCCAATTAATAAATGGGCGAAAGATATGAACAGACACTTCACTAAAGAAAGCCTTCAGGTAGCTAACAGATACATGAGGAAATGCTAATTATCGTTAGCCCCTCTAAAGTGCAGATCAAAACTACAATGAGATTCCATCTCACTCCAACAAGGTTGGCATTAATCCAAAAAACACAAAATAATAAATGTTGGAGAGGCTGTGGAGAGATTGGAACACTTCTACACTGCTGGTGGGAATGTCAAATGTAACAACCACTTTGGAAATGGCTCCTTTTTTTTTTTAAAACAGCTAGAAATAGAACTACCGCACGATCCAGCAATTCCACTCCTTGGAATATATCCTAGAGAAATAAGAGCCTGTACACGAGAGGATATATGCACACTCATGTTCACTGCAGCACTGTTTACAGTACCAAAAGGATGGAAGCAACCAAGGTGCCCATCAACTGAAGAATGCATGAATAAATTGTGGTCGATTCACACAATGGAATACTACACATCAGTAAAGAACAATGATGAATCCATGAAACATTTCATAACATGGAGGAACCTGGAAGACATTCTGCTGAGTGAAATTAGCCAGTTGCAAAAGGACAAATATTGTATAAGACCACCATTATAAGAACTGGGAAGATAGCTGAAACAGAGAAGAAAATACTCTTTGATGGTTACAAGCGGAGGGAGTGAGGGAAGGAGGAGAGAGGTTTTCACTAGTTAGACAGCAGATAAGTTTTATTTTAGGTGAAGGGAAAGACAACACGCAATACAGGAGAGGTCAACACAACTAGACTAAGCCAAAAGCAAAGAAGTTTCCTGAATATACTGAACACTTCAAAGGCCAGTGTAGCAGGGAAGGGAGTTTGGGACCATGGTTTCAGGGGACTTCTAAGTCAATTGGCATAATAAAACTGATTATGAAAACATTCTGCATCCCGCTTTGAAGAGTGGCATCTGGGGACTTAAACGCTAGTAAGCGGCCATCTAAGATGCATCAGTTGGTCTCAACCCACCTGGAACAAGGAAGAATGAAGAACACCAAAGGCACAAGGTAATTATGAACCCAAGAGACAGGAATGACCACGTAAACCAGAAAAACTAGATGGTGCCCAGACACAACAGATGACTGCCCTGACAAGAAACACAACAGAGAACGCCTGAGAGAGCAGGAGAGCAGTTAGATGCAGACACCAAATTCTCATAAAAAGACCAGACTTAATGGTCAGACTGAGATTAGAAGGATCCCAAAGGTTATCGTCCACAGGCCTTTTGTTGGCCCAAGGCAGGAACCCTTCCCTAAGCCAACTCTTCAGACAGGGACTGGGCTGGACTGTGGGATAGAAAATGATGCTGGTAAAGAATGAGCTTCTTGGATCAAGTAGACACATGAGACAATGCTGGCATCTCCTGTCTGGAGCAGAGATGAGAGGCCAGAGGAGGCCAGAAGGTAGACAAATGGACACAAGGAGAGAGAGTAGAAGGAAGGAGTGTGCTGTCTCATTAGGGAGAGAGCAATTAGGAATATAAAGCAAGGTGTATACAAATTTTTCTGTGAGAGACTGACTTGATTTGTAAACTTTCACTTAAAAACCCACTGCCATAGAGTTGAGTCCAACTCATAGCAACCCTATAGGACAGAGTAGATCTGCCCCGTAGAGTTTCCAAGGAGCGCTTGGCGGATTGGAACCGCCATCCTTTTGGTTAGCAGCCATACCACTTAACAACTACACCAGGGTTTCCTTTCACTTAAAGCTCAATAAAAATTGATTACATAGAGAGTGATTTCTCTCTTCTGCACTAAACCCTGACTGTTGCCAATGGTGACTGCAGACTCCCAGGCTCTTGAATGCACCTGGAGACATGGGACTGAGCAAGGTGACCTCCCAGCCCTGTGACTCTTGGCTTCCTATGGAGGAAGGGAGTGAAGACAAGTCATAGAGTCTTTAGCACCTGTCCTCCTTCTTCTATGCAAAGCATTCCCATGAAAGTCTGTGCAACTCCCTTGGCACTGATCTGCTCCTGCCTGCTGCAAAAGAGCTGGAGTGGGAAGCAGGAGCTGGCAGTCAGAAGGAGAGTCCCTGGGGGCACACTGAGGAAACGCTGCGCTAAATCACTGAAGTTTACTCTTTGCCTCTTACCCCTGCCCCTAAAATTCCCCACAGGAGATCCTGGACCATTCAGATTGTTCCCTACAAATGTTCCTAGTACCATCACAGAAAAAACAAACCAGTTGCCATCGAGTTGAGTCTGACTCTTGGCAAGCCCTTGTACATCAGAGTAGAACTGCCCTGTAGGGTTTCATGGCTATGACCGTTCGGAACAAGATCTCCAGGCTTTTCTTCCCAGATGTCTCTGGGAAGGTTCTAATCTCCAATCCTTCAGTTAGTGACCAAGAACTTAACCATTTGAGCCACTCTGGGACTCTTAATGGAAACCTTGGCTGCGTAGTGGTTCAGTGCTAGGGCCGCTCCTTTGAAATTCTATGGGGCAGTTCTACTCTGTTCTGTAGGGTCGCTATGAGTCGGAATCGACTCGACAGCAGTGGGTTTGGTTTTTGGTTTTGAGACTCTTAATGCCATCCCTAGGAAACCCTGGTGGTGTAGTAGTTAAGAGCTATGGCTGCTAACCAAACGGTGGGCAGTTCAAATCCGCCAGACGTTCCTTGGAAACCCTGTGGGGCAGTTCTACTTAGTATGAGTCAAAATCGACTCCATGGCAGTGGGTTTGTGTTTGTTTTTGTTTTAGGATGGGGCTTATTCCCAGGCTTTTCACATTCCCCAGTCATCCCTTCTTGCAGTCTTCAATGAAACTTACCAGCTTTCTGGACTTACCCCTTTCTCTCATGCACTTGTCTCATACCCAAAAATTCCACACGGCGTTCCTTGAAAATGTACCTATATCTTTCTGCTGCCCCAAGCAGGACCTCTCACCAGCCTGGCCCACCAGCCCCACCAGCTGCACTCTGGGTCTCTGCCTCCATCTCCACCCACCCTCCCACTGACATCAGATCTCTCTTGATCTCTGCTTAAATCCAGTCATTATGGCTTTTAAATCCATCAGTTAAGGACATGCAAGAATTAGTTATAATCGTTGCCCATGGGGAGAAGGCCTGAGTAGGTGCGGACAAGAGAAAAAATGATTGAATTTTACATTGAAAAACTCTTTGTGCTTTTTGAATGCTGTACCATCACCAGTATGATTTCAGTGTATTTTAATTGACATTTGCTCTTTTTGAATCACAAGTGAGGAGCAATGGAGTGATAATCACCCTCGGTTTCTGGCGTATTATAAGCAACATCGCTATACGAAAGCTC
The DNA here is from genome assembly GCF_024166365.1 of Elephas maximus indicus. Classification (NCBI taxonomy): domain Eukaryota; kingdom Metazoa; phylum Chordata; class Mammalia; order Proboscidea; family Elephantidae; genus Elephas; species Elephas maximus. The sequence continues at coordinate 190,289,406 of NC_064821.1, forward strand.
CAACTTTTGGTTATTTTTTAAATTTTTCTCCATTTCCAATTCCCTCTCTCACTACACACTTATCATGTTTAATATGTATCTATTTGTCTGCATGTTTACTTAATGTGTATTGTTGTTTCGTGTGTGAATTTCAGTTGGCACGAAATTAAGAAATTTTTTTCCAATGTGTTTTATATCTTTCTGGCTTCTATTTTCTTTCACCCAATAGTTTCTTGTTAATACATCCTATTGTCACTTGTACACCATATGAGACACAAGTTATGTGTCAACCCAGCTCCCCTCAGCCATGCCCATCCCTCACACCATGGCCGCGTGCCTTTCTTTCTGGCCTGGATGGTACTAGTGATGGCTCACACCATTCCGAAACCCCAGCTACCACTATTGGGTCCTCTTGCAACTGCACTGATTTTCTCAGCCTCCCTGAAAGGCAATGGTCAGGTATTCGATATGGCCTCGATCATGCTCTATATGGTGGGAGCTACACCAACCCCAGTGCCCAGGTATGACAAGGCTGGATCTGCGAAGGCTCTGGTTTTCTTAGTGGTTGCCCCAAAACCAAAAAAACAAACCCAGTACCGTCCAGTCGATTCCGACTCACAGTGACCCTATGGAACTGAGCAGAACTGCCCCACAGAGTTTCCAAGGAGCACTTGGCAGATTGGAACTGCCGACGCTTTGGTTAGCAGCCATAGCACTTAACCACTACGCCACCAGGGTTTCCTGTGATCAGCCCAGGAGGGGGAAAAGTAGAACTGCGTACAGGAGAAAGCTAAACTGCAGTGATTCAGCACAGCTCTTCCTCACTGTGCCCCCAGGGACTCTCCTTCTGACCGCCAGCTCCTGCTTCCCACTCCAGCTCTTCTACAGCAGGCTGGAACACCTCAGAGCCAAAAGGCATTACACAGACTCTCATGGGAATGCTTTGTATAGAGGAAGAAGGACGGATGCTATAGATACTATGACTTCTCTTCACTTCTCTCCATCATAGGGACCCAAGAGTCACAGAACTGGGAGGTCACCTCATTCAGTCCCATGTCTCCAGGGGCATTTAAGAGCCTGGGAGTCTGCAGTCACCACTGGCAACTGTCAGGGTTTAGTGCAGAAGACAGAAACCACTGCTTATACCTTAAGCAGAAAGACAATGAATCAAGGGACTCAAAGGCTTATAACTCTTTGGAGGGCTGGAGGAGAGGAAGATAGAGACCCACTGCAGGACTGTTGCTTCCAAGGTGAAGCTTCTGGGTTGTGACCCAGAATTTAGAAAACTGGTTCTACGACGACTACCACCATGGCACCACCAAAGCTCCCATGCCCACAAAGCAGATGACTGGGCACTGTTGCTGGGGGTCCACCTACTGCAAACACTCATGTGTGTTGGGGCTTTGCAACCACCTCTGCAAATCAGAATGTGGGGGAGTTAAAGTCCTATAAGGCAGACATAAACTGAGAAGAGACAAGAAGTAAGGAATTGGCGGATAAATCATTCACTTTTCCTCCCCATACCCATCCCTGACAGACGGTTCCAATATGCAGTGCTCCCATATGACCTCTTTGGAGACATCCTCTGTGACCAAGCACCCAGCTCTGTCTTCTTAGAAAGAGTGGTCAGCTCAGTAATGCACCACACAATTTATGCTGTCCCTTCTTGCCTCCTTACTTCTATTCTCTTCTCTCTTGTTTCCCTGGAATGATACATACACACACACGCACACACACACTGGGAGTTCAAGTGCTACAACAGTTGCTCCGTGTAGAGGTGATGATGCTTATAAAGACAGTAGCATGGGGAGCCTTCTTTTTACATAATCGAGGGTTTGATAAAAGAAAATAATAGGCATGCAGCAAATGATAAGCTCCTCTAGGGTAACATTTAAGGAGACTTTAATCTCCTAAAACTGCAGGGCACACTGTGCACAAAACTGAGGCCCAGTACCTGATTATAATGGTGACAGAGCTGTAAAGGAGACAAAATGCAAAGTGTTTGACCTCTATACCAAGGTCAGAGGCCTGATTAGGGAAGTTTAGGGTCCTGATAAGGGAAGATTAGAACCCTGAGAGCTGGGATGGGGGCATTTGGATGATGATTCTGTTGTTGTTAGGTGCCATCCAGTTGGTTCTGCCTCATACCGACTGCATGCACAACAAAACAAAACACCACCCAGTCCTGAGCCATCCATAGGATTGTTGTTATGTTTGAGCGCACTGTTGCAGCCACTGTGTCAATCCACCTCATTGAGTGTCTTCTTTTCCACTGACCCTGTACTCTGTCAAGCATAATGTCCTTCTCCAGGAACTGATCCCTCCTGACAACATGTCCAAAGTATGTAAGACACAGTCTCGCCATCCTTTCTTCTGAGGAGCATTCTGATTGTACTTCTTCCAAGACAGGTTTGTTCGTTCTTTTGCCAGTCCAGGGTATGTTCAATATTCTTCGCCAACACCACAATTCAAAGACATCAATTCTTCTTCTGTCTTCTTTATTCATTGTCCAGCTTTTACACACTTATGATGCGATTGAAAATACCATAGTTTGGGTATTTGGATGATAAAAAAATCCCCCAAATTACTCTGAGCCTTTCTTGTTGCCAGAAGAGAACTGCCTTCCCTTCCCTGAAAACCAGGAAATGACCTTATCTAAAGCCAGGTGCCTCCCAGACGCCTGTTCCCCAGGAAATTTATCTTACTACACCTCATTGCTGCAAGCCAAAAACCAGAGGCAGGTCTAAACACAATCTGAAGTACAAGCCCTGCTCTGGTTAAAAAAAAAAAAAAATAGTCTGCATTCCAAAGAAATTTCAGAACCTGATTACCAAGAACCAGCAGGAAGAAATGGAGCATATGAGGATCTTGACAGAGTTAGACGAGGCAGGTGAGATAAAGGGTTGAATAAAAGAGATTTCACTCACATGGGGTCACTAGTCTATGACCTGGGATTCAATATTTAGGCAAGGACATCTGGACCTAGTCCAAACACTTTGCTAGAATGAATCCTTGATGTTTGGTTACAATGCAGTTATGACCTTCAAAAATGAGGTAGAGTTGTCAGAACTTCCTGGGCACAGTATTGAAGAATGACTTGGAAGACTCGGTTAGAATGAACTTACCCGGCAATAACTAAGAGCCCATCACCTGACCATGTTCCTTAGGAGAGCCAGAGGACACTCCCCTCATAAGGCCACAAGAAATACACTCGAGAGAGACAGCAGCATCTTTGACAAGTTCAATGGGAGCTATCCACTGCAAACTGGGAATAATAGTGAAGAATGCTACTATGGAACTGGGCTTCTTAATATCAGTGTGGATGATGGAATTCCTGAATGGCAGAGGGAAGGAGGGAAAATTCACCCATCAAGGGGGACATAATAAGTAGTGGTTAGCAGGGTACATGGAGCCCCGGTGGCACAATGGTTAAGAGCTCGGCTGATAACCAAAAGGTCGGCGGTTCAAATGCACCAGCCACTCCTTGGAAACCATATGGAGCTGTCCTACTCTGTTCTACATGGTTGCTATGAGTCGGAATCGACTAGATGGCAATGAGTTTGGTTTTTTGTTTTGGGGTTTCCTTTTTTTTTTTTTTACCAAGGCAGAAATGGCTATGTACGGACTCAAAATCATCAGCTCCCTCTCACCAAAGTTGATCTGATGGAAACTTACAGACAATAAATAATCTCTCTAATGAGCACAGATGCAACTCTAAAAAAAATGGAGTCTGCTGAAATACGGAAAAGGTAACTCATCATGACTAAGTGGAGTTTATTCCAGTAATTCAAAGTTAGTTTAATATCTTTAAATCAAAGTAATTCACCACATGAACACAATGAAGTAAAAGAAAAAAAAGATTACCTCAATAGATACAAATCATGCATTTGAAAAAAATTCATCTTCTTATCATGTAAATAAAAACCTTTGCACTCATGGATTCAGTTGTGACCCCCCAAAAATACATGTCAACTTGGTTAGGCCATGATTTCCAGTATTGTGTGATTGTCCTCCATTTTGTGATTTACCTAAGTAAATCTCCACCTGTAGTTAAAGAGGATTAGGGTGAGATGTAACACCCTTGCTCAGGTCACATGCCTGATCCAGTGTAAAGGGAGTTTCCCTGGGGTGTGGCCTGCATCAGCTTTTATCTAACAAGAGTTAAAAGGAAAGGGAAGCAAGCAGAGAGTTGGGGGATCTCATGCAAGCAAGGAAGCAGAGCGAGTCCTTTGGACCCGGGGTCCCTGCATGGAGACCAAGAGAAGATTGAGGAGAAGGACCTTCCTCCAGAGTGAACAGAGAGAGAAAGCCTTCCTCTGGAGCTAAATCACTGAATTTGGCTTCTAGCCTTCTAGACTGTGAGAAAATAAATATCTCTTTGTTAAAACCATCCACTTGTGGTATTTCTTTTGTAGCAGCACTAGATAACTAAGACACAAACTATAAACAAAAGGACACTGTTTTAATATGATCCAAAGCACCTACAAGAACCTATAGCAAACACATCTTTCCCTCTGAGATCAAGCATGATTTGAGAATGCATGTTATCAGCACATTTACTCCATTTTATAAGTGGGGGGGAAGGAGTCTTCAAGTGAAATACGATGAAAAATTAAAGTGTAATTATTGGAAAGCAAAAAAACAGAGCTCACATTATTTTCAGGTGATCTGATTGTTTGCAAGGAAACCTAAAAGAATCTACAGACAAACTGTCAGAATTGATAACTAAATTTAGCAAGGACACAAAATACAAGATCAATACACATAAATTGTATTTCTCTAAATAATCAACAAATAGAGAAATGTAATTTTAAAATCCCACTGTTTTATTTTTTACTGTAATTTTTAAATATGATACCAAAACAGTAAATATATAGGTACAAATCCAATGAAATCTATGCAAGACCTCTATATTAAATGCTACAAATTTTATTCAGAGAAGTTAGAGAGGGCCTAGATAAATAAAAAAAAAAAAAATTCATTACAGATTCTATCTTATGAAAAAGACAGTTCTCTTCAAATTGATTTGCAGATTGAATGTAGTACCAGTCAAAATATCAACAGGCAGGGAGCAAGAGAAGGCAGGGAGGTCCTTCAGCCTGGAATACAGATTTGACACCTGTGAAGAAAAGGGGGAAGGAAGGAGCATTGGGTAGAAAGGGTCTCAGCCTCCAATACAGTTCCAAGAAAGGCTTAGCCAAGCCTCTTGGGAGTCCACAACCCACAGCTGTCCAGTGAGGAATTCCACATATTTCACGAAGCCCTGCCTTAGTATGTTTGCCACACTCAGTCACTGGCTGAGAACAGACTTCAGGAAGCATGGCCTCAGTGCAAGTGTACTGGCGGTTTTGGAGGGGCAGCAGCTGGGACTGTCAATCAACTATGCAAGAGATCAAATTGGCATATTTGTTGTGACCTCCACAGTCCACCCCTTGCCCTACACAGATTTACTCTTCCATACTGGTCAATGGAGAAGCCCTCCATGGTTCCCATAGGCCTCTTTTCCTGAAGCACAAACTCAGAAGACTGAGTGAATTACAGGCCCCATCACTGTATCTAGCCTCAGGGACACAAATTGTACACATATTCTCTTAATTCTCCACTACGCATTCTGAATTCCCCTTATCTTTAGTTCTTACCTTGGCAGGTCTTGGTGGTTTTCCTAATGCTGTGACCCAAATCCTTATTTCAGAGGAGTGTGAGCCCTAGGCTATCACATTGTTCTCAGACTAGACTTGCTACATATGTCTCTTCACAGCTACACTGGGGCTAGGAGCTGGCCAAGTGAATCACCTGGGTTCCACACATACTCCTCCCTGCCTTTCTTGTACAACAGCATCCCTATTTCCTCCTGCTGCTCAGGATCAATTAATCCTGCCATGGTGGTGACTTATCTTCTCCCCTGTTGGTCTCTGGACACAAGGAGCTTCTTTGGTGGCAGCTGTAGGTTGTAGTTGAATGAGACCCTTGCTGTGTCCTCTGGCAAGCATGTGCCACCTCTGGAACCAGGGCCTTTAACCCTGCAGAACCCAGAGGTACAAGAATATGAAGCACAAACTCTCTAAATGGGTCATCGGGAGTGATGACCATTGCAGAGAACCATGAATCATAGCTGAGGGAAGACAGAGATTTAATGCATCTTTCCCATCCTGAAGTATGGTACTCCATCCTTTCAGATTCTTGTCTCTGAGCTGCTGCTTCAGCTGTGCATTTAGAAGGTTGTTTCAATGTTCTTTGAACCTGGATTTTCTGGATGGTGTGGCGTGTGATGCTGCCATGTTCTTGACCCACTCCTGCACCTATTTCACTGTAATGTTGAGTCCCCTGAATGGATTCCATCCCTATCATAAACCCCTAGATAGTGGTGCTGGTTGAGACTCTGTAGACAGGAAGGGAAAAGTCATACCTAGAAAATATGTATATCCCTCTGAGAGCGAACCACTGGTCCTTTCATGATAGAAGAGACACAATATACTCCATTTGCCTCCACGTGGCTGGCTGGTCTCCTCAAGGAAGATCACCTTATTTGTAGCTCATCACTGGTTTCTGCTGATGAAAAGTTGGATATTCAGAGACAGCAGAAGCTAGGTAAGTCTTGGTGAGTTCGAGTCCTTGTTTGTGGTATTCACTTGTAGCCTCTATCTCTACCACTCTGGCCACTCCATCCAGTTCAGGGGGAGGCAAAGGCAAAGCTAGTTAATGTCAGTTGGCCAAGTCATTTTGTCTACTTGGTTGTTCAGTGACTTTTCTGTACTGGGTGCTTTCTGGTGAGCAATAAAGTGTAATATAATAATCTTCACACTCCATGCTGACCTCCGTATATCAACCCACATGCCTCTACCCCATACTTCCTTATATCTGATCTTCTAGTCCTTTCCTTCCAGGCCTCTGACCAGACAGCCAGGTCATCGGCTTCTGCCAGGAATCTGTATATATTCTCACCTCAGGATAATTATCTTCCAAGTAAAGTGAATGAGAAGGTGCTCAAAAGTTCATCCACTGGGAAGGAATTTCGCTCTGTCTTTTCAGAATGTGGCTGTAATACAGCTGCTGTCCATTTCCTGTTTTCACCAAGCTGACCTAGCCACAAACCAAGCTCAGGTATTTTCCGTCCCCTTCAGCTGAAAATCCCCATATAACAACAGATTTGAGCTAGGGGAGAGATGCTGGTGCAACTTGGATGGGTGACATGTTGTTCTGGGCTGTGCATCGATGCAACTTTCTCACACCCTCCATTTGTGCTCAGGCATAATCCTGGAGGTATCATTTCTATCTTATGATGAACTTCTAGGCCCATATGATTTTATGTATTCACAAGTCCAGAAGAAACCAGTTCACATCTACAGATGTGGAATCGCTTGAGGCTCCCAGGTCAAACATTCAGTCTCCACCACGGCCCAATAACATATCAGGAGCTGATTCTCAAAAGGCATATAATTCTCTTGTGTGGAGGGCATACCCTTGCTCCAGAATCTCAGAATTCTGCACTGTGATTCTCCCACTGGGCCATTCCCATCATTGACCTTTCCAACATCATAGGTCTAATCATATGGCCCAAGCAGCAGAGCTGCTAGCAGTGTAGCCTGGAGCTGCTTGCACAGCCCTTTCCTACCCCCTGCCAGCTCAAAGATGTCCCCCAGTGCATAGGCCTGAGCAGTATTCCTAGGTGTTAAACATGTTCTTTCCAGAACCCAGTGAGGCCTACCAAGTGCTCTGTTTCCTTCTTTCTGGTAGGAATACAAGATACAGCAATTTCCCTTTTACTTTGGATACAATTCCCAGGTCACCCTTGATCAATGGACATCTGAAAACTTCACTGAAGCAGAAGGCCCCTGAATCTTTGTGGGGCTTATCTCCCACCCGCTGGAGTGCTGGTATCTCACCAATAATAGCCACCACTTATTCATCAACATGATGTCATAGTGAGGGTGGTAAGTGATAGAAAGAGGACAAAGTTCAGGATCAGCCCACCAGGATCTACATACAGAGATCTCTGTTGAACTAGATTCTCAAACACACCAGGGCCCATGGATTCTACCTCTCCTACCACCCTCCCAGCCTCAGACACAACAAACGTCTCCTCACAAAGCCCACAAGGGTTTTTAAAAATTCCACATCATCTTCAACACACCTGACTTAGCCTGTGCACCACCTCGTGGGAATTGTTTTAAAATACATCCATTGGGCTATTATAAACTTACCAGCATAAGTGTTACTCATCTTTGTTTGCAAAGGACTGTTTGAAAAAAAAATAAGCTGTGTGTTTTGTCACAGGCCGTGGGTCTGGGGGGAGGAATAAGGTTGATGGATGATAAGACGGGTTGAAGAAGATCTGAAAGAAAGAGGATGTAAAAAGTGTGAGGGCAATGCAATATTGGAGCAGAATTCAATTTATTTTTAATTCTGATCCAAATGAAGTGATTGTACAATTACAGACAACATCATTCACGATATATTCTATGAGTACTCCACAGAGAATAAAATCTGAGTGGTGTCCCTGGAGTTGTGTAATGTCCAGCTTTGGGTGAGATACCTCCATCAGAGGCATAACAGCAGGACACTGTTCTGGAAGCTGGGACCACTCAGCCCCTGTGAGTTCCCTGAGACCATGCAGGGAAATGCTGTGATGCTTGCTATGCACAGGGAAGGAAGATGGCTGAGCATCCATTCTCAGGTGGCTGCCTACCCCTAAATGCTGGTTATTGCGAGATTCCAGTGGTGAACAATAAGCGGCACCACACTCATTGCAAGGCTCTCCAGTCAAGCATTGCATATTCTTTTTGCCTCAACTCCTAAGCTTTGCCGCAAAATGTTCCCAAGAGAGTAGAAAATCAGGGCATGTATGCTGACAACCCAAGGCCTAATGTCCACAGCAGGAAAGCAGTCCAGAAGAATATGATTTTGGTTCACTCTGGATAGGTCCAGGAGCTAGGACCCCCTCAGAGTCCTGGACCTTTTCAAATCTCCCCACCAACACATATGCACACACACCAGGATGATGGCTCTGGATGGTCATAGAGTACGCCTTTGTGCAGCCTCCACACTGACAAAATGGGCACTTAGAGGCCACTTCCTACTGATGAGCATGAGCAGGGATAAAAATCCACTGAAGCATTCGCAAAAACAGGTTATATCTCCAAGTTGAAATCAGGAGAAATGTATGCCAACTTTCATGAGTTGGTGACAGGTTAGGAGGTCTTTAGATTATCCACAGTTGTGGGTTGTTGACCTCTGATCCCCTCTCAATCAAACAAATCAGTACCTAAGCTGCCTTAAAGATGTCTGAACTGGGTTAAGCAACCAGTCCTGCTTTGCCCTGGACTGAGGGAATTCCTGGATATAGCGCTAAACCCAGGAAAGTGCCAAGCAAACCGGGACAAGTTGGTCACCAATGTCTGGACTCAGGAAAGCAGGTTGTTACACAGATGTACACACATGGTTATGCCACATAGTGATGCTTAGGGTTTGAGCTGGACTGGGCACAGGACTGAAGCAAAAGAACAATGGCATCTTTATCACCAACAACTCCTCACTAAAATACCAATCCCTCTTCACCTAGGTCATGAATGCAGGCAGTTGATAATAGGCTAAATGTTTGTACCCAAAGAGCATGAAATCCATATGCTGGTGACCCAGTCAGGGAAGACATTCCAGACATCCTATTGAGATGTGACTGGTTTGGTCACTGGGGACAGTGAAGATCTGTGCTTATAGGGCAATGGGGCTTGTCCTCATAAGCCTGTGGACTGATCTCCTCTTCTAGGCAAGGCTGAACATGACCAAGGCAATAGAGTATGAGAGACCCAGAACTAGAGGCAAGACAGAATATAAGATTGATTCGTTTATCCCCGAAGTATTTCACTAGGAACATTTTGAGAAGCCTCAAGCCCAGATTCCTGATAAAATTCAAGGAGGAAGGAGAGTTAGTGACCATGGGGATAAAGTGGACTCTGGTTATCCTGGGGATGACTTTGTCCTCAGCTCTCATTGGAGGCATTTTCCCCAGTTGTTCCCCATGACTGGAGAGTCAGAGTGTCAACTTCAGAGATGGAATCATTGTTCTCTAATATCCTGATTTTATAAATAAAAACTCTGAAGCCCAGTGAAGAAGTGACTAACCCAAGTTCATGTGGACTCACTGGCAAATTGATAACTAGTTAAAGGCAGCTTACCCTGCTCTTCAGATATTGCACCTTGGGCTTTACACCAGAAGAAACAAAGGGGGCCGATGTGAACTCCATGATGCATCACTGAGGTGAAGGACAACTTGTAAAGAACAGAATCACCTCTATATCACAATGCTGGCCAGTGCCCACACCTGACAGGCTGGCAGGGGTCTAGTGCCCAGTCCCAGGGAATCCCAACACAGTCCTCGGATCCACAAGAACCCTGGGCCCTATCTGTGTCTTCTGAGCTTTCTGATCCATCCCAAGTCCCAGGACCTAAGGTGGGGGTGATAGAATACATTGAGTTGAAGCAGAGGCTACATTCAAACTCCAGCTAATAGTCAGAGAAAAAACAGCATCCTCAGTCCTACAACAACAAAGAAGTGAATTCTATCACAACCTGGTTGTTCCTGGAAGCAGATTCTTTCCCAGAGTCTCCACACAAGAGTCCAGCTGGCTCACGCCTTGATTGCAATCTTGTGACACCCTAAGCCAAGAACTCATCCAAGGCCCCTGCCCACATTTCTGACCTACAGAACTCTGAGATAACAAATAGGTTTTGTTTTAAGCTGCTAAATTTATGCTAATTTGTTACGCAGCAATAGAAAACTAGTATACTGAAGGTCACTTCCATGTATATAATTAAGTAATTGCTAGCCATTCCAGTAAAGGAGTGGCTTCTAGGACTCCTACCACTCTCTGAGTTGACTCACCCAGCATCACGAAACGAAGGTGCAGGGTCAGAGGTTATATCATCATTTGATTGTACCCACCAATGTCCAATATCAAGCTGTGATGCTGAAAACAAAAACTTTTCTAAACTACCAATAACCAAAAATTTGTTTCAATCAACAATATCAGAGGAAAGACTGTATTATCTTTCCAATCTCTATATAGTAAATGATTTTACAAAACAATTGTCACATGATGCAATCAAAGATCACAGAACCAAAAAACACAGGCAAATAAAAAGTGTACAGTTGAGTCACCAGTTAATAAAAAATACTAAGCCATTCTTCTGGCTTGTGTGATGTTTGTAATTTGCAGTGATTTCTTTCCTCCTAAATAAAAATTTGCTGTTGTAATTTTATACACTTTTTCTTAAAGGAAATCAAAATAGTTGAAGTCTCAGGGCTCACAAAACCTGAATCCTGCCTTCACATGCATGTCCGTTTTGCCCATAAATTTGCCCACACCACACCTCTGCCTGGCAACCCCTTCTGCCTCTTCTCTGCATAAAAAAAACTTAAACCGTTCTTCAAGATTGGACTCAAAAGTCACCTCTTCTGGAAAGCCTTCCCAGAAGGCTTAAGAAAGTAGACTACTCCTGCCTGTCTCCAGGTTACCATAGCCCTTTCTTACCATTCTTTCAACACTCTCTCATGACACTCTAATTACTCTGTACAGAAGCCTCCCCCCAGCTAGGTAGCAAGCTCCCAGCAACAGTCACTGGACTTAATCATCTCCATACCATGTTCCCAGGCCGAAACAGTAGCTCCCAGGGAACATATTTCTGTTGTTGTTGTTCTTGTTAGTTGCCATCAAGTTGGCTCTGATTCATGGCAACCTTATGCATAACAGAGAAAAGCATTGTCTGGACCTGTGCCATCCTCATAATCCCTGGAATACTTCAGCCCACTAGTGCAGCTATTGTGTCAATACACCTTGTGAAGGGTTTCCCTCATACTCACTGACCCTCTACTTTGCCAAACATGATGTCCTTTTCAAGCAATTGGTGTTTTCTGATGACACATCCAGGGATAACAGAAAAGACAGAGACAACAGTTGAAGATTTCTTGGCAGAAAATTTCCCTGATATCATGAAAGATGAGAGGATATTAATCCAATAAGCTCACTGAACTACACATAAGGTAGATGTTAAAAGAAAGTCACCAAGACATATTATAATCAAACTAGCCAAAACCAAAGATAAGGAGAGAATTTTAAGAGCAGCTTGGGATAAAGGAAAAGTCACCTAGAAAGGAGACCCAGAAAGAATAAGCTCGGACTACTCAGCAGAAACCATGGAGGGAAAAAGGCAGTGGGATGACTTATATAAAAAATTGAAGGAAAAAAATTGCCAACCAAGAATCATATATCCAGCAAAACTCTCTCTCAGATATGAATGTGTAATTAGGACATTTCCAGATAAACAGAAGTTTAGGGAATTCATAAACACAAAACCAAAACTACAAGAAATACTAAAGGGAGTTCTTTGGTTAGAAAATCACTAATACTGGGTATCACTCAAGACTAGAACACTTGGCAGAGCAACCAGAAGTCAACCCAGACAAGGAAATCAAAAAATAAAATCAAAATTAAAAAAAAAAAACAGAATAACCGCAATGTTACTGGGTGAAGGAAGAAAACATTAGAACAATAAAGAGGGACTAGCAAAGAGCTGAACTAAACGCAAGAGAAAACGGAAAAACAGTTGAAAGAATTAACAAGACCAAAAGCTCGTTCTCTGAAAAAATCAACAAAATAGATAAACTATTGGCCAAACTGACAAAAGAAAAGCAGGAGAGGAAGCAAATACCCCAAATAAGAAATGAGATGGGGGATATTACAACAGACCCAACTGAAATTAAAAGAATCATATCAGATTACTATGACAAATATCCTCTTACAAATTTGAAAACCTAGAAAATGGATGAATTCCTAGAAACACACTACCTACTTAAACTAACACAAACAGAGCTAGAACAACTAAATAGACCCATAACAAAAGAAGAGACTGAAAAGGTAATCAAAAAACTCCCCAAAAAATAAAGCCCTGGCCTGGTCGGCTGCACTGCAGAGTTCTACCAAACTTTCAGAGAAGAGTTAACACTACTCCTACTAAAGGTATTTCTGAGCATAGAAAAGGACAGAATACTCCCAAACTCATTCTAGGAAGCCAGCATATCCCTGATATGAACACCAGGTAAAGACACCACAAAAAAGAAAATTACAGACCTATATCTGTTATGAAATTAGATGCAAAAATCCTCAACAACATTCTAGCCAATAGAATTCAACAACATATCAAACAAATAATTCACCGTGACCAAATGGGATTCATACCAGCTATGCAGGGATGGTTCAACATCAGAAAAACAATTAATGTATTCTATCACATAAATAAAATCACATAAATAAAACCAAAGACTAGAATCACGATCTTATCAATTGATGCAGAAAACGCCTCTAGCAAAGTTCAACACCCATTCATAATAAAAACTCTCAGCAAATTAGGAATAGAAGGAAAATTCCTCAACATAATAAAGGGCATTTATACAAAGCTAACTTTTTTCTTTTAACAGAAAACATCATCCTGTATGGAGAGAGCCTGAAAGCATTCCCCTTGAGATCGGGAGCCAGAAAAGGATGCCAGTTATCACCGTTGTTATTCAACATTGGGCTGGAGGTCCTAGCCAGAGCAATTAGGCTAGATAAAGAAATAAAGGGCAACCAGATTGGCAAGGAAGAAGTAAAAGTATCTCTATTTGCACATGACATGATCTTACACACAGAAAACTCTAAAGAATCCTCGAGGAAGCTACTGAAACTCATAGAGGAGTTCAGCAGAGTATCAGGATACAAGGTAGTCATATAAAAATCAGTTGGATTCCTCTACACCAGCAAAAAGAACATTGAGGAGGAAAAAACCAAATCAATACCATTTACAGTACCCACAAAGCAGATAAAATACATAGGAATAAATCTTACCAGAGATGTAAAAGACTTATACAAAGAAAACTGTAAGACTCTACTGCAAGAAACCAAAACAGAACTACAGAAGTGGAAAAACATACTCTGCTCATAGATAGGAAGACTCAACTTTGTAAAAATGTCTATTCTGCCAAAAGCCATCTACAGATACAATACAATTCTGATCCGAATTCCAATAACATTTTTTAATGAGATGGAGAAACAAATCACCAACTTCATATGGAAGGAAAAGAGGTCCTGCATAAGTAAAGCAACGCTGAAAAAGAAGAACAAAGTGGAGGGCCTCACTCTACCTGATTTTAGAATCTATTATACTGCCACAATAGTCAAAACAACCTGGCACTGGTACAACAACAGATACATAGACCAATGGAACAGAATTGAGAATCCAGACATAAATCGGTCCACATAAGAGCAGCTGATATTTGACAAAGGCCCAAAGTCAGTTAATGGGGAAAAAGACAGTCTTTTTAGCCACTGGTGCTGACGTAACAGGATATCCATCTGCAAAAAAAATAAAACAAGACCTATACCTTACACCATGCACAAAAAAGAACTCAAAATGGATCAAAGACCTAAATATAAAATCTAAAACAATAAAGATCATGGAAGACAAATAGGGAAAACATTAGGAAACCTACTACATAGCAGAAACGGTATACAAAACATTACTAACAATGCAGAAGAAAAACTAGATAACTGAAAAGCTCCTAAAAATCAAACACCTATGCTCATCCAAAGACTTCAACAAAGAGTAAAAATACTACCTACAGACTGAGAGAAACATTTTAACTATGACATTTCTGATCAGGGCCTGATCTCTAAAATCTACATGATACTGCAAAAACTCAACTACAAAAAAACAAATAACCCAATTTAAAAAAAGGCAAAAGATATGAATAGACACTTCACTAAACAAGACATTCAGGTACCTAACAGATACACGAGGAAATGTTCACGGTCATTAGACATTTAAAAAAAAAAAAAATTTTTTTTTTTTTTTTAGAGAAATGCAAATCAAAATTACACTGACATTTCATCGCACTCCAACAAGCCTGGCATTAAACCAAAAACACAAAACAATAAATGTCGGAGAGGCTGTGGAGAGATTGGGACACTTATACATTGCTCGGGGGAATGTCAAATAGTACAACCACTTTGGAAATCGGTTTGGGGCTTCCTTAAAAAGCTAGAAATAGAATGACCATAAGATCCAGCAATCCCACTCCATGGAATATATCCTAGAGAAATAAGAGCCTTTAAACGAACAGATATATGCACACCCATGTTTATTGCAGCACTGTTTACAATAGCAAAAACATGCAAGAAACCAAGGTGCCCATCATCGGATAAATGGATAAAGAAATTATGGTATATTCACACAATGGAATACTAGACATCAATAAAGAACAGTGAGGAATCTGAAACATTTCATAACATGGAGGAACCTGGAAGGCATTACGCTGAGTGAAATTAGTCAGTTGCAAAAGGACAAATATTGTATAAGACCACTATTATAAGAACTTGAGAAATAGTTTAAACTGAGAAGAAAGCATTCTTTTGTGGTTACGAGAGGGGGGAGGGAGGGAGGGTAGGACAGAGGTATTCACTATTACATAGTAGATACGAACTACTTTAGGTGAAGGGAAAGATGGCACACAATACAGGGGAGGTCAACACAATTGGACTGAACCAAAAGCAAAGTTTCCTGAATAAACTGAATGCTTCCAAGGCCAGCTTAGCACGATCACGGGTCTGGGGACCATGGTTTCAAGTGACATCTAAGTCAATTGGCATAATAAAAGCTACTAAGAAAACATTCTGCATCCCAATTTGAAGAATGGTGTCTAGGGTGTTAAACGCTAGCAAGCAGCCATCTAAGGTGCATCAATTGGTCTCAACGCACCTGGATCAAAGGACAATGAAGAACACTAAGGACACAAGGTGATTACAAGCCTAGGAGACAGAAAGGGCCACATGAACCAGTGACTACATCATCCTGAGACCAGAAGACCTAGATGGTGCCGGGCTACAAGGGATGAGTGCCCTGACAGGGAACACAACAGAGAACCCCTGAGGGAGCAGGAGAGCAGTGGGATGCAGACACCAAATTCTTATAAGACCAGACTTAATGATCTCACTGAGACTGGAAGGACCCCTGTGGTCACGGCCCCCAGACCTTCTGTTGGCCCAGGACAGGAACCATTCCCAAAGCTAACTCTTCAAAAGTGGATTGGACTGGACAATGGGTTGGAGAGGGATGCTGATGAGGAGTGAGTTTCTTGAATCAGGTGGACACTTGAGACTATGTTGGCATCTCCTGCCTGGAGGGGAGATGAGAGGGTGGAGGGGGTTAGAAGCTGATGAAGTGGACAGGAAAAGAGAGAGTGGAGGGAGAGAGCAGGCTGTCTCATCGGGGGAGTGTAATTGGGAGTGTGTATCAAGGTGTATATGGGTTTTTGTGTGACAGACTGACTTGATTTGTAAACTTTCACTTAAAGCACAATAAAAATTATTTTTTAAAAAAAACCTAGAAATAGAATTACCATAAGATCCAGCAATCCCACTACTTGGGGTAAATTCTAGAGAAATAAGAGCCTTTACAAGAACAGATCTATGCACATCCATGTCCATTGCAGCACCCTTTACAATAGCAAAAAGATGGAAGCAACCAAGGTGCCCATCAACAGATGAATGGATAAAGAAATTATGGTATATTCACACAACAGAATACTACACATCAATAAAGAACAGTGATGAATCTGAGAAACATTTCATAACATGGAGAAATCTGGAAGGCATTTTGCAGAGTGAAATTAGTCAGATGCAAAAGGACAAATACTGTACAAGAACACTATTATAAGAATTCAAGAAATAGTTTAAGTAGAGAATAAAATATTCTTTCATGGTTACAAGACGGGGGAGGGAGGGAGAGTCGGAGAGGGGTAGTCACTAATTAAGAAAATACATAAGAACTACTTTAGGTGACAGGACAGACAACACGCAATACACGTGAGATCAGCAGAACTAGACTAAACCAAGAGCAAAGAAGTTTCCTGAATAAACTGAACACTTTGAAGGCCAGCATAGCAGGGACGGGGGTTTCAGGACCATGGTTCCAGTGGACCTCTAAGTCAATTGGCATAATACAATCAATTATGAAAACATTCTGCATCCCACTTTGCAGAATGGCGTCTGAGGACTTAAACACTAGCAAGCAGCCATCTAAGATACATCAATTGGTCCCAACCCACCTGGATCAAAGGACAATGAAGAACACCAAGGACTCAAGGTAACTATGGCCCCAAGAGACAGAAAGGGCCACATAAACCAGAGACTACATCAGCCTGAGACCAGAAGAACTAGATGGTGCCTGGCAACAACCTATGACTGTCCTGACAGGGAACACGACGGAGGACCACTGAGGGAGCAGGAGAATAGTGGGATGCAGACACCAAATTCTCATTAAAAAAACCAAGCTTAATGGTCTGACTGAGACTAGAAAGACCCCCATGGTCATGGCCCCCAGACCTTCTGGTAAACCAGGACAGGAACCATTCCCAAAGCCAACTCTTCACACAGGGATTGGACTTGATAATTGGTTGGAGAAGGATGTTGCTGACGAGTGAGCTTCTTGGATCAGGTGGACACTTGAGACTATGCTGCCATCTCCTCCTGGAGATGAGATGAGAGGGTAGAGGGGGTTAGAAGCTGGTGAAACCGACAGGAAAATAGAGTGCGGAGTTAGGGAGCAGGCTGTCTCATTAGGGGGAGAGCAATTGGGAGTATGTAGCAAGGTGTATATAAGTTCTTGTGTGAGAGACTGACTTGATTTGTAACCTTTCATTTAAACCACAATAAAAATTTAAAACAAAAAAAAATTCTCCATCACTATTTCACCAAATGGTTTTACCATCCACTAATGATCATTGCCTGAATTGTTTTTGTTTTGTTTTTTCCATTTGGAGTTTCCAAATGATGGTTTTCTAATTATATCATTCCTTTTGCTTTGATTAGCTAGATGCTTCTAACAAAAGGACTTCCCCTCATCCAGTAGGGTTTTTTGGTTATACTGAAATACACTTTATACCAGAAAGCAGAATATATTCTATCTTTAATTATCCCTTTTCAGAGTATGAAGTTGGTACCTAACAACCTCCTCCTCATCCTCACTCACTCCTTACCTTCTTCCTTTTCTTTCACGATCATTAAGACCTCATGGCTTTTACATATTCAATATATTTAACTAAATACCTGGTTCCCTTGCTTTATTACAGGATCCCATTTGTCGTTGGCAGCATTCTTGATTCATGGCCCAACAAGATGTCCAACTCACCTTGTCTAGTTTCTGCTCTGGTTTTAAGTTATATTTTAAAGATGCCAATTAGTTAAACTGTCCTGGAACTAATGGCAAGCTACATTCACTAATTAATTACCAAAAGGTCTCTGAGGAATTAAAGCTCACCACTAAGACTGGCAGGAATAAAGAACAGCAATGCTAAAGAAAAATGACTCTTGAATAAGACAACTTTCTGAGGGTTCCACCCCCAGCCTTGCACAGCCCCTGGGGACAGCAGCAAGAAACCGTCCAGGTCCTCAGTCCATTCACATCTCTTCCTCAGCCTTCACTCTGATTAGGACTCTCAGTTATTTGTCCCAGGGCTATCTGGCCTTATCTTCCATCCTGGGGCCTTTTTCGTTGCCTTCCCCAGCCCTAACCAAAGCCTACTGATCTTCCCCAGCACTTCCCTAATACTTAACTCATCACTCTTGCCACTTCCACCACCCTCTGTGCCTCCATATACCTATGTCCTCTTCCCCTATCTTTGGCTTCCCAAAATGAAACCAACTTTAATATGAATATGATATGTATGTTTTTTAAAGTAATACATACTCATTGAAAAATACATCAGGAAACAGAAGCTACCACAGACACATCGAAACTCCCTGAGGGACTGAGTTACTGGGCTGAGGGCTGGGGGCCGTGGTCTCAGGGAACAACTAGCTCAAAAGGAATAATATAGTTTATAAAGAAAATGTTCTACTTCTGACTGTGGTGAGTAGCGTCTGAGATCTTAAAAGCCTTCAAGTGGCCATGTAAGATACATGTACTGGTCCCATCCCCACTGGAGCAAAACAGAATGAAGAAAATATTAGACACATGGGAAAGATTAGTCTGAAAGACTAATGGACCACAACTACCACAACCTCCACCAGACTGAATCCAAAACAACTCGATGTTTTCCTGGCTACCACTCCTGACTGCTCTGACAGGGATCACAATACAGGGTCCTGAACAGAGTGGGAGAAAAATGTAGAACAAAGTTTGAATTCACAACAAAAACAACAGACTTGTTGGTCTGACAGAACTGAGAAACCCCAAGAGTGTGCCCCTGGACACCTTTGAACTCAGTGCTGAAGTCACTTCTGAGGTTCACCCTTCAGCCAAAGATCAAACAGGTCTATAATGGCAAACAATATCACACATGAAGAATGTGCTTGGAAGTGTAATCATGTATACCTGACTAAATGGGCACAGTAGACCAAAAGCAAAGACAAGAAGGCAGGAAGGAATTGGAAAACTGATGAATGGAAACAGGAAGCCTGGGGTAGAGAAGGGGAGAATGTTGGCACATCACAAGTTGCCATCCAGTGTCACAAAACAATTTGTGAATTAATCACGAAATAAGAAACTAATTTGTTCTGTAAACTTTCACCTAAAGTACGATTAAAAAAAAAATTAATTGATTAGTAAAACAGTTGCTTCAAACTGGGAAAAGCTGTATGTAAAAAAAAGAGAAAATCTATATGCAACTTATTATACGTTTGTAAATACTCAAGTTTTTCAAACGTCCCACTGTGTTATCTAAAGATACTGAGACATTAGGATTCATGACTTATATAATTCATGACTTATAAGAAACTATAATTTGATATCAAGTTTAAGGAAATACTGAAAATAATAATTGGGGTATATATTTGATGCATTAGAAACTATTTGAAAACTATTTAATATTAAATATAATTTAATTATACACTCTAATTTCATGTTAGAATCTGTAAATGGAGATTAGTTTGGATTGTATGATAGGAGACAATAAAATTATTCTCAAAAAAAACACAGAAGCTAGCCCAGCACAGTTTCATCATCCAAAGACATACCGTGCAGAATTATTTTCTATGTTTTCTCACATGGGGGAGTAATTTAACAAAACCTGAAGCCACTATGCATGCATCCTGCAAATCCATTCTTCACTTGACATTATGTCATTCATAACACTCGTTTAACAAATATTTATTAAGAGCATATTTTTATGTGTCAGGCTTATGAGCAGCTCTATTTTTATATAGGACAGAGTAGAACTGCCCATAGGGTTTCCAAGGCATGGCTGCTGGATTCAAACTGCTGACCTTTTGGTTGGCAGCCAAACTATCAACCACTGCGCAACCAGGGCTGTGAGTCAGGATCAAGTCGATGGCAATGGCTTTTTGTTTGTTTCTGTGTTTTGATGAGTCAGGCACCGTTCTACTTGCTCAACATTCCCCGGACAACAGCATGGGCTTATTTCATTCTTTTCAAGGATACACACTATTCCACGATAAAGCCTTTCCAGAGTTTGTTTAGCCAATACTTTCTGACTGAACATTTATTTGCTGTTCTTAGGCACCCTCAAGTTGGTTCCAACCAATAACAAACCCATGCTACCCATAGCGACCCATAGTGACCCCATCCTCACAACTGTTGCTATACTTGAGCCCATTGTTCAGCCACTGCACCAGTTCATCTCATTGAGGGGCTTCCTTTTTTTGCTGACCCTCTATTTTACCAAAGCATGATGTCCTTCTCCAGGGACTGATCCCTCCTGATAACAAGTTCAAAGCATGTGAGATATAGTCTCACAGTCCTTGCTTCTATGAAGCATTCTGCTGGTACCTCTTCCAAAACAGATTTGTGCCTTCTTCTGGCAGTCCATGGTATGTATGTATAGTCAACATTTCTCACCATCACCACAATTCAAAGGCATCAATTCTTCCTCAGTCTTCCTTATTCATTCTCCAGCTTTCACATGCATATGAGGCAATTGAAAACATGGCTTGGGTCAGGCGCACTTTAGTCTTCAAGGTGACATCTTTGCTTTCCAGCACTTTAAAGAGCTCTTTTACAGCAGATTTGCCCAGTGCAATGCATCTTGTGATTTCTTGACTGCAGCTTCCACCTGTGTTGATTGTAGATCCAAGGAAAATGAAATCCTTGACACCCTCAATCTTTTCTCCCTTAATTATGATGTTGCTTTTTGTGAGGATTTTTGTTTCCTTTATGTTGAGCTGAAATCCATACTAAAGGCTGTGGTCTTTGATCTTCGTCAGTAAGTGCTTCAAGTTCTCTTCACTTTCAGCAAGCAAGGTTGTATCATCTGCATAATGAAGGTTGTTAATGAGTCTTCCTCTGTCTTACTCATCTAGTGCTGCTATGACAGAAATACCACATCTGGATGGCTTTAACAAGGAGAAGTTTATTCTCTCACAGTCCAGTAGGCTAAAAGTTCAAATTTGGGACACCAGCTCCAGGAGAAGGCTTTCTCTCTCTCTGTTGGCTCTGAAGGAAGGTCCTTGGGATGCATCAGCCTTCCCTTGATCTGGGAGCATCTCAGCGCAGGAACCTCAGGTCCAAAGGATGCGCTCTGCCCCCAGCGCTGCTTTCTTGGTGGTATGAATTTCCTGTCTCTCTGCTTGCTTCTCTTTTTTATATCTCAAAAGAGATTGGTTTAAGACACTACCTAATCTTATAGACCTCATCAATATAACTGCAGCTAATCCATCTTATTACACCATAGTATTAGGATTTACAACACATAGGGAAATCACATCAGAAGATAAAATGGTAGACAGTGGTAACAATCATACAAGGGAATCATGACCTAGCCAGGTTGAGAGATATTTTGGGGAGACACAATCTAGTCCGTGCCATCCTCCAGTCCTGATGTCCCATTCTTCTTCATACAGTCCAGCTTCTCGGATTATTTCCTCGGCATACAGATTGAACAGGCATGCTGAAAGGATACAATCCCGATGCACACCATTCCTGTCTTTAAACCATGTAGTATCCCCTTGTTCTGTTCTAATTGTAACTGAACGCCACTCGGGTTCTTGTCCTATTAGCCAATTGAAATAAGACAGACACTGATTGCAATGGAAAAAGAAAGTGGAAAGTTTATTGTCTGCGCATACAAGGACCGAGTAGGGCCTAGTGACCTTAAGGCCACGTGCTCACTGACTAAGGGGACTGGGGAGCTTTTAGTTTCCAATGGCGTCAAGCGGTTGGGTTTGGTACCCGGAATTTTCTGCCTTTACCCCTCCAATGCCTATATTTGGGGGTGGGAGGGGTCAGTTGAAGGATGTGATTTCTATCTGTGCATGCTTCAAGGTGTAACTAGGGCTTCTCATTGGAGGGAGCCACCACCTGCTAGGACTTCATGCTCAAAACAAGCTTCTGATTAGCAAGACAAAGGCGGGGGAAGGGGTGTTGATTGGGGTTTTCAATATGGCTGAGCAGCCTGTTTCAATCCCCCCTTTTTGTTGTAGGTTTCTCAATCTTGGGAAACAGGGCACCATGTCTCTCTAGCTGCTTCTTGTTGGATGGGGGCGTAGAGGTCTAAGGGCTAGAAAAGTGGAGCTTTTGTGTTGTCTGAGTTAAACTGTTTTATCTCTCTTGTGTCTATAGTGGCCCTTTCTTAGGCTGTTGTCTCCCTTCTTGATGGGGGATGGGTCAAAATTTCTGGGCAACCATCATTTGGACCTGGAACTTTTGAATCACTTGAAATGACTCTACTCTTCAGGGGAGAAGATATCAACTCATTAAGGCATACACAAGACACATAAGCTTATCTAGAGAGAGAAACAACACAAGCAAAGGTTAAAATAGAAATTCGTAAAATGGCTAGAGCAAAAACAATTCTTAATACTTTTATAGGACTTATTTTTATGATACTTATTTACCGGTCTTTGTTTCATCTCTTAAATAGCCACTTAAGTCTTTTCACTGGCTCACATTTTTTAAAAAAGGCAAAAGTGGGAAGTAGACAAGCATGTTGTTAGAGTCATGTCTTTTCAAGTCTTAAGAATATTAATTTTTACGCAGTATAAACTGAGCAAAGCCATTGAAAGCTTCACCTTTTCACAAATTGGTTAGAACCTGTGATCTTATATTCTGAATTGTCTTTTTTAATGACCATTGGTACAGGCGTCAGTAACGACACTCAGGAGGGTCTGCATTGGTCCAACAAATTTCTATTTACTAGGTGTTAATAGAAAAAGATAAGAGTGGAAAGTCTTTTCTGTTCTGGCTTATGTGAAAGTTTCCCTACAAGACCTTTTCTAAGATGATTCTTTCTATTGTCTTTACACCTCAGGGCCCAGTTGATATGTCCTTGAGAGTCCAGCTCTAGCTGGGTCACATTCTCTATGCTCAAGGACAGGTAATAATGACTCTAATATTATTTCTTAAATCATTTCTTCTTTTTGCTCAGAGATTGGAGAAACCACATCGGTGATCAATACCTGGACTTTGTCAAGCTCCTAGATGGCGACCATGGCAGGTTCTTTAAACTCACGGTGCTGGTTTTCCACCGGATACCATCTGGTTTTTCACGAGGATCTTAAGACCGAAGTTCTCATTAATTGTATTGTTGAAGTGAGGAGACTCAATGTACATCAACATTTTAGCCCGAGGCCTTCTTTTGTCTTTTAGGTGTGTAAGACAACAGGATAAATTTTTATTACACCTAATACTACCAGGATGTAGACTAAGAATATTACTTGTAGTAGTACAAATAAATCTGGTGTTTGTAAGGGTGTTACAGTGTGTGACCAAGTAGCTTGCTATCCAATGTTATGTATATCCTGTTCTATTTCTCCTGTGTTATTTATCTAAATGTAACAAGAGGTATTTGCTACAGCACATATTACACTTTCTTGGACCAATAAAAAAAAATCTAAGGCTATTTTGTTATCTCATGTCACCTTGGCTTAATGAGGTAGTGATCCCTGTGGTGTATCTATGTCACTAGCAACATCACTGTGTCTGTTATTTCTCACAGAGTAATTGATAAATTTCTTAAAAAGATATCTCCAATTCTAATATACCATAAGTAGGAATTAAATTTACCAACCATACCTTGAGTGTTAGACCAATGGGCTTTCTTCTGACTCTGTTTTACAAAGGATAACAAATTAACATTACCTTTCTAGTATTTACTACGAATATCTGAAGATAATCTTAAAGTTCTCAAAGTGTATTCATTGCCCAGATTAGCTAGGACTCTAAACAAGAGATTGTCTACGAAAACTCACTATTAGTTGGAAAGGGATCATCTAAATTTGTTTAGTTGGATCTACCACACAAAAACATATTTATAAAGCACACAAAGTTTGTCTAGAGAAAACAGAAGGCATAGAAGAATTTATATATGACAAACAAGTTTCTATCAAAGAATATGTGATTAGCAAGATAATACAGGATGGACTTCTCCTGTTGGAGCTCTCTAGTTAATCTGTCTAAAGCATATTAAGTGTTTTCCCTGAGGGCAAGCTGTGTCCCACTGGTTTACTTATTAAGTCATGGGTCACTTCCTGGTTTTTAAGATCTCAGACACCATACAGTAAATCAGGAGGCAGAATAGAAACACTAACACTAGGCTAATTGTCTGAAATAACCAATGAAACCATGACTCTAAGGTCTTGGAACCAAGGAAACAAATCTCATGAGGTGTTTGTTTACACATAAGTAGCATCAGTAACTGTTTTTCATGTGTCTCAGTAACAACTACATTCTCTCAAACCTAAGATTGTGTATTAATATCAACACAGCAACAATTATCTGTAAAGGAACTAACTATTCTTTGAGAGAACTGATAGAAAATCTGATGTTATTCTAATTTGTAATATCATACTCCAAATTTTAGACACCATTCTGGTTATGATATTTACAACTTTGCTAAGTTTACCAAAAGGAGCTTCTAATTCAAGAGTTAAAATAATTAGATCCATTAGGTAGATAATTTAGGAAAAAAGAGGAAAATGATCTTTTATATCTACAATGTAGGACCTTAAAGCATTATTTCCAGAAAGAAAGACTTCAAAGTATCAGAAATATTTTTACATAAAACCCATACTATCATTTTGTTTACTCAGTCTTATGTAGTTAACTTCTGTTGCAGATGATTCTGGATCGACTGCAGTTTGCAAACCCAGCAGCTTCTGTATAGAGTCCTGGAAATCTTGATTGAGTCTGGTCACAGTCTTTTTTCGCAAGTTCAATACAGTCCATATTTTTTGTGGAGATATTCTGGTCAAATGTTTTCAGAAAATCGGCAAAGTAAAAATTTATCTGTAGATGACAAAACTTATTATGGCCCCGATTAATTTATAAACATAACTCTTAATAGTCAAGGACCTGATAGAAATTAATTACAAGCATAATGTAAAAAAGGCCAAGTAAAATCAGTTAAAAAAACACTTTAGATAAAAATATTTTTAAATATACCCACTAATAACCATATTTTTAAAGAACTTCAGACATAACACATAATAATCTTGAGACATAAAACCATATCGTCAGTAGAGTCTAAGGATATACCAAGATTATCAAGTCTCTAAATATCTGAATAGTAATAAAAAAAAAAATAATAACTTCATAGGAAAATGATTTGAATTCTCCAGTAAACTATTGGCTTTGATGATGTTAGATTCAAAAACTAAAGTTTGAACCAACTTACCAATACAGAAATAATAAAATTATGACATAATATTATGTGTTTGTTGTCTAATATTAAGCAAAAACATAAGAGGAAATACTAACTTATAAACTTTAACCTAATGAGAAAGAATCAGCACTTCTCTCTCTTGATTTTTAACAACAGGTTCCATGTATTTTATAACATGTTAAATAAACCTTTTCAGCACTTTTATAAAAATTCGGAGGCTTTCCATGATGTTTCAAACTTGTCAACAGTTTATCAGAAGTTACTGTGAAACAATATTTTTTTTTTAAGATCTCAGCATAAAAACCTTAGCCTTTTTCCTTCTGAAAGCCATGTGGCTTGGTTTCTGACTCAGCTATCTTATTCTAATGAGACCGAACCTTTGTTTTAGTGGCAGGTTACATTAATAAATTAACTCTTTAACTCAGAAATGAAGGAAAATTTTGTTATTTCAACAGTGAGAAACCTAATTCTTTGTTTTCTGTGCTGTAAAAGCTCTTAAAAACCTCATAAATTAAACCACTAAACTTCAGTCAGACAGATAAAACTTTTGACCATATCAAATAAATTTCTTTTTAATAAACATCTTAAAAGTTGTCTTTGTTGTATGTCTCTTATAGTGCTAAAAAAAATGGCAAAAATGAACTCACGTATGAGCTGACCCAAATATACACACACATATATCCTTTCTCTTGTGGTATAAAAAGCAAAACTATATAAACTTAAATTACGACAAATATCAATAATTAACTCAATTCAACATCAGTAAGTTACCTAAAAGGTCTTAGAAATTATTTTAAGCCTGTATACCACAAAACATTGAAATAAAGTTGTTTTAAATATTCCAAGTTTTCATTTAACTTTTACTATTTCCTATATATATATATATTTTTTTTTCCAATCTAATTTTAGCCCTTAAAGATTTCATCAACTGGCTTTGGAAATCACAAAGTCTTTGTTTAATTGACCAATTCATTGATATGGATATAACCTTTACATCTCTGGCTAGGCTTAGAAACATTTTTCTAGGCCAATTTGAGTGTCATTCTGATTTTTATTTGACCTTGGTGGCTGAGGAGGCCTGATTTTGTCCCGCCCTACCTACCTTTTAAATCCAGGTTGAAGACAATATTAGGTCCTCCTGATTCATTTCCATATGTTTAAGTGCACCTAGGCATTTTGAAAGGCAAAACTCTTTCTTTCTCTTTATCTCAGAGTAAACTTGGCAGCTCAGTTCTATTAGCCAAGAGATTTTTAACCCTATACTTCTTTCAGTTTTTGAAGCTTTTCTTTTAGCGTAATAGGAATTTATTTGTCTCATGCACTACAGCCAAGAGTTGTGTCAGCTCTGGGAGAGAACCTCTTTTGAAAATCTTAACACTGTGCCCAGGGTGTTCTCTGTATTGTGATTCAGATCCCAGTCTAGACTGAAAATCTGTTTTCGCCAAGTATCTCTCCCTTTTTTTTTTTTTTTAAGAAAGAGGAAAAAAAAATAAAACTTTAAGGCCACGGAGGGACTCTCGAGCTTATTTTCTTGGGCTATTCTCAAACGGAGAACTACATCTACAGCCCACAGCTAGGGTTGGTAATTCATGGGATTACAGTCTTCACAGGGGTGGGAAAAAAAAAAAAACACCCTTTTCTACATGGCAAAGAAAGAAAGAGAAAATAAAATACGGAGAGCAAAAAGAGCAGAGTGGATACTAAGATGAGACAGAGAAGAAGAATGTTCCGAAAAACCACAGAGGGACTTGAACTCCTCAAACCGCCAATGGGGCGAGGGCCCCTTAATTAGGTCAGAGTGGGCCCCAGTGGGCCACAACCCCTATTTCCCTCGTTTTTATGGGGCCTGGTCTTAGGACTGTACTTGGCCACCTATTCTTGCCTAATTCCCGAGACCAGTGGAACAACCTGGTCGAGCGCGCTTACCTGAAGTTAGAGGCCTCTCCCGTCCAGTTACTGTTCCTGAGCTGAGGTGGGGACGCAGCGGACTTTGTCCCCAGCGGGAATCACGGTAGCCGCCCAAGACTCCTTACCGATCAAGTGAGATGTGGGCGCGCCTGAAGGGGTATCAGGGGTCCGGATACTCACCGTCCGGATTTCACAGTCAGGCGTCCAGGCGGAAGTCGCCAGAATTTGCAACCGAAGGCCACTCGGGTTCTTGTGTCTTATTAGCCAATTGAACTAAGATGGTCACTGATTGCAACGGAAACAGAATGTGGAAAGTTTATTGTCTGCGCACACAAGGAGCGCGTGGGGTCTAGTGACCTAAAGGCCATGTGCTCGCTGACTAAGGGGACTGGGGAATTTTGTTTCCAATGGCTTCAAGGGGTTGGGTTTGGTACCCCGAATTTTCTGCCTGTAGCCCTCCCGTGCCTATATTTGGGGGTGGGAGGGGTCGGTTGAAGGATATGATTTCAATCTGTGCATGCTTCGAGGTGTAACAAGAGCTAGTCAGTGGACTGAGCCACTACCTGCTGCGACTTGGTGCTCAAAACAAGCTTGTGGTTAGCAAGACAAAGGGGGGGGAAGGGGTGTTGATTGGGGTTTTCAATATGGCTGAGCAGCCTGTTTCATATTGACTACCTCTTGATCCATGTACAGATTCCTCATGAGCAATATTAAGTCTTCCTGAATTCCCATTCTCCTCAATGTTATCCATAATTTGTTGTGATCCACACAGTCGAATGCCTCAGTGTAGTCAATAAAACACAGGTAAACATCTTTCTGATATTCTCTGCTTTCAGCCAGGATCCATATGACATAAACAATGATATCCCTGGTTCCACCTCCACTTCTAAACACGGCTTGAATTTCTGGCAGTTTCCTGTTGATATATTTATGCAGCCACTTTTGAATGACCTCCAGCAAAATATTGCTTGCATGTGATATTAATGAATTGCTCGATAATTTCCACATTCAGTTGGATCACCTTTCTCGGTAATAGGCATAAATATGGATGTCTTCCAGTCGATTGCCCAGGTAGCTGCTCTCCAGATTTCTTGGCATAGATGAGTGAGCAGTTTCAGCACAGTGTCCATTTGTTGAAACATCTCAACTGATATTCCGTCAATTCCTGGAGCCTTGTTTTTCGCCAATCACTTCAGTGCACCTTGGACTTCTTCCTTCAGTACCACTGGTTCCTGATCGTATGCTACCTCCAGAAATGGGTGAACATTGACCAATTCTTTATGGTATAGAGACTCGGTGTATTCCTTCCACCTTCTTTTTATGCTTTCTATATCGTTTAATATTTTCCCCCTAGAATCCTTGAGTATTGCAACTCAAGACTTGAATTTTTTCTTCAGTTCTTTCAGCTCAAGAAATCCTGACCATGTCCTTCCCCTTTGGTTTTCAATCTCCAGCTTTTTACACATACCAGCATAATACTTTTTTTTTTTTAGCATAATACTTTACTTTGTTTTTTCGAGCAGCTCTTTGAAATCTGTTCAGCTCGACATTTATTTCCTGACTTTTTTATTAGAATAAAAAAATGCTGCAATAAACTGCTTTTGTTGAGACCCATACTTCACTCCATGTACAAAAACTAACTCAAAATGGGTCAAAGACCTAAATATAAAATATAAAACAATAAAGATCATGGAAGAAAAAAGAGGGACAACATTAGGAGCCCTAATACATAAACAGTATACAAAACATTATAAGGAATGTACAAGGAAAACTAGATAACTGGGAGCTCCTAAAAATCAAACACCTATGCTCATTCAAAGACTTCACCAAAAGAGTAAAAACACTACCTACATACTGGGAAAAAGTTTTTAGCTATGACATTTCTGATCAGCGTCTGATCTCTAAAATCTACATGATACTGCAAAAACTCAACTGCAAAGGCAAATAACCCAATTAAAAAATGGGCAAAAGATATGAATAGACACTTCACTAAAGCAGACATTCAGATAGCTAACAGATATATGAGGAAATGTTCATGATCATTAGTCATTAGAGAAATGCAGATCAAAACTACAATGAGATTTCATCTCACTCCAACAAGGCTGGCATTAATCCAAAAAACACAAAATAATAAATGTTGACAATGCTGTGGAGAGATTGGAACATTTATACACTGCTGGTGGGAATGTCAAGTGGTACAACCACTTTGGAAATCAATTTGGCACTTCCTTAAAAAGCTACAAATAGAACTACTATACCATCTAGCAACCCCAATCCTTGGAATATGTCCTAGAGGAATAAGAGCCTTTACGCTAACAGATATATGCACACAGATGTTTCTTGCAGCACTGTTTACAATAGCAAAAACATGCAAGAAACCAAGGTGCCCCCATCAACGGATGAATGGATAAATAAATTATGGTATATTCACACAGTGAAATACTACGCATCGATAAAGAACAGTGAGGAATCTGAAACATTTCATAACATGGAGGAACCTGGAAGGCATTATGCTGAGTGAAATTAGTTCCCAAAGGACAAATATTGTATAACACCACTATTATAAGAACTTGATAAATAGTTTAAACTGAGAAGAAAACATTCTTTTGTGGTTACGAGAGGGGGGAGGGAGAAAGGGTAGGAGAGGGGCATTCACTAATTAGGTAATAGATAAGAACTAGTTAGGTGAAGGGAAGACAGTACACAATACAGGGAAAGTCAGCACAATTGGACTGAACCAAAAGCAAAGAACATTCCTGAATAAACTGAATTCTTCAAAGGCCACTGTAGCAGGGGTAGGGATCTGGGGACCATGGTTTCAGGGGACATCTAATCAATTGGCATAATAAAATCTATTAAGAAAACATTCTGCATCCCACTCTGAAGACTGGCGTCTAGGGTCTTAAACGCTAGCAAGCAGCCATCTAAGATGCATCAATTGGTCTCAACCCACCTGAATCAAAGGAGAATCAAGAACACCAAGGACAAAAGGAGATTACAAGCCTAAGAGACAGAAAGGGCCACATGACCCAGTGACTACATCATCCTGAGACCAGAAGACCTAGATGGTGCCTAGCTGCAGCTGATGAGTGCCCTGACAGGGAACGCAACAGAGAACCCCTGAGGGAGCAGGAGAGCAGCGGGATGCAGACACCAAATTCTCATAAAAGACCAGACTTAATGTCTGACTGAGACTAGAAAGACCCCGGTGGTCATGACCCTTAGACCTTCTGTTAACCCAGGACAGGAACCATTCCACAAGCCAAATCTTCAGACAAGGATTGGACTGTACAATGGGTTGGAGAGGGATGCTGACGAGAACTGAGCTTCCTGAATCAGGTGCACACTTGAGACTATGTTGGCATCTCCTGCCTGGAGGGGAGATGAGAGGGTGGAGGGGGTTAGAAGCTGATGAAGTGGACACGAAAAGAGAGAGTGGAGGGAGAGAGTGGGCTGTCTCATTTGGATGAAAGTAAATAGGAGTGTGTATCAAGGTGTATATGGGTTTTTGTGTAAGAGACTGACTTGATCTGTAAACTTTCCCTTAAAGCACAATAAAAATTATTTTTTTTAAAAATCCTTTTGTTGTTTGTATATCTTTGTAAACACCACAGGAGGAATGGCTAGGAAAAAGGCTCTACAAAAAGAAGGATCATCTTAAGCACAAAAGAGCTCTAAACCCCAGTGCCTCAAGGCAAGAAGAAAGGATTCTTACAAAGGATTGTCTACTGATGTGAGCCAGAGATGGGAAGCAGGAGGCAGAGTGGGTGGTAGGAGAAAGGCAGGAGCATTCAGTACCTCAAACAAAGTATTCCCCAACGGGTCATGCTTATGCCTCTGGGCAAGAGGTAATGGCATCTCGTGTGAACACAGGATTCTTTAGTTCTTCTTGGAGTGGCAGCATCTCCCTGAAAAGCAACTATGACCTGAGTTTGGGAGAATTGGTAATTATCCAAGAAGATCTCCAAACCAATACAATAACAACACAAAAAGTAATAATAACAGAAATAGTTACCAAATGCTTTTGAGTGAAAGACTTCATAAATCAGAAAGGGCAAAAACAACACCCAAACATAATGGGTCTGACTCCAAAACTCAGACTCTTAAACACTGCTCTGTATTGCCCTTTCCTCACCAGTCTAAACAGTAACATTAGGCTCCCATCCAATTCCTTGGAATTTCCTGAAAATTAAAACACAGGTGTGGTGTAATGAATTACTTCATATGCCCCTTCTAGCCATGGGCTTTGTGACTCACACACAATGATGGAGGGGGACTATGCAAATCAGGTATATGGATCATCTGATGATTATGGTTATGTGCCCACTTGATTAGACCAAGATTCCCAATATTATATGGTTCTCCTCCATTTTTTGGGTCACAGGTCCTGACCTCTAATGTTGATGAGGCAGGATTGGTGTAGGGTATGTCTTGGATTGCAGCCTTGCATGAGAGCTTGACTCAAGTCCCACCCTTACTCAAGTTATGCCCTTGCCTGCGGTGTGGCCTACAAGTAAGATATCCGTGTGGATAAACTGGCAGGATAGTCTCTCTCTGCATCTGAATCCCAAATCTAGTTCATGATCAATTGACCTCCAGTTCTTGGGACTTGAGCCAGAGCCATGCTGTCTGACATGCCGACTGTGGGATTCGCAGACCTCCAAAATCCCCTGGGCCAGCAGCTTATCATCTGAGCTGATTCTGCAGCCTTGTGAGCCCGCAGCCTGTGGTCTGAACTGCCAGTTGGGGTTCATCCACCCCTGTAGCCATGTGGGTCGGGAGAAGCTTCCACGTAACTCAGATTTGGGACTTGCCAGCCTCCACAACTTCATGAGCCATTTATATGGTTTATATGGTTCGTGAGTTCTGTGAGATGTTGCAGTGAATTACAGAACCCAAAGACGGGAGGGAGAGTATTGAAGGGAGAGGGATTAGTTGATGTTAGAAATGATGGAGTGGTACAGCAGTTTGGAGAAGTTGGATATTTTGTACATCTTCAACCTCTGCGTCATAGGATCCAGCTCAATGCTCATCCTTTTCAAAGAAATTTTTGTTGAACTGTCTAAATAAAATTTTGAGCTCAGGGGTGTGGCTGAGTTCACTGTCCCAGTTGTCTTGTTCACAGTTGAGCCATGGACTTGACACTAAACTCCTCTGAAAATTAAATCAATTTAACCCCAAGCTCCTCTCTCCTAGTGAATAAGGCAGACTTCCAAGTGAGTCTGACACCTGTCAGAATATTTACAGACCAACACACATGAGTTATATGTCAGTTCCAAAGGTCCTGGCCTCAAAAAGCTCACATCTCTGAGTGCAGACAAACAAACAAAAACAGAAAACATAATACAGACTGGTGAGTCCTAAAACTTATCTGAGCAGAAGGTAGAAAGTGAACACAGCTTGTGGAGGGAAGCTCAGCACTGAAGCTAGAAGGTGGAGTAAGAGAGTAGAAAGTTCAAAATCTAGGGGCCCTGCTCTGGCAATGATCTGTCTAAAGTTTCAGCGTCATGTCAGCTGTGCTGCTCAGAATTGAAGCAACAATTGTGGGTCCATGCAGAAAGTGGAGAATTTAAAGGTTGTGTGTCAACTTGGCTGGGCCATGGTTCTCAGTCGTTTGACAGTTATGTAATGATGTAATTTGGCAGTTATGTAATTATGTAGTTATCTTCCACTTTGTAATATAATGTAATCACCTCCATGATGGGATCTGATGTGAATAGCCAATCGGTTGTAAGAAGAGTTGCCTCAGGGCTGTGGCCTACATCGAATGGTTATGGACATTCTGGCAAGGCTCTCTGGCTTTTGCTCACTCTGGATCCTGCATCGCACTCATCATCATCTGACTTCTGGGTCTTGGCACGTGAGCCAGCAGCCTACCACACTGCATGCTGATCTTGGGATTCATCAGCCTCCACAGCCTATAAGCCCACAGCCTGCTGTCTTACCTCCTGATGTTGGATTTGTCAGCCCTTGTAGCTACATGAGACAGAAGAAGCCTCCAGTCTGATTCTTAACCCAAGGATTTGCAGCCTCTACATGTGCATGAGCCATTTCTTTGAGATAAATCTCTCTCTGTCTCTCTCTATATATATAAAGAAAATTAAAAGGGTGAGTTTTCTAAACTGGTTCTCAAGTTTGCTTAGTCTTAAAGATGTTGATGACTCGGCTTCCAGTAATAAAGAGGGCCTTGCTAATCCATGGCATGAGGTGACAATAGAAATATGCAAAATGTCACCACCAATAGATGAAGTATAGGTGACAGGTAAAGCTCAAAATGATTGTATGTATCATATTTTTCCACAATTTTGTCAGAATGAGAAGTATAAGGATGCTAGCTTGTTCGTCATACTTTCGCTAGACAAACTGGTAAAAGAAAGAGGTGATCTCAGAACCTCAGAGTCACAGCTCATTTGCCACACAAATGACCTCAAAGTTGTGACTTGTGCCCTGGAAGAAAACCTTATTCTTGTAGTAAATGAGCTGATATTGCCAAAAACAAACCCAGAGTCTCATAAGAGTGGCTGAATTACAATGTCAATTGAATTCCCAACCTCTAATGGTTTCTGAAGTTAAAGTGAGATTATGGTTTGGGAAGATATAGGACCCTTAACCGTGAGATAGGGACATACGAGTAGATAATCAGGAAGCTGTGGATACTGAGCCCCAAAATTCTCTTGAATCACTCCTGCCAACAGAAACATTCTTCTCACTGCCCTCTAAATAGATTACTGCATCTTTGTCTGCTAAGTCAGAATCTCCAGTCAAATCATTAACCTCTCCACCCCCATCTGATGAGATTAACCCAGCTGTGTCTGAAGAACCTTTGTCTAAGATATTGCCTGGCACTGCATCTGACTCATTGCTTAGGGCATAACCTGAGACAGATGCCTTACAAGACATTGCTGAATATTCTCAGAACACATCCCCAACCCATTTTTGCTTCCAGACCTATAACTAGATGTAAGTCCCAGGGAGTCCCAAAAGGTGAAGTACAAAATGTGACCCAGGAAGAGGTACTCTACATTTCAAAATACCTGCTTGGCTTTTCTAATATGTACAAACAGAAATGGAAATATGTGTGAGAAAGGTGTTTAAAGAAGAATAGTGCAAGAAACATAAAATTGGATCGGTCTGAGATTATTGCTATGGGCCCACTAAGCTCAGATTCTTCTTTCAGTGTTTCAGCTCAAGAGGTTAGAAAATAATCTAATAGTTTATTTGGTTGGTTCATTGAAGCATGGGTTACATGGTGGCCCATATTAAATTGTGTTGAAACACCAGACGCGCCAAAGTATACTGTAGAAAAAGGTGTCCAAAGCATAAGGGATATGGTAGAGTGGACCCACAGACCCACACATGGAGTGTCCAGAGGACACACCTTTTACCACAACAGTGGGGAACAAATTTGTGAAGGGAGCCCCTGCATCTTCAAAGGCTGCTATTATTGCTATTTTATGTAGGTGAGATTTCGCAGTGGGAACTATCCTAACTGAATTGAGACACCTAAATACAATGCAGCTAACTGAACACTGTGGTGGTAGAGGCCAAGTGGTAGCACTCAAACACCAAAGATAAGGTGGGCTTGGTTACCATAATGGCCAGTGGAGTCAAAGCAGTAATCAGAACAGTCTGACTCATATGGACTTATGGAGTTGGAAGTTAGTCGTTGTCTCCCTAGGAGTGAAATAGATGGGAAATCTACTAAATATTACTTGATCTGTACAAGTAGAAGAATTCTAGGTCAAATGAACAGCAGTCTAACTCAAATTGCCAGAATAGATAGTCATGGCCCCTCAATCAATTCCCAGGCTTCAGGGAGTTTCCAGACCCACAATCCACTGGATGAAGAGGAGGCCATGTTCCCTGATGAAGGATCCCACTGCACTGCCAAAAATCTATACTGTTAATCTTTCTCCCAACCTTCCCCAAAGAGATCTACAGCCTTTTACAACACTGACTGTTCACTGGGGAAAAGGAAATAATCGGAATTTCTGGGTATTACCAGATGGTGGCTCTGAACTGACACTAATTTCAGGAGACCCAAAATGACACTGTGGCCCACCATTCAGAGTGAGGGCATAGGGAGATCAAGTTTTAATGGAGTCTTAGCTCAAGTTCACGTTACACTGGGTCCCCAAATCCATTCTTTAGTGATTTCTCCAGATCCCGAATGCCTAACCGGAAAAGATATACCCAACAACACTCAGCACCCCCACATTGGATCCCCAAAGTGGAGTAAAGGCTATCATGGTAGGAAAACCCAAATGGAAGCCATTAAAACTACCCCTACCTAAGAAAATAGGAAGCTAAAAGCAGTACCACATTCACGGAGGGATTGCAGACATTACTGCCACAATCAAGGACTTGAAGGAGCCACAGGTGGTGATTCTTACCACATTCCTATTCAACTTGCCTCTTTGGCCTGTGCAAAAAATAGATGGATCTTGGAAAAGAAGAGTGCATCATCATAAACTTCACCAGGTGCTGCCATAATTGCAGCTACTATGCCAGATGTGGTTTCACCGCTTCAGCAAATTAATACATCTCCTGGTACCTTGTATTCAGTTAGTGATTTGGCCAATGCATTTTTCTCAATTCTGGTTGATGAATGCACACCAGAAGCACTTCGACTCCAGCTCGGAAGGCCAGCAGCACATCTTCACTGTCCTAGATCAGAGGTAGATCAACTCTCCAGCCCTATGTCATAATTTAGTCTGCAGGGAACTTGATCACCCTTACTTTCCACAAGATGTCACACTCCTCCATTATATTGATGACATTATGCTGACTGGACCTAGTAAAGAAGCAGTGTCAATGACTCTGGACTTATAGGTTAGAGATTTGCATGTTAGAAGGTGGGAAATTAATGCAACAAAAATTTAGGCACCTTCCACCTCTGGGAAATATCTAGTGGTCTTGTGGTATGGGGCATGTTCCGACATTTCTTCTAAAGTGAAAGAGAAGTTCTTGCATCTGGCTCCTCTCACAACTAAAAAGGATGCACAATGACTTGTGAATCTCTTTGCATTTTAGAGACAACATATTCTTCATTTGTATGTGTTACTCTGGCCTATGTATCAAGTGACCTGACAACTGCTAGTTTGAATTGGGGCCCAGGACAACAGAAGGATCTTCAACACCTTCAGGCGGCTCCGCAAGCTGCTCTGCCACTTGGGCCATATAATCCAGTTGATGCATTGGTATTTGAAATGTCGGTGGCAGATAGAGATGTTGTTTGGAGTCTTTGGCAAGCCACTATTGGTAATTCACAGTGCAGGCCCTTAGGATTTTGGAGCAAAACCCTGTCATCCTCTGAAGATAACTGCTCTCCTTTTGAAAAACAGCTTTTCGCTTGTTACTGAGCCTTAGTAGAGACTGAACACTTAACCGTGCTTAGTCATAGACCACCAAGTGACCGTATGGCCTGAAGTTCCTATCAGGAACTGGGTGTTGTGTGACTGACAGAACCATAAAGTCAGACGTACACAGCAGCACTCCGTCATTAAATGGAAGTGGTATGTATGAGACTGGGCCCAAGCAGAGCCCAAAGGTACAAGTAAGTTGAATGAGGAAGTGGCCCAAATGCCTAGGGTCTCAACACCTGTCACATTACCTACCCTCTCCCAGTATGCAACTAAGCCCTCATGGGAAGTTCCTTACAATCAGGTGACTCAGGAAGAAAACAGTCATGCCTGGTTTACAGATGGTTCTGCACGATATGCAGGCACCACTCAAAAGTGGACAGTGACAGCACTACAGGCCCTTTCTTCCTGAAGGTCAGTGCTGAAGGACAATTCTCCCAATGGGCAGAACATCAAGCAGTGCACCAGGCACTTGATTTTGTTTGGAAGGAGAAATGGCCAGATGTGCAATTCTGTACTGATTCATGGACTGTGGCCAGGGCTTTGGCTGATCGGTCATGGACTTGGGAGGAACTTGATTGGAAAATAGGAGATAAGGGGGTACGGGGAAGAAGTATGTGGATAGACCTCTCTGAATGCACTAGAGAAGTGAATATATTTGTTTCTGATGTGAATGTTCACAGAAGGATGCCCTTAGCAGAAGAGTATTTTAACATTCAAGTGGATAGGAAGACACATTCCGTGAAAACCAGTCATCTTTCTCAGCCACTCGGGTCATTGCTCAGTGGAGTCATGAATGAAGTGGCCATGGTGGCAGGGATGGAGGTTATCCTTGAGCTCAGTAAAATGGACTTCTACTGACCACGGCTGACTTGGCTACAGCCACTGCTGAGTGCCCAATCTGCCAATACAGGAGACCAACAATGAGTCCCTGATATGGCACCATTCCTCAGGGTGATCAACCAGCAGCCTGGTAGCAGGTTGATTACATTGGACTGCTTCCATCATGGAAAGAGCAGCGTTTTGTTCTTACAACAACAGATACTTAATCTGGATATAGATTTGCCTTCCCTACGTGCAATGTTTCTGCCAAAACTACAAGCCTTGGGCTGACAGAATGCTTTTTCCACTCTCATGGTATCCCACAGCAACGTCGCAAAAGAAGGGACTCACTTCACAGCAAATGAAGTGCAAC
Organism: Elephas maximus indicus; assembly: GCF_024166365.1. Taxonomy (NCBI): domain Eukaryota; kingdom Metazoa; phylum Chordata; class Mammalia; order Proboscidea; family Elephantidae; genus Elephas; species Elephas maximus. The sequence goes on from NC_064821.1 coordinate 190,327,492, forward strand.
GATGGGCCCACCCTCATGGAATTCACTGGTATTACCATATTCTGCATTATTCTGAAGAAGGTGGCTTAATAGAATAATGGAATGGTCTTCTAAAGACAATTAAAACACAAACTAGATGGCAATACCTTGCAGGGTTGGGGCAATGTTCTCCAGAAAGTTGTATATACTCTAAACCAGGGTCCGATATATGATTTTGTTCCTCCCATAGCCAGGATTCATGGGTCCAGGAATCAAGGGGTGGAAATGGGAATGGCACCACTCACTATTACCCCTAGCCACCCACTCATAAAATTTTTGTTTCCCGTCCCCTCAACCTATGCTTTGTGGGTCTAGCGGTCTTAGTTCCAAAGGAAGTAATGCAACCAAGAGAAGACACAGCACTGATTCCATTGAACTGGAAATTAAGAATGCCGCCTGGCCACTCCTCATGTTTCTGGATCCACAGACAAATAAGAGAGTTACTACATTGGCTGCTGTGATTGACCCTGATTACCATGTGGAACTAAGATTCATATTACATAATGGAGGTAATGAAGAGTATGTCTGGAATACATGAGATCCCTTAGGACATCTCTAATTACTACCATCATCTGTGATTACACCCTATAGAAAACTACAGCAGCCCAACTCGGACATGACTGCTAATGGCCCAGACCCATCAAGAATGAAGGTTGCATCATCCCAACAAGCAAAGAACCACAACCAACTAAAGTGCTTTCTGAGGGCAAAGGGAATGCAAAATGGGTGGTGGAAGACGGTAGTTCTAAATACCAGTTACAACCACACACCCAGCTGCAGAAACAAGGATTCTAATTGTTATAAGTAGTCTTTCTTAGCATTTGCGCATTGAATATTTTTGTTTTTGTCATTTATAAAATAGAGGTGTAAACTGGTTTTTGATTATATGCATGTTAGTTATGTTGGGTGCAAGTATGACTCCATAATTGTCTTTATTCAGAGATTGTGCATGGTTTAGTGAGATGCGTACAGGTGCCAGGTTGACAAGGGGTGGACTGTGATAGGTAAGCATGTTTTTCAACCTGGCTGGGCCATGATTCTCAGTGATTTGACTGTTACGTAATGATGTAGTTTGGCAATTATGTAATGATGTAGTTTTGGCACTTATGTAATCATGTATTTATCCTTCATTTTGTGATATAATGTAATCACTTCCATGACTTGATCTCATACGACCAGCCAACATGTTGTAAGGGGGTTCCCTCAAGTGTGTGGCCTGCATCCAATATATGCGGACGTTCTGGCAAAGCTGTCTGGCTTTTGCTCACTCCTGACCTTGCATCTCACTCGTCATCATCCGAACTCTCGTTCTTGGGACTTGAGCCAGCGCACTGCTATATTGACTGCCAATCTTGTGGGTTGTAGGCCTCTCCAGGCTGTGAAGCAGCAGTCTGCTATCTCACCTCTGCTCTTGGGTTCACCAACCTCCACAGCCTATGAGCCAGCAGCCTGCCCTCTGACTTGCCAATCTTCAATTCATCAGCCCCTGCTGCTGTGTGAGCCAGGAGAATTCTCCAACCTGACACCTGACACACAGGCTTGGGACTTGAAAGTCTCTTACAGCTGCATCAGCCATTTCCTTGAGATAAATATCTTCCTCCCTCCCTCTCTCCCAGTCTCTCTCTCTCTCCACGCCCCCTCCTTGATGGCACTGTGGCTAACAGCTATGGGAACTAACCAAAAGGCTGGCAGGTCAAAGCCACCAGCTGCTCCTTGGAAATCCTATGGGGCAGTTCTACTCCATCCTATAGGGCCACTATGACTTGGAATCAACTCGACGGCAACACATAAACTTCTCTAGAGTCCCCAGCCTAAGACACCACCCAGGTTCCAATGCCTGCCTTTGCAGGAATCCATTTTCATGATTCTATAGATGACCCCAACAGCTGTTTGGACTCTTGATTACCCTGACACAATATTCTTACCTACTGGGGTCTGTAAATATTCTGACAGGTGCCAGAGCCACTTTGCAATCTGCCCTTATCACAAAGGGCAGAAGAACTTCGGGGTTAAATTCAATCAATTTTCAGAGGTGTTTTCTGTCAACAAACATTTATAAACATCTACTCTGTGCCAGGTATACTGCCAAGTGTTGAGGATCCAGATGTGCCAACACTCTCTGCCCTCTACAAGCTCATATTATACAACATATGAGATAAATGAAGTAGGTGTTGTGGATGCTGGAAGTAAAAAGAAGCATAATGGACAACAGACACAAAAAAGGGGGAAGTTATCACGTCCTTGGGGTCACCTCTGAGTACAATCACTACAGAGAAGATGACACTTAAACTCAGAGTTAAGACAAGATGTTCCAAGGCAGGCAAGACTAAGAAAGAAGTTTCAGGCAGAGGAAACAGAGACAGCAAATGTAATGAAAGCAGGAAACAGCATGGAGTGCTGTGCGGATTCGCAAGTACTTGGATCTATACCCAGAGCATAGCTGTTAGGACGAGTTCAGAGAAAAATGCAGTCCACGAGGGAGACAGGAGACCAGCTTCAGGGCCATGGCACAAAACTAAGCATCACAGATCAGCACCCTGAGTAGAGGAAGAGAGGAGATAAAAGTTGAGAATGATTCTAAACTGGGATGTTGCAAGACAGGTGTGGGTAAAGAAAAGATCAAAGCCACGTTGAGTTGTGGTGGTGGATCAGGGAGGGTAGGCTGAGGGAAGGAGGTGAAAACAGCCAAGGTTGACAGGAAGAGAGAAGAAGAAGAGGCTTAGAGACCCAAGGTCCTGATTTGTTTGAAAAGTAGGGGAAATGAAAGCGAAGGAGAGAAGGAACAGAAAGGCTAAGCAGAAGTAGGTGGAGAGGAGAATGTCAGAAAGGAGTACAGCCGATTTGTGACAAAGCCCAGAGTGGAAGGGGACCCCAAGTAGAGAGGAGCAATAGGTGAGGAGGGACTTGTTAGTTAGTTAATTAGTAAAGGATTATTATCTTATCTCAAGCATATCCTGTTGGTGGGATAGAGAATGAAACAGCAGGTCAGGTTGAAAGATGGGCGTGACCAATAGGTTAATAGGCCACTGTGACCAAGCAGATAGGAGTGAAGGAATGAGATGGAGTGAACCTCAAGGAGGAGATGTAGGGGACATGGCCTGGAAATGGCACTGGAGATGGAAGTAAATACTGACCCCTCCTGCCTCCTGTCTCTTTCAGGCTTGAGCAAGCCAAAAGTGAGCAGACCCTGCCAACCCAGGGAAGAGGTCACAAGGGGCTTGGTGTCCTCCAGAGAGCCAGGGCTGGGAAGGCAGCCCCTGTGCCATGTTGGTTTCTGAGTCCTAAGTGCCCAGCAGTGTGTGACCCCAAGCAGAGGATCCCACACTGGGAGTTTGTTTCTCCCTTCCCACTTTATCTGGCCAAAGATTAGTTTTTTTTTTCAAGTATCCCACTGAGGGAAGACTCCTTCCAGCACCCATAAAGGAACACAGAACAACCGTGGACTTTAACCAGCCCTAGTTTTTCACCTGCTTCCTGTGGGACTGCCCCACTAGACAACAAGCTCTTCAAGTCTTCACTGTTCCCTCACTTCTGTCTCCACAGTGCACATGTCTCACTCCGCAGTGAGGAGAAACACCTCAGAGCAGAAGCACCCACTCATTCACACACACACATGCATAAACACACACAAACACACACACCTTCTGCAGATTAACACACACAAGCACAAAAAAATCAAATCCATGGACTTCAGGAGGCGGAGCTGCTTCTCAGGACCCTGCTGCCTCTTCCCATTCATGACAGTGACAAATAAAGAAAATGCCCACTGGCGCTCAGGCTCAAGGGTATGGCATGACTTTGGCCCAGGATGTACTTTTGACCTCAGAGGAGAGATCCAACGCCTCCATGGCTCTTAAAAGCAACTTCACTGAAGGACTAGGAAATAAAGCATCTGCTCCTTCTCCTTGCTCTTTCCTAAACAGCCAGATGGGTGATGGACATCTCAGTGCCACACCTGAGATGCCCCACCCCCTATACACTCAAGCACAGGCAGGCACCACTTGGGAGACAAAGGGACACCCCAGGATCCCGGCTCTATCCCAGGAGAAAAAAGAGCATGTGCCATACTAGCAGGGCCCTCCTGCGATGCCAGCAGTTGGGTTACATTGGGGCCCTGAGGAGCAGAAGTGGGCCTGGGGAAAGACCAGAAAGGCCTCTCTGGAGGAAATGTCAGCTGGGTTGACCCCCCTTGTGGAAAGTCTACAAAGCCGAGAGTCAGTATTTGTCCATTTGTCCACTCATATCACCAAAACGAAAGAAGAAGTAATGCCAAGTATCAGGTGCAAGGAGATACTTTATTGTTTTGGGGGTCTCTGGAGGCCTCTAGGCTGGACTGGCCAGGGATCACTGGCATCCCCCGGAACAGGGCGGTGCACCATGGCTCTGTTTGTGGTAGTCAGTGGCTATGTCTCCCACTACAGACAGAAACTCAGAAAAGTCAATCTTCTTATCCTTATTCTTGTCTTTTTCATCAAAGACATTGCATAAGTAATTTTTGCCCCTTCTTTCCTGTGCAGTTAAAAACATAAAAACAAACATAAAAATATTATCCAGGGGGAAGAGGAGAATAGAGACAGATGAAGAGACTACACCTAGGGCTGAAACAAAGGTGTGGTGGCCAGGTGAGGCTATGGGGATGGAGAGTTGGGGTCAAGCAGTCAAGCCCTCACTGGTCACTGGAGATTTCTGGCCAAAACTGGCAACTTGCATGGGCAGTGCACTGGTAAATGAGAAGTGGACCTAGGCTCGTCCACCACCTTAACTTCAGATGCACTGTCCTCATTCTTCCCGCAGTGGACCAATACACCCCAGCCAGTTACTCTCCTCATTCTCTAATGCTCTTCACACTTAAATTCTTTCTCATCAAAACCTATCAGTTCTGCCCCATTTATTCTGTTCCTTAGTCTCAATCTGTGCTACTGATTCCTTCTCACACTTAAATGAAATTAGGGCTATGAATGCACTTTGCCCGTGTAAAAGATGGTGGCCCTGTCTGTAGGGTGCATGATTCTCACTATGTTAACCTCTGATTCCACGGGCAGTGGTAGTACAGTGGTAGAATTCCCACAGTGGTAGAATTTCCACCTTCCAAACAGGAGACCGGAATTCAATTGCCCACCAATGTACCTTGGTGCACAGCCACCACTCACCTTGGAGTGAAGGCTTGCATGTTCCTATGATGCTGAAAAGCAGCTAACAATAACTCCTTCTCCCAGGAAAATGTGAAGAGGAGTCTTTAGGAGGCAACCTTTTACCCCAACGCAACCAGACCCTTGGGGGAACTCTCAGTGACCAGTAGGAGAGCAGATGCTTTAGTCTGTTCACTGACTTTAAAAATCATAACACTTTCTTGAGTCTCTAATATACCCACCACTTTTTCTCATTTTCAAATAAATCATTTCACTTCAACAACACCACCTCAGGAAATTAAGTTCTATAATCTCCTTTTGTAGATGAGAAAACTAAGGATCAGATTGTGGGTGATTTGTCCAGGGTCATGCAGCAGGGAACAGCATGGGCAGGACAGGTGCCCAGGAGGAAAAAGAGCATGACTCTTTGTCCTGAGCTCCTAAAATCTTCCATTCTGCCTCTACATGGGACTGGCCCTGCCTCAGACCTGGAGGTAAAATGAGGAGAGAAAGGAGGTGTGGAGAGTGAACCAAGGAAGGGCCAGATTCCCGATCAGCCAATCACAGACAGTGCATCCACTTCAAAGCGGAGTCCTCAGACATGCCAAAGCCCATGGACTCCATCCACCCACCCCGTCTCCTCCCTACACACACATACACAGCATCTTCTTGCCCCAGACAAGCCAGACCCCTACTCACACAGTCTTTGAGGAAGTTGGGGAAGTTCTCCCTCAGCAGCTTCAACAAGTTTTCCCTATTGATCTTATCATCATACCCAGTGTATCGATGAAATAGTTTGACCAAGTTCAATACCAAATTCTCAGCTGGAGTGTGGCATATCTTGACTTTCTCAGCTGCAATGCTGCTCATCTTGCCTTTTATTCCAAGACAAGAGTCTACAGACAAGAAATGAAAGAGAATGAACTGGGTGGAAGAGAGTTTGAAGGACAAGGCTAAGTAGTGAGTGAGGGCTGAGGTAAGACAGAAAAACAGGAACTTGTCTTTCTCAAATGGTGAGGTAAATTGGTCTTAGGGAGGGGAGAGTGGAACTGAGTCCTCGGTCCTGACACCATTCCTATCGGAGTCTGAGAGGAGAGGGCGGGAAACAGTGGACATCAAGGCTGCGTTAGTGAGGGGCAAGGGCTGACCTGCAGGGGATGGGTATACGATGTCTTCTGGCTCACCCAGTTGGGAGCGAGATAACAAAGAAAAGCATCAAGTCCCAAGGCAAGACATTCCCATCAAGCATAGTCTTTGGTCTACCCCATTCTCCCCACTTCCACTTAGGAAATTACAAAGCACCACCAGCCTGAGCAATCAGGTCTAGAATCCTGGGATTCTGGCTATCCAACACAGTGGTAGAATTCCCACCTTCCCAACAGGAGGCCCAAGTTTAATTCCCCAAAAATGCACCTCGGTACACAGCCACCACCAATTCTGACCTCTCCACCCTCCAAGACCTTCCCAGAGTTATTTTGGAAGACCTTGTGCCAAAAGAGTGCACTGAAACCAGGGAGTAAAGAAAACCAAGAGCTACAGAAGGAAGATATTTTTTACCTGACAGCTCTCAGAAAAGCACCTAATACTGAGCCAAGAGGAATAACAAGATCATCTAGCCAAGCCAGCCCCCCACTGAGACCGGTGGAGAAGAAGGGATATAGGATTTGCCAGGACAAGCACAAGGTCCCACTCTATTAGTTGCAGAACCCACACACACTGACTCCCAGGCCAGGTTAGTATTCCCCCACAGCTACAGGCAGCAGAGCAGGTGGGCACCAGGCATGACTCCTAGGAAAGAACAGAGACAGGCGCAGACTTACTGGAGCTGAGGATGATCACGGAGGAGGAAATTAGTGAGATTGTACGTCTGGGCACAAAGTAGGCCCTTTATGTAGCTCAGCCTGGGATCTCCCCAGAGGCTGGGTGCCCTGTGGCAGTGTTCATTAAAATTAGTTTCCCCAAACATTGCGCCACTTTGGGTGGGGATGCACACCGAAGAAGCAATACTCAAAACTTCCTTCTAGATATCCTGGGTCTCCAGTATCTATCACTATCAGGCCACATCACCACAATTCTGCCCAGCCCAGGCTCCTGGCCAGTGGGAGGAGGCCCCATGCAAGAGAGGTGTGGACAGAGTAGAGTACATTGCCATAGCTCAAGGATGATGGAATCTAGGGATCTGGGAGGGAAGAAACACCTGTTTCTTCATTCAGCCATTCCACAACAGTCTATCAATGGTTAGTAATAACTGCTTCCTTTTCCAAGTACTGTAAAGAGCCACGCAGTGGGTTACTGTTTTATGTACATTGCCTCAGAGTCCCATGAGAGCCCTGTGAGTTCACATAAGGCTCTCTACCACTGTGAGGTAGGTATTTTCCCTTCTTACAGATGAGCAAATTGGGACCGAGGCTGGGTTTCTCAAGGTTACTCAGATAGAATATGACAAAGTCAGGATTCAAACCCAGATCTCTCAGACTTCAAAGCCCTCTCCTAATCATACTGACCTCTTGCTGAGCCTCTGATCCTGTTACCATCTGGGCTGGGCAAGGGGTCACACCATTGCCGGCCCTGCAGGAGCCCAGACTCCAGAACAGGTGACCCTGCACAGAATAATCCCACAGGTACCTCCATCCAGGAAAATGTGGGCTTCAGGGCAACGACAGCAGTGACTGCGGCCTCTGTGATTCACAAAGCCTTGGTTGTCACACTGTTCAGGATATGAGTCCCTCTGTGAGAGCTGTCTGTGGCCACCATCCCCTAGGAACAATACATTTTCCATCAGGGAAGATCACTATGTTTTAAGAAACACCTTCACTGACATCATATTGCCAGATCTTCACAGAAATCCCCAGAGGGAGACTGTGATTACTGACAGAGGAAGGACTGACACTCAGCCAGAGATGATGCTCAGTGAGACACTTCAGTATCATCTCACCACACAGCCACGTGGGGACCCCCGGGGTACACCAGAAGCCATTGTCGACATCCAAATTCAGCTCTGTTGTCAGTACGGTGATCACTCTCTCAATTTCTCCTATTTGGAGACTGAAAGTGGAAAATCACATCTGAGATTTTTTGCATCCAGGGCCCAGATATGATTAGGTTGAGAATCTCCAGAGAGATTTGGAAGGTGCAGCAGAGGCAGCTGCAAAGCCAGCTCCAACACAGGTAAGTGTTCACAGAAGCTGTACCCTCAGTGACACTGTCCAGTCATCTGCTTTGTGGCCATGGGAGCTATGGTGGTGCCATGGTGGTAGCCATCCTCGAACGAGTTCTCTAAATTCTGGGTCTCAGCTGAAAAGGTTCACCTTGGCAGCAACAGTTCTGCAGTGGCTCTCTAACTTCCTCTCCTCCAGCCCTCCAAAGAGTTATAAGCCCTTGACACCCTTGGTTAATTGTCTTTCTGCTGAAAATATAGGGAGTGAACCCTCAGGCACAAGAAGAAAGCAAATAATAAAAATTAGAGAAGAATGAAATGAATTACAGAACAGAAAAACAATTGAAAGAATTATCAAGACAAAAAGCTGCTTCTTTGAAAAAAATTAACAAAACTGATAACCATTGGCCAGACTGAAAAAAGAAAAACAAGAGATGAAGCAAATACCCCAAATAAGAAATGAGATGGGCGATATCACAGCAGACCCAACTGAAATTAAAAGAATCATATCAGATTGCTATGCAAAATTGTACTCTAACAAATTGGAAAACCAGGAAGAAATGGATGAATTCCTAGAAACACACTACCTACCTAAACTAACACGAACAGCGTTAGAACAAGTAAATACACCCATAGCAAAATAAGAAATTGAAAAGGAAATCAGATAACTGCCAACAGAAAAAGCCCTGGCTCTGACGGCCTCACTGCAGAGTTCTACCAAACATTCAGAGAAGAATTAACACCACTACTACTAAAGGTATTTCAGAGCATAGAAAAGGATGGACTGCTGCCAAACTCATTCTAGGAGGCCAGCATATCCCTGACACCAAAACAAGGTAGAGACCACAAAAAAGGAAAATTACAGACTTATATCCCTCATGAACTTACATACAAAAATCCTCAACAAAATTCTAGCCAATAGAATTTAACAACATATCAAAAAAAATAATTCACTATGACCAAGTGGGATTCATACCAGCGGTGGTTCAACATTAGAAAAACAATTCATGTAATTCATCATGTAAATGAAACAAAAGACAAAAACCACATGATTTTATCAAGTGATGCAGAAAATGCATTTGACAAAGTTCAACATCCATTCATGATAAAAACTCTCAGCAAAATAGAAATAGAAGGAAAATTCCTCAACATAATGAAGGGCATCTCTACAAAGCCAAAAGACAATGTCACCCTAAATGCACAGATTCTGAAAACATTCCCCTTGAGAACGGGAACCATTCAAGGATGCCGTTAAACACCACTTGAATTCAACATTGTGCCAGAGTCCTAGCCAGAGAAATTAAGCTAGGTAAAGAAATAAAGCTCATCCAGATTGGCGAGAAAGAAGTAAAAGTATCTCTGTTTGCAGATGACATGATCTTATATACAGAAAACCCTTAAGAATCCTCAAGGAAGCTACTGAAACTAATAGAAGAGTTCAGCAGAGTATCATGATAAACATACAAGAATCAGTTGGATTCCTCTACACCAACAAAAAGAACATTGAGGAGGAAATCACCAAATCAACACAATTTACAGTAGCCCCCAAGAAGATAAAATACTTAGGAATACATCCCACCAGACATGTAAAAGACCTATACGAAGAAAACTACAAGGCTCTGCTGCAAGAAACTAAAAGAGACCTACATAAGTGGAAAAACATACTCTGCTCATGGATAGAAAGACTTAACATTGTAAAAACGTCTCTTCTACCAAAAGGCATCTATAGATACAATGCAATTCTGATCCAAATTCCAAAAGCATTTTTTAATGAAATGGAGAAACAATCACCAACTTTCTAGGGAAGGGAAAGAGGCCCTGGATAAATAAAGCAACACTGAAAAAGAAGAACAAAGGGGGAGGCCTCGCTCTACCTGATTTTAGAACCTATTATACTGCCACAGTACTCAAAACAGCCTGGTACTGGTACAACAACAGATATATAGACCAATGGGACAGAATTGAGAATCCAGACATAAATCCTTCCACATATGAGCAGATGATATTTGACAAACGCCCAAAGTCAGCTAATTAGGGAAAAGGCAGTCTTTTTAACAAGTGATGCTGGCATAACTGGATATCTATCTGCAAAAAAATGAAACAAGACCCATACCTCACACCATGCACAGAAAGGGACTCAAATTGGATCAAAGACCTAAATATAAAATATAAAATGATAAAGATCGTGGAAGAAAAAATAGGGACAATGCTAGGTATCCTAATACATGGCATAAACAGTATTCCAAAACCCAGTGCTGGTGAGTCGATTCCGACATAAAGAGTATACAAAACATTAATAACAGTGCAGAAGGATAACTAGAAAACTGGGAGCTCCTAAAAATCAAACACCTATGCTCATCCAAAGACTTCACCAAAAGAGTAAAAAGACTACCGAAGACTGGGAAAAAGCTTTTAGCTGTGACATTTCCAATCAGCGCCTGATCTCCAAAATCTACATGATGCTGCAAAAACTCAACTACAAAAAGACAACCCAATTAAAAATGGACAAAGGATATGAACAGGCACTTCACTAAAGAAGACATTCAGGTAGCTAACAGATACATGAGGAAATGCTCATGATCATTAGCCACTAGAGAAATGCAAATCAAAACTACAATGAGATTCCATCTCACACCAACATGGTTGGCATTAATTTAAAAAGCACAAAATAATAAATGTTGGAGAGGCTGTGAAGAGACTGGAACACTTATACACTGCTGGTGGGAATGTCAAATGCTACAGCCACTTTGGAAAACGATTTGGCCTATCCTTAAAGCTAGAAATAGAACTACCATACAAACCAGCAATTCCACTTCTTGGAATATATCCTAGAGAAATAAGAGCCTTTACACGAACAGATATATGCACACCCATGTTCATTACAGCACTGTTCACAATAGCAAAAAGATGCAAGCAACCAAGGTGCCCATCAACAGATGAATGGATAAATAAATTATGATATATTCACTCAACGAAATGCTACAATCGGTAAAGAACAATGATGAATCCATGAAACATTTCATAACATGGAGGAACCTGGAAGACATTATGCTGAGTGAAATTAAACAAAGAAACAAACAAACAAAAAAAACAGCAGTTGCAAAAGTACAAATACTGTATACCACCAGTATTATAAGAACTGGGGAGATAATTTAAACAGAGAAGAAAATATTCTTTGATGGTTACGAGAGGACATAGCGATGGAAGAAGGGAGAGAGGTTGTCACTAATTAGATAATAGATAAGTTTTATTTAGGTGAAGGGAAAAACAACACACAATACAGGAGAGGTCAACACAACTGGACTAAGCCAAAAGCAAAGAAGTTTCCTGAATAAACTGCACACCGTGAAGGCCAGCGTAGAAGGGACGGAGGTTACGGAACCATGGTTTCAGGGGACATCTAAGTCAATTGGCATAATACAATCAATTATGAAAACATTCTGCATCCCACTTTGGAGAGTGGCATCTGAGGACTTAAACGGTAGTAAGCAGCCATCTAAGATGCATCAATTATTCTCAACCCATCTGGAACAAGGAAGAATGAAGAACACCAAAGACACAAGGTAATTATGAACCCAAGAGAGAGGAATGGCCACATAAACCAGAGACTACATCAGCCTGAGGCCAGAGGAAATAGATGGTGCCAAGCCACAACCGATAACTACCCTTACAGGAAACACCACAGAGAACCTCTGAGGGAGCAGGAGAGCAGTGGGATGCAGACTCCAAATTCTCGTAAAAAGATCAGGCTTAATGCTCAGATTGAGATTAGAAGGATCCAAAAGGTCATCGACCACAGACCTTCTGTTAGCCCAAGACAGGAACCATTCCCAAAGCCAACTCTTCAGGCAGGGATTGGACTGGACTGTGGGATAGAAAATGATGCTGGTAAAGAACGAGCTTCTTGGATCAAGTAGACACATGAGACAATGCTGGCATCTCCTGTCTGGAGGAAAGAGGAGAGGCCAGAGGAGGCCAGAAGCTGGACAAATGGACACAAGGAGAGAGAGTAGAAGGAAGGTGCGTGCTGTCTCAATAGGGACAGAGCAATTAGAAATATAAAGCAAGGTGTATACAAATTCTTGTGTGAGAGACTGACTCGATTGGTAAACTTTCCGTTAAGTCAAATTAAAAGTTGATTATAAATATATATATATAAACCCAGCCCAGTAGGGAGTGATTTCTGTCTTCTGCACTATACCCTGGCGGGTGCCAGTGGTGACTGCAGGCTTCCAGGCTTTTAAATGCACCTGGAGACATCGCATTGAGAGAGGTGGCCTCCCAACCCTGTGACTCTTGGCTTCCTATGGAGGAAGGGAGTGAAGACAAGTCATAGAGTCTGTGGCATCCGTCCTCTTTCCTTTATGCAAAACATTCCCATGAATGTCTGTGCAACGTCTTTGGCCCTGATGTGTTCCTACCTGCTACAGAAGAGCTGGAGTGGGAAGCGGGAGCTGACAGTCAGAAGGAGAGTCCCTGGGGGCACACTGAGGTACTGCGTGAAATCACTGAACTTTGCTCTTTGCCTGTTACCCCTGCCCCTAAAATTCTCCACAGGAAATCCTTGACCATTCAGACTGTTCCCCACAACTGTTCCTAATACCATCACAGAAAAAACAAACCAGTTTCCATCGAGTTCAGTCTGACTCATGGCAAGCCCGTGTACATCAGAGTAGAACTGCTCCGTAGGGTTTCATGGCTATGACCGTTCAGAACAAGATCTCCAGGCATTTCTTCCAAGGTGTCTCTGGGAAGGTTCTAATCTCCAATCCTTCAGTTAGTGGCCAGGAACTTAACCATTTGAGCCACCCTGGTACACTTAATACTGCTGCTAGGAAACTCTGGTGGTGTAGTGGTTAAGAGCTATGGCTGCTAACCAAAAGGTGGACAGTTCGAATCCACCAGGCACTCGTTGAAAATCCTGTGGGGCAGTTCTACTTGCTGTGAGTCACAATCCACTCAATGACAGTGGGTTTGTTTTTGTTTCAGGGTGGGGCTTATTCCTAGGCTCTTCACATTCCCCCATCAGCCCCTCTTTCAGTCTTCAGTGAAACTTACCAGCTTTCTGGACTTACCCCTTTCTCTCATGCACTTGTCTTACACCAAAAAATTCCTCATAACGTTCCTTGAAAATGTATCTACACTTTTCTGCTACTACCCCAAGCAGGACCTCTCGCCAGCCTGGCCCACCAGTCCCACCAGCTGCAGTCTGGGTCTCTGCCTCCATCTCCATCCACCCTCCCACTGATATCAGATCTCTCTTGGTCACTGGTTAAAGCCAGTCATTACGGTTTTTAAATCCATCAGTTAAGGACATGCAAGAATTAGTTATAATCGTTGCCCATGGGGAGAAAGACTGAGTAGGTAGGGACAAGAGGAAAAACGATTGAATTTTACATTGAAAAAACTTTTGTGCTTCTTGAATACTGTGTTATAACCAATATGATTTCATTGTACTTTAATTGCCATTTGCTCTTTTTGAATCACAGGTACGGAGGAATGGACCGATAATCCCCCTAGGTTTATGACGTATTATCAACATTGCTACAGGAAAGTTCTTGGTTTCGTTATTTTTAAAATTTTTCTCCATTCCCAATTCCCTCTCTCACTACACACTTACCATGTTTAATATGTATCTATTTCTCTGCATGTTTTCTTAATGTGTATTGTTTTGTGTGTGAATTTCAGTTGGCATGAAATTAAGAAAATTATATCTGATGTGTTTTATATCTTTCTGGTTTCTATTTTCATTCACCCAATAGTTTCTTTTTAATACACCCTGTTGCCACTTGTCGACTATATGAGACAGAATTATGTTTCAACACAGCTCCCCTCAGCCATGTCCATCCCCCACACCATGACCGCGTGCCTTTCCTCCTGGCCTGGATGGTACTAGTGATGGCTCACACCATTCCCAGAGCCCAGCTACCACTGTTGGGTCTTCTTGCAACTGCACTGATTTTCTAAGCCTCCAGGAAACACAATGGCCAGGTTTTCGATATGGTCTCGATCATGCTCTATGTGGTGCGAGCTGCACCAACCCCAGTGCCCAGATATGACCAGGCTGGATCTACAAAGGCTCTGGTTGTCTTAGTGGTTGCCCCAAAACCATAAAAAAACAAACCCATTGACATTGAGTCAATTCTGACTCATAGCGACCCTATAAGACAGAGTAGAACTGCCCCATAGGTTTTCAAGGAGCGCCTGGCAGCTACAAACCGCCAACCCTTTGGTTAGCACCTAAACACTATACTACCAGGGTTTTCTGTGGTCACCCAAGGAGGGGAAAAAGTAGAACTGCAAACAGGAGAAAGGTAAACTGCAGTGATTCAGCCCAGCTGTTCCTCACTGTGCCCTCAGGGACTCTCCTTCTGACCTCCAGCTCCTGCTTCCAGCTCCAGCTCTTCTGCACAAGGCTGGAGCACATCAGAGCCAAGGGCATTGCACAGACTCTCATGGGAATGCTTTGCATAGAGGAAGAGGGACAGATGCTATAGACTCTATGACTTCTCTTCACTCCTCTCCGTCATATGGACCCAAGAGTCACAGGGCTGGGAGGTCACCTCGTCCAGTCCCACGTCTCCAGGTGCATTTAAGAGCCTGGGAGTCTAGAGTCACCATTGGCAACTGTCAGGGTTTAGTGCACAAGACAGAAACCACTCCCTATATTTTAGGCAAAAAGACAATGAATCAAGGGACTCAAGGGCTTATAACTCTTTGGAGGGCTGAAGGAGAGGAAGTTAGAGACCCACTGCAGGACTGTTGCTTGCAAGGTGAAACCTCCTGGTTGTGACCCAGAATTTAGGAAACTGGTTTTATGATGGCTACCACCCTGGCACAACCACAGCTCCCATGCCCACAAAGCAGATGGCTGGGCAGTGTTGCCGGGGGCCCAGGTACTGCAAACACTCATGTGTGTTGGGGCTTTGCAGCCACCTCTGCAAAGCGCGAGTGTGGGAGGAGTTAAAGTCCTATGAGGCAGACGTAAACTGACAAAAGACGAGAAGGAAGGAATCGGCAGATAATTCCCTCAGTTTTCCTCCCGATAGCCATCCCTGACAGACTGTTCCAAGATGTAGTGCTCCCATATGACCTCTCTGGAGACATCCTCTGTGACCAAGCACCCAGCTCAGTTTTCTTAAAAAGCAGTGGTCAGCTCAGTAATGCACCACACTATTTATGCTGTCCCTTTTTACTTCCTTACTTCTATTCCCTTCTCCGTTTTTTCCCTGCAATTATACATACACACACACACAAGCATGCACACACACCACACACCAAAATGAAGGATTGGTACATATACTTTGCCTTAGACTCTGTTTTCCAAGGACCCTGAATTAAGACAATTGGTATCAGGAATGAGCCTCGAAATCAGAGTCTCGAAATGGCATCTAGAATAGATCTTCCTCTTCTCTTTGTTAATTCTTTCCATTGTTTTTCTGTTCTCTAATTCATTTAGTTCAGCTCTAATATTTATTATTTGTTTGCTTCTGGTGCCTGATGGATTCTTTTGTTGCTCACTTTCTATTTGTTCAAGTTGTAGGGACAGTTCTCTGATTTTGGCTCTTTCTTCTTTTTGTATGTGTGCATTTATTGATATAAATTGGCCTCTGAGCACTGCTTTTGCTGTGTCCCAGAGGTTTTGATAGGAAGTATTTTCATTCTCGTTGCTTTCTATGAATTTCCTTATTCCCTCCTTGATGTCTTCTATAACCCAGTCTTTTTTCAGGAAGGTATTGTTCATTTTCCAAGTATTTGATTTCTTTTCCCTCGTTTTTCTGTTATTGATCTCTAGTTTTATTGCCTTGTGGTCTGAGAAGATGCTTTGTAATATTTCGATGTTTTGGACTCTGCAAAGGTTTGTTTTATGACCTAATATGTGGTCTATTCTAGAGAATGTTCCATGTGCGCTAGAAAAAAAAGTATATTTTGCAGCAGTTGGGTGGAGAGTTCTGTATAAGTCAATGAGGTCAAGTTGGTTGATTGTTGTAATTAGATCTTCCGTGTCTCTGTTGAGCTTCTTACTGGATGTTCTGTCCTTCTCCGAAAGTGGTGTGTTGAAGTCTCCTACTATAATTGTGGAGGTATCTATCTCGCTTTTCAATTCTGTTAAAATTTGATTTGTGTATCTTGCAGCCCTGTCATTGGGTACGTAAATATTTAATATGGTTATGTCTTCCTGATCAATTGTCCCTTTTATCATTATATAGTGTCCTTCTTTATCCTTTGTGGTGGATTTAAGTCTAAAGTCTATTTTGTCAGAAATTACTATTGCTACTCCTCTTCTTTTTTGCTTATTGTTTGCTTGATATACTTTTTTCCATCCTTTGAGTTTTAGTTTGTTTGTGTCTCTAAGTCTAAGGTGTGTCTCTTGTAGGCAGCATATAGATGGATCGTGTTTCTTTATCCAGTCTGTGACTCTCTGTCTCTTTATTGGTGCATTTAGTCCATTTACATTCAGGGTAATTATAGATAAATAAGTTTTTAGTGCTGTCATTTTGATGCCTTTTTATGTGTGTTGTTGACAATTTCATTTTTCCACATACTTTTTGTGCTGAGGCGTTTTTCTTAGTAAGTTGTGAGATCCTCATTTTCATAGTGCTTGACTTTATGTTAGTTGAGTCGTTACGTTTTTCTTGGTTTTTATCTTGAGTTATAGAGTTGTTATACCTTTTTGTGGTTACCTTATTATTTACCCCTATTTTTCTAAGTAAAAACCTAACTTGTATTGTTCTATATCGCCTTGTATCACTCTCCATATGGCAGTTCAATGCCTCCTGTATTTAGTCCCTCTTTTTGATTATTGTGATCTTTTACCTATTGACTTCCATGATTCCCTGTTATGTGTATTTTTTTTTTAATTAATCTTAATTTGTTTGTTTTTGTGATTTCCCTATTTGAGTTGATATCAGGACGATCTGTTTTGTGACCTTGTGTTGTGCTGATATCTGATATTGTTGGTTCTCTGACCAAACAATATCCTTTAGTATTTCTTGTAGCTTTGGTTTTTTGGTTTGGTTTTTGCAAATTCTCTAAACTTGTGTTTGTCTGTAAATATCTTAATTTCTCCTTCATATTTCAGAGAGAGTTTTGCTGGATATATGATCCTTGGCTGGCAGTTTTTCTCCTTCAGTGTTCTGTATATGTCGTCCCATTCCCTTCTTGCCTGCATGGTTTCTGCTGAGTAGTCTGAACTTATTCTTATTGATTCTCTCTTGAAGGAAACCTTTCTTTCCTCCCTGGCTGCTTTTAAAATTTTCTGTTTATCTTTGGTTTTGGCGAGTTTGATGATAATATGTCTTGGTGTTTTTCTTTTTGTATCAATCTTAAATGGGGTTCGATGAGCATCTTGGATAGCTATCCTTTCGTCTTTCATGATGTCAGGGAAGTTTTCTGTCAGGAGTTCTTCAACTATTTTCTCTGTGTTTTCTGTCCCCCCTCTCTGTTCTGGGACTCCAATCACCCGCAGGTTATCCTTCTTGATAGAGTCCCACATAATTCTTAGGGTTTCTTCATTTTCTTTAATTCTTTTATCTGATTTTTTTTCAGCTATGTTGGTGTTGATTCCCTGGTCCTCCAGATGTCCCAGTCTGCATTCTAATTGCTCGAGTCTGCTCCTCTGACTTCCTAGTGTGTTGTCTAATTCTGTTATTTTATTGTTAATCTTTTGGATTTCTACATGTTGTCTCTCTATGGATTCTTGCAACTTATTAATTTTTCCAGTATGTTCTTGAATAATCTTTTTGAGTTCTTCAACAGTTTTATCAGTGTGTTCCTTGGCTTTTTCTGCAGATATCCTAATTTCATTTGTGATATCATTAAGCATTCTGTAAATTAGTTTTTTATATTCTGTATCTGATAATTCCAAGATTGTATCTTCATTTGGGAAAGATTTTGATTCTTTTCTTTGGGGGCTTGGAGAAGCTGTCACGGTCTGCTTCTTTAAGTGGTTTGATATGGATTGTTGTCTCCGAGCCATCACTGGGAAACTAGTTTTTCCAGAAAATCCGCTAAAAAAAAACTGCAGTCAGATCCCTATCAGAGTTCTCCCTCTGGCTCAGGCTATTCAGATGTTAATGAAGCCGCCTGGGGAGGGTGGGGGAGGGAACAGAGAGATAGGAGAGTAGCACCTCAGAATATAGCCAGAGTTGCTTGTCTTGCTTGGAATGACTATTATATCTGAGATTCCCGCGGGCGCATCGCCTATGTGTGCTGGCTGTGTGGAGATTGCCCCCGGGGGGTCTGGCCCGCTGGAGTCACGGTCAGATCCTCCGCTTCCAGCCCCACGCCCAGCGTCAAGGCTCCCCTACTGGGACGGTGCACTCTCGACTCCAAAATCAGTCGCTGCCTCCCGGGGACTTCTCGTCCCTCCAGCCACGTGGCCGTGCCGCCTCCGAGAACCAGTTGGGCCTCCTCCCGGGGTTAGTTCAGATGGGTGGAGTAGCTCCCCGTGCTTGTGCCGTGACCGAGTGTCCCGGCTGGGACGCTGTGCTCCCTGCTCCAATACCAGTCGCTGCCTCCCGGGGACTTCTCCTACCGGCTGAGTCCCTCGCCGCCCGCGCGACCCGGCTGGTCCCCTTCCCGGGGTTAGTTCAGGGGGGTGTAGCAACTCTCCGTGTTTATGGCGTACCTGCGTCTAGTCCAAATCCCTGCGGGACGGTTCCCCGGCTCGGATGCTGCTCTTTCTGCTCCAAGATCAGTCACTGCCTCCCGGGGACTTCTCCTACCGGCTGCGTCCCACGCCGCCCGTGGAACCGGCTGGTCCCCCTCCCGGGGTTAGTTCAGGGGGGTGGAGCAGGTCTCTGTGCTTGTGCCGTACCTGACTGGTACGCTGGCTCCAGGCTCTGGAAACAGTCACTGCTTCCCCGTATTAGTTCGTTCCCCGTCTCTAAATCTGTGTTTGTTGTTCAGGGTTCGTAGATTGTTATGTATGTGATCGATTCACTTGTTTTTCCCTGTCTTTGTTGTAAGAGGGATCCGAGGTAGCGTCTGCCTAGTCCGCCATCTTGGCTGCGCCCCTTCCTCTTCTCTTAAGGCTACAGAAACCCCATTACTAGTGGTAAATGAAGTGATCAAACCCCTGGCACATAAAAAAAAAAAAAATAGGGGCAGCATAATTACTGAAGTTCTCCCTCTGGTGACCTGGATTAGACGCAGGTGGAAGGAAAAGTACTGGGAGATCAAGTGCTACGACAGTTACTCTGTGTGGAGGCGATGATGCTTATAAAGACAGTAGCATGGGGAGGCTTCTTTTTACCTAATTGGAGGTTTTGAAAAAAGAAAATACTGGGCATGCAGCAAAAGACAGCACTTCTAGGGTAACATTTAAAGAGACTTTAATCTCCTACAACTACAGGTTATACTGTGCATAAAACTGAGACCCAGTACCTGATGATAAAGGTGACAGAGCTGTAAAGGAGACTAAATGCATAGTGTTTGACTTCTCTACCAAGGTCAGAGGACTAATTAAGGAAGATTAGAACCTGAGAGCTGGGATGGGGACATTTGCATGATGTTGTTTTCCTAAGGTGACGTGGTGTTCGTCCCAACTCATAGTGACTCTATGCACAACATAACGAAACACTGTGTGGTCCTGAGCCATCCTTAAAATCATTGTTATGCTCGAGCTCATTGTTGTAGCCACTGTGTCAATCCACCTGGTTGAGTGTCCTTCTCTTTTCCACTGACCCTGTACTCTGTCAACCATAATGTCCTTCTCCAGGAGCTAATCCCTCCTGACAACATGTCCAAAGTATGTAAGATGCAGTCTCGCCATCCTTGCTTCTAAGGAGCATTCTGGCCACACTTCTTCCAAGACAGATTGGTTCGTTCTTTTGGCAGTCCATGGTATGTTCACTATTCTTCACCAACACCACAATTCAAGGACGTCAATTCCTCTCCAGGCTTCCTTATTCATTGTCCAGCTTTCACATGCTTATGATGTGATTGAAAATACCATAGCTTGGGTATTTGGATGATAAAAAAAGAAAAGATAGATCCCCCAAATTACTCTGATCCTTTCTTGTTGCCAGAAAAGAACAGCCTCCCCTTCCCTGAAAACCAGGCAATGACCTCATATAAAGCAGGTGCCTCCCAGATGCTTGTTCCCCAGGAAATTTATCTTACTACACCTTGTTGCTGCAAGACAATAACAAGAGGCAGGCCTAAACACAATCGGAAGTACAAGCCCTGCTCTGGTTGAAAAAAAAAAAAAAAGTTTGCATGCCAAAGGAATTTCAGAACCTAATTACCATGAACCAATAGGAAGAAATGGAGAATTTGAGGATCTTACTCCATCCTATAGACTAGACGGCACTGGGCTTTGGGGAGTGTTAGACGAGGCAGCTAAGATAAAGGGTTGAATAAAAGAGATTTCACTGACATAGGGGCACTAGTCCATGACTTGGGATTCAATTTTAGGCAAGGACATCTGGAGCTGGTCCAAACGGTTTGCCAAAATGACTCCTTGATGTTTGGTTACTACACACTGATGACCTTCAGAAATGAGGTAGAGTTGTCAGAACTTCTGGTCACAGTATTAAAGAATGACTTGGAAGGCTCAGTTAGAATGAACTTACCAGGCAATTACTGAGAGCCCATCACCTGATTGTGTTCCTTAGGAGAGCCAGAGGACACTCCCCTCATAAGGCCACAAGAAATACACTCGAGAGAGACAACAGCGTCTTTGACAAGTTCAATGGGAGCTATCCACTGCAAACTGGGAATAATAGTGAAGAATGCTACTATGGAACTGGGCTTCTTAATATCAGTGTGGATGATGGAATTCCTGAATGGCAGAGGACAGGAAGGAAAATTTAACCATCAAGGGGGACATAATAAGTAGTGGTTAACAGGGTAGATGGAGCCCTGGTGCTGCAATGGTTAAGAGCTCGGCTGATAACCAAAAGGTTGCAGTTCAAATCCACCAGCCATCCCTCGGAAGCCCTATGGATCAGTCCTACTCTGTTCTATATGGTTGCTATGAGTTGGAATCGGCTAGATGGCAAAGAGTTTGTTTTTTTTGTTTTGAGGTGTCTTTCTTTTTTTTTTTTTTAAGGCACAAATAGATATGTATGGACTGAACAGCATCAGTTCCCTGTCACCAAGGTAGATCTGATGGAAAATTACAGGCAATAAATAATCTCTCTAATGAATATAGATGGAACTCTAAACAAAATGGAGTCCATGGATATATAGAAAAGATAACTTATCATGACTAAGTGGAGTTTATTCCAGTAATTCAAAGTAGTTTAATATCTTTAAATCAGAGTAATTCACCGCACCAACAGAATGAATTAAAAAAAAAAAAAAAAGATCATCTCAATAGATGCAAAATATGCATTTGAAAAAAATTCAACATCCGATCCTGTTAACAAAAACCTTTGCAAAATGTCATGGATTCAGTTGTGACCCCCAAAAATACATGTCAACTTGGTTAGGCCATGATTTCCAGTATTGTGTGGTTGTCTTTCATTTTGTGATTTACCTATGTAAATCTCTGCCTGTGGCTAAAGAGGATCAGGGTGGGATGTTAACACCCTCGCTCAAATCACTTCCCGGATCCAGTGTAAAGGGAGTTTCCCTGGGGTGTGGCCTGCATCACCTTTTATCTTACAACAGATAAAAGGAAACGGAAGCAAGCAGAGTTGGGGGACCTCATACCATCAAGAAAGCAGACTGTGTCCTTGGACCCAGGGTCCCTGAACAGAGAAGCTCCTTGACCACGGGAAGTTTGAGGAGAAGGATCTTCCTCCAGAGCCAACACAGAGAGAAAGCCTTCTTCTGGACCTGAAGTACTGAATTTGGTCTTCTAGCCTGCTAGACTGTGAGAAAATAAATATCTCTTTGTTAAAACCATCCACTTGTGGTATTTCTGTTGTAGCAGCACTAGATAACTAAGACACAAACTATAAACAGAAGGACACTGTTTTAATCTGATGTACAGTACCTACAAAGAACCTATAGCAAACAAATCTTTCCCTCTGAGATCAAGCATGATTCGAGAGTGTATGTTATGAGCACCTTTATTCCATTTTATACGAGAGGGAGGGAGAAGGAGTCTTAAAGTGCAATAAGATGAAAAATTAAAGTGTAATTATTGGAAAAGAAAAAATAGAACTGACATTATTTTCAGGTGATCTGATTGCAAGGAAATCTAAAAGAATCTACCGGCAAACTATCGGAATTCATAATTAATTTCGCAAAGACACTGAATACAAGATCATTACACATAAATTGCACTTGTCTATATCAGCAACAAATAGAGAAATGTAATTTTAAAATACCACTGTTTTTACTTTTGACTGTAATTTTTAGATATCATACCAAAACAATAAATATGTAGCTATGAATCCAATGCAATATGTGCAACAACTCTATATTAAAAATGACAAATTTTATTCAGAGAAGTTAGAGAGGGCCTAGATAAATAAAGAAATATGCCATATTCAGGAATTTTTAAAGATTCTATCTTATAAAAATGACAGTTCTCTTCAAATTCATTTACAGATTGAATGTAGTACCAGTCAAAATTTCCACAGCGAGGGATCAAGAGAAGGCAGGGAGATCCTTCAGACTGCAATACAGACTTGACATCTGTGAAGGAAAGGGGGAAGGAAATAGGATTGGGTAGGAAGGGTCTCAGGCTGCAGTACAGTTCCAAGAAAGGCTCAGCTAAGCCTATTGGGAGTCCACAACCCAAAGCTGTCCAGTGAGGAATTCCACATATTTCACGATAGCCCTGCCTTAGTATGTTTGCCACACTCAGTCATTGGCTGAGAAAAGCCTTCAGGAAGCATGGCCTCAGTGCAAGTGTGCTGGTGGTTTTGGAGAGGCAACAGCTGGGACTGTCAATCAACTATGCAGGAGATCCAATTGGCATATTTGTTATGACCTCCACAGTCCACACCTTGCCCTACACAGATTTACTCTTCCATGCTGGTCAATGGAGAAGACCTCCATGGTTCCGATGGGCCTCTTTTCCTGAAGCACAAACTCAGAAGAATGAATGAATTACAGCCCCCATCACTGTATCTAGTCTCAGGGACACAGATTGTACACATATTCTCTTATTTCTCCACTATGCATTCTAAATTCTCCTTATCTTTAGTTATCACCTTGGCAGGTCTTGATGGCTTTCCTAATGGAGTGACCCAAATCCTTATTTCTGAGGAGTGTGAGCCCTAGGCTACCATATTGTTCTCAGTCTAGAGTTGCTACATACGTCTCTCTATGCTTAGAGTGGGACTAGGAGGTGACCAAGTGAATCACCAGGGTTCCACACAAACTCCTCCCTGCCTTTCTTGTACAACAGCAGCCCTATTTCCTCCTGCTTCTCAGGATGAATTACTTCTGCATAATGGTGACTTATCTTCTCTCTGTTGGTCCCCGAACACAAGGAGCTTCTTTGGTGGCAGCTTTAGCTATTCGTTCAATGAAATCTTTGCTGTGTCCCATGGCAAATATGTTCCACCTCTGGGACCAGGACCTTTAACCCTGAGGAAACCAGAGTTACAGGAATAAGAAGCACAAACTACCTAAATGGGTCATTGGGAGTGATGACAGGTGGGGACAACCATGAAACTTAGCTGAGGGAAGAGAAAGATTCAATGCATATTTTGCATCCTGAAGTATGCTACTCCATTCATTCAAATTATTGTCTCTGAGCTGGTGCTTCAGCTGTGCCTTTGGAAGGTTGTTTCAGTGCTCTGTGAACTTGGATTTTCTGGATGGTGTGGCGTGTGATACTACCATGTTCTACACCCACTCCTGCACCTATTTCACTGTAATGTTAAGTCCCTGGATGGATTCCATCCCTATGGGTCAGGCATTCCATAAACCCCTACATAGCAGTCCTGGTTGAGGCTCTGTTGACAGGAAAGAAAAATTCATACCTAGAAAATACATATATCCCTGTGAGAACAAACCACCTGTCTTTTTAGGATAGAAGGGGCAGTACGTTGTCCATTTGCCTCCAAGTATCTGCTTGCCTCCTCAAGGAATAGTTCCTGATCAGGAGCTCATCAGTGGTTTCTGCTGATGAAAAGTTGGATATTCAGAGACAGCAGTAGCTAGGTAAGTCTTGGTAAGTTAGAGCCCTTGTTGTGGGATTCACCTCTAGCCTCTATCTCTGCCACTCTGGCCACTCCATCCAGCTCAGGGGTGGCCAAAGCCAAAGCTAGTTAATGTCAGTTGGCCAAGTCATGGTGTCTACTTGGTTGTTCAGTGACTTTTTTGTACTGGGTGCTTTCTGGTGAGTGATAAAGTGTAAAATAAAAATCTTCACACTCCATGCTAACCTCCGTATACCAACCCACATGCCTCTACCCCATACTTCCTTATATCTGATCTTCTAGTTCTTTTCCTTCCAGGCCTCTGACGAGACAGCCAGGTCATCTGCTTCGGCTGGGAATCTGTATATATTCTCACCTCAGGATAATAATCTTCCAAGCAAAGGGAATGACAACGTCCTCAAAAGTTTATCCACTGGGAAGGAATTTCCCTCTGACTGTTTTTTAAGAATGTGGCTGTAACACAGCTGCTATCCATTTCCAATTTTCACCAAGCTGACTACCCACAAACAAAGCTCAGGTAGTTTCCTTCTCCTTCAGCTCATAATCCCCATATAACAATAGATTTGAGCTGGGGGAGAGGTGCTGGTGTAATTTCGACAGGTGACACATTGTTCTGGGCTGTGCATCCATGCAACTTACTCACACCCTCCATTTGTGCTCAGACTTACTCCCAGAGGTATCATTTCTATCATATGATGAATTTCTGGGCCCATATGATTTTATGAATTGACAGAGCCAGCAAAACCCAGTTCACAATGGACAGCTACAGATGTAGAATCACTTGATGTCCCCTAGTCAAACATTCCATCTCCACCACAGCCCAATTACATATCAGGAGCTATTTCCCAAAAGGCATATAATTCTCTGGTGTGGAGGGCATGGTCTTCCTACAGAATCCCAGAAATCTGCATTGTGATTCTCCCACTGGAGTTTTCCCACCACTGACCCTTCCACCATCACAGGTCTGATCATATGGCCCAAGGAGGAGGGCTGCTAGCAGTGTAGCTTCAACCTGCTTGCACAGCCTTCTCCCACCCCCTGCCGACTCAAAGATGTCACCCAGTGCATAGGCCTGAGCAGTATTCCTAGGTGTTGAACACGTTCTTTCCAGAACCTAGTGAGGCCCACCAGGTGCTCTGTTTCCTTCTTTGTGGTAGGGATACAAGATACAGCAACTTGCCTTTTACTTTGGATAGAATTCCAAGGTCACACCTGATCCCTGGACATTTAAAAACTTCACTGAAGCAGTAGGCCCCTGAATCTTTGTGGGGTTTATTTCCCACCGTAGGGAGTGCACGTATCTCACCAATATCTCCAGAAAAATAGCCACCTCTTCTTCATCACCATAATGTCATAGGAAGGGTGGTAAGTGATAAAAGGAGGACCAAGTTCAGGATCAGCCCACCAGGATCTACTCACAGAGTTGTCTGTTGAAGTACATTCTCAACCACACCAGAACCCATGGATTCTTCCCCTCCTACCACCCTTCTCAGACCAAACAAGTGTCGCATCACAAAGCCCATAAGGGTTTTTGAAAATTCCACATCATCTTCCCCAGACCTGACTTAGCCAGTGCACCACCTCGTGGGTGTTGTTGTAAAATACATCCATTGAGCTCTTACAAATTTAACAACATCAGTGTTACTCATCCTTGTTTGTGAAGGACTGATGGAAAAAATAAGCTGTGTGCTTTCTCACTAGGGGGGGATTTGTAGGGGAGGAATAAGATTGATGGATGATAAGATGGGTTGAAGAGGATCTGAACGAAAGAGGATATAAAAAGTGCGAAGGCAGTGCTATATTGGAGCAGAATTAAATTTATTTTTAATTCTGATCCAAATGAAGTAATTGTAAAATTACAGACAGCATCATTCACATTGTATTCTATGACTACTCCACAGAGAATAAAATCTGAGTGGTGTCCCTGGAGTTGTGTAATGGTCGGCTTTGGATGAGATACTTCCATGAGAGGCATAACAGCAGGACAGTGTTCTGGAATCTAGGACAAGTCATGCCGTGTGAGGTCCCTGAGACCATGCAGGGAATTGCTGCGATACTTGCTATGCACAGAGAAGGGAGGGGGCTGAGCTTCCATTCTCAGGAGCCTGCCTACCCCTAAATGCTGGTTATTGCAAGATTACACTGGTGAACAATAAAGGGCACCACTCTCATTGCAAAGCTCTCCAGCCAAGCATTGCATATATTCTTTGCCTCAACTCCCAAGCTTTGCCATAAAACCTTACCAAGGGTATAGAAAATCAGGGCATGTGTGTTGGCAGCCCAAGATCTGCTGTCCACAGCAGGAAAGCAGTCCTGAAGAATCTGATTTTGGTTCACTCTGGACAGGTCCAGGAGCTAGGACCCCCTCAGAGTCCTGGACCTTTTCCCATCCCCCCTAGCAGCAAACATGCACACACACCAGGATGATGGCTCTCGATGGCCATAGAGTACACCCTGGTGCAGCCTCCACACTGACAAAATAGGCACTTAGAGGCCACTTCCAATTGATAAGCGTGAGCAGGAATAAAAATCCGCTGAAGCATTCGCAAAAACAGGTTATATCTCCAGGTTGAAAATCAGGAGAAATGCATGCCAAGTTCCTTCATTTGGTGGCAGGTTAGGAGGTCTTCGGATTATCCAGGGTTGTGGGTTGTTGACCCCTGATCACCTCTCAATCAAACAAATCAATACCTAAGACGCCCTAAAAAGGTCTAGTCTAGGTTAAGCAACGTGTAATGGTTTTCCAAGGACTGAGGGAATTCCTGGATACAGCGCTAAACCCAGGAAAGTCCCAAGCAAACCGGAACAAGCTGGTCACCGATATCTGGACTCAGGAAAGCGGGTTGGTACACAGCTGTACCCATGTGGTTATGCCACATAGTGATGCTTAGGGTTTGGGCTGGACTGGGCACAGGACTGAAGCAAAAGAACAGTGGCATCTTTATCACTAAGAACTCCTCACTAAAATAGCAATCCCTCTTCACCTAGGTCATGAAAGTAGGCAGTTGATAACAGGCTTAATGTTCCTACCCAAAGACAATGAAATTTACCTTGTGGTACCCCAGTCAGGGAAGATATTCCAGACCTATTGTGATGTGACTGGTTTGGTCACTGGGGACAGTGAAGATCTGTGCTTATAGGGCAATGGGCTTTTGCCCTCACAGGCCTGTGGACTGACCCCATCTTTCTAGGCAAGGCTGAACCTGGCCAAGGCAATAGAGTATGAGAGGCCCAGAACTAGAGGCAAGACAGAATATAAGATTAATTGGTTTATCCCTGAAGTATTTCACTGGGAACATTTTGAGAAGCCTCAAGCCCAGATTGCTGACAAAATTCAAGGAAGAAGGAGATTTAGTGGCCAATGGGATAAAGTGGACACTGGTTATCCTGGGGCTGACTTTGTCCTCAGCTCATATTGAAGCCATTTTCCCCAGTCATCCCCCATGACTGGAGACTCATAGTGTCAAGTTCAGAGTTGGAATTGTTGTGGCCCAATATCCTGATTTTATACATAAAAACACTGAAGCCCAGCAAAGGAGTGACTAACCCAAGTTCATATGGTCTAGCTGGAGAATTGATAACCAGTTAAAGGCAGCTTACCGTGCTCTTCAGATATTGCACCTTGGGCTTTACACCTGAAGGAATAAAGGGGGCTGATGTGAACTCCGTGATGCATCACTGAGGAGAAGGACAAGTTGTAAAGAACAGAACCATCTCTATATCTCAGAGCTGGCCAGTGCCCAGACCAGACATGCTGGCAGGGGTCTAGCACCCAGTCCCAGGGATTCCCAACAGAGTCCTCGGATCCACAAGAACCCTGGGACCTACCTGTGTTTTCTGAGCCTTCCTATCCCTCCCAAGTCCCAGGACCTGAGTTGGAGTGATAGAATACGTTGAGTTGAAGCAGAGGCTGCATTCAAACTCCAGCTAATAGGGAGAAAACAGCATCCTCTGTCCTACAGCATCCCAATAGGGTCTGGAATGTCTTCCCTGACTGGGTCACCAGCATGTGGATTTTATTTTGTTTGGGTATAGGTTATATCATCTTATGAATGTACCCACCAATGTCCAATATCAAGCTGTGATGCTCAAAAAACAAAAACTTTTCTAAACTATCACTAACAAAAATTTCTTTCAATCAGCAATGTCAGAGGCATATACAGAACACTCCACCCAACAGCAACCAAGTACACATTCTTCTCTAGTGCACATGGAACATTCTCCAGAATAGAGCACATATCAGGGCATAAAACAAGCCTTAACAGAATCCAAAACATTGAAATTCTACAAAGCATCTTCTCTGACCATAAGGCCATAAAAGTGGAAACTGATAACAGAAAAAGCAGGGAAAAGAAATCAAACACTTGGAAACTCAACAATACCCTGCTCCAAAAAGACTGGATTATAGAAGACATTAAGGATGGAATAAAGAAATTCATAGAATCTGATGAGAATGAAAACATTTCCTATCAGAATCTTTGGGACACGGCAAAAGCTGTGCTCAAGGTCGATTTATATCAATAAATGCCATATACAAAAAGAAGAAAAGGCCAAAATCAAAATCAAGAAATTTTGAAAAAATCCACAACAAAATTCTAGCCAATAGAATTCAACAACATATCAAACAAATAATTCACCGTGACCAAATGGGATTCATACCAGCTTTTTTTTTATGCAGGGATGGTTCAACATCAGAAAAACGATTAATGATTTTTTTTATCACGTAAATAAAACCGAAGACAAGAATCGCGATTTTATCAATTGATGCAGAAAACCCCTCTAGCAAAGCTCAACATCCATTCATAATAAAAACTCTCAGCAAAATAGGAATAGAAGGAAAATTCCTCAACATAATAAAGGGCATTTATACAAAGCTAATAGAAAACATCATCCTAAACACAGAGAGCCTGAAAGCATTCCCCTTGAGTTCCAGAGCCAGACAAGGATGCCCGTTATCACCGTTCTTATTCAACATTGAGCTGGAGGTCCTAGCCAGAGCAATTAGGCTAGCTAAAGAAATAACGGGCAACCAGATCGGCGAGGAAGAAGTAAAAGTATCTGTATTTGCACATGACATGATCTTATACGCAGAAAACCCTAAAGAATCCTCGAGGAAGCTACTGAAACTCATAGAGGAGTTCAGCAGAGTATCAGGATACAAGGTAATCATACAAAAATCAGTTGGATTCCTCTACACCAGCAAAAAGAACATTGAGGAAGAAAAAACCAAATCAATACCATTTACAGTACCCACCAAGAGGATAAAAGACATGGGAATAAATCTTACCAGAGATGTGAAAGACTTATACAAAGAAAACTACAAGACTCTACAGCAAAAAACAAAAACAGAACTACAAAACTGGAAAAACATACTCTGCTCATGGGTAGGAAGACTTAACTTTGTAAAAATGTCTATTCTACCAAAAGGCATCTATAGATACAGTACAATTCTGATCTGAATTCCAGCAATATTTTTAAATGAAATGGAGAAACAAATCACCAACATCATATGGAAGGGAAAGAGGCCCTGGATAAGTAAAGCAAAGCTGAAGAAGAAGAACAAAGTGGGAGGCCTCACTCTACCTGATTTTAGAACCTATTGTAGTGCCACAGTAGTCAAAACAACCTGGCACTGGTACAACCACAGATACATACACCAATGGAACAGAATTCAGAATCCGGACATAAATCAATCCGCATATGAGCAGCTGATATTTGACAAACGCCCAAAGTCAGTTAATTGGGGAAGAGGCAGTCTTTTTAACAAGTGGTGATGGCATAACGGGATATCCATCTGCAAAAGATAAAACAAGACCTATACCTCACACTATGCTCAAAAAAGAACTCAAAATGGATCAAAGACCTAATATAAAATCTAAAACGATAAACATCATAGAAGAAAAATAGGGACATTAGGAGACCTACTACATAGCATAAACAGTATACAAAACATTACTAACAATCCAGATGAAAATCTAGATAACTGGGAGCTCCTAAGAATGAAACACCTATGCTCATCCAAAGACTTCAACAAAAGAGTCAAAAGATTACCTACAGACTGGGAAAAACATTTCAGCTATGACATTTCCGATCAGTGCCTGATCTCTAAAATCTACGTGATACTGCAAAAACTCAACTACAAAAAGACAAATAACCCAATTTTAAAAAAGGCAAAAGATATGAACAGATACTTCACTAAAGAAGACATTCAGGTAGCTGACACATACATGAGGAAATGTTCATGATCATTAGCCATTACAGAAAAGCAAATCAAAATTACAATGAGATTTCATCGCGCTCCAACAAGCCTGGCATTAAACCAAAAAACACAAAACAGTAAATGTTGGAGAGGCTGTGGAGAGATTGGGACACTTATACATTGCTGGGGGGAATGTCAAATGGTACAATCACTTTGGAAATCGATTTGGTGCTTCCTTAAAAAGCTAGAAATAGAATTACCATATAATCCAGCAATCCCACTCCTTGGAATATATCCTAGAGAAATAAGAGCCTTTACAGGACCAGATATATCCACATCCATGTCCATTGCAGCACCCTTTACAATAGCAAAAAGAGGGAAGCAACCAAGGTGCCCATCAACAGATGAAGGGATAAAGAAATTATGGTATATTCACACAATGGAATACTACACATCGATAAAGAACAGTGATGAATCTGTGAAACATTTCATAACATGGAGGAATCTGTTGGGCATTATGCTGAGTGAAATTAGTTAGATGCAAAAGGACAAATATTATACAAGACAACTATTATAAGAACTCGAGAAACAGTTTAAACAGAGAGTAAAATATCCTTTGATGGTTACAGGAGGTGGGAGGGAGGGGGAGTGGCAGAGGGGTATTCACTAATTAGAAAATACATAACAACTACTTGAGAAGACTGGACAGACAACACACAACACAGGCATATTCAGCATTTTTCACCATCACCACAATTCAAAGGCATCCATTCTTCTTCAGTCTTCCTTATTCATTCTCCAGCTTTCACATGCATAGGAGGTAATTGAAAACACCATGGCTTGGGTCAGGTACACCTTAGTCTTCAGGTGACATCTTTGCTTTTCAACAATTCAAAGAGCTCGTTTTCAGCAGAGTTGCCCAGTGCAATGCATCTTGTGACTTCCTGACTGCAGCTTCCACCTGTGTTGATTGTGACTCCAAGTAAAATGAAATCCTTGACATCCTCAATCTTTTCTCCCTTAATCATGATGTTCCTTACTGGTCCAGTTCTGAGGATTTTTGTTTTCTTTATGTTGATCTTCATCAGTACTTGCTTCAAGTCCTCTTCACTTTCAGCAAGCAAGGTTGTATCATCTGCATAATGCAGGTTGTTAATGAGTCTTCCCCTGTCTTAGTCATCTAGTGCTGCTATAACAGAAATGCCAGATCCCAATGGCTTTAACAAAGAGAAGTTTATTCTCTAGCAGTCCAGTAGGCTAAAAGTTCAAATTCAGGGCATCAGCTCCAGGAGAAAGCTTTCTCTCTCTCTCTGTTGGCTCTGAAGGAAGGTCCTTGGGATGCATCATTCTTCCCTTGATCTGGGAGCATCTCAGCACAGGAATCTCAGCCCAAAAGATGTGCTCTGCTCCCAATGCTGCTTTCTTGGTGGTACGAATTTCCCGTCTCTCTGCTTGCTTCTCTCTTTTATATCTCAAAAGGGATTGGTTTAAGACACTACCTATCTTGTAGGCCTCATCAATATAACTGCAGCTAATTCATCTTATTACACCATAGCGTTACGATTTACAACATATAGGGAAATCACATCAGAAGATAAAATGATAGACAATACTAACGATCATACAAGGGAATCATGGCCTAGCCAGGATGAGAGATATTTTGGGAAGGCACAATCTAGTCCATGCCATTCTCCAATCCTGATGTCCCATTTCTTCTTCACACTGTCCAGTTTCTCAGATTATTTCCTCAGCATACAGATTTCTCAGATTATTTCCTCAGCATACAGATTGAATAGGTACGGTGAAAGGACTTTAAAACCTGTAGTATCCCCTTGTTCTCTTCTAATGACTGCCTCTTGATCCATGTACAGATTCCTCATGGGCAATATTAATTGTTCCTGAATTCCTATTCTCTGCAATGTTATCCATAATTTGTTATGATCCACACAGTCGAATACCTTAGTGTAGTCAATAAAACACAGGTAAACATCTTTCTGGTATTCTCTGCTTTCAGCCAGGATTTATACAGCATCAACAGTGATATCCCTGGTTCCACGTCCTCTTCTAAACACAGCTTGAATTTCTGGCAGTTTCCTATTGATATACTTCTGCAGCCACTTTTGAATGACCTCCAGCAAAATATTGCTTACATGTGATATTAATGTGTTGTTTGATAATTTCCACATTCAGTTGGATCAGCTCTCTTGGTAATAGGCATAAATATGGATGTCTTCCAGTCGATTGCCCAGGTAGCTGCTCTCCAGATTTCTTGGCATAAATGAGTGAGCAGTTCCAGCGCTGTGTCCATTTGTTGAAACATCTCAATTGATACTCCGTCAATTCCTGGAGCCTTGTTTTTGGCCAATCACTTCACTGCACCTTGGACTTCTTCCTTCAGTACCACTGGTTCCTGATCATATGCTACCTCCTGAAACGGGTGAACACTGACCAATTCTTTATGGTATAGAGACTCCGTGTATTCCTTCCAACTTCTTTGTATGCTTTCTGTATCGTTTAATATTTTCCCCCTAGAATCCATGAGTATTGCAACTCAAGACTTGAATTTTTTCTTCAGTTCTTTCAACTCAAGTAATCCTGAGCATGTCCTTCCCTTTTGGTTTTCTATCTCCAGCTCTTTACATGTGTCAGCATAATATTTTCCTTTGTTTTATCAAGCAGCTCTTTGAAATCTTCTGTTCAGTTCGAACATTTATTTACTCATTATTTTTCTTAGAATAAAAAAATGCTACAATAAAATTCTTTTGTTGTTTGTATCTCTCTGGAAACCCCAGAGGAGGAAAGGCTGGGAAAATGCTTCTACAAAAAGAAGGACCATCATAAGCACAAAAGATCTCCAAGCCCCACTATCCCAAGGCAGGAAGAAAGGACTCCTACAAAGGATTGTCTACTGATATGAGCCAGAAATGGGAAGTAGGACGCAGAGTGGGTGGTAGGAGAAAGGCAGGAGCATTCAGTGCCTCAAACAAAGTATTCCCCAACAGGTCATGCTTATGCCTCTGGGCAAGAGGTAATGGCATCTCGTGTGAACACAGGATTCTTTAGTTCTTCTTGCAGTGGCAACATCTCCCTGAAAAGCAACTATGACCCGAGTTTGGGAGAATTGGTAATTATCCAAGAAGATATCCAAACCAATACAATAATAAGAGAAATAGTTGCCAATTGCTTTTGAGTGAAAGACTTCATACAGCAGTAAGGGCATCAACAACACCCAAACATAAATGGGTCTGACTCCAAAACTCAAACTCTTAACCACTGCTCTCTATTGCCCGTTCCTCACCAGTCTAAACAGCAACATTAGGCTCCCATCCAATTCCTTGGAATTTCCTGAAAATTAAAACAGAGGTGTGGTGTAATGAATTACTTCTTATGCCCCTTCTAGCTGTGGCCTTTGTGACTCACACACAATGATGGAGGGGGACTATGCAAATCAGGTATATGGATCATGTGATGGTTAAGAGTTATGTGCCAATTTGGCTAGACCACGATTCCCAATATTATATGATTCTCCTCTATTTTGGGGGTCCTATGTTGTTGTGTTATGTCCTGACCTCTAATGTTGATGAGGCAGAATTGGTGTAGGGTGTGTCTTGGATTGCAGCCTTGTAGGAGGGCTTGACTCAAGTCCCACCCTTATTCAAGTTATGTCCTTCCCTGCAGTGTGGCCTACATGTAAGGTATAAGTGTGGATGACCTGGTAGGATTCTCTCTCTCCGCCTCTGAATCGCAAATCTAGTGCATGATCAATTCACCTCCAGTTCCTGGGACTTGAGACAAAGGCCTACTGTCTGACCTGCCAATTATGGGTTTGCAGACCTCCACAGCCCCATGGGCCAGCAGCTTATCATCTGACCTGATTCTGCAGCCTTGTGAGCCACCACCCTGCGGTCTGAACTGCCAGTTTGGGTTCATCAGACCCTGTAGCCGCATGGGTCGAGAGAAGCTTCCACCTGACTCAGATTTGGGACTTGCCAGCCTCTACAACTTCTTGAGCCTTTTGCTTTACATGTCCATGAGTTCTGTGAGATGTTGGAGTGAATTACAGAATCCAAAGAAGGCAGGGAGAGTATTGAAGGGAGAGGGATTAGTTGATGTTAGAGATGATGGAGTGGTACACTAGTTTGGAAAAGATGGACATTTAGGACATCTTCAACCTCTGCGTCATACAATCCAGCTCTGTGCTGATCCTTCTAAAAGAAACTTTTGTTGAACTATCTAATCAAAATTTTGAGCCCAAGGATGTGGCTGAGTTCAAAGTCCTAGTTGCCTCGTTCACAGCTGAGCCATGGACTTGACACTAAACTCCTCTGAAAATTAAATCAATTTAACGCCAAGCTCCTCTCCCCTAGTGAATAAGGCAGACTGCCAAGTGCCTCTGACACCTGTCAGAATATTTACAGACCACACACATAAGTCATATGTCAGTTCCGAAGGTCCTGGCCTCAAGAAGTTCACATCTCTGAGTGCAGACAAACAAACAAAAACAGAAAACATAATACAGACTGGTGAGTCCTAAAACCTGTCTGAGCAGAAGGTATAAAGTGAATACAGCTTGTGGAGGGAAGCTCAGCACTGAAGTTAGAAGGTAGAGTAAGAGAGTGAGAGGTTCAAAATCTAGAGGCCCTGCTCTGGCAAAGATTTATCTAAACCTCCAGCCGCATGTCACCCTTGCTGCTGAGAACTGAAGCAACAATTGTGGGTCCACACAGAAAGTGGAGAATTTAAAGGTTGTGTGTCAACTTGGCTGGGCCATGGTTCTCAGTGCTTTGACAGTTATGTAATGATATAGTCTGAAAGTCATGTAATGATGTAACTTGGCAGTAAGGTAATTATGAAGCTATCTTCCATTTTGTAATATACTGTAATTGCTTCCATGATGAGATCTGATGTGATCAGCCAATCAGTTGTAAGAGGAGTTGCCTCAGGAATGTGGCCTACATCCAATGGATATGGACATTCTGTCAAAGCTCTCTGGCTTTTCCTCACTCTAGATCCTGCATCCCATTCGTCATCATCTGACCTCTGGGTCTTGGGACTTGAGCCAGCAGCCTACCATATTGCATGCCGATCTTGGGATTCATCAGTCTCCACAGCCTATGAGCCAGCAGCATGCTGTCTTACCTCCCGATCTTGGATTAGTCAGTCCCTGCCGCTACATGAGACAGAAGAAGCCTCTAGGCTGATGCCTAACCCAAGGATTTGAAGCTGCTAAAATTGCATGACCCGTTTCCTTGAGATAAATCTCTCTCTATATAAAGCACTGGGTTATATACAGATAAAGATATATAGATAGATGATAGGTAGATAGAAGATAGACAGGCAGACAGACAGATGGATAGATGATAGACAGACAGACGGATAAACAATCGACGGATAGGCAATCGCCAGATAGACGATCGACGGATGGATCAATCGGCGGATGGATCGATCAGCAGATGGATGGATCGGTGGATGGATGGATCGGCTAATGGATGGAGGGATCGATCGATAAAGATATAGATATATAGGTATAAAGACAGATATATACATGGTTCGTTGTTTTCCTTCTCGAGAATCCAGCCTAAGACATTTCATACCAAGAGTGGGTCTAGGGAAAGAAAATTAAAAGGATGAGTTTTCTAATTTTTTTCTCAAGTCTGCTTAGCCTTAAAGATGTTGATGGCTCTGCTTCCAGTGTGAACGAGGGCATTGCTAATCCATGACATGAGGTGGCAATAGAAACACACAAAATATCACTACCAATAGATGCAGTATTCGTGAGAGGTGAAGCTCAGAATGATTGTATGTTTCATACTTTTCTACAATTTTGTCACAATGAGCAGTATGAGGAAGATACTTTGTTGGTCATATATTCACTAGACAAACTGGTAAAAGAAAGACGTGAGCTCAGAACTTCAGAGTCACAGCTCAAGTGCCACACAAATGACCTCAAAGTTGCCACTTGTGCCCTGAAAGAAAACCTTGTTCTTGTAGAAAATGAGCTGATATTGCCAAAAACAAACCCAGAATCTAATAAGAGTGGCTGAATTACAACGCCAGTTGAATTCCCAAACTCTCATGGTTTCTGAAGTTAAAGTGAGAGTATGGGTAGGGAAGATATAGGATCCTTAAACGTGGGATGGGGACATATCCGTAGGTAATCAGGAAGCTGTGGATACTGAGACCCAAAATTCTCTTGAATCACTCCTGCCAACAGAACCATTCTTCTCACTCCCATCTGAATAGATTACTGCATCTTCATCTGCTAAATCACAATCTCCAGTAAACTCATTAGCCTCTCCACCCCCATCTGATGAGATTAACCCAGCCGTGTCTGAAGAACCTTTGTCTAAGATATTGCCTGGCCCTGCATCTGACTCATTACTTAGGGCATCACCTGAGACAGATGCCTTACAGGATATTGATGAATTGCCTGGCCCTGCATCTGACTCATTACTTAGGGCATCACCTGAGACAGATGCCTTACAGGATATTGATATTGTTCTCAGGACACATCCCCACCACCCATTTTTGCTTCCAGACCTATAACTAGATGTCAGTCCCAGGGAGTCCCAAAAAGGGGAGTAAAAAGCGTGACCCAGGAAGAGGTACTCTACATTCCAAAATAACTGCTTGGCTTTTCTAATATGGACAACCAGAAATGGCAATACAAGTGAGAAAGACTTTTAAAGGGGAATAGTGCAAGGAACATAAAGTTGGATCAGTCTGAGATTATTGCTATGGGCCCACTAAGCTCAGATTCTTCATTCAATGTTTCAGCTCAAGAGGTTAGAAAATAATCTAATGGTTTATTTGGATGGTTCATTGAAGTATGGATTACATGGTGGCCATTGCTAAATCAACTTAAAGCACCGGATCTGCCTTGGTATACTGTAGAAGAAGGTATCCAAAGCCTTAGGGAAATGGTAGAGTGGACCCACAGACCCACACATGGAGTGCCCAGAGGGCACAACTTTTGCCAGAACAGTGGAGAACAAATTTATGAAGGGAGCCCCACCATCCTTAATGAATACTGTGATTGCTATTTTACGTAAGTTAGATTTGACAATGGAAATTTTCCTAACTAAATTAAGACACCTAAATACAATGGAGCCGATTGGACCCTGTGGTGGTAGAGGCCAAGTGGAAGCACTCAATGAACAAAGACAAGGTGGGCTTGGTTTCCATAATGGCCAGTGGAGTCAAAGCAGTAATCAGAACAGTCTGACTCATATAGACTTATGGAGTTGGAACTTAGTCATGGTCTCCCTAGGAGTGAAATGGGTGGGAAATCTACTAAATATTTACTTGATCTGTACAAGTAGAAGAATTCTAGGTCAAATGAACAGCAGTCTATGTCAAATTGCCAGAATACAGACTCTTGGCCCCTCAATCAATTCCCAGACTTGAGGGAGTTTACAGGCCCAAAATCCACTGGATGAAGAGGAGGCCAGGTCCCTTGATGAAGGATCCCACTGCACTGCCAAAAATCTATACTGTTAATCTTTCTCCCAGCCTTCCCCAAACAGATCTATAGCCTTTTACAACACTGACTATTCACTGGGGAAAAGGAAATAATCAGAATTTCTGGGAATTATGGGATAGTGGCTCTGAACTGACACTAATTTCAGGAGACCCAAAATGTCACTGTGGCCCACCAGTCAGAATGAGGGCATATGGAGATGAAGTCATTAATGGAGTCTTAGCTCAGCTTCATGCTACAATGGGTCCCCAAATCCATCCTGTGATGATCTCCCCAGTTCTAGAATACATAATTGAAATAGATATACTCGACAACGCACAACACCCCCACATTGGAAACCTGAAGTGGAGTAAAGGCTAGTATGGTAAGACAAAGAAAAATGGAAGCCATTAGAACTACACCTACCTAGGAAAATAGTAAGCTCAAAGCACTACCACATTCATGGAGGGATTGCAGACATTACTGCCACTATCAAAGACTTCAAGGATGCACAGGTGGTGATTCTTACCACATTCCTATTCAACTTGCCTATTTAGCCTGGGCAAAAAATACATGGATCTTGGAGAAGAAGAGTGGAACATCATAAACTTAACCAGGTGCTGACCATAATTACAGCTGCTGTGCCAGATATGGTTTCATTGCTTGAGCAAATTAATACATCTCCCGGTACCTTGTATGCAGTTAGTGATCCGGCCAAAGCATTTTTCTCAATTCTGGTTTTGAATGAAGAGCAGAAGCAGTTTGCATCCAGCTAGTAAGGCCAGCAATACACCTTCACTATCCTAGATCAGATATATATATATCGACTCGCCACCCTATGGCATAATTGAGTCTGCAGGGAACTTTCTCACCCTTACTTTCCACAAGATGTCCCACTGCTCCATTACATTGATGACATTATGCTCATTGGACCTAGTAAGGAAGCAGTGTCAATGATTCTGCACTTAGAGGTAAAACATTTGTATGCTAGAAGGTGGGAAATTAATGCAACAAAAATTTAGGCACCTTCCACCTCTGGGAAATATCTAGGCGTCTTGTGGTGTGGGGCATGTCGAGACATTTCTTCTAAAGTGAAACATAAGTTCTTGCATGTGGCTCCTGTCACAACTAGAAAGGATACACAACGACTTGTGAATCTCTTTGCATTTCGGAGGCAACATATCCCTCATTTGGGTGTGTTACTCTGGCCTAAGTATCAAGTGACCTGAAAACTGCTAGTTTGAGTTGGGGTCCAGGACAAAAGAAGGATCTTCAACAGGTTCAGGCAGCTCTGCAAGCTGCACTGCCACTTGGACCGTATAATCCAGTTGATCCAATGGTATTTGAAATATCAGTGGCAGATAGAGAAGTTGTTTGGAGTCTTTGACAAGCCACTATTGGTGAATCACAGTGCAGACCCTTAGGATTTTGGAGCAAAACCCTGTCATCCTCTGAAGACAAGTGCTCTCCTTTTCAGAAACAGTTTTTTGCTTCTTAATGGGCCTTAATAGAGACTGAACAGTTAGCCATGCTTAGCCATAGACCAAACATTGAATATACAATGGACTGATAAAAGAACGAAAAAATCTGTCTTGGACGAAGTGCGGCCAGAATGCTTCTTAGAGGCAAGGATGGCAAGAGTGTGTCTCACATACCTTGGACATGTTGTCAGGAGGGATGAGTTCCTGGAGAAGGACATCATGCTTGGCAGAGTACAGGGTAAGTGGAAAGGAGGAAGACCCTCAACAAGGTGAATTGACACAGTGGCTCTAACAATGAGCTCAAGCATAACAGTGATTGTAGGGATGCCGCAGGACCAGGCAGTGTTTCTTTCTGTTGTGCATAGGGTCGCTATGAGTCGGAAACGACTCGACGGCA
Organism: Elephas maximus indicus; assembly: GCF_024166365.1. Classification (NCBI taxonomy): domain Eukaryota; kingdom Metazoa; phylum Chordata; class Mammalia; order Proboscidea; family Elephantidae; genus Elephas; species Elephas maximus. The sequence goes on from NC_064821.1 coordinate 190,367,405, forward strand.
CCTAATAACAACAACAAGCCATAGACCACCAAGTGACCATGTGGCCTGAAGTGCCCATCATGAACTGGATGTTGTCTGACTGATAGAACCATAAAGTCAGACATGCACAGCAGCAGTCTGTCATTAAATGGAAGTGGTATATACGAGACTGGGCACAAGCAGGACCCGAAGGTACAAGTAAGTTGAATGAGGAAGTGGCCCAAATGCCCAGGGTCTCCACTTCTGTCACGTTACCTACCCTCTCCCAGTCTGCACCTATAGACTCATAGGGAGTTCATCAGGTAACTAAGGAACAGAAAACTCATGCCTGGTTTACAGATGGTTCTGCAGAATATGCTGGCGTCACTCGAAGGTGGACAGCTGGCAGCACTATAGGCCCTTTCTTCCTGAAGGTTGGTGGTGAATGGTAATTCTCCCAATGGGCAGAACTTCAAGGGGTGCACCAGGCAGTTCATTTTGTTTGGAAGGAAAAATGGCCAGATGTGTGATTCTGTACTGATTCATGGACTGTGGCCAGTGGTTTGGCTGATTGGTCAGGGACTTGGGAGGAACTCGACTGGAAAATAGGAGATAAGGAGGTACAGGGAAGAGGTATGTGGATAGACCTCTCTGAATGGACCAAAGAAGCAAATATATTTGTTTCTGATGTGAATGTTCACTGAAGGATGCCCTTAGCAGAAGAGTATTTTAACAATCAAGTGGATAGGAAGACACGTTCTGTGGAAACAAGTCATCCTCTTTCTCTAGCCACTCTGGTCATTGCCCAGTGGGCTCATGAATGGAGTGGCCATGGTGGCAGGAATGGAGGTTATCCATGGGCTCAACAACATGGACTTCCACTGACCGAGGCTGACTCAGCTACAGCTACTGCTGAGTGCCCAATCTGCCAGTAGCAGAGACCAACACTGAGTTCCTGATATGGCACCATTCCTCAAGGTGATCAGCCAGCACCCTGGTAGCACGTTGACTACATTGGACTGCTTCCATCATGGAAAGGGCAGCACTTTGTTCTTACTAGAATAGACAGTCAATCTGAATATGGATTTCCTTCCCTGCATCCAATGTTTCTGCCAAAACTACCATCCGTGGGCCTACAGAAGGCTTTTTCCACCATCATGGTATCCCACACCATTGCCTCAAATCAAGGGACTCACTTCACAGCAAATGAAGTACAAAAATGGCCTACCCTCAGGGAATTCACCGACCTTACCATGCTCTCCACAATTCTGAAGTAGCTGGCTTAAGTGAATAATGGAATTGTCTTCGAAAGACAATTAAACCACCAGCTAGGTGCCAATACCTTGCAGGGCTGGGGCAATGTTCTCCAGAAAGGTGTATGTACTCTAAACCAGGGACCAATATATGGTTTTGTTTCTCCCATAGCCAGGATTCATGGGTCCAGGAATCAAGGGGTGGAAATGGGAATGGCACCACTCACTACTACCCCTAGTGACACACTCATAAAATTTTTGTTTCCCCTCCCCTCAACCTATGCTTTGTGGGTCTAGCGGTCTTAGTTCCAAAGGGAGAAATGCACCCACCAGAACACACAGCACTGATTCCATTGAACTGGAAGTTAAGAATACCTCCTGGCCACTCCTCCTCATGTTTCTGGATCAACAGACAAATAAGAGTTACTATATTGGCTGGTGTGATTGACCCTGATTACCATGTAGAAATAACATTCATGTTACATAATGGAGGTAATGAAGAGTATGTCTAGAATACACGAGATCCCTTAGGACATCTCTAAGTACTACCAGCATCTGTGATTACAGTCAATGGAAAACTACAGCAGCCCAATTCAGACATGACCACTAATGGCACAGACCCTTCAGGAATGAAAGTTGGGTCACCCCACCAAGCAAAGAACCACAACCAGCTAAAGTGCTTGCTGAGGGCAAAGGGAATGCAAAACGGGTGGTGGAAGAAGGTAGTTCTAAATACCAGTTACAACCACAAACCCAGTTGCGGAAACAAGGATTGTAATTGTTATGAACATTCCTTCTCTGTATCTGTATATCAAATTTTTTTGTTTTCTTCATTTGTAAAATATAAGATGTAAGCTGGTTTTTGATTACTTGCATGTTAGTTATGTTAGGTGCACGTATGACACTGTAATTGTCTTTATTCAGAGATTGTGTATGGTTTAAGGAGATGTGTACAGGTGCCAAGTTGACAATGGGTGGACTGTGATTGGTAAGGCTATTTTTCAACTTGGCTGGCCATGATTCTCAGTGATTTGGCAGTTATGTAATAAAGTAGTTTAGTGATTATGTAATGATGTAGTTTTGGCAGTTATGTAATTATATAATTTTGCAGTTATGTAATTATGTATGTATCCTTCATTTTGTGATATAATATAATCACTTCCATGATTTGATCCCATATGATCAGCCAACCCATTGTAAGAGTGTTTCCTCAAGGGTGTGGCCTGCACCCAATATACATGGACGTTCTGGCAAAGCTCTCTGCTTTTGCTCACTCTTGACCCTGCATGCCACTCGTCATCATCTGATCTCTGATTCTTGGGACTTGAGCCAGCAGCCTGCCATATTGTCTCCCAATCTTGGGCGTTGTCAGCCTCTGCAGGCTGTGAGCCAGCAGACTACTGTCTTACCTCCCCTCTTGGATTCATCAACCTCCACAGCCTATGAGGCAGCAGCCTACCATCTCACTTGCCAATCATGAATTCATCAGCCCTTGATTCTTTGTGAGACAGGAGAAGTCTCCAACCTGACACCTGACCCACAGGCCTGGGACTTTCCAGCCTCTTACAACCCCATGACCCATTTCCTTAAGATAAATCTCCCTTTCTCTCTCTCTCTCTCGAACTACCCCCCCTTGGTGGCACAGTGGTTAACAGCTATGGCAACTGACCAAAAGCCCGGCAGGTCAAATCCACCAGCCTATCCTTGGAAATCCGATGGGGCACTTCTACTCTATCCTATAGGGATGCAATGACTTGGAATCAACTCGATGGCAACAGATTTACTTCTCTAGAGAACCCAGCCTAGGACACCATCCAGGTTCCAATGCCTGCCTTTGCAAGAATCCATTTTCATGATTCTATGGATAGCCCCAACATTTCTTTGGACTCTTCATTAGCCTGATGCAGGGCTCTGACCTACTAAGGTCTATAAATATTCTGACAGGTGTCAGAACCACTTTGCAGTCTGCCCTAATCACTAGGGCAGAAGAATTTGGGGGTCAAATTCAATCAATATTCAGAGGAGTTTTGTGTCAACAAACGATTATAAACACCTACTCTGTGCCAGGTATACTGCTAGGTGTTGAGGATCCAGAGGTGCAAAGAGTCTCTGCCCTCTACAAGCTCATATTATACAAGAGATCAGATAAATGAAGTAGGGGTTGTGGATGCGGGAAGTAAAAACAAAAGAGACAGAAAAGGGGAAGTTATGACATCCTTGGAGTCACCTCCGAGTACAATCACTACAGAGAAGATGACACTTAAACTCAGAATTAAGACAAGATGTTCCAAGGCAGGCAAGACTAAGAAACAAATTTCAGGCAGAGGAAACAGAGACAGCAAATGTAATGAAAGCAGGAAACAGCATGGAGTATTGTGGGGATTCGCATTTACTTGGATCTATACAAAGAGCATAGATCTTAGGAGGAGTTCAGAGAAAAATGCTGTCAATGACGGAGGCAGGAGACCAGCTTCTGGGCCTTGGCACAAAAATAACCATCACGGATCAGCATCCTGGGTAGCAAAAGAGAGGAGGCAAAAGTTGAGAATGATTCTAGACTGGGATATTGCAAGACAGGTGTGGGTAAAGAAAAGATCAAAGCCAAGTTGAGTAGTGGTGGTGCATCACGGAGGGTAGGCTGAGGGAAGGAGGTGACACCAGCCAAGGTTCACAGGAAGAGAAAAGAAGAGGCTTAGAGACCCCAGGTCCTGATTTGTTTGAGAAATAGGGGAAATGAAAGCAAGGGAGAGAAGGAGCAGTAAGGTCAAACAGAAGAAGCTGGAGAAGAGAATGTCAGAAAGGAGTGCAGCCAATTTGTGACAAAGCCCATAGTAGAAGGGGAACCCAAGTAGAGAGGAGCAATAGGTGAGGAGGGACTTGTTAGTTAATTAATTAGTAAAGGATTATTATCTTATCTCAAGCATATTCTGTTGGTGGGATAGAGAAGAAAACAGCAGATCTGGTTGAAAGATGGGCGTGACTAGTAGGTTAGTAGGTGACTGTAACCAAGCGGATAGGAGTGAAGGAATGCAATGGAGTGAACCTAAAGGAGGAGATGTAGGGGACATGGCCTGGAAATGGCAATGGGGATGGAAGTGAATACTGATCCCTCCTGCCTCCTGTCTCTTTCAGGCTTGAGTATGTCGAGAGTGAGCAGCTACCCTGCCATCCCAGGGAAGAGGCCACAAGGAGATCGGTGTCCTCCAGAGAGCCAGGGCTGGGGAGGCAGCCCCTGTGCCATGTTGGTTTTTGAGTCCTAAGTGCCCAGCAGAGTGTGACCCCAAGTAGAGGATCCCACACTGGAAGTTGGTTTCTCCCTTCCCACTTAATCTGGCCAAAGGTTAGTTCATTTTTCAAGTATCCCACTGAGGGAAGACTCTTCCAGCACCCATAAGGGAACACATAACTACTGTGGACCTTAACCAGCCCTATTCCTTCACCTGCTTCCTGTGGGACTGCCCCAGTAGACAACAAGCTCTTCAAGTCTTCACTGTTCCCTCACTTCTGTCTCCACAGTGCACATGTCTCACACCGCAGTGAGGAGAAACACCTCAGAGCACAAGCTCCCTCTCATTCACACACACACACGCATGCATAAACGTACACAAACACACACACACGTTTGGCAGATTAACACATACAAGCACAAAAAAATCATATCCTTGGACTTCTGGAGGTGGAACTGGTTCTCAGGACCATTCTACCTCTTCCCATTCATGACAATGACCCATAGAGAAAATCCCACTGGCCCTCAGGCTCAAGTGGAAGGCATGATTTTGGCCCAGGATGTACTTTTGACCTCAGGGGAGGGATCCAAGTCCTGCATAGCCCTTAGAAAAAACTGCAGTGAAGGGCTAGGAAATAAAGCATCTGTTCCTCCTCCCTGCTCTTTCCTAAACAGCCAAGTGGGTGATGGACATCTCCGTGCCACACCTGAGGTACCCTAAACCCCTACACACTCACACACAGACAGACACCACTTGAGAGACAAAGAGACATCCCAGGATCCCAGCTCTATTCCAGGAGAAAAAAGAGCATGTGCCATACTAGCAGGGCCCTCCTGTGATGCCACGAGTTGGGCTACATTGGGGTCCTGAGGAGTAGAAGTGGACCTGGGGTAAAACCAGGAAGGACTCTCTGGAGTGAATGTCAGCTGGGTTGACCCCCCTTGTGGAAAGTCTACAAACCCGAAAGTCAGTATTTGTCCATTCGTCCACTCATATCACCAAAAGAGAAGGAAGAAGTAATGCCAAGTATCAGGTGCAAGGAGATACTTTATTGTTTTGGGGGTCTCTTGAGGCCTCTAGGCTGGACTGGCCAGGGATCACTGGCATCCCCCGGAACAGGGCGGCGCACCATGGCTCTGTTTGTGGTAGTCAGTGGCTATGTCCCCCACTACACAGAGAAACTCGGAAAAGTCAATCTTCTTATCCTTATTCTTGTCTTTTTCATCAAAGACATTGCATAAGTAATTTTTGCCCCTTCTTTCCTGTGCGGTTAAAAAACATACAAACAAACATAAAAATATTATCCAGGGAGAAGAGGAGTATAGGGACAGATGAAGAGACAACACCTAGGGCTGAAACAAAGGTGTGGTTGGTCAGGTGAGGCTATGGAGATGGAAATATGGGGGTCAAGCAAAGTCAAGCCCTGACTCATCACTGGAGATTTCTGGCCAAAAATGGCACGGGAGTACACTGGGAAATGACAGCGGGACTCAGGCTCATCCACCACCTCCCCTTCAGGAGCACTGTCTTCACTCTTCCCCCAGGGGGCCAATACAACCCAGCCAGTTACTCTCCTCATTCTCTAATGCTCTTCCCACTTAAATTCTTTCCCATCAAAACCTATCAGTTCAGCCCCATTTATTCTGTTCCTTAGTCTCAATCTGTGCTAATGATTCCTTCACACAGTTAAATGAAATTAGGGCTATGAATGCACTTTGCCTGAGTAAAAGATGGTGGCCCTGAGTGTAGGGTGCATGATTCTCACTGTGTTATCTTTGCTTCCACAGGCAGTGGTAGTTCAGTGGTACAATTCCCACAGTGGTAGAATTCCCTCCTTCCAAACAGGAGCCCCGAATTCAATTCCCCACCACTGTAACATGGTGCACATCACTCGCCTGGCACTGGAGGCTTGCATGTTGCTATGATGCTGAAAAGCAGCTAACAATAACCCCTTCTCCCAGGAAAATGTAAAGAGGAGCCCTTAGGAGGCAACCTTTTACCCCGAGGCAACCAGACCCGTGGAGGAACTCTCAGTGACCAGTGGGAGGGCAGATGCTTTAGTCTATTCACTGACTTTGAAATTATAACACTTTCTTGAGTCTCTAATATGGCCACCACTTTTTCTCATTTTCAAAGCATTTGCAAATAAATCATTTCATTTCAACAGCGCCACCTCAGGAAATTAAGTTCTATTATCCACTTTTGCAAATGAGAAAACTAAGGATCATATTGTGGGTGATTTGTCTGGGGTCATGCAGCAGGGAGCAGCAGGGGCAGGACAGGTGCCCAGGAGAAAAAGAGCATGACACTTTGTCCTGAGCTCCTAGAATCTTCCATTCTGCCTCCACATGGGACTGGCCCTGCCTCAGGCCTGGAGGTAAAATGAGGAGAGATAGGAGGTATGGAGAGTGAATCAAGAAGGGCCAGATTCCAGATCGGCCAATCACAAGCAGTGCATCCACTTCAAAGAGGGGTCCTCAGACATGCCAAAGCCCATGGACTCCATCCACCCACCCCGTCTCCTCCCTGCACACGCACACACAGGCTCTTCCTGCCCCAGACAAGCCAGACCCCTACTCAAGCAGTCATTGAGGAAGTTGGGGAAGTTCTCCTTCAGCAACTTCAACAAGTTTGCCCTATTGATCTTATCATCATACCCAGGGTATCGATGAAATAGTTCAACCAAGTTCAGTAAAAAACTCTCAGCTAGAGTGTGGCATATCTTGACTTTCTCAGCTGTAATGTTGCTCATCTTGCCTTTTATTCCAAGACAAGAGTCTACAGACAAGAAATCAATGAGAATAAACTGGGTGGAAGAGAGTTTGAAGGACAAGGCCAAGGAGTGAGTGAGGGCTGAGGTAAGACAGAACAAAAGGAACTTGTCTTTCTCAAATGGTGAGGTAAATTGGTCTCAGGGAGGGGAGAGTGGAACTGAGTCCTCGGTCCTGACCCCATTCCTAGGAGAGTCTGGGAGGAGAGGGAGGGGAACAGTGGAGATCAAGGCTGTGTTAGCGAGGGGCAGGGACTGACCTGCAGTGGATGGGTATACAATGTCTTCTGGCTCACCCTGTTGGGAGCGAGATAACAAAGAAAAGCATCAAATCCCAAGGCAAGACATTCCCATCGAGCAGAGCTTTTGGTCTACCCCATTCTCCCCACTTCCACCTAGGAAATTACCAAGGACCACCAGCCTGAGCAATCAGGTCTAGAATCCTGGGATTCTGGCTTTCCGACACAGTGGTAGAACACCCACCTTCCCAACAGGAGGCCCAAGTTTAATTCCCCAAATGTTGCACCACTTTGGGTGGGGAGACACACGGAAGATGCTATGCTCAAAACTTCCTTCTAGATATGCTGAGTCTCCAGTACCTATCACTATCAGGCCGCATCACCACAATTCTGCCAGCCCAGGCTCCTGGCCAGTGGGAGGAGGCCCCATGCAAGAGAGATGTGGACAGAGTTGAGTGGTTTTTAACTACTAACTAATGAGTAAATAACCCTTTCCCACCCTCCCTCCCTCCCCTCCTCGTAACCACAAAAGTATGTGTCCTCAGTTTATACTCTTATAATAGTGGTCTTATACAATATTTGTCCTTTTGCATCTGACTAATTTCACTCAGCATAATGCCTTCCAGGTTCCTCCATGTTATGAAATGTTTCATAGATTCATCACTGTTCTTTATCGATGCGTAGTATTCCATTGTGTGAATATACCATAATTTATCTAACCATTCATCTGTTGATGGACAGCTTTTTGGTTGCTTCCAGCTTTTTGCTATTTTAAACAGTGCTGCAATAATATGGGTGTGCATATATCTCTTCATGTAAAGGCTCTTATTTCTCTAGGGTATATTCCGAGGAGTGGGATTTCTGGGTTGTATGGTAGTTCTATTTCTAACTTTTTAAGAAAACTCCAGGTAGATTTCCAAAGTGCTTGTACCATTTTACATTTCCACCAGCAGTGTATGAGAGTTCCAATCTCTCCTCAGCCTCTCCAACATTTATTATTTTGTGTTTTTTGGATTAATGCCAGCCTTGTTGAAGTGAGATGAAATCTCATTTAGTTTTAATTTGCATTTCTCTAATGGCTAATGATCGAGAGCATTTTCTCATGTATCTGTTACCTGCCTGAATATCTTCTTTAGTGAAGTGCGTGTTCATATCCTTTGCCCACTTTTTGATTGTGTTGTTCATCTTTTTGAGGTTGAGTTTTCACATAATCGTATAGATTTTTTTATATATATAAATTTTAGAGATCAGGCACTGGTCAGAGATATCATAGCTGAAAATTTTTTCCAATCTGTAGGTGGTCTTTTTACTCTTTTGGTGAAGTCTTTAGATGAGCATGGGTGTTTGATTTTTAGGAGCTCCCAGTTATCTGGTTTCTCTTCGTCATTTTTGGTAATGTTTTGTATTCTGTTTATGCCTTGTATTAGAGCTCCTAACGTTGTCCCTATGTTTTCTTCCATGATCTTTACCGTTTTAGTCTTTATGTTTAGGTCTTTGATCCACTTGGAGTTAGTTTTTGTGCATGGTGTGAGGTATGGGTCCTGTTTCATTTCTTTGCAAATGGATATCCAGTTATGCCAGCACCGTTTGTTAAAAAGACTATCTTTTCCCCAATTAACTGACACTGGGCCTTTGTCAAATATCAGCTGCTCATATGTGGATGGATTCCTATCTGGGTTCTCAATTCTTTTCCATTGGTCTATGTGCCTGTTGTTGTACCAGTACCAGGGTGTTTTGACTACTGTGGCTGTATAATAGGTTCTAAAATCAGGTAGATTGAGGCCTCCCACTTTCTTCTTCTTTTTCAGTAATGCTTTACTTATCTGGGGCTTCTTTCCCTTCCATATGAAGTTGGTGATTTGTTTCTCCATCATTTTAAAAAATGTCATTGGAATTTGGATCGGAAGTGCATTGTATGTATAGATGGCTTTTGGTAGAATAGACATTTTTACAAAGTTAAGTCTTCCTATCCGTGAGCAAGGTATGTTTTTCCACTTACGTAGGTCCTTTTTAGTTTCTTGCACTAGTGCTTTGTAGTTTTCTTTGAATAGGTCTTTTACCAACATTGCTACACAACAGTTCCTCCTTTTGGTTATTTTTAATTTTTTTCTCCATTCCCAATTCCCTCTCTCACCACACACTTATCATGTTTAATATGTATCTATTTGTCTGCATGTTTACTTAATGTGTATTGTTGTTTCGCGTGTGAACTTCAGTTGGCATGAAATTAAGAAAATTATTTCTGATGTGTTTTATATCTTTCTGGTTTCTGTTTTCTTTCACCCAATAGATTCTTTTTAATACATCCGGTTGCCACTTGTACACTGTAAAAGACACAAGTTATGTGTCAACCCAGCTCCCCTCAGCCCTGCCCGTCCCCCACACCTTGGCCACGTGCCTTTCTTTCTGGCCTGGATGGTACTAGTGATGGCTCATGCCATTCCCAAACCCCAACTACCATTGTTGGGTCCTCTTGCAACTACACTACTTTTCTCAGCCTCCCTGAAAGGCAATGGCCAGGTTTTCAATATGGCCTCGATCATGGTCTATGTGGTGGGAGCTGCACCAACCCCAGTGCCCAGGTATGACCAGGCTGGATCTACAAAGGTCCTGGTTTTCTTAGTGGTGGTCCCAAAACCAAAAACAACCAAACCAAGTGCCGTCAAGTCAATTCCGACTCATAGCGACCCTATAAGACAGAGTAGAACTGCCCGATATAATTTCCAAAGAGCACCTGGCAGATTCAAACTGCCGACCCTTTGGTTAGCACTTAACCACTACACCACCGGGATTTCCTGTGGTCACCCCAGGAGGGGAAAATGTAGAACTGTGAACAGGAGAAAGGTAAACTGCAGTGATTCAGCACAGCTGTTCCTCAGTGTGTCCGCAGGGACTCTCCTTCTGACCTCCAGCTCCCGCTCCCCACTCCAGCTTTCTGCACCAGGCTGGAACGCATCAGAGCCAAGGGCATTGCACGCACTCTCATGGGAATGCTTTGCATAGAGGAAGAGGGACAGATGCTATAGACTCTATGACTGCTCTTACTCCTCTCCATCATATGGGCCCAAGAGTCACAGGACTGGGAGGTCACCTCGTCCAGTCCCTTGTCTCCAGGGGCATTTAAGAGCCTGGGAGTCTGCAGCCACCATTGACAACTGTCAGGTTTAGTGCAGAAGACAGACACCACTGCCTATATTTTAAGCTGAAAGACAATGAATCAAGGGACTCAAGGGCTTATAAGTCTTTGGAAGTCTGAAGTAGAGGAAGTTAGAGATCCAGTGCAGGACTATTGCTTGCAAGGTGAAGCTTCCTGGTAGTTACCCAGAATTTAGAAAACTGGTTCTATGATGGCTACCATCATGGCACCACCAAAGCTCCCATACCCACAAAGCAGATGACTGGGCAGTGTTGCTGGGGGTCCACCTACGACAAACACGCACGTGTCTTGGGGCTTTGCAACCACCTGTGCAAAGCTGAAGTGTGGGGGAGTTAAAGTCTTATGAGGCAGACATAAACTGACAAGAGACAAAAAAGAAGGAATTGGCAGATAAATCACTCACTTTTCCACCCCATACCCATCCCTGACAGACTGTTCCAAGATGTAGTGCTCGCATATGACCTCTCTGGAGACATCCTCTGTGACCAAGCACGCAGCCCTGTTTTCTGAAGAAGCAGTGGTTAGCTCAGTAATGCACCACAATATGCTGTCCCTTCTTGCCTTCTTACTTCTATTCCCTTCTCTCTTGTTTCCCTGGAATGATACATACACAAAGACACGCACACACACACTGGGAGTTCAAATGCTACAACAGTTGCTCCGTATGCAGGTGGTGATACTTATAAGGACAGTAGCATGGGGAGGTTTCCTTTTACATAATTGGAAGTTTTGATAAAAGAAAATAATAGGCATGCAGCAAAAGACAAGTACCTCTAGGGTACCATTTAAGAAGACTTTAATCTCCTACAACTACAGGGCATACTGTGTGCAAAACTGAGGCCCAGTACCTGATTATAATGGTGACAGAGCTGTAAGGAGACTAAATGCATAGTGTTTGACTTGTATACCGAGGTCAGAGGCCTGATTAAGAAAGATAAGAACCCTGAGAGCTGGGATGGGGCATTTGGATGATGATGTTGTTGTTGTTTCAGGTGCCCTAGAGTTGGTTCCAACTCATAGCAACCGTATGCACAACAGAACAAAACACTGCCCACTCCTGAACCATCCTTACAATCGTTGTTATGCTGGAACTCATTGTTGCAGCCACTGTGTCAGCCCACCTCGGTCAGTGTCTTCGTCTTTTCCACTGACCCTGTACTCTACCAAGCATAATGTTCTGCTCCAGGAACTGATCCCTCCTGACAACATGTCCAAAGTATGTAAGACACAGTCTTGCCATCCTTGTTTCTAAGGAACATTCTGTTTGTACTTCTTCCAAGACAGATTTGCTTGTTCTTTTGCCAGTCCATGGTATATTCAATATTCTTCGCCAACACCACAATTCAGAGACGTCAATTCTTCTTCACTCTTCCTTATTCATTGTCCAGCTTTCACATGCTTATGATGCAATTGAAAATACCATGGCTAGGGTATTTGGATGATCCCACCCAGTGCCCTCGAGTCGATTCCAACTCATAGCGACCCTATAGGACAGAGTAGAATGGTCCCAGATCCTCCCAAATTACTCTGATCCTTTCTTCTTGCCAGAAAAGAACTGCCTTCCTTTCCCTGAAGACCAGGCAATGACCTCATCTAAAGCAGGTGCCTCCCAGACGCTTGTTCCCCAAGAAATTTATCTTACTACACCTCGTTGCTGCAAGCCAATAACCAGAGCCAGGCCTAAACACAATCTGAAGTACAAGCCCTGCTCTGGTTAAAAAAAAAAGTCTGAATGCCAAAGGAATTTCAGAACCTGATTACCATGAGCCAGCAGGAAGAAAGGGAGCATATGAGGATCTTGACAGTGTTAGACAAGGCAGGTGAGATAAAGGGTTGAATAAAAGAGATTTCACTCACATGGGGGCACTAGTCCATGACGTGGGATTCAATATTTAGGCAAGGACATCTGGAGTTGGTCCAAACAGTTTGCTAGAATGAATGCTTGATGTTTGGCTACAATGCAGTAAATATATAGGTACAAATCCAGTGAAATATACGCAAGACCTCTATATTAAAAACTACAAATTCTATTCAGAGAAGTCAGAGAGGACATAGATAAAAAAAGAAATATATCATATTCATGAATTTTTAAAGATTATATCTAATAAAAATGACAGTACCCTTCAAATTGATTTACAGATTGAATGTAGTACAAGTCAAAATTTCAACAGGGAGGGAGCAAGAGAAAGCAGGGGGATCCTTCAGACTGCAATACAGATTTGACACCTGCGAAGGAAAGGGGGAAGGAAGGAGGATTGGGTAGGAAGGGTCTCAGCCTGCAGTAAAAGAAAGGCTCAGCCAAGCCTATGGGGAGTCCACAACCCACAGCTGTCCAGTGAGGAATTCCACATATTTCACGATAGCCCTGCCTTAGTATGTTTTCCACACTCACTCATTGGCTGAGAAAAGCCTTCAGGAAGCATGGCCTCAGTGCAAGTGTAGTGGTGGTTTTGGAGGGGCAACAGCTGGGACTGTCAAACAACTATGCAGGAGATCCAATTGGCATATTTTTTATGACCTCCACAGTCCACCCCTTGCCCTACACAGACTTACTCTTCCATACTGGTCAATGGAGAAGACCTCCATGGTCCCCATGGGCCCCTTTTCCTGAAGAAAAAGCTCAGAAGAATGAATGAATTATAGCCCCCATCACTGTCTCTAGTCTCAGGGACACAAAGTGTACACATATTCTCTTAATTCTTCACTACGCATTCTGAATTCTCCTTATGTTTAGTTATTACCTTGGCAGGTCTTGATGGGTTTCCTAATGGTGTGGCCCAAATCCTAATTTCAGAGGAGTGTGAGCCCTAGGCTATCATATTGTTCTCAGACTAGACTTGCTACGTATGTCTCTTCACAGCTACACTGGGGCTAAGAGGTGACCAAGTGAATCACCTGGGTTCCACACATACTCCTCCCTGCCTTTCTTATATAACAGCAGCCCCATTTTCTCCTGCTGATCAGGATCAATTAAGCTTGCCATGATGGTGACTTATCTTCTCCCCTGTTGGTCCCTGGGCACAAGGAGCTTCTTTGGTGGCAGCTGTAGCTTGTAGTTGAATGAGACCCTTGCTGTGTCCTCTGGCAAGCATGTGCCACCTCTGGGACCAGGGCCTTTAACCTTACAGAATTCAGAGTTACAGGAATAAGAAGCACAAACTCCCTGAATGGGTCATTGGGAGCGATGACAACTGGGGACAACCATGAATCTTAGCTAAGGAGAGAGAAAGATTTAATGCATATTTTCCATCCTGTCCTTTCAGATTCTTATCTCTGAGCTAGTGCTTCAGCTGTGCCTTTAGAACATTTTTTCAGTGCTCTGTGAGCCTGGAATTTCTGGATGGTGTGGCGTGTGATACTACCATGTTCTGGATTCACTCCTGCACCTATTTCACTGTAGTGTTGAGTCCCCCGAATGGACTCCATCCCTATGGGTCAGGCATTCCATAAACCCGTAGATAGTGGTGCTGGTTGAGGCTCTGTAGACAGAAAAGGAAAATTCTTATGGAAAAAATATGCATATGCCTGTGAGAACAATCGCTGGTCCCTTCAGGATAGAAGGGGCACTCTGTAGTCCATTTGCCTCCAAGTGGCTGCATACTGGTCTCCTCAAGGAATAGGTCCTTATCAGGAGCTCATCACTGGTTTTTGCTGATGAAAAGTTAGATATTCAGAGGCAGCAGTAGCTAGGTAAATCTTGGTAACTGAGAGTTCTTTTTGTGGGACTCACTTCTAGCCTCTATCTCTGCCACTCTGGCCACTCCATCAAGTTCAGGGATAGTCAAAGGCAAAGCCAGTTAATGTCAGTTGGCCAAATCATTTTGTCCACTTGGTTGTTCAGTGACTTTTCTGTACTGGGTGCTTTCTGGTGAGTGAAAAACTGTAATATAAAAATCTTCACACTCCATGCCAACCTCCGTATATCAACCCACAGGCCTCTACCTCACAATTCCTTTTATGTGATCTTCTAGTTCTTTTCCTTCCAGGCCACTGACCAGACAGCCAGGTCATCAGCTTCTGCCAGGAATCTGAATATATTCTCACTTCAGGATAATTCTCTTCCAGGTCAAGTGAATGACAAGGTGCTCAAAAGTTTATACACTGGGGGGGGCCAAGATGGCGGACTAGGTGGACGCTCCCGCGGATCCCTCTTGCAACAAAGACTCGGAAAAACAAGGGAATCGATCACATACATAACAATCTACGAACTCTGAACAACAAGCACAGACTTAGAGACGGAGGACGAACAAATACGGGCAGACAGCGACTGTTTTCAGAACTAGGAGCCAGCGCACCAGGCAGGTGACCTTCGGAGCTCGATCTGGGGCAGAGTCCAGGGGGGCAGACGGCACAGAAAGGGGGCCCACCCCTTCCCCCCCGAACCCATCCCGGGAGGAAGCCTAGCAGGTTGGCGCGGGCGGCGTAGGGGCGCAGCCGGAGGGAGAAGCACCCGGGAGGCAGTGACTGATCTGGGAGGGGGGAGAACAGCGTCCCAGCTGGGGTGCCGTCCCGCCGGGAGTTAGGCGAGAAGCCGACGGGGCGCGAGCGGGGGGGGGGGGGTCAGCTGTGTTTCCCTGGAGTGACCCCAGGGCGGGGCCCACGCGTTCGTGCGGGAGGACGCGCACCCAGTCCACCTGTGTGGCACAGCACACCAGAGGGAGAAATCCCCGGAGGTGTCTGGTCTCAAAACAGGGAAAGCAGCATCCCAGACGGGGAGCCATTCTGCTGGGATCTGGCCACGCGCGCGCGCGCGCGCGAGGGCGGGGCATGAGGGCGGGGTCCATTTTTATTACCCTGAATTGACCCAGGGGGCGGGACCACCTGGTCGTGCGAGTGACGCCCTCCCAGTTTGCACAAGAGGTGTGGCACACCGGAAGGAGAAGTCCCCGGGAGGAACTGATTGGTCCCAAAGCGCAGAAAGTAGCGTCCCAGACAGGGTGCCGTCTTGCCGGGGCTTGGGCGCGTGCACGAGCGGGGCGTGAGCGCGGAGTCCATTTTTATTGCCCTGAATTGACCCAGGGGGCGGGCCCACCTGGCCGTGCAGGTGACGCCAAACCAGTTCGCGCGAGAGGTGTGGCGCTCCAGAAGGAGAAGTCCCGGGGAGGAAGTGACTGGTTCCCGAACAGGGAAAGCAGCGTCTCAACCCGGAAGTCATCCCGCTGGGATTTGGGCGCGCGCACAGGCGGGGCGTGACCGTGGGACCTAATTATAATCGCCTGAATAGACCCTGGGGGCGGGCCCACCCGTTCGTGCGGGAAACGCCCACCCAGTGCCCACGAGCGCTGCCGCGCACCGGAGGAAGTCCCCAGGAGGAAGTGACTGGTTTCTGAGCAAGGAAAGCAGTGTCCTAGCCAGGGACCCGTCCAGCCCGGATTTTGGCGAACGGGGGCGGAGCGTGAACGTGGTGTTCAGCTCTATATTCTGTGGTGCTACACTCCTAGCTCTCAGATCCCTCCCCCACCCTCCCCAGGCGACCCCATTAACATCCGAATACCCGGAGCCAGAGAGAGAATTCAGATAGGGATCTGACTGCATTTTTTTTTAGCTGACTACTTGGAAAATCTAGTTTCCCAGTGATGGCTCGGAGACAGCAGTCCATATCAAACCACATAAAGAAACAGACCATGACAGCTTCTCCAACCCCCCAAACAAAAGAATCAAAATCTTTCCCAAATGAAGATACAATCCTGGAATTATCAGATACAGAATATAAAAAACTAATTTACAGAATGCTTAAAGATATCACAAATGAAATTAGGATAAATGCAGAAAAAGCCAAGGAACACACTGATAAAACTGTTGAAGAACTCAAAAAGATTATTCAAGAACATAGTGGAAAAATTAACAAGTTGCAAGAATCCATAGAGAGACAGCATGTAGAAATCCAAAAGATTAACAATAAAATTACAGAATTAGACAACGCAATAGAAAGTCAGAGGAGCAGACTCGAGCAATTAGAATGTAGACTGGGACTTCTGGAGGACCAGGGAAACAACACCAACATAGCTGAAAAAAAATCAGATAAAAGAATTAAAAAAAATGAAGAAACCCTAAGAATCATGTGGGACTCTATCAAGAAGAATAACTTACGAGTAATTGGAGTCCCAGAACAGGGAGGGGGGACAGAAAACACAGAGAAAATAGTTGAAGAACTCCTGACACAAAACTTCCCTGACATCATGAAAGAAGAAAGGATATCTATCCAAGATGCTCATCGAACCCCATTTAAGATTGATCCAAAAAGAAAAACACCAAGACATATCATCATCAAACTTGCCAAAACCAAAGACAAACAGAAAATTTTAAAAGCAGCCAGGGAGAAAAGAAAGGTTTCCTTCAAGGGAGAATCAATAAGAATAAGTTCAGACTACTCAGCAGAAACCATGCAGGCAAGAAGGGAATGGGACGACATATACAGAGCACTAAACGAGAAAAACTGCCAACCAAGGATCATATATCCAGCAAAACTCTCTCTGAAATATGAAGGAGAAATTAAGATATTTACAGATAAACACAAGTTTAGAGAATTTGCAAAAACTAAACCAAGACTGCAAGAAACGCTAAAGGAGATTGTTTGGCCGGATGACCAATAATATCAGGTACCAGCACAATACAAGGTCACAAAACAGAACGTCCTGATATCAACGCAACTCAAACAGGGAAAGCACAAAAACAAACAAATTAAGATTAATTCTAAAAAATAAATAAATAAACAAAATAATACACACAACAGGAAATCATGGAAATCAATAGATAAACGATCAAAATAATCAAAAAGAGGGACTAAATATAGGAGGCATTGAGCTGCCAGATGGAGAGTGATACAAGGCGAAATAGAAGGATACAAGTTAGGTTTTTACTTAGAAAAATAGGGGTAAATAAAAAGGTAACCACAAAAAGGAATATCAATTCCATAACTCAAGAAAAAAGCCAAGAAAAACGTAACGACTCAATAAACACAAAGTTAAACATTATGAAAATGAGGATCTCACAAGCTACTAAGAAAAACGTCTCAGCACAAAAAAGCATGTGGAAAAATGAAATGGCCAACAACCCACATGAAAAGGCATCAAAATGACAGCACTAAAAACTTACTTATCTATAATTACGCTGAATGTAAATGGACTAAATGCACCAATAAAGAGACAGAGAGTCACGGACTGGATAAAAAAACACGATCCATCTATATGCTGCCTACAAGAGACACACCTTAGACTTAGAGACACAAACAAACTAAAACTCAAAGGATGGAAAAAAATATATCAAGCAAACAATAAGCAAAAAAGAAGAGGAGTAGCAATATTAATTTCTGACAAAATAGACTTTAGACTTAAATCCACCACAAAGGATAAAGAAGGACACTATATAATGATAAAAGGGACAATTGATCAGGAAGACATAACCATATTAAATATTTACGCACCTAATGACAGGGCTGCAAGATACATAAATCAAATTTTAACAGAATTGAAAAGTGAGATAGACACCTCCACATATATAGTAGGAGACTTCAACACACCACTTTCGGAGAAGGACAGGACATCCAGTAAGAAGCTCAATAGAGACACGGAAGACCTACTTACAACAATCAACCAACTTGACCTCATTGACTTATACAGAACTCTCCACCCAACTGCTGCAAAATATACTTTTTTTTCTAGCGCACATGGAACATTCTCTAGAATAGACCACATATTAGGGCATAAAACAAATCTCTGCAGAATCCAAAACATCGAAATATTACAAAGCATCTTCTCAGACCACAAGGCAATGAAGCTAGAAATCAATAACAGAAAAACGAGGGAAAAGAAATCAAATACTTGGAAACTGAACAATACCCTCCTGAAAAAAGACTGGGTTATAGAAGACATCAAGGAGGGAATAAGGAAATTCTTAGAAAGCAATGAGAATGAAAATACTTCCTATCAAAACCTCTGGGACACAGCAAAAGCAGTGCTCAGAGGCCAATTTATATCGATAAATGCACACATACAAAAAGAAGAAAGAGCCAAAATCAGAGAACTGTCCCTACAACTTGAGCAAATAGAAAGTGAGCAACAAAAGAATCCATCAGGCACCAGAAGAAAACAAATAATAAAAATTAGAGCTGAACTAAATGAATTAGAGAACAGAAAAACAATTGAAAGAATTAACAAAGCCAAAAGCTGGTTCTTTGAAAAAATTAACAAAATTGATAAACCATTGGCTAGACTGACTAAAGAAAAACAGGAAAGGAAACAAATAACCCGAATAAGAAACGAGAAGGACCACATCACAACAGAACCAAATGAAATCAAAAGAATCATATCAGATTACTACATAAAATTGTACTCTAACAAATTTGAAAACCTAGAAGAAATGGATAAATTCTTGGAACAATACTACTTACCTAAACTACCACATTCAGAAGTAGAACAACTAAATAGACCCATAACAAAAAAAGAGATTGAAACGGTAATCAAAAAACTCCCAACAAAAAAAAGTCCTGGCCCAGATGGCTTCACTGCAGAGTTCTACCAAACCTTCAGAGAAGACTTAACACCATTACTATTGAAGGTATTTCAAAGTATAGAAAAAGACGGAATACTACCCAACTCATTCTATAAAGCTACCATCTCCCTGATACCAAAACCAGGTAAAGACATTACAAAAAAAGAAAATTTTAGACCTATATCCCTCATGAACATAGATGCAAAAATCCTTAATAAAATTCTAGCCAATAGAATCCAACAACACATCAAAAAAATAATTCACCCTGATCAAGTGGGATTTATACCAGGTATGCAAGGCTGGTTTAATATCAGAAAAACCATTAATGTAATCCATCACATAAATAAAACAAAAGACAAAAACCACATGATCTTATCAATTGATGCAGAAAAGGCATTTGACAAAGTCCAACACCCATTTATGATAAAAACTCTCACCAAAATAGGAATTGAAGGAAAATTCCTCAACATAATAAAGGGCATATATGCAAAGCCAACGGCCAATATCACTCTAAATGGAGAGAACCTGAAAGCATTTCCCTTGAGAACGGGAACCAGACAAGGATGCCCTTTATCACTGCTCTTATTCAACATCGTACTTGAAGTCCTAGCCAGGGCAATTAGGCTAGACAAAGAAATAAAGGGTATCCAGATTGGTAAGGAGGAAGTAAAGCTATCACTATTTGCAGATGACATGATCGTATACATGGAAAACCCTAAGAAATCCTCCAGAAAACTACTGAAACTAATAGAAGAGTTTGGAAGAGTCTCAGGTTATAAAATAAACATACAAAAATCACTTGGATTCCTCTACATCAACAAAAAGAACACCGAAGAGGAAATAACCAAATCAATACCATTCACAGTAGCCCCCAAGAAGATAAAATACTTAGGAATAAATCTTACCAAAGATGTAAAAGACCTATACAAAGAAAACTATAAAACTCTGCTACAAGAAATTCAAAAGGACACACTTAAATGGAAAAACATACCCTGCTCATGGATAGGAAGACTTAACATAGTAAAAACGTCTATTCTACCAAAAGCCATTTATACATACAACGCACTTCCAATCCAAATACCAATGTCATACTTTAAGGGAATAGAGAAACAAATCACTAATTTCATATGGAAAGGAAAGAACCCCCGGATAAGCAAAACATTACTGAAAAAGAAGAAGAAAGTGGGAGGCCTCACCCTACCTGATTTCAGAACCTATTATATAGCTACAGTAGTCAAAACAGCCTGGTACTGGTACAACAACAGGCACATAGACCAATGGAACAGAACTGAGAATCCAGATATAAATCCATCCATGTATGAGCAGCTGATATTTGACAAAGGACCAGTGTCAGTCAATTGGGGAAATAATAGTCTTTTTAACAAATGGTGCTGGCATACCTGGATATCCATTTGCAAAAGAATGAAACAGGACCCATACCTCACACCATGCACAAAAACTAACTCCAAGTGGATCAAAGACCTAAACATAAAGACTAAAACGATAAAAATCATGGAAGAAAAAATAGGATCTACCCTAGGAGCCCTAATACAAGGCATAAACAGAATACAAAACTTTACCAAAAATGATGAAGAGAAACCAGATAACTGGGAGCTCCTAAAAATCAAACACCTATGCTCATCTAAAGACTTCACCAAAAGAGTAAAAAGACCACCTACAGACTGGGAAAGAATATTCAGCTATGACATATCAGACCAGCGCCTGTTCTCTAAAATCTACATGATTCTGTCAAAACTCAACCACAAAAAGACAAACAACCCAATCAAGAAGTGGGCAAAGGATATGAACACACATTTCACTAAGGAAGATATTCAGGCAGCCAACAGATACATGAGAAAATGCTCTCGATCATTAGTCATTAGAGAAATGCAA
The DNA here is from genome assembly GCF_024166365.1 of Elephas maximus indicus. Classification (NCBI taxonomy): domain Eukaryota; kingdom Metazoa; phylum Chordata; class Mammalia; order Proboscidea; family Elephantidae; genus Elephas; species Elephas maximus. The sequence goes on from NC_064821.1 coordinate 190,388,392, forward strand.
ATTAAAACTACTATGAGATTCCGTCTCACACCAACTAGACTGGCATTAATCCAAAAAACACAAAATAATAAATGTTGGAGAGGCTGCGGAGAGACTGGAACTCTCATACACTGCTGGTGGGATTGTAAAATGGTACAACCACTTTGGAAATCCATCTGGTGTTATCTTAAACAGTTAGAAATAGAACTACCATACAACCCAGAAATCCCACTCCTCGGAATATACCCTAAAAATACAAGACCCTTCACACAAACAGATATATGCACACCCATGTTTATTGCAGCTCTGTTTACAATAGCAAAAAGCTGGAAGCAACCAAGATGTCCATCAACGGACGAATGGGTAAATAAATTGTGGTATATTCACACAATGGAATACTACGCATCGATAAAGAACAGTGACGAATCTCTGAAACATTTCATAACATGGAGGAATCTGGAAGGCATTATGCTGAGCGAAATGAGTCAGTTGCAAAAGGACAAATATTGTATAAGACCACTATTATAAGATCTTGAGAAATAGAAAAAACGGAAAAGAACACATACTTTTGTGGTTACAAAGGGGGGAGGGAGGGAGGGAGGGAGAGGGCTTTTTATTGATCAATCTGTAGATGGGAACTGCTTTGGGTGAAGGGAAAGACAACACTCAAAACAAGGAAGGTCAGCCTAATGGACAGGATTAAAAGTAAAGAGGTTTCCGAGATAAAATGAAAGCTTCAAAGGATAGCGAAGCAGAGGCTGGGGTCTGGGGAACTTGTTTTGAGAGGACTTCTAAATCAATGGGCAAAACAATTCTATTATGAAAACACTCTGCATCCCACTTTGAATTGTGGCACCTGGGGTCCTAAATGCCAACAAGCAGCCATCTAAAATACATTAATTGGTCTCAACCCACCTGGAGCAAAGGCAAAGGAAGAACACCAAGGTCACACGACAACTAAGAACCCAAGAGACAGAAAGGGCCACTTGAACCAGAGACCTACAATATCCTGAGACCAGAAGAACTAGTTGGTGCCCGGCCACAATCGATGTCTGCCCTGTCAGGGAACACAACAGACAACTCCTGAGGGAGCGGGAGACCAATGGGATGCAGACCCCAAATTCTCATTAAAAGACCACACCTAATGGTATGATTGCGACTAGAGGAATCCCAGAGACAATGCTCCCCAGAACTTCTGATGGCACAGGACAGGAACCATCCCCGAAGACAAATCATCAGGCATGAAAAGGACTGGTCAGTGGGGGGAAGAGAGATACTGATGAAGAGTGAGCTAATTAAATCAGGTGGACACGGGAGAGTGTGTTGCCAACTCTTGACTGGAGGGGGGATGGGAAGATAGAGAGAGAGGGAAGAAGGTAAAATTGGCACGAAACGAGAGACTGTAAGGGCTGACTCAATAGGGGGAGAGCAAGTGGGAGAAGGGAGTAAGATGTATGTAAACCTACATGTGACAGACTGATTGGAATGGTAAATGTTCACTTGAAGCTTAATAAAAATTAAAAAAAAAAAAAAAAAGTTTATACACTGGGAAGAAATTTACCTCTGACTGTCTTTTAAGAATGTGGGTGTAATACAGCTGCTATCCATTTCCAGTTTTCATGAAGCTCACCTATCCACACACCAAGCTGAAGTTTTTTCCTTCTCCTTCACATGATGATCCCCATATAACAATAGATTTGAGCTGGGGGAGAGATGCTGGTGCAATTTTGACAGGTGACACATTATTCTGGGCTGTGCACTCCTACAACTTAATCACACCCTCCATTTGTGCTCAGGCTTAATCCCAAAGGTATCATTTCTTTCTTATGATGAACTTCTGGGCCCATATGATTTTATGAGTTGACAAGTCCACCAGAACCCATTTCACGATGGACAGCTACAGTTGTGGAATCACTTGATGCCCTCTGGTCACACATTCCATCTCCACCAGGGCCCAATAACATATCAGGAGCTATTTCCCAAAAGGCATATAATTCTCTGGTGTGGAGGGCATAGCATTGCTCCAGAATCCCAGAATTCTCCATTGTGGTTCTCCCACTGGGGCTTTCCCACCGTTGACCCTTCCAACATCATAAGTCTTACCATATGGCCCAAGCAGTAGGGCTGCTAGCGGTGTAGCCTGAAACTGCTCGAAGAGCCCTTTCCCACTCAAAGATGTCACCCAGTGCAGAGGCCTGAGCAGTATTTCTAGGAGTTGAACATGTTGTTTCCACAACCCAGTGAGGCCTACCAGGTGCTGTGTGTCCTTCTTTGTGGTAGGGATACAAGATACAGTAATTTGCCTTTAACTTTGAATAGAATTCCCAGGTCACCCCTGATCAATGGACATCTAAAAACTTCACTGAAGCAGTAGGTTTCTGAATCCTTGTGGGGCTTATCTCCCACCCTCTGGAGTGCACGTATCTCACCAATATCTCCAGAGTAATAGCCACCTCTTGTTCATCAACATGATGTCACAGTGAGGGTGATAACTGCTAGAAGGAGGACAAAGTTCAGGATCAGCCCACCAGGATCTACATACAGAGTTCTCTGTTGAACTAGGTTCTCAACCACACCAGGGCCCATGGATTCTTCCCCTCCTACCACCCACCCAGCCTCAGACCCAACAAGCGTCTCCTCACAAAGCCCACAAGGATTTTTGAAAATTCCCCATCATCTTCAACAGACCTGACTTAGCCTGTGCACCACATCGTGGGGGTTTTTGTAAAATACACCCACTGGGCTATTATAAACTTACCAGACTAAGTGTTACTCTTCCTTGTTTGTGAAGGACTGTTGCAAAAAATAATAAGCTGTGTGTTTTGTCACAGGGCATGGATCTGTGGGGGAGGAATAAAGTTAATGGATGATAAGATGGGTTGAAGAGGATCTGAAAGAAAGAGGGTTTAAAAGTATGAAGGCAGTGTTATATTGGAGCAAAATTAAATTTGTTTATAATTCTAATCCAAATGAAGTGATTGTACAATTACAAACAGCATCATTCACGTTGTATTCTATGAGTACTCCACAGAGAATAAAATCTGAGTGGTCTCCCTGGAGTTGTGCAGTGTTCAGCTTTGGATGATATACTTCCAGGAGAGCCACAACGGCAGGGCACTGTTCTGGAAGCTGGGACCACTCAGGCCCTGTGAGGTCCGTGAGACAATCCAGGGAAGTGCTGTGATGCTTGCTATGCACAGAGAAGAGAGGGGGCTAAGCTTCCATTCTCAGGAGTCTGCCTACCCCTAAATGCTGGTTATTGGGAGATTCCAGTGGTGAACCATAAAGGGCACCACTCTCATTGCAAAGCTCTCCAGCCAAGCATTGCGTATCAGCTTTGCCTTAACTCCGAGATTTCACCACAAAATCTTCCCAAGAGTGCAGAAAATCAGGCCATGTGTGGTGGCAGCCCAAGATCTGATGTCCATAGCAGGAAAGCAGTCCTGAAGAATCTGATTTTGCTTCACTCTGGACAGGTCCAGGAGCTAGGACCCCCTCAGAATCCTGGACCTTTTCCAATCCCCCCACCAGCACACGTGCACACACACCTGGATGATGGCTCTCGATGGCCATAGAGTACACTCTGGTACAGCCTCTACACTGACAAAATGGGTGCTCAGAGGCCACTTCCTACTGATAAGCATGAGCAGGAAGAAAAATCCGCTGAACCATTTGCAAAAACAAGTTATACCTCCAGGTTGAAAATCAGGAGAAATGCATGCCAAGTTTCGTGATTTGGTGACAGGTTAGGAGGTCTTTAGATTATCCAGAGTTGTGAGTTGTTGACCCCTGATCCCCTCTCAATCAAACAAATCAATACATAACCTGCCTTAAAAAGATCTGGACTAGGTTAAGCAACGTGTCCTGCTTTGCCCAGGACTGAGGGAATTCCTGGATACCATGCTAAAGCCAGGAAAATCCCAAGCACCGGTAAAAGTTGGTCACCGTTGTCTGGACTTAGGAAAGAAGATTGTTACACAGATATATCCATGTGATTATGGAACATAGTGATGCTTGGCCAAGGCAATAGAGTATGAGAGACCCAGAGCTAGACTGAAGAAAGAATATAAGATTAATTGGTTTATTCCTGAAGTATTTCACTGGGAACATTTTGAGAAGTCTCAAGCCCAGATTGCTGATAAAAGTTGAGGAGGAAGAAGAGTTAGTGGCCAAAGGGATAAAGTGGACTCTGGTTATCCTGGGGATGGCTTTATCCTCAGCTGCCATTGGAGGTATTTTCCTCAGTGGTCCCCCATGACTGGAAACTCAAAGCAACAGCTTCAGAGCTGGAATCGTTCTAGACTAATATCCTGATTTTATATGTAAAAACACTGAAGCCCAGCAAAAGAGTGATTCACCAAAGTTCATATGCTCTAGCTGGTGAATTCATACCAGTTAAAGGCACCTTACCCTGCTCTTCAGATATTGCACCTTGGGCTTTACACCTGAAGGAATAAAGGGGGCTGATGCGAACTCCGTGATTCATCACTGAGGAGACGGACAAGTTGTAAGGAACAGAAACATCTCTATATCTCAAGCTGGCCAGTACCCAGACCAGACATGCTGGCAGGGGTCTAGTGTTCAGACCTAGCCATTCCCAACAGAGTCCCGGGATCCACAAGAACCCTGGGACCTATCTGTGTCTTCTGAGGCTTCTGATCCATCCCAAGTCCTAGGACCTGAGGTGGGGTAATAGAATACATTGAGTTGAAGCAGAGGCTGCATTCAAACTCCAGATAATAGTCAGGAAGAAAACCGCATCCTCAGTCCTACAACATCACAGAAGTGAATTCTGTCACAACCTGATTGATACTGGAAGCAGATTCTTTCCCAGAGTCTCCTGACAAGAGTCCAGCTGGCTCACGCCTTGATTACAATCTTGTGACACCCTAAGCCAAGAACTCATTCAAGGCTCTACCCACATTTCTGACCTACAGAACTCTGAGATAACAAGTAGGTGTTGTTTTAAGCTGCTAAATTTATGATAATTTGTTATGCAGCAATAGAGAACTAGTATACTGAAGGTCACTTCCGTGTATATAGTTAAGTAATTGCTAGCCATTCCAGTAAAGGAATGGCTTCTAGGACTCCTACCACTCACTGTGTTGACTCACCCAGCATTACGAAACGAAGGTGCAGGGTCAGAGGTTATATCATCTTATGAATGTACCCACCAATGTCCAATATCAAGCTGTGATGCTGAAGACAAAAACTTTTCTAAACTATCAATAACAAAAATTTGGTTCAATCAACAATATCAGAGGAAAGGCTGAATTATCTTTCCAATCAGTATATAGTAAATGATTTTACAAAACAATTGTCACATGAAGCAATCAAAGGTCACAGAGCCAAAAAACACAGGCAAATAAAAAGTGTACAGTTGAGTCACCAGTTCATAAAAAATATTATGCCATTCTTCTGGCTTGTGTAGCATTTGTAATTTGCTATGATTTCTTTTCTCATTCTAAACAAAAATTTGCTTTGGTAATTTCATACTTCTTTTCTTAAAAGAAATCAAAACAGTTGAAGTCTCAGGGCTCACAAAACCTGAATCCGGCCTTCACACGCTTGTCCATTTTGTCCTTGAATTTGCCCACACCACCTGTCTGTCTGGCAACACCGTCTGCCTCTTCTCTGCTAGAAAACTCTTCAAGGCTTGACTCAAAAGTCACCTCTTCTGGGAAGCTCTCCCAGAAAGCTTAAGAAAATAGGCTTGTCCTTCCTGTCTCCAGGACCCCATACACTTTCTCATCTCTCTTTCAACCCTCTCTCATGGCACTCTAATTACTCTGTACAGAAGCCTCCCCCCAGCTAGGCAGCAAGCTCCCAGCAACAGACACTGGACTTAATCATCTCCATAGCATGTTCCCAGAAGGAAAAAGGAGCTCCCAGGGAACATTTTGTGTTGCTGTTCTTCTTGTTAGTTGCCATGAAGTTGGCTCTGATTCATGGCAACCTTCTGCATAACAGAGTAAAGTATTGTCTGGCCCTGTACTCACTCCACCAAGGTGGGCATTAATACAAAAAAGGCAAAACTATAAATGTTGGAGAGGCTGTGAAGAGATTGGAACACTTATACAATGCTGGTGGGAATGTCAAATGGTACAGCCACTTGGAAATCGATTTGGCTCTTCCTTAAAAACCCAGAAGTTGAACAACCATAAGATCCAGCAATCCCACTCCTTGGAATATATCCTAGAGAAATAGCAGCCTTTAAACAAAGAGATATATGCACATCCAACTCCACTGCAGCACCCATTAAGAAAAAAAAAACCATAGCAAAAAGAGGGAAGCAAGCAGAGGTGCCCATCAACAGATGAATGGCTGAAGAAATAATGGCATACTCAAACAATAGAATACTACACATTGATAAAGAACAGTGATGAACCTGTGAAACATTTCATAACATGGAGGAACCTGGAAGGCATTATGCTGAGTGAAATTAGTCAGATGCAAAAGGACAAATATTGTACAAGACCACTATTATAAGAACTCGAGACATAGTTTGAACAGAGAATAAAATATTCTTTGATGGTTACAAGAGGGGAGAGCGAAGGAGAGTAGGAGAGCAGTATTCATTAATTAGAAAATACATAAGAACTACTTTAGGTGATGGGACAGACAACACACAATACAGGTGAGGTCAGCACAACTGGACTAAACCAAAAGCAAAGAAGTTTCCTGAATAAACTGAACACTTTGAAGGCCAGCATAGCAGGGGCGGGGATTTGGGGACCATGGTTTCAGGGGACATCTAAGTTAATTGACGTAATACAATCTAATATGAAAACATTCTGCATCCCACTTTGCAGAGTGACGCCTGGGGTCTTAGACGTTAGCAAGTGGCCATCTAAGATGCATCAATTAGTCCCAACCCACCTGGATCAAAGGACAATGAAGAACACCAAGGACTCAAGGTAATTACGGCCCCAAGAGACAGAAAGGCCCACATAAACCAGAGACTATATCAGCCTGAGACCAGAAGAACTAGATGGTGCCCAGCTACAACTTATGATTCCCGTGACAGGGAACACAACAGAGAACCCCTGAGGGAGCAGGAGAGCAGTGGGATGCAGACACCAAATTCTCATAAAAAAAACCAGGCTTAATGGTCTGACTGAGACTAGAAAGACCCCCTTGGTCATGGCCGCCAGACCTTCTGTTAACCCAGGACAGGAACCATTTCCAAAGCGAACTCTTCACGCAGGGATTGGACTTGACAATGGGTGGGAGAAGGATGTTGCTAGGAGTGAGCTTCTTGGATCAGGTGGACACTTGAGACTATGCTATCATCTCCTCCTGGAGGGGAGATGAGGGGGTAGAGGGGGTTAGAAGCTGGTGAAATCGACATGAAAAGAGAGTGGATTTAGGGAGCAGGCTGTCTCATTAGGGGGAGAGCAATTGGGAGTATGTAGCAAGGTGTATATAAGTTTTTGTGTGAGAGACTGACTTGATTTGTAAACTTTCATTGAAACCAAATAAAAATTACTAAAAAAAAATTCTCCATCAATGCTTCACCAAATGATTTTACCATCCACTAATGATCATTGCCTGAATTGTTTTTGTTTTGTTTTCTTTTTTCCATTTGGAGTTTCCAAATGATGGTTTTCTAATTATATCATTCCTTTTGCTTCGATTAGCTAGATGCTTCTAACAAAAAGACTTTCTCTCATCCAGTAGGGATTTTAGTTATACTGAAATACACTTTATACCAGAAAACAGAGTAAATTCTATTTTTATTTATCCCTTTCCAGAGTATTAAGTTGGTACCTAAGAACCTCCTCCTCATCCTCACTCACTCCTTACCTTCTTCCTTTTCTTTCAGGATCATTAAGACCTCATGGCTTTTACATACTCAATATATTTAAATAAATAGCTAGTTCCTTTGCTTTATTATGGGACCCCTTTTGTCCTTGACAGCATTCTTGATTCATGGCCCAACAAGATGTCCAACTCACCTTGTCTAGCTTCTGTTCTGGTTTTAAGTTATATTTTAAACATGCCAATTAGTTAAACTGTCCTGGAACTGATAGCAAACTACCTTTACTAATTAATTACCAAAGGGTCTCTGAGGAATTAAAGCTCACCACTAAGACTGGCAGGAATAAAGAATAGGAATGCTAAGAAACCTAACACTTGAATAATATACCTTTCTGAGGGTTCCACCCCCAGCCTTGCCCAGCCTCTGGGGAGAGCAGCAGGAAACCATCCAGGTCTTCAGTCCATTCACATCTCTTCCTCAGATTTCACTCTGATTAGGACTTTCAGATATTTGTCCCTGGACTATCTGGCCTTATCTTCCATCCTGGGGCCTTTTTCGTTGCCTTCCCCAGCCCTAACTGGAGCCTACTGATCCTCCCTAGCACTTCCCTAATGCTTAACTCATCAGTCTTGCCACTTTCACCATGCTCAGTGCCTCCATATAACGACGTCCTCTTCCCCTATCTTTGGCTTCCCAACATGAAACCAACTTTAATATGAATATGATATGTATGTTTTTTTAAAGTAATACACACTCATTGAAAAATACATCAGAAAACACAGAAGCTATCACAGACACATCCAAACTCCCTGAAGGACCAAGTTACTGGGCTGAGGGCTGGGGGCCATGGTCTCAGGGAACAACTAGCTCAAAAGGAATAATATAGTTTATAAAGACAATGTTCTACTTCTGACTCTGGTGAGTAGCGTCTGAGATCTTAAAAGCTTTCAAGTGGCCATGTGAGATACATCTGCTGGTCCCATTCCCATTGGAGCAAAACAGAATGAACAAAACAAAACACATGGGAAAAATTAGTCTGAAGGACTAATGGACCACAACTACCACAACCTCCACCAGATTGAGTCCAAAACAACTCGATGGTGCCTGGCTACCACCCCTGACTGCTCTGACAGGGATCACAGTAGAGGGTCCTGGACAGAGTGGAAGAAAAATGTAGAACAAAATTTGAATTCACAACAAAAACACCAGACTTGTTGGCCTAACAGAATTGAGAAACCTCAAAAGTATGGCCCCTGGACACCTTTGAACTCAGTACTGAAGTCACTTCTGAGGTTCACCCTTCAGCCAAAGATCAGACGAGTGTATAATGGCAAATAACATACATGAAGAATGTGCTTGGAAATGTAATCATGTATACAAGACTAAATGAGCACAGTAGAACAAAAGCAAAGACAAGAAAGCAGGAAGGGATTGGAAAACTGATGAATAGAAACAGGAACTCTGGGGGAGAGAAAGGGAGAATGTTGGCACATAGCAAGTTGGCATCCAGTGTCACAAAACAATCTGTGAATTAATCACTCAATAGCAAATTAATTTGTTCTGTAAACTTTCACCTAAAGCATAATAATAATAATAAAAACCTATTGGGTTACTAAAACAGTTACTTCAAACTGGGAAAAGCTTTATGTTAAAAAAAAAACTATATGCAACTCATTATACGTTTGTAAATACTCAAGTTTTTCAAAAGTCCCGCAATGTTATCTAAAGATGCTGACACATTAAGTCTCATGACTTCTAAGAAACAGTAATTTGATATCAAATTTAAGGAAATATTGAAAATAATAATTGAGGTAAATATTTGATGCATTACGAACTATTTGAAAACTCTTTAATATTAAATATAATTTAATTATACAGCTTAATTTCACACTGCAATCTGTAAATGGAGATTAGTTTTTATTGTACGAGAAAGGAGACAATAAAATTCTCCTCCAAAAAAAAAAAAAAAACAGAAGCTAGCCCAGCACAGTTTCATCATCCAAAGACTTACCGTGTAGAATTATTTTCAATGTTTTTCCACCTGGTGGGGTGATTTAACAAAAAATGAATCCACTATGCATGCACTCTGCAAATCCATTCTTCACTTGACATTATGTCATTCATAACATTCATTTAATAAATATTAATTAAGAGCCTACTATGAGTCAGGCTTATGACAACCCTATAAGACAGAGTAGAACTCCCCATAGGGTTTCCAAGGCAAGGCAAGGCAAGGATTCGAAATGCTGAGCTTTTGGTTGGCAACCACTCCACCACCAGGGCTCTGAGTCAAAATCAACTCCACGGCAATGGCTTTTTATTTCTTTCTTTGTTCTGATGTGTCAGGCACCCTTCTACTTGCTGAACATTCCCAGGACAACAACAACAAAAAGCAGCATGGGCTTGTTTCATTCTGTTCAAGGATACACACTATTCCATGATACAGCCTTTCCAGAATTTGTTTAGCCAATACTTTCTGACTGAACATTTATTTGTTGTTCTTAGGTGCCCTCAAGTTGGTTCCAACCAATAGCAAACCCATGCTACCCATAGCGACCCATAGTGACCCCATCGTCACAACTGTTGCTATGCTTGAGCCCATTGCTCAGCCACTGCACCAGTTCATCTCATTGAGGGGCTTCCTTTTTTTGCTGACCCTCTGTTTTACCAAAGCATGATGTCCTTCTCCAGGGACTGATCCCTCCTGTTAACAAGTTCAAAGCATGTGAGATGTAGTCTCACCATCCTTGCTTCTAAGGAGCATTCTGCTCGTACCTCTTCCAAAACAGATTTGTTCCTTCTTCTGGCAGTCCATGGTATGTATAGTCAACATTCCTCACCATCACCACGATTCAAAGGCATCAATTCTTCTTCAGTCTTCCTTGTTCCTTGTCCAGCCTTCACATGTATATGAGGCAACTGGAAACACCATGGCTTGCGTCAGGCGCACCTTAGTCTTCAAGGTGACGTCTTTGCTTTCCAGCACTTTAAAGAGCTCTTTTGCAGCCACTTTGCCCAGTGCAATGCATCTTGTGATTTCTTGACTGCAGCTTCCATGTGTGTTGATTCTGGACCCAAGGAAAATGAAATCCTTGACACCCTCAATCTTTTCTCCCTTAATCATGATGTTGCTTACTGGTCCAGTTGTGAGGATTTTTGTTTTCTTTATGTTGAGCTGAAATCCATACAAAAAGCTATGGTCTTTGATCTTCATCAGTAAGTGCTTCAACTCCTCTTCACTTTCAGCAAGCAAGGTTGTATAATGCAGGTTGTGAATGAGCCTTACTCTGTCTTAGTCATCTAGTGCTGCTATAACAGAAATACCACATCTGGATGGCTTTAACAAAGAGAAGTTTCTTCTCTCACAGTCCAGTAATCTAAAAGTTCAAATTCAGGGCACAAGACCCAGGAGAAGGCTTTTTCTCTCTCTGTTGGCTCTGACAGAAGGTCCTTGTGATGCATCAGCCTTCTCTTGATCTGGGAGCATCTCAGCAAAGGAACCTCGGGTCCAAAGGATGTGCTCTGCTCCCAGGGCTGAGTTCTTGGTGGTATGACTTTCCCGTCTCTCTGCTTGCTTCTCTCTTTTATATCTCAAAAGAGATTGGTTTAAGACACTACCTAATCTTGTAGGCCTCATCAACATAACTGCAGCTAATCCATCTTATTACACCATAGTGTTAGGATTTACAACACATAGGGAAATCACATCAGAAGATAAAATGGTAGACAATGGTAACAATCATACAAGGGAATCATGACCTAGCCAGGTTGAGAGATATTTTGGGGAGACACAATCCAGTCCATGCCATTCTCCCATCCTGATGTCCCATTCTTCTTCATACAGTCCAGCTTCTCCGATTATTTTCTCAGCATACAGATTGAACAGGCATGCTGAAAGGAAAGGATACAACCCTGGTACACACCTTTCCTGACTTTAAGCCATGCCATATCACCTTGTTCTGTCCTAATGACTGCCTCTTGATCCATGTACAGATTCCTCATAAGCGATATTAAGTATTCCTGAATTGCCATTCTCCGCAATGTTATCCATAATTTGTTGTGATCCACAGAATCAAATGCCTTAGTGTGGTCAATAAAACACAGGTAAACATCTTTCTGGTATTCTCTGCTTTCAGCCAGGACCCATATGACATCAACAATGATATCCCTGGTTCCACGTCCTCTTCTAATCACAGCTTGAATTTCTTGCAGTTTCCTGTTGAAATACTTCTCTGCAGCCACTTTTCAATGACCTCCAGCAAAATATTGCTTACATGTGATATTAAAGATGTTGTTCAATACTTTCCACATTCAGTTGGATCACCTCTCTTGGTAATAGGCATAAATATGGGTATCTTCCAGTTGATTGCCCAGGTAGCTTAAGTCCGGATTTCTTGGCATAGATGAGTGAGCAGTTGCAGCACTGTGTCCATTTGTTGAAACATCTCAATTGATCTTCGGTCAGTTCCTGGAGCCTTGTTTTTGGCCAATCACTTCGGTGCAGCTTGGACTTCTTCCTTCAGTAGCCTTGGTTCCTGATCATATGCTACCTCCTGAAACAGGTGAACACTGACCAATTCTTTTTAGTATACAGAGTCTGTGTATTCCTTCCACCTTCTGTGTATGCTTTCTGTACCATTTTAGTATATTCCCCCTACAGTCCTTGAGTATTGCAACTCAATACTTGAATTTTTCTTCAGTTCTTTCAACTCAAGAAATCCTGACCATGTCCTTCCCCTTTGGTTTTCTATCTCCAGCTCTTTACACATGCCAGCATAATACTTTAAATTATTTTTTCCAGCAGCTCTTTGAAATCTTCTATTCAGCTCGAACATTTATTTACTGATTATTTTTATTAGCATAAGAAAATGCTGCAATAAAATCCTTTTGTTGTTTGCATATCTTTGTAAACACCAGAGGAGGAATGGCTGGGACAATGGTTCTCTAAAAAGAAAGATCATCATAAGCACAAAACAGCTCTAAGCCCCACTGCCTCAAGGCAAGAAGAAAGGACTCCTACAAAGGATTGTCTACTGCTGTGAGCCAGAGATGGGAAGCAGGAGGCAGAGTGGGTGGTAGGAGAAAGGCAGGAGCATTCAGTGTCTCAAACAAAGTATTCCCCAACAGGTCATGCTTATGCCTCTGGGCAAGAGGTAATGGCATCTCGTGTGAACACAGGATTCTTTAGTTCTTCTTGGAGTGGCAACATCTCCCTGAAAAGCAACTATGACCTGAGTTTGGGAGAATTGGTAATTATCCAAGAAGATCTCCAAACCAATACAATAACAACACAAAAAGTAATAATAACAGAAATAGTTACCAATTGCTTTTGAGTGAAAGACTTCATGCAGCAGCAAGGGCATAAACAACACCCTAAAAAATGGGTCTGACTCCAAAACACAAACTCTTAAACGCTACTCTGTATTGCCCTTTTCTCACCAGTCTAAACAGTAACATTAGGTTCCCATCGAATTCCTTGGAATTCACTGAAAATTAAAACCCAGGTGTGGTGTAATGAATGAATGAATATGCCCCTTCTAGCTGTGGTCTTTGTGACTCACATGCAATGATGGAGTGGGACTATGCAAATCAGATATATGGATCATATGATGGTGAGAGTTATGTGCCCACATGACTAGGCCACGATTCCCAATATTATATGTTTCTCCTCCATTTTTGGGGTCGTGGGTCCTGACCTCCAAAGTTGATGAGGCAGGATTGGTGTAGGGTGTGCCTTGGAATGCAGCCTTGCAGGAGAGCTTGACTCAAGTCCCACCTTTACTCAAGTTATGCCCTTCCCTGCAGTGTGGACTGCATGTAAGGTATATGTGTAGATGACATGGCAGGATTCTCTCTCTCTGCATCTGAATCCCAAATCTAGTTCATGATCAATTGACCTCCAGTTCTTGGGACTTGAGCCACAGGCCTGCTGTCTGACCTACTATTTATGGGTTCACAGACCTCCACAGCCCCATGGGTCAGCAGCTTATCAACTGACCTGATTGTGCAAACTTGTGAGCCAGCAGCCTGTTGTCTGAACTGCCAGTTGGGGTTCATCAGCACCAGTCGCCACTTGTGTCAGGAGAAGCTTCCACCTGACTCAGATTTGGGACTTGCCAGCCTCTACAAATTCGTGAGCCCTTTCTTTTATAGAGACATTGCAGTGAATTACAGAACCCAAAGAAGGGAGACAGAGTGCTGAAGGGAGAGGGATTAGTTGATGTTAGAGATGATGGAGTGGTACAACAGTTTGGGAAAGTTGGACATTTAGGACATCTTCAACCTCAGTGTCATAGGATCCAGCTCAGTGCTGATCCTTTTAAAAGAAATTTTTGTTGAACTGGCTAATCGAAATTTTGTGCTCAAGGATGTGGCTGAGTTCACTGTCTCAGTTGCCTCGTTCACAGCTGAGCCATGGACTTGACAATAACTCCTCTGAAAATTTACTCAATTTAACCCCAAGCTCTCCTCCCCTAGTGAATAGGGAAGACTGCAAGTGCCTCTGACACCTGTCAGAATATTTACAGACCAACACACATGAGTTATATGCCAGTTCCAAAGGTCCTGGCTTTGAGTAGCTCACATCTCAGGGTGGAGACAAACAAACAAAAAGAGAAAAACTAATACAGATTGTTGAGTCCTAAAGCCAGTGTGAGCAGAAGGTATAAAGTGAACACAGCTTGTGGAGGGAAGCTCAGCACTAAAGCTAGAAGGATTAGTAAGAGAGTGGGAAGTTCAAAATCTAGAGGCCCTGCTCTGGCAGTGAGTTGTCTAACGTTCCAGCCTCATGTCAGCCGTGCTGCTCAGAATTGAAACAACAATTGTGGGTTCATGCAGAAAAAGGAGAATTTAAAGGTTGTGTGTCAACTTGTCTGGGCCATGGTTCTCAGTCGTTTGACAGTTATGTAATGATACAGCCTGACAGTTATATAATGATGTAATTTGGCAGTGATGTAATTATGCAGGTATCTTCCATTTTGTAATATGATGTAATCACCTCCATAATGGGATCTGATTTGATCAGCCAATCAGTTGTAAGATGAGTTTCCTCAGGGGTGTGCCCTACATCCAATGTATATGGACATTTTGGCAAGGCTCTCTGGCTTTTGTTCACTCTGGACCTTGCATCCCACTCATCATCATCTGACTTCTGGGTCTTGGCACACGAGCTAGCAGCCTACCACATTGCATGCTGATCTTGGGACTTACCAGCCTCCACAGCCTGTAAGCCAGCAGCCTTTTGTCTTACCTCCAGATCTTGGATTTGTCAGTCCTTGCAGCTACATGAGACAGAAGAAGCTTCCAGCATGATGCCTAACCCAAGATTTGCAGCCTCTACAATTGCATGAGCCATTTCCTTGACATAAATCTCTCTATCTCTCTCTCTCTATATATGTATTTAAATAGAGATATAGATATATACTTACATAGAGAGATACATACCTGCTTCATGGTTTTGCTTCTCTAGGGAACCCAGCCTAAGATATTTCATACCAAGAGTGGTTCTAGGGAAAGAAAATTAAAAGGATGAGTTTTCTAAACTGGCTCTCAAGCCTGCTTAGTCTTAAAGATGTTGATGACTCTGCTTCTAGTAGTAAAGAGGGCATTGCTAAACCATGGCACGAGGTGGCAATAGAAATACCCAAAATACCGCCACCCATAGATGAAGTATTGGTGAGAGGCAAAGCTCAGAATGATTGTATGTTTCATTCTTTTCTACAATTTTCTCAGAATGAAAAGTGTAAGGAAGCTGGTTTGTTGGTCATACTTTTGCTAGACAAAGTGGGAAAAGAAAGAGGTGAGCTCAGAACTTCAGAGTCACAGCTCAAGTGCCACACAAATGACCTCAAAGTTGTGACTTGTGCCCTGGAAGAAAACCTTATTCTTGTAGGAAATGAGCTGATATTGGCAAAAACAAACCCAGAATCCAATAAGAGTGGCTGAATTACAACGCCAATTGAATTCACAACCTCTAATGGTTTCTGAAGTTAAAGTGAGAGTATAGGTAGGGAAGATACAGGATCCTTAAACGTGGGATGGTGACATTTCCGTAGATAATCAGGAAGCTGTGGATACTGAGCCCCATAATTCTCTTGAATCACTGCACCAACAGAACCATTCCTCTCACTCCTATCTGAATAGATTACTGCATCTTTGTCTGCTAAGTCACAATCTCCAGTCAAATCATTAGCCTCTCCACCCTCATCTGATGAGATTAACCCAGCTGTGTCTGAAGAGCCTCTGTCTAAGATATTGCCTGGCACTGCATCTGACTCATTGTGTAGGACATAACCTGAGACAGAAGCCTTACACGACATTGCTGAATGTTCTCAGAACACATCCCCAACACCCATTTTTGCTTTCAGACCTATAACTAGATGTAAGTCCCAGGGAGTCCCAAAAGCTGAAGTACAAAGTGTGACCCAGGAAGAGGTACTCTACATTCCAAAATAAGTCCTTGGCTTTTCTAATGTGTACAAACAGAAATGGGAATATGTGTGAGAAAGGCTTTTCAAGGAGAATAGTGAAAGGAGCATAAAGTTAGATCGGTCTGAGATTATTGCTATGGGCCCAAGAAGCTCAGATTCTTCATTCAATGTTTCAGCTCAAGAGGTTAGAAAATAATCTAATAGCTTATTTGGTTGGTTCATTGAAGCATGGGTTCCATGGTGGCCTATAATAAATCCAGTTGAAGCACCAGAGCCGCCTAGGTATGTTATACAAGAAGGTGTCCAAAGCCTTAGGGAAATGGTAGAGTAGACCCACAGACCCACCCATGGAGTGCCCAGAGGACACACCTTTACCACAACAGTGGGGAACACATTTCTGAAGGGAGATCCACCACCCTTAAGGCCTGCTGTGATTGCTATTTTACGTAAGTTAGATTTGACAGTGGGAACTTTCCTGAGTCAAGACACCTAAATACAATGAAGCTGATTGGACCCTGTGGTGGTAGAGGCCAAGTGGTAGCACTCAGTCAACAAAGACAAGGTGGGCTTGGCTACCATAATGGCCAGTGAATTCAAAGCACTAATCAGAACAGTCTGACTCATATGGACTTATGGAGTTGGAACTTAGTCATGGTGCCCCTAGGAGTCAAATAGATGGGAAATCTACTAAATATTTACTTGATCTGTACAAGTAGAAGAATTCTAGGTTAAAGGAACAGCATTCTAACTCAAATTGCCAGAATAGAGAGTCACGGCCCTTCAATCAGTTCCCAGACTTGACGGAGTTTACAGGCCCAAAATCCACTGGATGAAAAGGAGCCCAGGTCCCTTGATGAAGGATCCCACTGCATCAACAAAAACTATACTGTTAATCTTTCTGCCAGCCTTCCCCCAAAGAGATCTACAGCCTTTTAAGACACTGAATCTTCACTGGGGAAAAGGAAATAATCAGAATTTCTGGGTATTACCGGAGAGTGGCTCTGAACTGGCACTAATTTCAGGAGACCCAAAATGACACCGTAGCCCACCAGTCAGAGTGAGGGCAAAGGGAGATCAAGTTCTTAATGGAGTCTTAACTCAGGCTCACGTTACACTGGGTCCCCAAATCCATTCTGTAGTGATTTTCCCAGATCCCAAATGCATAACTGGAAAAGATACACTCAACAACACTCAGCACCACCACATTGGATCCCTGAAGTGGACTAAGGCTATTATGGTAGGAAAAGCCAAAGGGAAGCCATTAGAACTACCCCTACCTAAGAAAATAGGAAGCCAAAAGCAGTACCATATTCATGGAGGGATTGCAGACCTTACTGCCTCTATCAAGGACTTCAAGGATGCACAGGTGGTGATTCTTACCACATTCCTATTCAACTAACCTATTTGGCCTGTGCAAAAAATAGATGGATCTTGGAAAAGAAGAGTGCATCATCATAAACCTAACCAGGTTGTGACCATAATTGCAGCTGCTGTTCCAGATGTGGTTTCATTGCTTGAGCAAATTAATACATCTCCTGGTACCTTGTATGTAATTAGTGATCTGGCCAATGCATTTTTCTCAATTCTGGTTGATGAGTGCACACCAGAAGCAGTTTGACCTCAGCTAGTAAGACCAGCAGTACATCTTCACTGTCCTAGATCAGAGGTAGATCAACTCCCCAGCCCTATGCCATAATTGAGTCCGCAGGGAACTTGATCACCTTTAATTTCCACAAGATGTCACACTGTTCCATTAAATTGATGACATTATTCTGATTGGACCTAGTAAAGAAGCAGTGTCAATGACTCTGGACTTATAGGTAAAACACTTGAGTGCTAGAAGGTGGGAAATTAATTCAACAAAAATTTCGGCACCTTCCACCTCTGCGAAATATCTGGGGGTCTTGTGGTGTGCGGCATGTCGAGACATTTCTTCTAAAGTGAAAGATAAGTTCTTGCATCTGGCACCTCCCACAACTAAAAAGGATGCACAACGACTTGTGAATCTCTTTGCATTTTGGAGGCAATATATCCCTCAGCTAGGTATGCTACTCTGGCCTATGTATCAAGTGACTTGAAAACTGCTAGTTTGAATTGGGAGCCCAGGACAACAGAAGGATCTTCAACACCTTCAGGCTGCTCTGCAAGCTGCTCTGCCACTTGGGCCATATAATCAAGTTGATCCAATGGTATTCGAAATGTCACTGGCAGATAGAGATGTTGTTTGGAGTCTTTGACAAGCCACTATTGGTGAATCACAGTGTAAACCCTTAGGATTTTAGAGCAAAACCCTGTCATCCTCTGAAGATAACTGCTCTCCTTTTCAGAAACAGGTTTTGGCTTGTTACTGAGCTTTAGGAGAGACTGAACCCTTAACCATGCTTAGCCATAGACCACCAAGTGACCATGTGGCCTGAAGTGCCCATCAGGAACTGGGTGTTGTCTAACTGACAGAACCATAATGTCAGATGTGCAGAGCAGCACTCCGTCATTAAATGGAAGTGTTATATATGAGACTGGGCCCAAGCACAGTCCAAAGGTACAAGTAAGTTGAATGAGGAAGTGGCCCAAATGCCTAGGGTCTCAACACCTGTCACGTTACCTACCCTCTCCCAGTATGCAACTAAGCCCTCATGGGGACTTCCTTACGATCAGGTGACTGAGGAACAGAACAATCATGCCTGGTGTACAGATGGTTCTGCACGATATACAGACACCACTCAAAAGTGGACAGTGACAGCACTATGGACCTTTTCTTCCTGAAGGTCAGTGGTGAAGGACAATTCTCCCAATGGGCAGAACATCAAGCAGTGCACCAGGCACTTCATTTTGTTTGGAAGGAGAAATGGCCAGATGTGTGATTCTGTACTGATTCACAAACTGTGGCCAGTGGTTTGGCTCATCAGTCAGGGACTTGGGAGGAACTTGATTGGAAAGTAGGAGATAAGGAGGTATGGGGAAGAAGTATGTGGATAAACCTCTCCGGATGGATGAAAAAAGCGAATATATTTGTTTCTGGTGTGAATGTTCACCAAAGGGTGCACTTGGAAGAAGAGTATTTTAACAATCAAGTGGATAGGAAGACACATTCCATGGAAACAAGTCATCCTCTTTCTAAGCCACTTGAATCATTGCCCAGTGGGCTCATGAATCAAGGGGTCTTGGTGGCAGAGATGGAGGTTATCCCTGGGCTCAGCAACATATACATCCACTGACCAAGGCTGACTTGGCTATAGCCACCGCTGAGTGCCCAATCTGCCAGCAGCAGAGACCAACACTGAGTCCCTGATATGGCAACATTCCTCAAGGTGACCAACCAGAAGCCTGGTAGCACGTTGACTACATTCGACTGCTTCTGTCATGGAAAGGACCACATTTTCTTCTCACTAGAATAGACACTTAATCTGGATATGGATTTGCCTTCCCTGCAAGCCATGTTTCTGCCAAAACTATCACCCTTGGGCCTACAGAATGCTTTTTCCACCATCATGGTATCTCACAGCATCATCTCATATCAATGGATTCACTTCACAGCAAATGAAGTGCAACAATGGGCCCGCCCTCATGGAATTCACTGGTATTACCATGTTCTCCATCATTCTGAAGCAGCTGGCTTAATAGAATAATGGAATGGTCTTCTAAAGACAAAGCACCAGCTAGGTGGCAATACCTTCCACAGCTGGGGCAAAGTTCTCCAGAAAGGTGTATACACTCTAAACCAGAGTCCAATATATAATTTTGTTTCTCCCATAGCCAGGATTCATGGGTCCAGGAATCAAGGGGTGGAAATGGGAATGGCACCACTCACTATTACCCCTAGCCACCCACTCATAAAATTTTGGTTTCCCATCCCTTCAACCCTATGCTTTGTGGGTCTAGCGGTCTTAGTTCCAAAGGGAGGAATGCACCCACCAGAACACACAGCACTGATTCCATTGAACTGGAAGTTAAGAATGCCTCCTGGCCACTCCTCATGTTTCTGGATCAACAGACAAATGAAAGAGTTACTACACTGGCTGCTTTGATTGACCCTGCTTACCATGTGCAGATAAGATTCCTATTACATAACGGAGATAATGAAGAGTATGTCTGGAATACACGAGATCCCTTAGGACATCTTTAAGTACTACCATTATCTGTGATTAGAGACAATGGAAAACTACAGCAGCCTAATTCAGACATGACTACTAATGGCCCAGACCCTTCAGGAATGAAGGTTGCATCACCCCACCAAGCAAAGAACCACAACCAGCTGAAGTGTTTGCTGAGGGCAAAGAGATTGCAAAATGGGTGGTGGAAGAAGGTAGTTCTAAATACCAGTTACAACCACATACACAGCTGCAGAAACAAGGATTGTAATTGTTATGAACATTCCTTCTTTGTATTTGTGCATCAAATATTTTTGTTTTCTTCATTTATAAATTATAAGATGTAAACGGGTTTTTGATTATATGCATGTTAGCTATGTTCGGTGCAAGTACAACTCTGTAATGGTCTTCATTCAGAGCTTGTGTATGGTTAAAGAGATGTGTACAGATGCCAGGTTGACAATGGGTGGACTGTAATTGGTAAGGCTGTTTTTCAACTTGGCTGGGCCATGATTCTCAGTGATTTGACAGTTCTCTAATGATGTAGTTTGGCGATCATGTAATGATGTAGTTTTCACAGTTATGTCATGATATTATTTGGCAGTTATGTAATCATGCATTTATCCTTTATTTTGTGATATAATGTAATCACTTCCATGATGTGATCTGATATGACCAGCCAACCTGTTGTAAGGGGGTTTCCTCAAGGATGCGGCCTGCATCCAATATATATGGGCATTCTGGCAAAGCTCTCTGGCTTTTGCTCACTCCTGAACCTGCATCCCACTCGTCATCATCCGAACCCTGGTTCTTGGGACTTGAGCCAGCGGACTGCCATATTGACTGCCAATCTTGGGGTTGTAGGTCTCTCCAGGCTGTGAGCCAGCAGCCTGCTGTCTTACCTCCCATCTTGGATTCATCAACTTCCACAGTCTATGAGCGAGCAGCCTGCCGTCTGACTTGCCAATCTTGAATTCATCAACCCCTGCTGCTACGTGAGCCAAGAGAAGTCTCCAACCTGACACCTGACCCACAGGCTGGGGTCTTGCCAGCCTCCTACAGTGGCGTGAGCCATTTCCTTGAGATAAATCTCTCTCTCTCTTTTTGTCTCTCTCTCTGTCTCCTTGCTAGCACCGTGGTTTAGAGCTACGGCAGCTAGCCAAAAGGCTGGCAGGTCAAATCCACCAGCCATTCCTTGGAAATACTCTTGGGAAGTTCTACTCCATTCTATAGGGCCACTATGACTTGGAATCAACTCAACAGCAACAGGTTTACTTCTCTAGAGAACCCAGCCTAAGACACCATCCAAGTTCCAATGCCTACCTTTGCAAGAACCCATTTTCATGATTCTATGGATGACCCCAACAGCTCTTTGGACTCTTGATTACCCTGAAGCAGGGTTCTGACCTACTAGGGTTTATAAATATTCTGACAGGTGCCAGAGCCACTTTGCAGTCTTCAGTTATCACGAAGGGCAGAAGAACCTTGGCGTTCAATTCAATTTTCAGAGGAGTTTTGTGTCAACGAATGTTTATAAACACATACTCTGTGCCAGGTATACTGCTAGGTGTTGAGGATTCAGGGGTGCAAACAGTCTCTGCCCTCTACAAACTCATCTTATACAAGAGATCAGATAAATGAAGTAGGTGTTGTGGATGCTAGAAACAAAAATCTGCATAATGTACAATAGAGACAGAAAAGGGGAACTTATCACATCCTTGGGGTCACCTCTGAGTACAATCACTACAGAGAAGATGGCACTTAAACTCAGAATTAAGACAAGATGTTCCAAGGCAGGCAAGACTAAGAAAGAAGTTTCAGGCAGAGGAAACAGAGACAGCAAATGTAATGATAGCAGGAAACAGCATCGAGTGTTGTGGGGATTTTCAAACACTTGGATCTATACCCAGAGCATAACTGTTAGAAGGGGTTCAGAGAAAAATGCGGCCAAGGAGGCAGGCAGAAGACCAACTTCAGGGCCATGGCACAAAAATAATCATCACGGATCAGCACCCTGGGTATTAGAAGAGAAGAGGCAAAAGTTGAGAATGATTCTAGACTTGGATGATGCAAGACAGGTGTGGGTAAAGAAAAGATAAAAGCCAAGTTGAGTCATGGTGGTGGATCATGGTGGGTAGGCTGAAGAAAGGAGGTGACACCACCCAAGGTTGACAGGAAGAGAGAAGAAGAAGAGGCTTAGACACCCAAGGTTCTGATTAGTTTGAAAAGTAGGGGAAATGAAAGCAAGGGAGATAAGGAGCAGCAAGGCTAAGCAGAGGTAGGTGGAAAGGACAGTATCAGAAAGGAGTACAGCCAACTTCTGACAAAGCCCAGAGTGGAAAGGAACCCCAAGTAAAGAGGAGGAATTGGTGAGGAGGAACTTGTTAGTTAATTAGTATATGATTATTATCTTCTCCCAAGCATATCCCGTGAGTGGGATAGAGAAGGAAACAGCAGGTCAGGTTGAAAGATGGGTGTGACCGGTAGGTTAATAGGCGACTGTGACCAAGCGGATAGGAGTGAAGAAACGAGATGGAGTGAACCGCAAGGAGGAGGTGTAGGGGACATGGCCTGGAAGTGACACTGGGGATGGAAGTGATTACTGACCCCTCCTGCCTCCTGTCTCTTTCAGGCTTGAGTAACTCGAGAGTCAGCAGCCCCCTGCCTTCCCAGGGAAAAAGCCACAAGGAGATTGGTGTCCTCCAGAGAGCCAGGGATGGGAAGGCAGCCTCTGTGCCATGTTGGTTTCTGAGTCCTAAGTACCCAACAATGTGTGACTACAAGTAGAGGATCCCACACTGGGAGTTTGTTTCTCCCTCTCCACTTTATCTGGCCAAAAGGTTAGTTTATTTTTCAAGTATCACACTGAGGGAGGACCCTCCAGCACCCAAAAGGGAACACATAACTACTGTGGACCTTAACCAGCCCTATTCTCTCACTTGCTTCCTCTGGGACTTCCTCACTAGACAACAAGCTCTTCAAATCTTCACTTCTGTCTCCACAGTGCACATGTCTCACACCGCAGTGAGGAGAGACACCTCAGAGCAGAAGCTCCCTCTCATTCACACACTCACATGCATATACACACACACTCATACTGCAGGTTAACACATCACATACAAGCCCCAAAAAATCATATCCATAGACTTCTGCAGGCAGGGCTGGTTCTCAGGACCCTACTGTCTCTCCCCATTCATGACAATGACCCATAAAGAAAATGCCCAGTGGCCCTCAGGCTCACGAGAAGGAATGACTTTGTCAAGGATGTACTTTTGACCTCAGAGGAGAGATCCAACTCCCCTATGGCCCTTAAAAGCAACTGCAGTGAAGGGCTAGGAAATAAAGCATCTGCTCCTCCTCCCTGTTCTTTCCTAAACAGCCAGGTGGGTGATGGATATCTCAGTGCCACACCTAAGATACCCCACCCCCTACACACTTACACACAGACAGGCACCACTTGGGAGGCAAAGAGACATCCCAGGATCCCAGCTCTATCCCAGGAGAAAAAAGAGCATGTGCCATACTAGCAGGGCCCTCCTGTGATGCCAGCAGTTGGGCTACATTGGGGCCTGAGGAGCAGAAGTGGGTCTGGGATAAGACCAGGAAGGCATCTCTGCACTAAATGTCAGCTGGGTTGATCCCCCTTGTGGAGAGTCTACAAAGCCGAGAGTCAGTATTTGTCCATTTGTCCACTAATGCCACCAAAAGAGAAGGAAGGAGTAATGCAAGTATCAGGTACAAGGAGATATTTATTGCTTTGGGGGTCTCTGGAGGCCTCTAGGCTGGACTGGCCTGGAATCACTGGCATCCCCCGGAACAGGGCGGGGCACCATGGCTCTGTTTGTGGTAGTCAGTGGCTACGTCTCCCACTACAGAGAGAAACTCGGAAAAGTCAATCTTCTTATCCTTATTCTTGTCTTTTTTCTCAAAGACATTGCATAAGTAATCTTTGCCTCTTCTTTCCTGTGGGGTAAAAAAACATGCAAACAAATGTAAAAACATTATCCAGGGAGAAGATGAGAATAGAGACAGAAGCAGAGACAATACCTAGGGCTGAACCAAAGGTGTGGTTGGTCAGGGGAGGTTATGGAGATGGAGAGATGGGGTCAAGCAAAGTCAAGCCCTGACTCATCACTGGAGATTTCTGGTCAAAAATTGGAACTTGCACAGGGAGTCCACTGATAAATGACAAGGGGACTCAGGCTCATCCACCACCTCCCCTTCAGGTGCACTGTCTTCATTCTTCCCCCACGGGACCATTACAGCCCAGCCAGTTACTCTCCTCATTCTCTAATGCTCTTCACACTTAAATTCTTTCCCATCAAAGCCTATCAGTTTGGCCCCATTCATTCTGTTCCTTAGTCTCAATCTGTGCTAATGATTCCTTCTAACAGTTAGATGAAATTAGGACTATGAATGTACTTTGCCCATATAAAAGTTGGTGGCCGTGTCTTTGGGTTCATGATTCCCACCGTGTTACCTCTCCTTCCACGGGCAGTGCTAGTTCAGTGGTAGAATTCCCACCTTCCAAACAGGACGCACGAGTTGAATTCCCCGCCAATGTACCTTGGTGCACGGCCACCACTCACCTGCCAGTGGAGGCTTGCATGTTGCTATGATGCTGAAAAGCACCTAACAATAACCCTTTCCCTCAGGAAAATGTGAAGAAGAGCCTTTAGGAGGCAACCTTTTAACCCAAGGCAACCAGACCCTTGGGGGGACTCTCAGTGACCAGTGGGAGGGCACATGCTTTACTCTATTCACTGGTTTTCAAATCATAACACTTTCTTGAGTCTCTAATATGTCCACCACTTTTTCTCCTTTTCAAAGCATTTTCACATAAGTCATTTCATTTCAACAACACCAACACAGGAAATTAAGTTCTTTTATCTCCTTTTGTAGATGAGAAAACTAAGGATCGGATTGTGGGTGATTTGTCCAGATTCATGCAGCAACAGAGCCCCAGTGGCAGGACAGGCACCCAAGAGAAAAAAGAGCATGAATCTTTGTCCTGAGCTCCTAGAATCTTCCAATCTGCCTCCACATGGGACTGGCCCTGCCTCGGGCCTGGAGGTAAAATGAGGAGAGTAGACGTGTGGAGAGTTATCCAGGGAAGGGCCAGACTCCAGATCAGCCAATCACAAACAGTGTATTCCCTTAGCAGTGGGGTCTTCAGACATGCCAAAGCCCATGGACCCCGTCTACCCACCGTATCCCCTCCCTGTACACATAACACAGCCTCTTCCTGCCCCAGACGAGCCAGACCCCTACTCACACAGTCATTGAGGAAGTTGGGGAAGTTCTCCTTCAGTAGCTTCAGCAGGTTTTCCCTGTTGATGTTATCATCATACCCGGTGTATTGATGAAATAGTTCAACCAAGCTCAGGACCACATTCTCAGATGGAGTGTGGCATATCTTGACTTTCTCAGCTGCAATGTTGCTCATCTTGCCTTTTATTCCAAGACAAGAGTCTACAGAAAAGAAATCAATGAGAATGACCTGGGTGGAAGAGAGTTTGAAGGACAAGGCCAAGGAGTGAGTGAGGGCTGAGCTCAAAAGGAACTTGTCTTTCTCAAATGATGAAGTAAATTGGTCTCAGGGAGGAGACAGTGGAACCAAGTCTTGGGTCTTGAGACCATTCCTGGGGGAGTTTGGGATGAGTGGGAGCGGAACAGTGGAGATGAAGGCTGTGTTAGTGAGGGGCAGAGGCTGAACTGCTGGCGGTGGGTATGCAACTTCTCCTGGCTCATCCGGTTGGAAGCGAGATCACAAAGAGAAACATGAAATCCCAAGGCAAGACATTCCCATCAAGCATAGCCTTTGGTCTACCCCATTCTCCCCACTTCCACCTAGGAAATGATGAAGGACCGCTAGCCTGAGCAATCAGGTCTAAAATCCTGGGTTTCTGGATATCTGACACAGCGGTAGAACCCCCATCTTCCAAACAGGACGACCAAGTTGAATTCCACACCAATGTACCTCGGTGATAACCACCACTGATTCTGACCCCTCCACCCTCCAAGACCTTCCCAGAAGTTATTTTGGAAGACCTTGTGCCCAAACAGCACACTGAAACCAGGGAATAAAGAAAACCAAGGGCTACAGGAGGAACATATTTTTTACCTGACACTTCTCAGAAAACCACCTAATAGTGAGAAAAGAGGAATAACAAGATCATCTAGCTCAGCCAGCCCTCCACTGAGGTCGGTGGAGAAGAAGGGATATGGGATTTGCCAGGAAAACCACAAGGTCCCACTCTATTAGTTGCAGAACCCACGCATACTGACTACCAGGTCAGGTTAGCATTCCCCAACAGCTGCAGACAGCATACCAAGTGGGCACCAGGCATGACTCCTAGGAAAGAACAGAGACAGGTACAGACTTACTGGATCTGAGGATGATCACAGAGGAGAGAATTAGTGAGACTGTGCATCTAGGCACAAAGCAGGCCCTTTATACAGCTCCACCTGGGATCTTCCCAGAGGCTGGGTGCCCTGTGGCAGTCTTCATTAGTTTCTCCAAACATTGCACCACTTTGGGTGGGGAGGTACCCTGAAGAAGCTATACTCAAAACTTCCTTCAAGATATGCTGGGTCTCCAATGCCTATCACTATCAGGCCACATCACCACAATTCTGCCCTGCCCAGGCTCCTGGCCAGTGGGAGGAGGCCCCATGCAAGAGAGACATGAACAGAGTTGAGTACGTTGCCATATCTCAAGGATGATGGAATCTAGGGATCTGGGAGGAAAGAAACACCTGTTTCTTCATTCAGTCATTCCACAACATTTTATCAATGGCTAGTAATAACTGCCTCCTTTACCAAGTTCTGTAAAGAACCATGCAGTGCGTTACCATTTTATGTACATTGCCTCAGAGTCCCATGAGAGCCCTGTGAGTTCACATAAGGCTCTCTACCACTGTGAGGGAGGTATTTTCCCTTCTTACAGATAAGCAAATTGGGACCGAGGATGGGTTTCTCAAGGTTACTCAGATAGAATATGACAAAGTGAGTATTCAAACCCAGATCTCTCAGACTTCAAAGCCCTCTCCTAATCATACTGCCACCTTGCTGAGCCTCTGATGGTGTACCGTCTGGACTGGGCAAGGGGTCACACCATTGCCTGCGCTACAGGAGCCCACACTCCAGGACAGGTGACCCTGAACAGAAGCATCCCACAGGTACCTATATCCATGAAACTGTGGCCTCTAGGGCCACAGAGACAGTGAGTGGGGCCTGTGTGATTCACAAAGCCCTGGTTGTCACAACTTTCAGGCCATGAGCCTCTCTGCAAGGGCTTTCTGTGGGCACCATTGCCCCAGGAACAAAACCTTTTCTGTCAGGGAAGCTCACTATGTTTTAAAAAACACCTTCTCTGATATCATCTTGCCAGATCCTCACAGGAATCCCCAGAGGGAGACTGCGATTACTGACACAGGAAGGACTGACACTCAGCCAGAGATGGTCAGTGAGACACTTCAGTATCATCTCACCACACAGCTCCGTGGGGACCCCGGGTATATGCCAGGAACCACTGTGGACATCCAAATTCATCTGGGTGGTGTCCTATTTGGAGATTGAAAGTGGAAAGTCACATTTTTGAGGTTCTTTTGCATCCAGGGCCCCGATATGATTAGGTTGAGAATCTCCAGAGAGATTTAGAAGGTGCAGCTGAGGCAGCTACAAAGCCAGCTCCAACACAGGTCAGTGTCTACAGAAGCTGTACCCTAAGTGATACTGTCCAATCACCTGCTTTGTGGCAATGGGAGCTGTGGTGGTGCCATGGCGTTAGCCGTCCTACAACCAGTTTTCTAAATTCTGGGTCACAGCCAAGAAGGTTCACCTTGCAAGCAACAGTTCTGCAGTGGCTCTTTTACTTCCTCTCCTCCAGCCCTCCAAAGAGTTATACGCCCTTGAAACTCTTCATTAGTTGTGTTTCTGCTTAAAATATACGGAGTCAATCCTCAGGCACAAGAAGAAAGCAAATAATAAAAATTAGAGAAGAATTAAATGAATTCGTGAACAGAAAAACAATTGGAAGAGGTAACAAGACCAAAAGCTGGTTCTTTGAAAACATTGACAAAACTGATAAACCATTGGCCACACTGACAAAAGAAAAACAAGAGATAAACCAAATAACCTGAATAAGAAATGAGATGGCCAATATCACAGCAGACCCAATTGAAATTAAATGAATGATATCAAATTACTGCGAAAAATTGTACTCCAACAAATTTGAAAACCTAGAAGAAATGGAAGAATTCCTAGAAACATGCAACGTACCTAAACTAACAGAAACAGAGGTAGAACAACTGAAGAGACCCATAACAAAAGAAGACATTGAAAAAGAAATTTAAAAACTGAAAACAAACAGAAAAAACCCTGGCCCTGATGGCTTCACTGCAGATTTCTACCAAACTTTCAGAGAAGAATTCACATCACTACTACTAAAGGCATTTTAGAGCATAGAAAAGGATGGATACTTAAAAACTCATTCTAGGAAGCCAGCATATCCCTGATACCAAAACCAGGTAAAGACCACAAAAAAGAAAATTACAGACCTATATCCCTCATGAACTTACATGCAAAAATCCTCACAAAATTCTAACCAATAGAATTCAACAACATATCAAAAAAATAATTCACCATAACCAACTGGGATTCATATCAGGTATGCAGAGATGGTCCAACATTAGAAAAACAATTTATTTAATTCCTCATATAAATAACACAAAAGAACCACATGATCTTATCAATTGATGCAGAAAAGGCATTTGACAAAGTTCAAAATGTATTCATGATAAAAACCCTCGGGAAAATAGAAAGAGAAGGAAAATTCCTCAACATAATAAAGGGCACTTATACAAAGCCAACAGGCAACATCATCCTAAATGGAGAGATTGTGAAAACATTCACCTTGAGAACGGGAACCAGACAAGGTTGCCCTTTATCACCACTCTTATTCAACATTGTACTGGAGTTCAAGACAGAGAAATTAAGCTAGGTAAAGAAATAACGGTCATCCAGATTGGCAAGAAAGAAGTAAAAGTATCTCTGTTTGCAGATGACATGATCTTATATGCAGAAAACCCGAAGGAATCCTCAAGGAAGCTACTGAAACTAATAGAAGAGTTCAGCAGAGTATCACGATACAAGATAAACATACAAAAATCAGTTGGATTCCTCTACACCAACAAAAAGAACATTGAGGAGGAAATCACCAAATCAATACAATTTATAGTAGCCCCCAAGAAGATAAAATACTTAGGAATAAATCTTACCAGAGATGTAAAAGAGCTAATGAAGAAAACTGCAAGACTCTACTGCACGAAACTAAAAACAAACCGACATAAGTAGAAAACATACTCTGCTCGTGGATAGAAAGACTTAACATTGTAAAAATGTCTATGCTCCCGAAAGCCGTCTATAGATACAATGCAATTCTGATCCAAATTCCAAAGACATTTTTTAATGAAACAGAGAAACAAATCACAAACTTCATATGGAAGGGAAAGAGGTCCTGGATAAGTAAAAATCTACCTGATTTTAGAACCTGGTATACTGCCACAATAGTCAAAACAGCCTGGTACTGGTACAACAACAGATATATAAACCAATGGAACAGAATTGAGAATCCAGACATAAACTGGCCCACATATGAGCAGCTGATATTTGACCAAGGCCCAAAGTCAGCTGATTAGGAAAAAGGCAGTCTTTTTAACAAGTGATGCTGGCATAACTGGATATCTATCTGGAAAAATATGAAACAAGAACCATACCTCACACGATGCACAAAAAAGGACTCAAAATGGACCACAGACCAAAATCTAAAACACTAAAGATATGGAAAGAAAAAATAGGTACAAACCTAGGAGCTCTAATGCATGGCATAAACAGTGCACAAAACTTTAAAAACAATGCAGCAGAATACCTAGAAAACTGGGAGCTCCTAAAAATCAAACACCTATGTTTATTCAAAGACTTCACCAAAAGGGTAAAAAGACTACCAAAGACTGGGAAGAAGTTTTTAGCTATGACATTTCTGATCAGCGCCTGATCTCTAAAGTCTACATGATACTGCGAAAACTCAACTACAAAAGGACAAATAACCCAATTAATAAGTGGGCAAAAGATATGAACAGACACTTCACTAAAGAAAGCCTTCAGGTAGCTAACAGATACATGAGGAAATGCTAATGATCATTAGCCACTCTAAAGTGCAGATCAAAACCACAATGAGATTCCATCTCACTCCAACAAAAAATTTAATCCAAAAAACACAAAACAATAAATGTTGGAGAGGCTGTGGAGAGATTGGAACACTTATACACTGCTGGCGGGAATGTCAAATGCTACAACCACTTTGGAAATCAATTTGGGGGCTCCTTAAACAGCTAGAAATGCAACTACCGCACGATCCAGCAATTCCACTCCTTGGAATATATCCTAGAGAAATAAGAGCCTGTCCACGAACAGATACACACACACCCATGTTCATTGCAGCACTGTTTACAATACCAAAAGGATGGCAGCAACCAAGGTGCCCATCAACTGAGGAATGCATGAATAAATTGTCATCTATTCACACAATGCAATACTACACATCAGTAAAGAACAATGATGAATCCATGAAACATTTCATTGCATGGAGGAACCTGGAAGACATTCTGCTGAGTGAAATTAGCCTGTTGCAAAAAGACAAATATTGTATAAGACCAGTATTATAAGAACTGGGGAGATAGTTGCAACAGAGAAGAAACTATTCTTTGATGGTTACGAGAGGGGGGAGTGAGGGAAGGAGGAGAGAGGTTTTCACTAGTTAGACAGTGGATAAGTTTTATTTTAGGTGAAGGGAAAGACAACACGCAATACCGGAGAGGTCAACACAACTAGACTAAGTCAAAAGCAAAGAAGCTTCCTGAATAAACTGAACACTTCAAAGGCCAGTGTAGCAGGGAAGGGAGTTTGGGACCATGGTTTCAGGGGACATCTAAGTCAATTGGCATAAGAAAATCGATTATGAAAACATTCTGCATCCTGCTTTGAAGAGTGGCTCCTGGGGACTTAAACGCTAGTAAGCGGCCATCTAAGATGCATCAGTTGGTCTCAACCCACCTGGAACAAGGAAGAATGAAGAACACCAAAGACACAAGGTAATTATGAACCCAAGAGACGAGAATCACCACACAAAACAGAGACTACATCAGCCTGAGACCAGAAAAACTAGATGGTGCCCAGCCACAACCGATGACTGCCCTGACAAGAAACACAACAGAGAACCCCTGCGGGAGCAGGAGAGCAGTGAGATGCAGACAGCAAATTCTCAATCATAAAAAGACCAGACTTAATGGTCAGACCGAGATTAGAAGGATCCCAAAAGTCATCGTCCACAGGCCTTTTGTTGGCCCAAGGCAGGAACCCTTCCAAAAGCCAACTCTTCAGACAGGGATTGGACTGGACTGTGGGATAGAAAATGATGCTGGTAAAGAATGAGCTTCTTGGATCAAGCAGGCACATGAGACAATGCTGGCATCTCCTGTCTGGAGCAGAGATGAGAGGCCAGAGGAGGCCAGAAGGTAGCCAAATGGACACAAGGAGAGAGAGTAGAAGGAAGGAGTGTGCTGTCTCATTAGGGAAAGAGCAATTAGGAATGTAAAGCAAGGTATATACAAATATTTGTGTGAGAGACTGACTTGATTTGTAAACTTTCACTTAAAAACCCACTGCCATAGAGTCGATTCCGACTCATAGCAACTCTATAGGACAGAGTAGAACTGCCCCATAGAGTTTCCAAGAGGCGCTTGGCGGATTGGAACTGCCATCCTTTTGGTTAGCAGCCGTAGCACTTAACCACTGCACCACCAGGGTTTCCTTTCACTTAAAGCACATAAAAATTGATTACATAGGGAGTGATTTCTGTCTTCTGCACTAAACCCTGACTGTTGCCAATGGTGACTGCAGACTCCCAGGCTCTTAAATGCACCTGGAGACATGGGACTGAGCAAGGTGACCTCCCAGCCCTGTGACTCTTGGCTTCCTATGGAGGAAGGGAGTGAAGACAAGTCATAGAGTCTTTAGCACCTGTCCTCCTTCCTCTATGCAAAGCATTCCCATGAAAGTCTGTGCAACACCTTTGGCACTGATCTGCTCCTCCCTGCTGCAGAAGAGCTGGAGTGGGAAGCAGGAGCTGGCGGTCAGAAGGAGAGTCCCTGGGGGCACACTGAGGAAAGACTGCGCTAAATCACTGAAGTTTACTCTTTGCCTCTTACCCCTGCCCCTAAAATTCCCCCACAGGTGATCCTGGACCATTCATATTGTTCCCCACAAATGTTCCTAGTACCATCACAGAAAAAACAAACCAGTTGCCATTGAGTTGCGCCTGACTCTTGGCAAGCCCATGTACATCAGAGTGGAACTGCTCCGTAGGGTTTCATGGCTAAGACCGTTCGGAACAAGATCTCCAGGCTTTTCTTCCCAGATGTCTCTGGGAAGGTTCTAATCTCCAATCCTTCAGTTAGTGGCCAAGAACTTAACCATTTGAGCCACCCTGGGACTCTTAATGGAAACCCTGGCAGTGTAGTGGTTCAGTGCTAGGGCTGCTAACCAAAGGGTTGGCAGTTCGAATCCGCCAGGTGCTCCTTGGAAACTCTATGGGGCAGTTCTACTCTGTTCTGTAGGGTCGCTATGAGTCGGAATCGACTCGACAGCAGTGGGTTTGGTTTTTGGTTTTGGGACTCCTAATACCGTCCCTGGGAAACCCTGGTGGTGTAGTAGTTAAGAGCTATGGCTGCTAACCAAGAGGTGGGCAGTTCAAATCCACCAGGTGTTCCTTGGAAACCCTGTGGGGCAGTTCTACTTAGTATGAGTCAAAATCGACTCCATGGCAATGGGTTTGTGTTTGTTTTTGTTTTAGGATGGGGCTTATTCCCAGGCTTTTCACATTGCCCAGTCATCCCCTCTTTCAGTCTTCAGTGAAACTTACCAGCTTTCTGGACTTACCCCTTTCTCTCATGCACTTGTCTCATACCAAAAAATTCCCCATGGCATTCCTTGGAAATGTATCTACACCTTTCTGCTGCTGCCCCAAGCAGGACCTCTCACCAGCCTGGCCCACCACCCCCACCAGCTGCAGTCTGGGTCTCTGCCTCCATCTCCACCCACCCTCCCACTGGCGTCAGATTCTCTTGATCACTGCTTAAATCCAGTCATTATGGCTTTTAAATCCATCACTTAAGGACATGCAAGAATTAGTTATAATCATTGCCCATGGGGAGAAGGACTGTGTAGGTGGGGACAAGAGAAAAAAAAAATGACTGAATTTTACATTGAAAAACTCTTTGTGCTTTTTGAATGCTGTATCATAACCAATATGATTTCATTGTATTTTAATTGACATTTGCTCTTTTTGAATCACAAGTGCGGAGCAATGGTGTGATAATCACCCTCGCTTTCTGGCGTATTATCAACATTGTTACACGAAAACTCCTCCTTTTGGTTATTTTTTAAATTTTTCTCTATTCCCAATTCCCTCTCTCACTACACACTTATCATATTTAATATGTATCTATTTGTCTGCATGTTTACTTAATGTGTATTGTTGTTTCGTGTGTGAATTTCGGTTGGCATGAAATTAAGAAAATTATATCCAATGTGTTTGATATCTTTCTGGTTTCTATTTTCTTTAACCCAATAGTTTCTTGTTAATACATCCTGTTGTCACTTGTACACTGTACGAGACACAAGTTATGTGTCAACGCAGCTCCCCTCAGCCATGCCCATCCCTCACACCATGGCCAAGTGCCTTTCTTCCTGGCCTGGATAGTACTAGTGATGGCTCACACCATTCCCAAACCCCAGCTACCACTGTTCGGTCCTCTTGCAACTGCACTGATTTTCGCAGCCTCCCTGAAAGGCAATGGCCAGATATTCGATATGGCCTGGATCATGCTGTATGTGGTGGGAGCTGCACCAACCCCAGTGCCCAGGTATGACCAGGCTGGATCTGCGAAGGCTCTGGTTTTCTTAGTGGTTGCCCCAAAACCAAAAAAAACAAACCCAGTACCGTCCAGTCGATTCCGACTCACAGTGACCCTGTGGAACTGAGCAGAACTGCCCCATAGAGTTTCCAAGGAGCGCCTGGCAGATTCGAACTGCCAACCCTTTGGTTAGCAGCCATAACACTTAACCAATACGCCACCAGGGTTTCCTGTGGTCACCCCAGGAGGGGAAAAAGTAGAACCGCGAACAGGAGAAAGGTAAACTGCAGTGATTCAGCACAGCTGTTCCTCACTGTGCCCCCAGGGACTCTCCTTCTGACCGCCAGCTCCTGCTTCCCACTCCAGCTCTTCTACAGCAGGCTGGAACACCTCAGAGCCAAAAGGCATTACACAGACTCTCATGGGAATGCTTTGTATAGAGGAAGAAGGACGGATGCTATAGATACTATGACTTCTCTTCACTTCTCTCCATCATAGGGACCCAAGAGTCACAGAGCTGGGAGGTCACCTCATTCAGTCCCATGTCTCCAGGGGCATTTAAGAGCCCGGGAGTCTGCAGTCACCACTGGCAACTGTCAGGGTTTAGTGCAGAAGACAGAAACCACTGCCTATACCTTAAGCAGAAAAACAATGAATCAAGGGATTCAAGGGCTTATAACTCTTTGGAAGTCTGGAGGAGGGGAAGTTAGAGACCCACTGCAGGACTGTTGCTTCCAAGGTGAAGTTTCTGCGTTGTGACCCAGAATTTAGAAAACTGGTTCTACGACAACTACCACCATGGCACCACCAAAGCTCCCATGCCCACAAAACAGATGACTGGGCACTGTTGCTGGGGGTTCACCTACTGCAAACACTCATGTGTGTTGGGGGTTTGTAACCACCTCTGCAAATCAGAATGTGGCGGAGTTAAAGTTCCGTAAGGCAGACATAAACTGAGAAGACACAAGAAGGAAGGAATTGGGAAAAAAATTGTTCACTTTTCCTCCCCATACCCATCCCCGACAGACAGTTCCAAGATGCAGTGCTCCCGTATGACCTCTTTGTAGACATCCTCTGTGACCAAACACCCAGCCCTGTCTTCTTAGAAGGAGTGGTCAGCTCAGTAATGCACCACACTATTTATGCTGTCCCTTCTTGCCTCCTTACTTCTATTCTCTTCTCTCTTGTTTCCCTGGAATGATACATACGCACACACGCACACACACACTGGGAATTCAAGTGCTACAACAGTTGCTCTGTGTGGAGGTGATGATGCTTATAAACATAGTAGCATGGGGAGCCTTCTTTTTACATAATCGAGGATTTGCTAAAAGAAAATAATAGGCATGCAGCAAATGACAAGCTCCTCTAGGTAACATCTAAGGAGAATTTAATCTCCTAAAACTGCAGGGCATACTGTGCACAAAACTGAGGCCCAGTACCTGATTATAATGGTGACAGAGCTGTAAAGGAGACAAAATGCAAAGTGTTTGACCTCTATACCAAGGTCAGAGGCCTGATTAGGGAAGATTAGAACCCTGAGAGCTGGGATGGGGGCATTTGGATGATGATTCTGCTGTTGTTATGTGCCATTGAGTTGGTTCTGACTCATACCGACTGTATGCACAACAAAACAAAACACCACCCAGTCCTGAGCCTTCCATAGGACCCTTGTTATGTTTGAGCTCATTGTTGCAGCCACTGTGTCAATCCACCTCATTAAGTGTCTTCTTTTCCACTGATCCTGTACTCTGCCAAGCGTAATGTCCTTCTCCAGGAACTGATCCCTCCTGACAACATGTCCAAAGTATGTAAGACACAGTCTCGCCATCCTTGCTTCTAAGGAGCATTCTGATTGTACTTCTTCCAAGACAGGTTTATTCGTTCTTTTGCCAGTCCGTGGTATGTTCAATATTCTTCGCCAACACCAGAATTCAAAGACATCAATTCTTCTTCTGTCTTCTTTATACATTGTCCAGCTTTCACATACTTATCATGCGATTGAAAATACCATAGTTTGGGATGATAGATCCCCCAAATTACTCTGAGCCTTTCTTGTTGCCAGAAGAGAACTGCCTTCCCTTCCCTGAAAACCAGGCAATGACCTCATCTAAAGCAGGTGCCTCCCAGATGCTTGTTCCCCAGGAAATTTATCTTACTACACCTCATTGCTGCAAGCCAATAACCAGAGCCAGGCCTAAACACAATCAGAAGTACAAGCCCTGCTCTGGTTAAAAAAAAAAAAAGTCTGCTTGCCAAAGGAATTTCAGAACCTGATTACCAAGAACCAGCAGGAAGAAATGGAGCATATGAGGATCTTGACAGTGTTAGACAAGGCAGGTGAGATAAAGGGTTGGATAAAAGAGATTTCACTCACATGGGGTCACTAGTCTATGACCTGCAGCTCAATATTTAGGCAAGGACATCTGGAGCTAGTCCAAACACTTTGCTAGAATCAATCCTTGATGTTTGGTTGCAATGCAGTTATGACCTTCAAAAATGAGGTAGAGTTGTCAGAACTTCCTGGGCACAATATTAAAGAATGACTTGGAAGTCTTGGTTAGAATGAATTGACCATGCAATAACTGAGAGCCCATCACCTGACCATGTCCCTTAGGAGAACCAGAGGACACTGCCCTCATAAGGCCACAAGAAATACACTCGAGAGAGACAACAGCATCTTTGACAAGTTCAATGGGAGCTATCCACTGCAAACTGGGAATAATAGTGAAGAATGCTACTATGGAACTGGGCTTCTTAATATCAGTGTGGATGATGGAATTCCTGAATGGCAGAGGGAAGGAGGGAAAATTTAACCATCAAGGGGTACATAGTAAGAAGTGGTTAGCAGGGTACATGGAGCCCCGGTGGCGTAATGGTTAAGAGCTCGGCTGATAACCAAAAGGTCAGCGGTTCAAATCCACCAGCCACTCCTAGGAAACCATATGGAGCTGTCCTACACTGTTCTACGTGGTTGCTATGAGTCGGAATCGACTAGATGGCAATGAGTTTGGTTTTTTTTGGGGGGGGTTCCTTTTTTTTTTAACCAAGGCAGAAATGGCTATGTACGGACTCAAAAGCATCAGCTCCCTCTCACCGAAGTTGATCTGATGGAAAATTACAGACAATAAATAATCTCTCTAATGAGCATAGATACAACTCTAAAAAAAATGGAGTCCAGTGATATACAGAAAAGGTAACTCATCAAGACTAAGTGGAGTTTATTCCAGTAATTCAAAGTTGGTTTAATATCTTTAAATCAAAGTAATTCACCACATGAACAGAATGAAGTAAAAGAAAAAAAAAGATTATCTCAATAGATATAAAATCATGCATTTGAAAAAAATTCATCATCTGATCATGTAAATAAAAACCTTTGCAGTCATGGATTCAGTTGTGACCCCCCAAAAATACATGTCAACTTGGTTAAGCCATGATGTCCAGGATTGTGTGATTGTCCTCTATTATGTGATTACCTATGTAAATCTCTGCCTGTAGTTAAAGAGGATTAGGATAAGATATAACAACCTTGTTCAGGTCACATGCCTGATCCAGTGTAAAGGGAGTTTCCCTGGGGTGTGGCCTGCATCACCTCTTATCTTACAAGAGTTAAAAGGAAAGAGAAAAAAGCAGAGAGTTGAGGGACCTCATACCACGAATGAAGCAGAGTGAGTCCTTTGGACCCGGGGCCCCGACATGGAGACCAGGGGAAGATTGAGGAGAAGGACCTTCCTCCAGAGCCAACAGAGAGAGAAAGCCTTCCTCTGGAGCTAAATCACTGAATTTGGGCTTCTAGACTTCTAGACTGTGAGAAAATAAATATCTCTTTGTTAAAACCATCCACTTGTGGTATTTCTGTTATAGCAGCACTAGATAACTAAGACACAAACTATAAACAAAAGGACACTGTTTTAATGCGATCCAAAGCACCTACAAGAACGTATAGCAAACACATCTTTCCCTCTGAGATCAAGCATGATTTGAGAATGCATGTTATCAGCACATTTATTCCATTTTATAAGTGGGGGGGGGAAGGAGTCTTAAAGTGAAATACGATGAAAAATTAAAGTGTAATTATTGGAAAGCAAAAAAATAGAACTGACATTATTTCAGGTGATCTGATTGCAAGGAAATCTAAAAGAATCTACAGACAAACTGTCAGAATTGATAACTAAATTTAGCAAGGACACAAAATACCAGATCAATACACATAAATTGTATTTCTCTAAATAATCAACAAATAGAGAAATGTAATCTTAAAATCCCACTGTTTTATTTTTTACTGTAATTTTTAAATAAGATACCAAAACAGTAAATATATAGGTACAAATCCAATGAAATATATGCAAGACTTCTACATTAAATGCTACAAATTTTATTCAGAGAAGTTAGAGAGGACCTAGATAAATAAAAAAATATATCATATTCATTACAAATTCTATCTTATGAAAAAGAGAGTTCTCTTCAAATTGATTTACAGATTGAATGTAGTACCAGTCAAAATTTCAACAGGGAGGGAGCAAGAGAAGGCAGGGAGGTCCTTCAGACTGGAATACAGATTTGACACCTGTGAAGAAAAGTTGGAGGAAGGAGGATTGGGTAGAAAGGGTCTCAGCCTCCAGTACAGTTCCAAGAAAGGCTTAGCCAAGCCTCTTGGGAGTCCACAACCCACAGCTGTCCAGTGAAGAATTCCACATATTTCCCGAAGCCCTGCCTTAGTATCCTTGCCACACTCAGTCACTGGCTGAGAAAAGCCTTCAGGAAGGATGGCCTCAGTGCAAGCGTAGTGGTGGTTTTGTAGGGGCAGCAGCTGGGATTGTCAATCAACTATGCAGGAGATCCAATTGGCAAAGTTTTTATGACCTCCACAGTCCACCCCTTGCCCTACACAGATTTACTCTTCCATACTGGTCAATAGAGAAGCCCTCCATGGTTCCCATAGGCCTCTTTTCCTGAAGCACCAACTCAGAAGACTGAGTGAATTACAGCCCCCATCACTGTCTCTAGCCTCAGGGACACAAAGTGTGCACATATTCTCTTAATTCTCCATTACGCAATCTGAATTCCCCTTATCTTGGTGGTTTTCCTAATGGTGTGACCCAAATCCTTATTTCAGAGGAGTGTGAGCCCTAGGCTATGACATTGTTCTCAGACTAGACTTGCTACATATGGCTTTTCACAGGTACACTGGGGCTAGGAGGTGACCAAGTGAATCACCTGGGATCCACACATACTCCTCCCTGCCTTTCTTGTACAACCGCATCCTTATTTCCTCCTACTGCTCAGGATCAGTTAATCCTGCCATGGTGGATATTCAGAGACAGCAGTAGGTAGGTAAGTCTTGGAAAGTTAGAGTCCTTGTTCTGGGATTCGCTTGCAGCCTCTATCTCTGCCACTCTGGCCACTCCATCCAGTTCAGGGGTAGGCAAAGGCAAAGCTAGTTAATGTCAGTTGGCCAAGTCATTTTGTCTCCTTGGCTGTTCACTGACTTTTCTGTACTGGGCGCTTTCTGGTGAGCAAAAAAGTGTAATACAAAAATCTTCACACTCCATGCTGACCTCCGTATATCAACCCACATGCCTCTACCCTATACTTCCTTATATCTGATTTTCTAGTTCTTTTCCTTCCAGGCCTCTGACCAGACAGCCAGGTCATCGGCTTCTGGAGGAATCTGTATATATTCTCACTTCAGGATAATTATCTTCCAAGTATAGTGAATGATAAGATGCTCAAAAGTTCATCCACCGGGAAGGAATTTCGCTCTGTCTTTTCAGAATGTGGCTGTAATACAGCTGCTGTCCATTTCCAGTTTTCACCAAGCTGACCTAGCCACAAACCAAGCTCAGGTATTTTCCGTCTCCTTCAGCTGATAATCCCCATATAACCATAGATTTGAGCTAGGGGAGAGATGCTGGTGCAACTTGGATGGGTGACACTTTTTTCTGGGTTGTGCATCCATGCAACTTACTCACACCCTCCATTTGTGCTCAGGCATAATCCCAGAGGTATCATTTCTATCTTATGATGAACTTCTGGGCCCACATGATATTATGAATTCACAAGTCCAGAAGAAACCAGTTCACATCTGCAGGTGTGGAATCACTTGATGCTCCCAGGTCAAACATTCGGTCTCCACCACGGCCCAATAACATATCAGGAGCTGATTCCCAAAAGGCATATAATTCTCTGGTGTGGAGGGCATACCCTTGCTCCAGAATCCCAGAATTCTGCACTGTGGTTCTCCCACTGGGCCATTCCCATCATTGACCTTTCCAACATCATAGGTCTGATCATATGGCCCAAGCAGCAGAGCTGCTAGCAGTGTAGCCTGGAGCTGCTTGCACAGCCCTTTCCTACCCCCTGCCAACTCAAAGATGTCACCCAGTGCATACGCCTGAGCAGTATTCCTAGGTGTTAAACATGTTCTTTCCAGAAGCAAGTGAGGCCTACCAAGTGCTCTGTTTCCTTCTTTGTGGTAGGAATACAAGATACAGCAGTCTGCCTTTTACTTTAGATAGAATTTCCAGGTCACCCTTAATCAATGGACATCTAAAAACTTCACTGAAGCAGTAGGCCCCTGAATCTTTGTGGGGCTTATCTCCCACCCCCTGGAGTGCTGGTATCTCACCAATATCTCCAGAGTAATAGCCACCTCTTATTCATCAACATGATGTCATAGTGAGGGTGGTAAGTGATAGAAAAAGGACAAAGTTCAGGATCAGCCCACCAGGATCTACATACAGAGATCTCTGTTGAACTAGATTCTCACCCACACCAGGGCCCATGGATTCTTCCCCTCCTACCACCCTCCCAGCCTCAGACCCAACAAACGTCTCCTCAGAAAGCCCACAAGGGTTTTTCAAAATTCCCCATCATCTTCAACAGACCTGACTTAGCCTGTGCACCACCTCGTGGGAATTGTTGTAAAATACATCCATTGGGCTATTATAAACTTACCAGCATAAGTGTTACTCATGTTTGTTTCCAAAGGACTGTTCGAAAAAAAAAATAAGCTGTGTGTTTTGTCACAGGGTGTGGATCTGTGGGGGAGGAATAAGGTTGATCGATGATAAGATGGGTTGAAGAAGATCTGAAAGAAAGAGGATGTAAAAAGTGTGAGGGCAATGCAGTATTGGAGCAGAATTCAATTTATTTTTAATTCTGATCCAAATGAAGTGATTGTACAATTACGGACAACATCATTCACGATATATTCTATGCGTACTCCACAGAGAATAAAATCTGAGTGGTGTCCCTGGAGTTGTGTAATGTCCAGCTTTGGGTGAGATACCTCTATAAGAGGCATAACAGCAGGACACTGTTCTGGAAGCTGGGACCACTCAGCCCCTGTGAGGTCCCTGAGACCATGAAATGAAATACTGTGATGTTTGCTATGCACAGGGAAGGGAGATGGCTGAGCTTCCATTCTCAGGAGGCTGCCTATCCCTAAATCCTGGTTATTGCGAGATTCCAGTGGTGAACAATAAATGGCACCACACTCATTGCAAGGCTCTCCAGTCAAGCATTGCATATTCTCTTTGCCTCAACTCCCAGGCTTTGCCGCAAAATGTTCCCAAGAGAATAGAAAATCAGGGCATGTATGCTGACAGCTCAAGGCCTAATCTCCACAGCAGGAAAGCAGTCGAGAAGAATATGACTTTGGTTCACTCTGGACAGGTCCAGGACCTAGGACCCCCTCAGAGTCCTGGACCTTTTCAAATCTCCCCACCAACACACATGCACACACACCAGGATGATGGCTCTCGATGGTCATAGAGTACACCCTGGTGCAGCCTCCACACTGACAAAATGGACACTTAGAGGCCACTTCCTACTGATAAGCATGAGCAGGAATAAAAAACCACTGAAGCATTCGCAAAAACAGGTTATATCTAAAGAAATGTATGCCCACTTTCATGATATGGTGACAGGTTAGGAGGTCTTTAGATTATCCACAGTTGTGGGTTGTTGACCCCTGATCCCCTCTCAATCAAACAAATCAATACCTAAGCTGCCTTAAAGATGTCTCAACTGGGTTAAGCAACCAGTCCTGCTTTGCCCTGGACTGAGGGAATTCCTGGATATAGCGCTAAACCCAGGAAAGTGCCAAGCAAACCGGGACAAGTTGGTCACCAATGTCTGGACTCAGGAAAGCAGGTTGTTACACAGATGTACGCACATGGTTATGCCACATAGTGATGCTTAAGGTTTGAGCTGGACTGGGCACAGGACTGAAGCAAAAGAACACTGGCATCTTTATCACCAACAACTCCTCACTAAAATAGCAATCACTCTTCACCTAGGTTATGAATGTAGGCAGTTGATAACAGGCTAAATGTTTCTACCCAAACAGAATGAAATCCATATGCTGGTGGCCCAGTCAGGGAAGACATTCCAGACACCCGTTTGAGATGTGACTGGTTTGGTCACTGGGGACAGTGAAGATCTGTGCTTATAGGGCAATGGGGCTTTGTCCTCATAAGCCTGTGGACTGACCTCGTCTTCTAGGCCAGGCTGAACATGGCCAAGGCAATAGAGTATGAGAGACCCAGAACTAGAGGCAAGACAGAATGTAAGATTGATTCTTTTATCCCCGAAGTATTTCACTAGGAACATTTTGAGAAGCCTCAAGCCCAGATTGCTGATAAAATTCAAGGAGGAAGGAGAGGTAGAGGTCATGGGGATAAAGTGGACTCTGGTTATCCTGGGGAAGACTTTGTCCTCAGCTCTCATTGGAGGCATTTTCCCCAGTTGTTCCCCATGACTGGGAGTCATAGTGTCAACTTCAGAGATGGGATCGTTGTTGTCTCATATCTTGATTTTGTAAATAAAAACACTGAAGCCCAGTGAAGAAGTGACTAACCCAAGTTCATGTGTTCTTGCTGGCGAATTGATAACCAGTTAAAGGCAGCTTACCCTGCTCTTCAGATATTGCATCTTGGGCTTTACACCAGAAGAAATAAAGGGGGCTGATGCGAACTCCATGATGCATCCCTGAGGTGAAGGACAACTGGTAAAGAACAGAGCCATCTCTATATCTCACAGCTGGCCAGTGCCCAGACCAAACATGCTGGCAGGGGTCTAGTGCCCAGTCCCAGCGATTCCCAACACAGTCCTCAGATCCACAAGAACCCTGGGCCCTATCTGTGTCTTCTGAGCCTCCTGATCCATCCCAAGGCCCAGGACCTGAGGTCAGGGTGATAGAATACATTGAGTTGAAGCAGAGGCTGCATTCAAATGCCAGATAAGAAAAGAAAACTAAGAAGAAAAAACAGGGTCCTCAGTCCTACAACATCAAAGAAGTGAATTCTATCACAACCTGGTTGATCCTGGAAGCAGATTCTTTCCCAGAGTCTCCACACAAGGGTCCAGCTCGCTCACACCTTGATTGCAGTCTTGTGACACCCTAAGCCAAGAACTCATCCAAGGCCCCTGCCCACATTTCTGACCTACAGAACTCTGAGATAACAAATAGGTTTTGTTTTACGCTGCTAAATTTATGAAAATTTGTTATGCAGCAATAGAGAAATAGTATACTGAAGGTCACTTCCATGTATATAGTTAAGTAATTGCTAGCCATTCCAGTAAAGGAATGGCTTCTAGGACTCCTACCACTCACTGTGTTGACTCACCCAGCATTATGAAACGAAGGTGCAGGGTCAGAGGTTATATCATCATATGATTCTACCCGCCAATGTCCAATATCAAGCTGTAATGCTGAAAACAAAAACTTTTCTAAACTATCGATAACCAAAAATTGGTTTCAATCAACAATATCAGAGGAAAGACTGTATTATCTTTCCAATCTCTATACAGTAAATGATTTTACAAAACAATTGTCACATGATGCAATCAAAGATCACAGAGCCAAAAAACACAGGCAAATAAAAAGTGTACAGTTGAGTCACCAGTTAATAAAATATATCATGCCATTCTTCTGGTTTGTGTAATGTTTTTAATTTGCAGTGATTTCTTTCTTCCTAAATAAAAATTTGCTGTTGTAATTTTATACACTTTTTATTAAAGGAAATCAAAATAGTTGAAGTCTCAGGGCTCACAAAACCTGAATCCAGCCTTCACATGCATGTCCGTTTTGCCCATGAATTTGCCCACACCACATCTTTGCCTGGCAACCCCTTCTGCCTCTTCTCTGCGTAAAAAAAAAAAAACTTAACCATTCTTCAAGGCTTGACTCAAAAGTCACCTCTTCTGGAAAGCCTTCCCAGAAGGCTTAAGTAGACTTCTCCTTCCTGTCTCCAGGATACCATAGCACTTTCTTACCACTCTTTCAACCTTCTCTCATGACACTCTAATTACTCTGTACAGAAGCCTCCCCCCAGCTAGGCAGCAAGCTCCCAGCAACAGACACTGGACTTAATCATCTCCATACCACGTTTCCAGGCCAAAACAGTAGCTCCCAGGGAACATGTTTGTGTTGTTATTGTTCTTGTTAGTTTCCATCAAGTTGGCTCTGATT
Organism: Elephas maximus indicus; assembly: GCF_024166365.1. NCBI lineage: Eukaryota > Metazoa > Chordata > Mammalia > Proboscidea > Elephantidae > Elephas > Elephas maximus. The sequence continues at coordinate 190,433,103 of NC_064821.1, forward strand.
CATGGCAACCCTATGCATAACAGAGCAAAGCATTGTCTGGCCCTGTGCCATCCTCACAATCCCTGGTATACTTCAGCCCACTAGTGTAGCTATTGTGTCAATACACCTTGTGAAGGGTTTCCCTCATACTCACTGACTCTCTACTTTGCCAAACATGATGTCCTTTTCAAGCAATTGGTGTTTTCTGATGACACATCCAGGGATAACAGAAAAGACAGAGACAACAGTTGAAGATTTCTAGGCAGAATATTTCCCTGATATCATGAAAGACAAGAAGATATTAATCCAATAAGCTCACTGAACTATACATAAGGTAGATGTTAAAAGAAAGTCACCAAGACATATTATAATCAAACTAGCCAAAACCAAAGAGCAGCTCGGGATAAATGAAAAGTCACCTATAAAGGAGAGCCAGTAACAATAAGCTCGGACTACTCAGCAGAAACCATGGAGGGAAGAAGGCAGTGGGATGACTTATATAAAAAATTGAAGGAAAAAAATTGCCAACCAAGAATCATATATCCAGCAAAACTGTCTCTCAGATATGAATGTGTAATTAGGACATTTCCAGATAAACAGAAGATTAGGGAATTCGTAAAAACCAAACCAAAACTAAAAAAAATAGGAAAGGGAGTTCTTTGGTTAGAAAATCACTAATACTGGGTATCACCCAAGACTAGAACACTTGGCAGAGCAACCAGAAGTCAACCCAGACAAGGAAATCAAAAAACTAAATCAAAATTAAAAAAACAAAAACAAAAACACTCAAAACAGGATAACCGCGATGTTATTGGGTGAAGGAAGACAACATTGGAACAATAAAGTGGGACTAACAAAGAGCCGAACTAAGTGAAATAGAAAACAGAAAAACAATTGAAAGAATTAACAAGACCAAAAGCTCGCTCTCTGAAAAAATCAACAAAACTGATAAACTATTGGCCAAACTGAAAAAGAAAAACAGGAGAGGAAGCAAATACCCCAAATAAGAAACGAGATGGGGGATATTACAACAGACCCAACTGAAATTAAAAGAATCATATCAGATTACTATGAAAAATATCCTCTAACAAATTTGAAAACCTGGAAAATGCATGAATTCCTAGAAACACACTACCTACTTAAACTAACACAACGAGGTAGAACAACTAAATAGACCCATAACAAAAGAAGAGACTGAAAAGGTAATCAAAAAACTCCCCCAAAAATAAAGCCCTGGCCTGGTCGGCTGCACTGCAGAGTTCTACCAAACTCTCAGAGAAGAGTTAACACCACTCCTACTAAAGGTATTTCTGAGCATAGAAAAGGACGGAATGCTCCCAAACTCATTCTAGGAAGCCAGCATATCCCTGATATGAACACCAGGTAAAGACACCACAAAAAAGAAAATTACAGACCTGTATCTGTTAGGAAATTAGATGCAAAAATCCTCAACAAAATTCTAGCCAATAGAATTCACAACATAACAAACAAATAATTCACCGTGACCAAATGGGATTCATACCAGCTATGCAGGGATGGTTCAACATTAGAAAAACAATTAATGTATTTTTTTATCAGATAAATAAAATCACATAAATAAAACCAAAGACAAGAATCACGATCTTATCAACTGATGCAGAAAACACCTCTAGCAAAGTACAACACCCATTCATAATAAAAACTCTCAGCAAAATAGGAATAGAAGAAAAGTTCCTCAACATAATAAAGGGCATTTATACAAAGCTAAAACATCATCCTGTATGGAGAGAGCCTGAAAGCATTCCCCTTGAGATCAGGAGCCAGAAAAGGAGACAGTTATCACCGTTCTTATTCAACATTGGGCTTGAGGTCCTAGCCAGAGCAATTAGGCTAGTTAAAGAAATAAAGGGCAACCAGATGGGCAAGGAAGAAGTAAAAGTATCTCTATTTGCACATGACATGATCTTACACACAGAAAACCCTAAAGAATCCTCGAGGAAGCTACTGAAACTCATAGAAGAGTTCAGCAGAGTAACACGATACAAGATAATGATACTAAAATCAGTTAGGTTCCTCTACACCAACAAAAAGAACATTGAGGAGGAAAAAACCAAATCAATACCATTTACAGTATCCACCAAGAAGATAAAATACTTAGGAATAAGTCTTACCAGAGATGTAAAAGACTTCTACAAAGAAAACTACAAGACTCTACTGCAAGAAACCAAAACAGACATACAAAAGTGGAAAAACATACTCTGCTCATGGATAGGAAGACTTAACTTTGTAAAAATGTCTATTCTGCCAAAAGCCATCTATAGATACAATACATTTCTGATCCGAATTCCAATAACATTTTTTAATGAGATGGAGAAACAAATCACCAACTTCATATGGAAGGGAAAGACGTCCTGGAAAAGTAAAGCAACACTGAAAAAGAAGAACAAAGTGGGAGGCCTCACTCTACCTGATTTTAGAATCTATTATACTGCCACATTAGTCAAAACAGCCTACCACTGGTACAACAACAGATACATAGACCAATGGAACAGAATTGAGAATCCAGACATAAATTGGTCCACATAAGAGCAGCTGATATTTGACAAAGGCCCAAAGTCAGTTAATTGGGCAAAGGGCAGTCTTTTTAACAACTGGTGCTGACATAACGGCATATCCAGCTGCAAAAACAATAAAACAAGACCTATACCTTACACCATGCACAAAAAAGAACTCAAAATGGATCAAAGACCTAAATATAAAATCTAAAACAATAAAGATCGTGGAAGACAAATAGGGAAAACATTAGGAAACCTACTACATAGCAGAAACGGTATACAAAACATTACTAACAATGCAGAAGAAAAACTAGATAACTGAAAAGCTCCTAAAAATCAAACACCTATGCTGATCCAAAGACTTCAACAAAGAGTAAAAATATTACCTACAGACTGAGAAAAACATTTCAGCTATGACATTTCCGATCAGTGCCTGATCTCTAAAATCTACATGATACTGCAAAAACTCAACTACAAAAGCACAAATAACCCAATTTAAAAAAAGGCAAAAGATATGAACAGACACTTCACTAAACAAGACATTCAGGTACCTAACAGATACATGAGAAATGTTCACGGTCATTAGCCATTAGAGAAATGCAAATCAAAATTACACTGAGATTTCATCGCACTCCAACAAGCCTGGCATTAAACCAAAAACACAAAACAATAAATGTCGGAGAGGCTGTGGAGAGATTGGGACACTTATACATTGCTCGGGGGAATGTCAAATGGTACAACCACTTTGGAAATTGATTTGGGGCTTCCTTGAAAAGCTAGAAATAGAATGACCATAAGATCCAGCAATCCCACTCCATGGAATATATCCTAGAGAAATAAGAGCCTTTACATGAACAGATATCTGCACACGCATGTTTATTGCAGCACTGTTTACAATAGCAAAAACATGCAAGAAACCAAGGTGCCCATCATAGGATAAATGGATAAAGAAATTATGGTATATTCACACAATGGAATACTAGACATCAATAAAGGAGAGCGAGGAATCTGAAACATTTCATAACATGGAGGAACCTGGAAGGCATTATGCTGAGTGAAATTAGTCAGTTGCAAAAGGACAAATATTGTATAAGACCACTATTATAAGAACTTGAGAAATAGTTTAAACTGAGAAGAAAGCATTCTTTTGTGGTTACGAGAGGGGGGAGGGAGGGAGGGTGGGACAGAGGTACTCACTATTACATAGTAGATAAGAACTACTTTAGGTGAAGGGAAAGATAGCACACAATACAGGGGAGGTCAACACAATTGGACTGAACCAAAAGCAAAGTTTCCTGAATAAACTGAATGCTTCCAAGGCCAGCTTAGCACGATCACGGGTCTGGGGACCATGGTTTCAAGTGACATCTAAGTCAATTGGCATAATAAAAGCTACTAAGAAAACATTCTGCATCCCAATTTGAAGAATGGTGTCTAGGGTCTTAAACGCTAGCAAGCAGCCATCTAAGATGCATCAATTGGTCTCAACGCACCTGGATCAAAGGACAATGAAGAACACCAAGGACACAAGGTGATTATGAGCCTAAGAGACAGAAAGGGCCACATGACCCAGTGACTACATCATTCTGAGACCAGAAGACCTAGATGGTGCCGGGCTACAACCGATGAGTGCCCTGACAGGGAACTCAACAGAGAACCCCTGAGGGAGCAGGAGAGCAGTGGGATGCAGACACCAAATTCTCATAAGACCAGACTTAATGGTCTCACTGAGACTGGAAGGACCCCTGTGGTCATGGCCCCCAGACCTTCTGTTGGCCCAGGACAGGAACCATTCCCAAAGAAAACTCTTCAGACATGGATTGGACTGGACAATGTGTTGGAGAGGGATGCTGGTGAGGAGTGAGCTTCTTGAATCAGGTGGACACTTGAGACTATGTTGGCATCTCCTGCCTGGAGGGGAGATGAGAGGGTGGAAGGGGTTAGAAGCCGGTGAAGTGGACACGAGAAGAGAGAGTGGAGGGATAGAGCAGGCTGTTTCATCACGGGGAGAGTAATTGGGAGTGTGTATCAAGGTGTATATGGGTTTTTGTGTGACAGACTGACTTGATTTGTAAACTTTCACTTAAAACACAATAAAAATTATTAAAAAAAAAAAACCTAGAAATAGAATTACCAGAAGATGCAGCAATCCCACTACTTGGGATATATTCTAGAGAAATAAGAGCCTTTACACGAACAGATCTATGCACATCCATGTCCATTGCAGCACCCTTTACAATAGCAAAAAGATGGAAGCAACCAAGGTGCCCATCAACAGATGAATGGATAAAGAAATTATGGTATATTCACACAACAGAATACTACACATCGATAAAGAACAGTGATGAATCTGAGAAACATTTCCTAACATGGAGAAATCTGGAAGGCGTTATGCTGAGGGAAATTAGTCAGATGCAAAAGGACAAATACTATACAAGAACACTATTATAAGAATTCAAGAAATAGCTTAAGCAGAGAATAAAATATTCTTTAATGGTTACAAGACAGGGGAGGGAGGGAGAGTCGGAGAGGGGTAGTCACTAATTAAGAAAATACATAAGAACTACTTTAGGTGACAGGACAGACAACACGCAATACACGTGAGGTCAGCACAACTGGACTAAACCAAGAGCAAAGAAGTTTCCTGAATAAACCGAACACTTTGAAGGCCAGCGTAGCAGGGACGGGGGTTTCAGGACCATGGTTCCAGTGGACATCTAAGTCAATTGGCATAATACAATCAATTATGAAAGCATTCTGCATCCCACTTTGCAAAGTGGCATTTGGGAACTTAAACACTAGGAAGCAGCCATCTAAGATACGTCACTTCGTCCCAACCCACCTAGATCAAAGGACAATGAAGAACACCAAGGACTCAAGGTAACTATGGCCCCAAGAGACAGAAAGGGCCACATAAACCAGAGACTACATCAGCCTGAGACCAGAAGAACTAGATGGTGCCTGGCAACAACCTATGACTGTCCTGACAGGGAACACAACGGAGGACCACTGAGGGAGCAGGAGAACGGTGGGATGTAGACACCAAATTCTCATTTAAAAAAAAAAAAAAAAACAGGCTTAATGGTCTGACTGAGACTAGAAAGACCCCCATGGTCATGGCCCCCAGACCTTCTGGTAAACCAGGACAGGAACCATTCCCAAAGCCAACTCTTCACACAGGGATTGGACTTGACAATGGGCTGGAGAAGGATGTTGCTGAGGAGTGAGCTTCTTGGATCAGGTGGACACTTGAGACTATGCTGCCATCTCCTCCTGGAGATGAGATGAGAGGGTAGAGGGGGTTAGAGGCTGGTGAAACCGACAGGAAAATAGAGTGTGGAGTTAGGGAGCAGGCTGTCTCATTATGGTGAGAGCAATTGGGATTATGTAGCAACATGTATATAAGTTTTTGTGTGAGAGACTGACTTGATTTGTAAACTTTCATTTAAACCACAATAAAAATTTAAAACAAAAAAAATTCTCCATCACTATTTCACCAAATGGTTTTACCATCCACTAATGATCATTGCCTGAATTGTTTTTGTTTTGTTTTTTCCATTTGGAGTTTCCAAATGATGGTTTTCTAATTATATCATTCCTTTTGCTTTGATTAGCTAGATGCTTCTAACAAAAGGACTTTCCCTCAGGTAGTAGGGCTTTTTGCTTATACTGAAATACACTTTACACCAGAAAGCAGAATAAATTCTATCTTTAATTATCTCTTTTCAGAGTATGAAGTTGATACCTAACAACCTCCTCCTCATCCTCACTCACTCCTTACCTTCTTCCTTTTCTTTCACGATCATTAAGACTTCATAGCTTTTACATATTCAATATATTTGACTAAAGAGCTGGTTCCCTTGCTTTATTACAGGATCCCATGTGTCTTTGGCAGCATTCTTGATTCATGGCCCAACAAGATGTCCAACTCACCTTGTCTAGTTCCTGCTCTGGTTTTAAGTTATATTTTAAAGACGCCAGTTAGTTAAACTGTCCTGGAACGGATGCCAAGCTACATTCACTAATTAATTACCAAAGGGTCTCTTGAGGAATTAAAGCTCACCACTAAGACTGGCAGGAATAAAGAACAGCAATGCTAAAGAAAAATGACTCTTGAATAAGACAAGTTTCTGAGGGTTCCACCTCCAGCCTTGCCCAGCCCCTGGGGACAGCAGCAGGAAACCGTCCAGGTCTTCAGTCCATTCACATCTCTTCCTCAGACTTCACTCTGATTAGGACTCCCAATTATTTGTCCCAGGGCTATCTGGCCTGATCTTCCATCCTGGGGCCTTTTTCTTTGCCTTCCCCAGCCCTAACCAAAGCCTACTGATCTTCCCCAGCACTTCCCTAATACTTAACTCATCAATCTTGCCACTTCCACCACCCTCAGTGCCTCCATATACCTATGTCCTCTTCCCCTATCTTTGGCTTCCCAAAATGAAACCAACTTTAATATGAATATGATATGTATGTTTTTTAAAGTAATACATACTCATTGAAAAATACATCAGGAAACAGAAGCTATCACAGACACATCCAAACTCCCTGAGGGACTGAGTTACTGGGCTGAGGGCTAGGGGCCGTGGTCTCAGGGAACAACTAGCTCGAAAGGAATAATATAGTTTATAAAGAAAATGTTCTACTTCTGACTGTGGAAAGTAGTGTCTGAGATCTTAAAAACCTTCAAGTGGCCATGCAGGATACCCCCATCCCCACTGGAGCAAAACAGAATGAAGAAAACAACAGACACATGGGAAAGATTAGTCTGAAGGACTAATGGACCACAACTACCACAACCTCCACCAGAGTGAATCCAAAACAACTCGATGGTTCCTGGCTACCACTCCTGACTGCTCTGACAGGGATCACAGTAGAGGGTCCTGGACAGAGTGGGAGAAAAATGTAGCACAAAGTTTGAATTCACAACAACAACAACGGACTTGTTGGTCAGATAGAATTGAGAAGCCCCAAGAGTGTGCCCCTGGACACCTTTGAAGTCAGTGCTGAAGTCACTCCTGAGGTTCACCCTTCAGCCAAAGATCAGACAGGTCTATAATGGCAAACTATACCACACATGAAGAATGTGCTTGGAAGTGTAATCATGTATACCTGACTAAATGGGCACAGTAGACCAAAAGCAAAGACAAGAAGGCAGGAAGGGATTGGAAAACTGATGAATGGAAACAGGAAGCCTGGGGTAGAGAAGGGGAGAATGTTGGCACATCACAAGTTGCCATCCAGTGTCACAAAACAATTTGTGAATTAATCACTTAATAAGAAACTAATTTGTTCTGTAAACTTTCACCTAAAGTACAATCAAAAAAAAAAAAAAAGGAATTGATTAGTAAAACAGTTGCTTCAAACTGGGAAAAGTATGTAAAAAAAAGAGAAAATCTATATGCAACTTATTATAAGTTTGTAAATACTCAAGTTTTTCAAACGTCCCACTGTGTTATCTAAAGATACTGAGACATTAGGATTCATGACATATAATTCATGACTTATAAGAAACTATAGTTTGATACCAAATTTAAGGAAATACTGAAAATAATAATTGGGGTATATATTTGATGCATTAGAAACTACTATTTGAAAACGATTTAATATTAAATATAATTTAATTATACACTCTAATTTCACGTTAGAATCCGTAAATGGAGATTAGTTTGGATTGTATGATAGGAGACAATAAAATTATTCTCAAAAAAAACACAGAAGCTAGCCCAGCACAGTTTCATCATCCAAAGACATACCGTGCGGAATTATTTTCTATGTTTTCTCACATGGGGGAGTAATTTAACAAAACCTGAAGCCACTATGCTTGCACCCTGCAAATCCATTCTTCATTTGACGTTATGTCATTCATAACACTCGTTTAACAAATATTTATTAAGAGCATATTTTTATGTGTCAGGCTTATGAGCAGCCCTATAGGACAGAGTAGAACTGCCCATATGGTTTCCAAGGCATGGCTGCTGGATTCAAACTGCTGACATTTTGGTTGGCAGCCAAACTATCAACCACTGCGCAACAAGGGCTGTGAGTCAGGATCAAGTCGATGGCAATGGCTTTTTGTTTCTTTCTTTGTTTTGATGAGTCAGGCGCCGTTCTACTTGCTGAACATTCCCAGGACAACAGCATGGGCGGGCTTATTTCATTCTTTTCAAGGATACACAGTATTCCATAGTACAGACTTTCCAGAATTTGTTTACTTTCTGACTGAACATTTATTTGTTGTTCTTAGGTGCCCTCAAGTTGGTTCCAAACAATAGCGACCCCATGCTACTCATAGCGACCCATAGTGACCCCGTCCTCACAACTGTTGCTATGCTTGAGCCCACTGTTGCAGCCACTGCACCAGTTCATCTCATTGAGGGGCTTCCTTTTTTTGCTGACACTCTGTTTTACCAAAGCATGATGTCCTTCTCCAGGGACTGATCCCTCCTGATAACAAGTTCAAAGCATGTGAGATGTAGTCTCACCATCCTTGCTTCTAAGGAGCATTCTGCTTGTACCTCTTCCAAAACAGATTTGTTCCTTCTTCTGGCAGTCCATGGTATGTAGAGTCAACATTCCTCACCATCACCACGATTCAAAGGCATCAATTCTTCTTCAGTCTTCCTTATTCTTTCTCCAGCTTTCACATGCATATGAGGTAATTGAAAACACCATGGCTTGGGTCAGGCGCACCTTAGTCTTCAAGGTGACATCTTTGCTTTCCACCACTTTAAAGAGCTCTCTTTCAGCAGATTTGCCCAGCGCAAGGCATCTTGTGATTTCCTGACTGCAGCTTCCACCTGTGTTGATTGTGGATCCAAGGAAAATGAAATCCTTGACACCCTCAATCTTTTCTCCCTTAATCATGATGTTGCTTAGTGGTCCAGTTGTGACGATTTTTGTTTTCTTTATGTTGAGCTGAAATCCATACTAAAAGCTGTGGTCTTTGATCTTCGTCAGTAAATCCTTCAAGTCCTCTTCACTTTCAGCAAGCAAGGTTGTATCATCTGCATAATGAAGGTTGTTCATGAGTCTTCCCCTGTCTTAGTCATCTAGTGCTGCTATAACAGAAATATCACATCTGGATGGCTTTAACAAGGAGAAGTTTATTCTCTCACAGTCCACTACGCGAAAAGTTCAAATTCAGGGCACCAGCTCCAGGAGAAGGCTTTCTCTCTCTCTGTTGGCTCTGAAGGAAGGTCCTTGTGATGCATCAGCCTTCCCTTGATCTGGGAGCATCTCAGCACAGGAACCTAAGGTCCAAAGGATGCGCTCTGCCCCCAGCGCTGCTTTCTTGGTGGTATGAATTTCCCCTGTCTCTCTGCTTGCTACTCTTTTTTATATCTCAAAAGAGATTAGTTTAAGACACTCTTTTTTATATCTCAAAAGAGATTAGTTTAAGACACTACCTAATCTTATAGACCTCATCAATATAACTGCAGCTAATCCATCTTATTACACCACAGTATTAGGATTTACAACACATAGGGAAATCACATCAGAAGATAAAATGGTAGACAGTGGTAACAATCATACAAGGGAATCATGACCTAGCCAGGTTGAGAGATATTTTGGGGAGACACAATCTAGTCCATGCCATCCTCCAATCCTGATGTCCCATTCTTCTTCATACAGTCCAGATTCTCCGATTATTTCCTCGCCATACAGATTGAACAGGCATGCTGAAAGGATACAACCATGATGCCCACCAGTCCTGTCTTTAAACCATGTAGTATCCCCTTGTTCTGTTCTAATTGTAACTGAACCCCACTCGGGTTCTTGTCCTATTAGCCAATTGAAATAAGACGAACACTGATTGCAACGGAAACAGAAAGTGGAAAGTTTATTGTCTGCGCGTACAAGGACTGTGTGGGGCCTAGTGACCTTAAGGCCATGTGCTCGCTGACTAAGGGGACTGGGGAGCTTTTAGTTTCCAATGGCATCAGGGGGTTGGGTTCGGTACCTGGAATTTTTGGCCTTTAGCCCTCCCGTGCCTATATTTGGGGGTGGGTGGGGTCAGTTGAAGGATGTGATTTCTATCTGTGCATGCTTCAAGGTGTAACTAGGGCTAGTCAGTGGAGGGAGCCACTACCTGCTGGGACGTCATGCTCAAAACAAGCTTCTGGTTAGCAAGAAAAAGAGAGGGGGGAAGCGGTGTGGATTGGGGTTTTCAGTATGGCTGAGCAGCCTGTTTCAATCCCCCCTTTTTGTTGTAGGTTTCTCAATTTTGGGAAACAGGGCGCCATGTCTCTCTAGCTGCTTCTTGTTGGATGGGGGCGTAGAGGACTAAGGGCTAGAAAAGTGGAGATTTTGTGTTGTCTGAGTTAAACTGTTTTATCTCTCTTGTGTCTATAGTGGCCCTTTCTTAGGCTGTTGTCTCCCTTCTTGATAGGGGGATGGGTCAAAATTTCTGGGCAACCATCATTTGGACCTGGAACTTTTGAATCACTTGAAATGATTCTAGTCTTCAGGGGAGAAGGCATCAACTCATTAAGGCATACACCAAGACACATAAGCTTATCTAGAGAGAGAAACAACACAAGCAAAGTTTAAAATAGAAATCATTAAAATGGCTAGAGCAAAAACAATTCTTAATACTTTTATAGTACTTATTTTTATGATACTTATTTACCGGTCTTTGTTTCATCTCTTAAATAGCCACTTAAGTCTTTTCACTGGCTCACATTTTTTAAAAAAGGCAAAAGTGGGAAGTAGACAAGCATGTTGTTAGAGTCATGTCTTTTCAAGTCTTAAGAATATTACACGGTATAAAATGAGCAAAGCCATTGAAAGCTTCACCTTTTCACAAATTGGCTAGAACCTGTGATCTTATATTCTGAATTGTCTTTTTTAATGACCATTGGTACAGGTGTCAGTAACGACAGTCGGGAGGGTCTGCATTGGTCCAACAAATTTCTATTTACTAGGTGTTAATAGAAAAAGATAAGAGTGGAAAGTCTTTTCTTTTCTGGCTTATGTGAAAGTTTCCCTACAAGATCTTTTCTAAGATGATTCTTTCTATTGTCTTTACACCTCAGGGCCCAGTTGATGTGTCCTTGTGAGTCCAGCTCTAGCTGGGTCACATTCTCTATGCTCAAGGACAGGTAATAATGACTCTAATATTATTTCTTAAATCATTTCTTCTTTTTGGTCGGAGATTGGAGAAACCACATCAGTGATCAATACCTGGACTTAGTCAAGCTCCTACATGGCAACCATGGCAGGTTCTTTAAACTCACGGTGCTGGTTTTCCACCGGATACCATCTGGTTTTTCACCAAGATCTTAAGACCGAAGTTCTCAATAATTGTATTGTTGAGGTGAGCAGACTCAATGTACATCAACATTTTAGCCCGAGGCCTTCTTTTGTCTTTTAGGTATGTAAGACAATAGGATAAATTTTTATTACGCCTAATACTACCAGGATGTAGACTAAGAATATTACTTGTAGTAGTACAAATAAATCTGGTGTTTGTAAGGGTGTTACAGTGTGTGACCAAGTAGCTTGCTATCCAATGTTATGTATATCCTGTTCTATTTCTCCTGTGTTATTTATCTAAGTGTAACAAGAGGTATTTGCTACAGCACATATTACACTTTCTTGGACCAATAAAAAAAAAATCTAAGGCTACTTTGTTATCTCATGTTACCTTGGCTTAATGAGGTAGAGATCACTGTGGTGTATCCATGTCACTAGCAACATCACTGTGTCTGTTATTTCTCACATAGTGATTGATAAATTTCTTAAAAAGATTTCCCCAATTCTAATATACCGTAAGTAGGAATTAAATTTACCAACCACACCTTGAGTGTTAGACCAATGGGCTTTCTTCTGACTCTCATTTTACAAAGGATAACAAATTAACATTACCTTTCTAGTATTTATTACGAATATCTAAAGATAATCTTAAAGTTCTCAAAGTGTATTCATTGCCCAGATTAGCTAGGAATCTAAACAAGAGATTGTCTATGTAAATTCACTATTAGTTGGAAAGGGATCATCTAAAATTGTTTAGTTGGATCTACCACACAAAAACATACTTATAAAGCACACAGAGTTTGTCTAGAGAAAACAGAAGGCATAGAAGAATTTATATATGACAAACAAGTTTCTGTTAAAGAATATGTGATTAGCAAGATAATACAGGAGGGACTTCTCCTGTTGGAGCTCTCTAGTTAATCTGTCTAAAGCATATTAAGTGTTTTCCCGGGGGGCAAGCTGTGTGTCACCGGTTTACTTATTAAGTCATGGGTCACTTTCTGCTTTTTAAGATCTCAGACACCATACAGTAAATCAGGAGGTAGAATAGAAATACTAAGACTAGGCCAATTGTCTGAAATAATCAATGAAACCATGACTCTAAGGTCTTGGAACCAAGGAAACAAATCTCATGAGGTGTTTGTTTACACATAAGTAGCATCAGTAACTGTTTTTCATGTGTCTCAGTAACAATTACATTCTCTCAAACCTAAGATTGTGTATTAATATAAACACAGTAACAGTTATCTGTTAAGGAACAAACTATTCTTTGAGAGAACTGATAGAAAATCTGATGTTATTCTAATTTGTAATATCATAGTTCAAATTTTAAACACCTTTCTGGTTATGATATTTACAACTTTGCTAAGTTTACCAAAAGGAGCTTCTAATTCAAGAGTTAAAATAATTAGACCCCTTAGGTAGATAATTTAGGAGAAAAGAGGAAAATGATTTTTTATATCTACAATGTAGGACCTTAAAGCATTATTTCCAGAAAGAAAGACTTTAAAATATCAGAAATATTTTTCCATAAAACCCATACTATCATTTCATTTACTCAGTCTTATGCAGTTAACTTCTGTTGCAGGTGATTCTGGATTGACTGCAGTTTGCCAACCCAGCAGCTTCTGTATAAAAAAAAAAAAAAAAGACTCCTGGAAATCTTGATTGAGTCTGGTCATAGTCTTTTTTCACAAGTTCAATACAGTGCAAATTTTTTGTTGAGATATTCTGGTCAAATGTTTTCAGAAAATCGGCAAAGTAAAAATTTATGTGTAGATGACAAAACTTATTATGGCCCTGATTAATTTATAAATATAACTGTTAATAGTCAAAGACCTGATAGAAATTAATTACAAGCATAATGTAAAGGCCAAGTAAAATCAGTTAAAAAAACACTTTAGATAAAAATATTTTTAAATATACCCACTACTAACCATATTTTTAAAGAACTTCAGACATAACACATAATAATCTTGAGACATAAAACCATATAGTCAGTAGAGTCTAAGAATATACCAAGATTATCAAGTCTCTAAATATCTGAATAGTAATAAAAAAAATAATAACTTCATAGGTAAATGATTTGAATTCTCCCATAAAACTATTGGCTTTGATGATGTTAGATTCAAAAACTAAAGTTTGAACCAACTTACCAATAAAGAAATAATAAAATTATGACATAAAATTATGCATTTGTTGTCTAATATTAGGCAAAAACATAACAGGAAATACTAACATATAAATTTTAATCCAATGAGAAAGAATCAGCACTTCTCTTGATTTTTAACAACAGGTCCCATGTATTTTATAACATGTTAAAATAAACCTTTTCAGCACTTTTATAAAAATTTGGAGGCTTTCCATGAAGTTTCAAACTTGTCAACAGTTTATCAGAAGTTACCGTGAAACAATACTTAAGTTATTTCACCAAAGATCTCAAAATAAAAACTTTAGCTTTTTTTCTTCTTAAAGCCATGTGGCTTGGTTTCTGACTCAGGTATCTTATTCTAATGAGACCGAACCTTTGTTTTAATGGCAGGTTACAGCAATAAATTAACTCTTTAACTCAGAAATGAAGGAAAATTTTGTTATTTCAACAGCGAGAAACCTAATTCTTTGTTTTCTGTGCTATAAAAGCTCTTAAAAATCTCATAAATTAAACCATTAAACTTCAGTCAGACAGATAAAACTTTTGACCATATCAAATAAATTTCTTTTTAATGAACGTCTTAAAAGTTGTACTACACCCCTTTAAATGGCAAAAATGAACTCACGTATGAGCTGACCCAAATATACACACACATATATCCTTTCTCTTGTGGTATAAAAAGCAAAAGTATATAAGCTTAAATTACGACAAATATCTATTAACTCAATTCTACATCAATAAGTTACCTAAAAGGTCTTAGAAATTATTTTAAGCCTGGATACCATAAAACATAAAAAACTGAAATAAAGTTCCTTTAAATATTCCAAGTTTTCATTTAACTTTTACTATTTCATATATATATATATATATTTTTTTTTTCCAATCTAATTTTAGCCCTTAAAGATTTCATCAACTGGCTTTGGAAATCACAAAGTCTCTGTTTAATTGACCAATTCATTGATATGGATATAACCTTTACATCTCTGGCTAGGGCTAGAAACATTTTTCTAGGCCAATTTTAGTGTCATTCTGATTTTTATTTGACCTTGGTGGCTGAGGAGGCCTGATTTTGTTCCGCCCTACCTACCTTTTAAATCCAGGTAGAAGACAAGATTAGGTCCTCCCGATTCATTTCCATATGTTTACGTGCACCTAGGCATTTTGAAAGGCAAAACTCTTTCTTTCTCTTTATCTCAGAGTAAACTTGGCAGCTCAGTTCTATTAGCCAAGAGATTTTTAATCCTATACTTCTTTCAGTTTTTGAAGTTTTTCTTTTAGCGTAATAGGAATTTATTTGTCTCATGCACTGCAGCCAAGAGTTTTCTCAGCTCTGGGAGAGAACCTCTTTTGAAAATCTTCACACTGTGCCCAGGGTGTTCTCTGTATTGTGATTCAGATCCCAGTCTAGACTGAAAATCTGTTTTCCCCATGTATGTCTTCCTTTTTTTTTTTTTTTTTTAAGAAAGAGGGAAAAAAAAAAACTTTAAGGCCACGGAGGGACTCTCGAGCTTATTTTCTGGGGCTACTCTCGAACCGAGAACTACATCTACAGCCCACAGCTAGGGTTGGTAATTCATGGGATTACAGTCTTCACAGGGGTGGGAAAAAAAAAAAAAAAAAAACCCACCCTTTTCTACATGGAAAAGAAAGAAAGAGAAATTAAAATACGGAGAGCAAAAAGAGCAGAGTGGATACTAAGATGAGAAAGAGGAGAAGAATGTTCCGAAAAACCGCAGAGGGACTTGAACCCCCAAAACCGCCAATGGGGCGAGGGCCCCTTAATTAGGTGAGAGTGGGTCCCAGTGGGCCATAACCCGTATTTCCCTCGTTTTTATGGGGCCTGGTCTTAGGACTGTACTTGGCCACCTATTCTTGCCTAATTCCCGAGACCAGTGGAACAACCTGGTCGAGCGCGCTTACCTGAAGTTAGAGGCCTCTCCCGTCCAGTTACTGTTCCTGAGCTGAGGTGGGGACGCGGCGGACTTTGTCCCCAGCGGGAATCACAGTAGCCGCCCAAGGCTCCTTACCGATCAAATGAGATGTAAGCGCGCCTGAAAGGATATCAGGGGTCCGGATACTCACCGCCTGGGTTTCACAGTCAGCCTTCCAGGCGGAAGTCGCCAGAATTTCTAACTGAAGGTCGCTCGGGTTCTTGTGTCTTATTAGCCGATTGAAATAAGATGGTCACTGATTGCAGCGGAAACAGAAAGTGG
This sequence comes from Elephas maximus indicus, assembly GCF_024166365.1. Lineage (NCBI taxonomy): Eukaryota > Metazoa > Chordata > Mammalia > Proboscidea > Elephantidae > Elephas > Elephas maximus. The sequence goes on from NC_064821.1 coordinate 190,449,236, forward strand.
AAAGTTTATTGTCTGCGCGTACAAGGAGCGCGTGGGGTCTCCTAAAGGCCACGTGCTCGCTGACTAAGGGGGCTGAGGAATTTTGTTTCCAATGGCGTCAGGGGATTGGGTTTGGTACCCGGAATTTTCTGCCTTTAGCCCGCTGGTGCCTATATTTGAAGGTGGCGGGGGGTCAGTTGAAGGATGTGATTTCAATCTGTGCATGCTTCAAGGTGTAACTAGGGCTAGGCAGTGGACTGAGCCACTATCTGCTACGACTTGGTGCTCAAAACAAGCTTGTGGTTAGCAAGACAAAGAGGGAGGGAAGGGGTGTTGATTGGGGTTTTCAATATGGCTGAACAGCCTGTTTCATATTGACTACCTCTTGATCCATGTACAGATTCCTCATGAGCAATATTAAGTGCTCCTGAATTCCCATTCCCCGCAATGTTATCCATAATTTGTTGTAATCCACACAGTCGAAAGCCTTAGTGTAGTCAATAAAACACAGGTAAACATCTTTCTGGTATTCTCTGCTTTCAGCCAGGATCCATATGACATCAACAATAATATCCCTGTTTCCACCTCCTCTTCTAAACACAGCTTGAATTTCTGGCAGTTTCCTGTTGATATACTTATGCAGCCGCTTTAGAATGACCTCCAGCAAAATATTGCTTGCATGTGATATTAATGTATTGCTTGATAATTTCCGCATTCAGATGGATCACCTTTCTCGGTAATAGGCATAAATATGGATGTCTTCCAGTCGATTGCCCAGGTGGCTGCCGTCAAGATTTCTTGGCATAGATGAGTGAGCAGTTTCAGCACAGTGTCCATTTGTTGAAACATCTCAACTGATATTCCGTCAATTCCTGGGGCCTTGTTTTTGGCCAATCACTTCAGTGCACCTTGGACTTCTTCCTTCGGTACCACTGGTTCCTGATCATATGCTGCCTCCTGAAACGGGTGAACACTAACCAATTCTTTATGGTATAGAGACTCCGTGTATTCCTTCCACCTTCTTTTTATGCTTTCTATATCATTTAATATTTTCCCCCTAGAATCCTTGAGTATTGCAGGTCAAGACTTGAATTTTTTCTTCAGTTCTTACAGCTCAGGAAATCCTGAGCATGTCCTTCCCTTTTGGTTTTCAATCTCCAGCTTTTTACACATACCAGCATAATACTTTACTTTGTTTTTTCGAGCAACTCTTTGAAATCTGTTCAGCTCGACATTTATTTCCTGACTTTTTTATTAGGATAAAAAAAGCTGCAATAAAATGCTTTTGTTGAGAACCATACTTCACTCCATGTACAAAAACTAACTCAAAATGGGTCAAAGACCTAAATATAAAATATAAAACGATAAAGATCATGGAAGAAAAAGAGGGACAACATTAGGAGCCCTAATACATAAACAGTATACAAAACATTACAAAGAATGTACAAGAAAAACTAGATAACTGGGAGCTCCTAAAAATCAAACACCTATGCTCATCCAAAGACTTCACCAAAAGAGTAAAAAGACTACCTACAGACTGGGAAAAAGTTTTTAGCTATGACATTTCTGATCAGCGCCTGATCTCTAAAATCTACATGATACTGCAAAAACTCAACTGCAAAGGCAAATAACCCAATTAAAAAATGGGCAAAAGATATGAACAGACACTTCACTAAAGCAGACATTCAGATAGCGAACAGATACATGTGGAAATGTTCACGATCATTAGTCATTAGAGAAATGCAGATCAAAACCACGATGAGATTTCATCTCACTCCAACAAGGCTGGCATTAATCCAAAAAACACAAAATAATAAATGTTGGCGATGCTGTGGAGAGATTGGAACATTTATACACTGCTGGTGGGAATGTCAAGTGGTACAACCACTTTGGAAATCAATTTGGCACTTCCTTAAAAAGCTAGAAATAGAACTACTATACCATCCAGTAACCCCAATCCTTGGGATATATCCTAGAGAAATAAGAGCCTTTACGCTAACAGATATATGCACACAGATGTTTCTTGCAGCACTGTTTACAATAACAAAAACATGCAAGAAACCAAGGTGCCCATCAACGGATGAATGGATAAATTATGGTATATTCACACAATGGAATACTACGCATCGATAAAGAACAGTGAGGAATCTGAAACATTTCATAACATGGAGGAACCTGGAAGGCATTATGCTGAATGAAATTAGTTCCCAAGGGACAATTATTGTATAACACCGCTATTATAAGAACTTGATAAATAGTTTAAACTGAGAAGAAACCATTCTTTTGTGGTTACGAGGTGGGGGGAGGGAGAAAGGGTAGGAGAGGGACATTCACTAAGTAGATAATAGATAAGAACTTTAGTTAGGTGAAGGGAAGACAGTACACAATACAGGGGAGGTCAGCACAATTAGACTGAACCAAAAGCAAAGAACATTCCTGAATAAAATGAAATCTTCAAAGGCCACCGTAGCAGGGGTAGGGATCTGGGGACCATGGTTTCTGGGGACATCTAATCAATTGGCATAATAAAATCTATTAAGAAAACATTCTGCATCCCACTTTGAAGAATGGCGTCTAGGGTCTTAAACGCTAGCAAGCAGCCATCTAAGATACATCAATTGGTCTCAACCCACCTGAATCAAAGGAGAATGAAGAACACCAAGGACAAAAGGAAATTACAAGCCTAAGAGACAGACAGGGCCACATGAACCAGTGACTACATCATCCTGAGACCAGAAGAAGTAGATGGTGGCTGGCTACAACCGATGACTGCCTTGACAGGGAATGCAACAGAGAACCCCTGAGGGAGCAGGAGAGCAGTGGGATGCAGACACCAAATTCTCGTAAAAGACCAGACTTAATGTCTAACTGAGACTAGAAAGACCCCGGTGGTCATGACCCTTAGACCTTCTATTAGCCCAGGACAGGAACCATTCCCAAAGCCAACTCTTCAGACAAGGATTGGACCATACAATGGGTTGGAGAGGGATGCTGATGAGAAGTGAGCTTCTTGAATCAGGTGCACACTTGAGACTATGTTGATGACATCTCCTGCCTGGAGGGGAGATGAGAGGGTGGAGGGGGTTAGAAGCTGATGAAGTGGACATGAAAAGGGAGAGTGGAGGGAGAGAGCGGGCTGTCTCATTTGGATGAAAGTAAATAGGAGTGTGTATCAAGGTGTATATGGGTTTTTGTGTAAGAGACTGACTTGATCTGTAAACTTTCACTTAAAGCACAATAAAAATTATTAAAAAAAAAAATCCTTCTGTTGTTTGCATATCTTTGTAAACACCAGAGGAGGAATGGCTAGGAAAAACGTTCTACAAAAAGAAGGATCATCTTAAGCACAAAAGAGCTCTGAGCCCCACTGCCTCAAGGCAAGAAGAAAGGACTCCTACAAAGGATTGTCTACTGATGTGAGCCAGAGATGGGAAGCAGGAGGCAGAGTGGGTGGTAGGAGAAAGGCAGGAGCATTCAGTGCCTCAAACAAAGTATTCCCCAACAGGTCATGCTTATGCCTCTGGGCAAGAGGTAATGGCATCTCGTGTGAACACAGGATTCTTTAGTTCTTCTTGGAGTGGCAACATCTCCCTGAAAAGCAAGTATGACCTGAGTTTGGGAGAATTGGTAATTATCCAAGAAGATCTCCAAACCAATACAATAACAACAGAAAAAGTAATAATAACAGAAATAGTTACCAAATGCTTTTGAGTGAAAGACTTCATACATCAGCAAGGGCAGAAACAACACCCAAACATGATGGGTCTGACTCCAAAACTCAGACTCTTAAACACTGCTCTGTATTGCCCTTTCCTCACCAGTCTAAACAGTAACATTAGGCTCCCATCCAATTCCTTGGAATTTCCTGGAAATTAAAACACAGATGTGGTGTAATGAATTACTTCATATGCCCCTTCTAGCCATGGTCTTTGTGACTCACACACAATGATGGAGTGGGACGAATCAGGTATATGGATCATGTGATGATTATGGTTATGTGCCCACTTGATTAGACCAAGATTCCCAATATTATATGGTTCTCCTCCATTTTGGGGGTCACAAGTCCTGACCTCTAATGTTGATGAGGCAGGATTGGTGTAGGGTATGTCTTGGATTGCAGTCTTGCAGGAGAGTTTGACTCAAGTCCCACCCTTACTCAAGTTATGTCCTTGCCTGCGGTGTGGCCTACAAGTAAGGTATCCGTGTGGATAAACTGGCAGGATAGTCTCTCTCTGCATCTGAATCCCAAATCTAGTTCATGATCAATTGACCTCCAGTTCTTGGGACTTGAGCCAGAGCCATGCTGTCTGACGTGCCGACTATGGGATTCACAGACCTCCAAAATCCCATGGGCCAGCAGCTTATCATCTGACCTGATTCTGCAGCCTTGTGAGCCCGCAGCCTGTGGTCTGAACTGCCAGTTTGGTTCATCAGACCCTGTAGCCATGTGGGTCGGGAGAAGCTTCCACCTGACTCAGATTTGGGACTTGCCAGCCTCCACCACTTCATGAGCCATTTATATGGTTTATATGGTTCATGAGTTCTGTGAGATGTTGCAGTGAATTACAGAACCCAAAGAAGGGAGGGAGAGTATTGAAGGGAGAGGGATTAGCTGATGTTAGAGATGATGGAGTGGTACAGCAGTTTGGAAAAGTTGGACATTTTGGACATCTTCAACCTCTGAGTCATAGGATCCAGCTCAATGCTGATCCTTTTCAAAGAAATTTTTCTTGAACTGTCTAATTAAAATTTTGAGCTCAGGGGTGTGGCTGAGTTCACTGTCCCAGTTGTCTTGTTCACAGTTGAGCCATGGACTTCACACTAAACTCCTCTGAAAATTAAATCAATTTAACCCCAAGCTCATCTCCCCTAGTGAATAAGGCAGACTGCCAAGTGAGTCTGACACCTGTCAGAATATTTACAGACCAACACACATGAGTTATATGCCCGTTCCAAAGATCCTGGCTTTGAGAAGCTCACATCTCTGAGTGCAGACAAACAAACAAAAACAGAAAACATAATACAGACTGGTGAGTCCTAAAACTTATCTGAGCAGAAGGTAGAAAGTGAACACAGCTTGTGGAGGGAAGCTCAGCACTGAAGCTAGAAGGTGGAATAAGAGAGTAGAAAGTTCAAAAACTAGGGGCCCTACTCTGGCAATGATCTGTCTAAAGTTCCAGCATCATGTCAGCTCTGCTGCTCAGAATTGAAGCAACAATTGTGGGTCCATGCAGAAAGTGGAGAATTTAAAGGTTGTGTGTCAACTTTGCTGGGCCATGGTTCTCAGTCGTTTGACAGTTATGTAATGAAGTAATTTGGCAGTTATGTAATTATGTAGTTATCGTCCATTTTGTAATATAATGTAATCACCTCCATGATGGGATCTGATATGAATAGCCAATCGGTTGTAAGACGAGTTGCCTCAGGGCTGTGGCCTACATCGAATGGTTATGGACATTCTGGCAAGGCTCTCTGGCTTTTGCTCACTCTGGATCCTGCATCGCACTCATCATCATCTGACTTCTGGGTCTTCGAACGTGAGCCAGCAGCCTACCACACTGCATGCTGATCTTGGGATTCATCAGCCTTCACAGCCTATAAGCCCGCAGCCTGCTGTCTTACCTCCTGATCTTGGATTTGTCAGCCCTTGTAGCTACATGAGACAGAAGAAGCCTCCAGCCTGATTCTTAACCCAAGGATTTGCAGCCTCTACACGTGCATGAGCCATTTCTTTGAGATAAATCTCTCTCTATCTCTCTCTCTCTATATAAAGAAAATTGAAAGGGTGAGTTTTCTAAACTGGTTATCAAGTTTGCTTAGTCTTAAAGATGTTGATGACTCGGCTTCCAGTAATAAAGAGGGCCTTGCTAATCCATGGCATGAGGTGGCAATAGAAATATGCAAAATGTCACCACCAATAGATGAAGTATAGGTGACAGGCAAAGCTCGAAATGATTGTATGTATCATATTTTTCCACAATTTTGTCAGAATGAGAAGTATAAGGAAGCTAGCTTGTTGGTCATACTTTCGCTAGACAAACTGGTAAATGAAAGAGGTGAGCTCAGAACCTCAGAGTAACAGCTCAAGTGCCACACAAATGATCTCAAAGTTGCCACTTGTGCCCTGAAAGAAAACCTTATTCTTGTAGTAAATGAGCTGATATTGCCAAAAACAAACCCAGAGTCTCATAAGAGTGGCTGCATTCCCAACCTCTAATGGTTTGTGAAGTTAAAGTGAGAGTATGGGTTGGAAAGATATAGGACCCTTAAAGGTGAGATGGGGACATATGGGTAGATAATCAGGAAGCTGTGAATACTGAGCCCCAAAATTCTGTTGAATCACTCCCGCCAACACAACCATTCCTCTCACTCCCCTCTGAATAGATTACTGCATCTTTTTCTGCTAAGTCACAATCTCCACTCAAATCATTAACCTCTCCACCCTCATCTGATGAGATTAACCCAGCTGTGTCTGAAGAGCCTTTGTCTAAGATATTCCCTGGCACTGCATCTGACTCATTGTTTAGGGCATAACCTGAGACAGATGCCTTACATGACATTGCTAAATGATCTCAGAACACATTCCCACCACCCATTTTTGCTTTCAGACCTATAACTAGATGTAAGTCCCAGGGAGTCCCAAAAGATGAAGTACAAAGTGTGACCCAGGAAGAGGTACTCTACATTTCAAAATACCTGCTTGGCTTTTCTAATATGTACAAACAGAAATGGGAATATGTGTGAGAAAGGCTTTTAAAGGAGAATAGTGCAAGAAACATAAAGTTGGATCGATCTGAGATTATTGCTATGGGCCCACTAAGCTCAGATTCTTCATTCAATGTTTCAGCTCAAGAGGTTAGAAAATAATCTCATAGTTTATTTGGTTGGTTCATTGAAGCATGGGTTACATGGTGGCCCATATTAAATCGTGTTGAAGCACCAGACCCGCCTAGGTATACTGCAGAAAAAGGTGTCCAAAGCCTTAGGGATATGGTAGAGTGGACCCACAGACCCACACATGGAGTGTCCAGAGGACACACCTTTTACCACAACAGTGGGGAACAAATTTGTGAAGGGAGCCCCTGCATCTTTAAAGGCTGCTATTATTGCTATTTCATGTAGGTGAGATTTCGCAGTGGGAACTATCCTAACTGAATTGAGACACCTAAATATAATGCAGCTAACTGAACACTGTGGTGGTAGAGGCCAAGTGGTAGCACTCAATCACCAAGGACAAGGTGGGCTTGGTTACCATAATGGCCAGTGGAGTCAAAGCAGTAATCAGAACAGTTTGACTCATATGGACTTATGGAGTTGGAACTTAGTCATGGTCTCCCTAGAAGTGAAATGGATGGGAAATCTACTAAATATTTACTTGATCTGTACAAGCAGAAGAATTCTAGGTCAAATGAACAGCAGTCTAACTCAAATTGCCAGAATAGATAGTCATGGCCCCTCAATCAATTCCCAGGCTTCAGGGAGTTTCCAGACCCACAATCCACTGGATGAAGAGGAGGCCATGTTCCCTGATGAAGGATCCCACTGCACTGCCAAAAATCTATACTGTTAATCTTTCTCCCAACCTTCCCCAAAGAGATCTACAGCCTTTTACAACACTGACTGTTCACTGGGGAAAGGGAAATAATCGGAATTTCTGGGTATTACCAGATAGTGGCTCTGAACTGACACTAATTTCAGGAGACCCAAAATGACACTGTGGCCCACCATTCAGAGTGAGGGCATAGGGAGATCAAGGTATTAATGGAGTCTTAGCTCAAGTTCACGTTACACTGGGTCCCCAAATCCATTCTTTAGTGATTTCTCCAGATCCCGAATGCCTAACTGGAAAAGATATACCCAACAACACTCAGCACCCCCACATTGGATCCCCAAAGTGGAGTAAAGGCTATTGTGGTAGGAAAATCCAAATCTAAGCCATTAAAACTACCCCTACCTAAGAAAATAGGAAGCTAAAAGCAGTACCACATTCATGGAGGGATTGCAGACATTACTGCCTCAATCAAGGACTTGAAGGAGCCACAGGTGGTGATTCTTACCACATTCCTATTCAACTTGCCTCTTTGGCCTGTGCAAAAAATAGATGGATCTTGGAAAATAAGAGTGCATCATCATAAACTTCACCAGGTGCTGCCATAATTGCAGCTACTATGCCAGATGTGGTTTCACCACTTCAGCAAATTAATACATCTCCTGGTAACTTGTATTCAGTTAGTGATTTGGCCAATGCATTTTTCTCAATTCTAGTTTATGAATGCACACCAGAAGCACTTTGACTCCAGCTAGCAAGGCCAGCAGCACATCTTCACTGTCCTAGATCAGAGGTAGATCAACTCTCCACCCCTATGTCATAATTTAGTCTGCAGGGAACTTGATCACCCTTACTTTCCACAAGATGTCTCACTCCTCCATTACATTGATGACATTATGCTGATTGGACCTAGTAAAGAAGCAGTGTAAATGACTCTGGACTTATAGGTAAAAGATTTGCATGCTAGAAGGTGAGAAATTAATGCAACAAAAATTTAGGCACCTTCCACCTCTGGGAAATATCTAGTGGTCTTGTGGTGTGCGGCATGTTGAGACCTTTCTTCTAAAGTGAAAGATAAGTTCTTGCATCTGGCTCCTCTCACAACTAAAAAGGATGCACAATGACTTGTGAATCTCTTTCCATTTTAGAGACAACATATTCTTCATTTGTGTGTGTTACTCTGGCCTATGTATCAAGTGACCTGAAAACTGCTAGTTTGAATTGGGGCCCAGGACAACACAAGGATCTTCAACACCTTCAGGCTGCTCTGCAAGCTGCTCTGCCACTTGGGCCATATAATCCAGTTGATCCAATGATATTTGAAATGTCAGTGGCAGATAGAGATGTTGTTTGGAGTCTTTGGCAAGCCACTATTGGTAATTCACAGTGCAGGCCCTTAGGATTTTGGAGCAAAACCCTGTCATCCTCTGAAGATAACTGCTCTCCTTTTGAAAAACAGCTTTTCGCTTGTTACTGAGCCTTAGTAGAGACTGAACACTTAACCGTGCTTAGTCATAGACCACCAAGTGACCGTATGGCCTGAAGTTCCTATCAGGAACTGGGTGTTGTGTGACTGACAGAACCATAAAGTCAGACGTACACAGCAGCACTCCGTCATTAAATGGAAGTGGTATGTATGAGACTGGGCCCAAGCAGAGCCCAAAGGTACAAGTAAGTTGAATGAGGAAGTGGCCCAAATGCCTAGGGTCTCAACACCTGTCACATTACCTACCCTCTCCCAGTATGCAACTAAGCCCTCATGGGAAGTTCCTTACAATCAGGTGACTCAGGAAGAAAACAGTCATGCCTGGTTTACAGACGGTTCTGCACGATATGCAGGCACCACTCAAAAGTGGACAGTGACAGCACTACAGGCCCTTTCTTCCTGAAGGTCAGTGCTGAAGGACAATTCTCCCAATGGGCAGAACATCAAGCAGTGCACCAGGCACTTCATTTTCTTTGGAAGGAGAAATGGCCAGATGTGTGATTCTGTACTGATTCACGGACTGTGGCCAGGGCTTTGGCTGATTGGTCAGGGACTTGAGAGGAACTTGATTGGAAATAGGAGATAAGGGGGTACAGGGAAGAAGTATGTGGATAGACCTCTCTGAATGCACTAGAGAAGCGAATATATTTGTTTCTGATGTGAATATTCACCGAAGGATGCCCTTAGCAGAAGAGTATTTTAACAATCAAGTGGATAGGAAGACACGTTCCATGAAAACAAGTCAACTTCTTCCTCAGCCACTCGGGTCATTGCTCAGTGGAGTCATGAATGAAGTGGCCATGGTGGCAGGGATGGAGGTTATCCTTGAGCTCAGTAAAATGGACTTCCACCGACCACGGCTGACTTGCATACAGCCACTGCTGAGTGCCCAATCTGCCAATACAAGAGACCAACATTGAGTCCCTGATATGACACCATTCCTCAAGGTGATCAACCAGCAGCCTGGTAGCAGGTTGATTACATTGGACTGCTTCCATCATGGAAAGGGCAGCGTTTTGTTCTTACAACAACAGATACTTAATCTGGATATAGATTTGCCTTCCCTACATGCAAGGTTTCTGCCAAAACTACAAGCCTTGGGCTGACAGAATGCTTTTTCCACTCTCATGGTATCCCCCAGCATCGTCTCAAAACAAGGGACTCACTTCACAGCAAATGAAGTGCAACAATGGGCCCACCCTCATGGAATTCACTGGTATTACCATGTTCTGCATTATTCTGAAGAAGCTGGCTTAATAGAATAATGGAATGGTCTTCTAAAGACAATTAAAACACAAACTAGATGGCAATACCTTGCAGGGTTGGGGCAATGTTCTCCAGAAAGTTGTATATACTCTAAACCAGGGTCCAGTATATGATTTTGTTTCTCCCATAGCCAGTGTTCATGGATCCAGGAATCAAGGGGTGGAAATGGGAATGGCACCACTCACTATTACCCCTAGCGACCCACTCATGAAATTTTGTTTCCCGTCCCCTATGCTTTGTGGGTCTAGCAGTCTTAGTTCCAAACGAAGTAATGCAACCACGAGAAGACACAGCACTGATTCCATTGAACTGGAAATTAAGAATGCCGCCTGGCCACAACTCATGTTTCTGGATCAACAGACAAATAAGAGAGTTACTACATTGGCTGCTGTGATTGACCCTGATTACTACGTGCAAATAAGATTCATATTACATAATGGAGGTAATGAAGAGTATGTCTGGAATACACAAGATCCCTTAGGACATCTCTAATTACTACCATCATCTGTGATTACGCCCAATGGAAAACTACAGCAGCCCAATTCGGACATGACTACTAATGGCCCAGACCCATCAAGAATGAAGGTTGCATCACCCCAACAAGCAAAGAACCACAACCAGCTAAAGTGCTTGCTGAGGGCAAAGGGAATGCAAAGTGGGTGGTGGAAGAAGGTAGTTCTAAATACCAGTTACAACCACATACCCAGCTGCAGAAACAAGGATTCTAATTGTTATAAGTAGTCTTTCTTAGCATTTGCGCATTGACTATTTTTGTTTTTGTCATTTATAAAATAGAGGTGTAAAATGGTTTTTGATTATATGCATGTTAGTTATGTTGGGTGCAAGTATGACGCCATAATTGTCTTTATTCAGAGATTATGTATGGTTTAATGAGATGTGTACAGGTGCCAGGTTGACAAGGGGTGGACTGTGATAGGTAAGCATATTTTTCAGCCTGGCTGGGCCATGATTCTCAGTGATTTGACTGTTACGTAATGATGTAGTTTGGCAATTATGTAATGATGTAGTTTTGGCACTTATGTAATCATGTATTTATCCTTCATTTTGTGATATAATGTAATCACTTCCATGATTTGATCTCATATGATCAGCCAACCGGTTGTAAGGGGGTCCCCTCAAGGGTGTGGCCTGCATCCAATATATGCGGACGTTCTGGCAAAGCTGTCTGGCTTTTGCTCACTCCTGACCTTGCGTCTCACTCGTCATCATCCGAACTCTGGTTCTTGGGACTTGAGCCAGTGGACTGCCATATTGCCTGCCAATCTTGGGGGTTGTAGGCCTCTCCAGGCTGTGAAGCAGCAGCCTGCTATCTCACCTCTGCTCTTGGGTTCACCAACCTCCACAGCCTATGAGCCAGCAGCCTACCCTCTGACTTGAAAATCTTCAATTCATCAGCCCCTGCTGCTGTGTGAGCCAGGAGAATTCTCCAACCTGACACCTGACACACAGGCTGGGGACTTGAAAGCCTCTTACAACTGCATGAGCCATTTTCTTGAGATAAATATCTCTCTCCCTCCCTCTCTCCCAGTCTCTCTCTCTCTCTACGCCCCCTCTTTGATGGCACTGTGGCTAACAGCTATGGGAACTAACCAAAAGCCTTTCAGGTCAAATCCACCAGCTGCTCCTTGGAAATCCTATGGGGCAGTTCTACTCCATCCTATAGGGCCACTATGACTTGGAATCAACTTGACGGCAACACACAAACTTCTCTAGAGTCCCCAGCCTAAGACACCACCCAGGTTCCAATGCCTGCCTTTTCAAGAATCCATTTTCATGATTCTATAGATGACCCCAACAGCTGTTTGGACTCTTGATTACCCTGATGCAATATTCTTACCTACTGGGTTCGGTCTGTAAATATTCTGACAGGTGCCAGAGCCACTTTGCAATCTGCCCTTATGACAAAGGGCAGAAGAACTTCGGGGTTAAATTCAATCAATTTTCAGAGGTGTTTTGTGTCAACAAACATTTATAAACATCTACTCTGTGCCAGGTATACTGCCAAGTGTTGAGGATCCAGAGGTGCCAACACTCTCTGCCCTCTACAAGCTTATATTATACAAGATATCAGATAAATGAAGTAGGTGTTGTGGATGCTGGAAGTAAAAAGAAGCATAATGGACAACAGACACAAAAAAGGGGGAAGTTATCACATCCTTGGGGTCACCTCCGAGTACAATCACTACAGAGAAGACGACACTTAAACTCAGAATTAAGACAAGATGTTCCAAGGCAGACAAGACTAAGAAAGAAATTAGAGGCACAGGAAACAGAGACAGCAAATGTAATGAAAGCAGGAAACAGCATGGAGTGCTGTGCAGATTCGCAAGTACTTGGATCTATACCCAGAGCATAGCTGTTAGGACGAGTTCAGAGAAAAATGCAGTCAACGAGGGAGGCAGGAGACCAGCTTGAGGGCCATGGCACAAAATTAACCATCACAGATCAGCACCCTGAGTAGAGGAAGAGAGGAGGTAAAAGTTGAGAATGATTCTAGACTGGGATGTTGCAAGACAGGTGTGGGTAAAGAAAAGATCAAAGCCACATTGAGTTGTGGTGGTGGATCAGGGAGGGTAGGCTGAGGGAAGGAGGTGAAAACAGCCAAGGTTGACAGGAAGAGAGAAGAAGAAGAGGCTTAGAGACCCAAGGTCCTGATTTGTTTGAAAAGTAGGGGAAATGAAAGCGAAGGAGAGAAGGAACAGAAAGGCTAAGCAGAAGTAGGTGGAGAGGAGAATGTCAGAAAGGAGTACAGCCGATTTGTGACAAAGCCCAGAGTGGAAGGGGACCCCAAGTAGAGAGGAGGAATAGGTGAGGAGGGACTTGTGAGATAGTTAATTAGTAAAGGATTATTATCTTATCTCAAGCATATCCTGTGGGTGGGATAGAGAAGGAAACAGCAGGTCAGGTTGAAAGATGGGCGTGACCAATAGGTTGATAGGCCACTGTGACCAAGCAGATAGGTGTGAAGGAATGTGATGGAGTGAACCTCAAGGAGGAGATGTAGGGGACATGGCCTGGAAATGGCACTGGGGATGGAAGTGAATACTGACCCCTCCTGCCTCCTGTCTCTTTCAGGCTTGAGCAAGTCAAGAGTGAGCAGACCCTGCCATCCGAGGGAAGGGGTCACAAGGGGATTGGTGTCCTCCAGAGAGCCAGGGCTGAGAAGGCAGCCCCTGTGCCATGTTGGTTTCTGAGTCGTAAGTGCCCAGTAGTGTGTGACCCCAAGCAGAGGATCCTACACTGGGAGTTTGTTTCTCCCTTCCCACTTTATCTGGCCAAAAGATTAGTTTTTTTTTCAAGTATCCCACTGAGGGAAGACTCCTTCCAGCACCCATAAGGGAACACAGAACAAGTGTGGACTTTAACCAGCCCTATTCTTTCACCTGCTTCCTGTGGGACTGCCCCACTAGACAACAAGCTCTTCAGATCTTCACTTTTCCCTCACTTCTGTCTCCACAGTGCACATGTCTCACTCCGCAGTGAGGAGAAACACCTCAGAGCCGAAGCACCCACTCATTCACACACACACACACATGCATAAACACACACAAACACACACACCTTCAGCAGATTAACACATACAAGCACAAAAAAATCAAATCCATGGACTTCTGGAGGCGGAGCTGCTTCTCCAGACCCTGCTGCCTCTTCCCATTCACTGGTGCTCAGGCTCAAGGGGAAGGCATGACTTTGGCCCAGGATGTACTTTTGACCTCAGAGGAGAGATCCAACTCCTCCATGGTTCTTAAAAGCAACTTCAATGAAGGATTAGGAAATAAAGCATCTGCTCCTCCTCCTTGCTCTTTCCTAAACAGCCAGATGGGTGATGGACATCTCAGTGCCACACCTGAGATGCCCCACCCCCTATACACTCAAGCACAGACAGGCACCACTTGGGAGACAAAGGGACACCCCAGGATCCCAGCTCTATCCCAGGAGAAAAAAGAGCATGTGCCATACTAGCAGGGCCCTCCTGTGATGCCAGCAGTTGGGCTACATTGGGGCCCTGAGGAGCAGAAGTGGGCCTGGGGAAAGACCAGGAAGACCTGTCTGGAGGAAATGTCAGCTGGGCTGATCCCCCTTGTGGAAAGTCTACAAAGCCGAGAGTCAGTATTTGTCCGTTTGTCTACTCATACCACCAAAAAGAAAGAAGAAGTAATGCCAAGTATCAGGTGCAAGGAGATACTTTATTGTTTTGGGGGTCTCTTGAGGCCTCTAGGCTGGACTGGACAGGGATCACTGGCATCCCCCGGAACAGGGTGGCGCACCATGGCTCTGTTTGTGGTAGTCAGTGGCTATGTCTCCCACTACAGACAGAAACTCAGAAAAGTCAATCTTCTTATCCTTATTCTTGTCTTTTTCATCAAAGACATTGCATAAGTAATTTTTGCCCCTTCTTTCCTGTGGGGTTAAAAAACATACAAACAAACATAAAAATACTATCCAGGGGGAAGAGGAGAATAGAGACAGATGAAGAGATGACACCTAGGGCCTAAACAAAGGTGTGGTGGCCAGGTGAGGCTATGGGGATGGAGAGTTGGGGTCAAGCAGTCAAGCCCTCACTCATCACTGGAGATTTCTGGCCAAAAATGGCAACTTGCATGGGCAGTACACTGGTAAATGACAAGTGGACTCAGGCTCCTCCACCACCTTAACTTCAGATACACTGTCCTCATTCTTCCCCCAGTGGACCAATACACCCCAGCCAGTTACTCTCCTCATTCTCTAATGCTCTTCACACTTAAATTCTTTCTCATCAAAACCTATCAGTTCTGCCCCATTTATTCTGTTCCTTAGTCTCAATCTGTGCTAATGATTCCTTCTCACACTTAAATGAAATTAGGGCTATGAATGCACTTTGCCCATGTAAAAGATGGTGGCCCTGTCTGTAGGGTGCATGATTCTCACTATGTTAACCTCTGATTCCACGGGCAGTGGTAGTACAGTGGTAGAATTCCCACAGTGGTAGAATTTCCACCTTCCAAACAGGAGACCCGAATTCAATTGCCCACCAATGTACCTTGGTGCACAGCCACCACTCACCTTGGAGTGAAGGCTTGCATGTTCCTATGATGCTGAAAAGCAGCTAACAATAACCCCTTCTCCCAGGAAAATGTGAAGAGGAGTCTTTAGGAGGCAACCTTTTACCCCAAGGCAACCAGACCCTTGGGGGAACTCTCAGTGACCAGTAGGAGAGCAGATGCTTTAGTGTGTTCACTGACTTTAAAAATCATAACACTTTCTTCAGTCTCTAATATACCCACCACTTGTTCTCATTTTCAAATAAATCATTTCATTTCAACAACACCACCTCAGGAAATTAAGTTCTATAATCTCCTTTTGTAGATGAGAAAACTAAGGATCAGATTGTGGGTGATTTGTCCAGGGTCATGCAGCAGGGAACAGCATGGGCAGGACAGGTGCCCAGGAGGAAAAAGAGCATGACTCTTTGTCCTGAGCTCCTAAAATCTTCCATTCTGCCTCTACATGGGACTGGCCCTGCCTCAGACCTGGAGGTAAAATGAGGAGAGAAAGGAGGTGTGGAGAGTGAATCAAGGAAGGGCCAGATTCCCGATCAGCCAATCACAGACAGTGCATCCACTTCAAAGCGGAGTCCTCAGACATGCCAAAGCCCATGGACTCCATCCACCCACCCCGTCTCCTCCCTACACACACATACACAGCCTCTTCTTGCCCCAGACAAGCCAGACCCCTACTCACACAGTCTTTGAGGAAGTTGGGGAAGTTCTCCCTCAGCAGCTTCAACAAGTTTTCCCTATTGATCTTATCATCATACCCAGTGTATCGATGAAATAGTTTGACCAAGTTCAGTACCAAATTCTCAGCTGGAGTGTGGCATATCTTGACTTTCTCAGCTGCAATGTTGCTCATCTTGCCTTTTATTCCAAGACAAGAGTCTACAGACAAGAAATGAAAGAGAATGAACTGGGTGGAAGAGAGTTTGAAGGACAAGGCTAAGCAGTGAGTGAGAAAAAAAAAAAAAAAGCAGTGAGTGAGGGCTGAGGTAAAACAGAAAAACAGGAACTTGTCTTTCTCAAATGGTGAGGTAAATTGGTCTTAGGGAGGGGAGAGTGGAACTGAGTCCTCGGTCCTGACACCATTCCTATCGGAGTCTGAGAGGAGAGGGTGGGAAACAGTGGAGATCAAGGCTGCGTTAGTGAGGGGCAAGGGCTGACCTGCAGGGGATGGGTATACGATGTCTTCTGGCTCACCCAGTTGGGAGCGAGATAAGAAAGAAAAGCATCAAATCCCAAGGCAAGACATTCCCATCAAGCATAGCCTTTGGTCTACCCAATTCTGCCCACTTCCACCTAGGAAATTACAAAGCACCACCAGCCTGAGCAATCAGCTAGAGAATCCCGGGATTCTGGCTATCCAACACAGTGGTAGAATTCCCACCTTCCCAACAGGAGGCCCAAGTTTAATTCCCCAACAATGCACCTCGGTACACAGCCACCACCAATTCTGACCCCTCCACCCTCCAAGACCTTCCCAGAGTTATTTTGGAAGACCTTGTGCCAAAAGAGTGCACTGAAACCAGGGAGTAAAGAAAACCAAGAGCTACAGAAGGAAGATATTTTTTACCTGACAGTTCTTAGAAAAGCACCTAATACTGAGCCAAGAGGAATAACAAGATCATCTAGCCAAGCCAGCCCCCCACTGAGACCAGAGGAGGAGAAGGGATATAGGATTTGCCAGGACAAGCACAAGGTCCCACTCTACTAGTTGCAGAACCCACCCATACTGACTTCCAGGCCAGGTTAGTATTCCCCCACAGCTGCAGGCACCATACCAGGTGGGCACCAGGCATGACTCCTAGGAAAGGACAGAGACAGGTGCAGACTTACTGGAGCTGAGGATGATCACGGAGGAGGAAATTAGTGAGATTGTACATCTGGGCACAAAGTAGGCCCTTTATGTAGCTCAGCCTGGGATCTCCCCAGAGGCTGGGTGCCCTGTGGCAGTCTTCATTAGTTTCCCCAAACATTGCGCCACTTTGGGTGGGGAGAAACACGGAAGAAGCTATTCTCAAAACTTCCTTCTAGATATCCTGGGTCTCCAGTATCTATCACTATCAGGCCACATCACCACAATTCTGCCCAGCCCAGGCTCCTGGCCAGTGGGAGGAGGCCCCATGCAAGAGAGGTGTGGACAGAGTTGAGTACATTGCCACATCTCAAGGATGATGGAATCTAGGGATCTGGGAGGGAAGAAACACCTGTTTCTTCATTCAGTCATTCCACAACATTCTATCAATGGTTAGTAATAACTGCCTCCTTTTCCAAGTACTGTAAAGAGCCACACAGTGGGTTACTGTTTTATGTACATGGCCTCAGAGTCCCATGAGAGCCCTGTGAGTTCACATAAGGCTCTCTACCACTGTGAGGTAGGTATTTTCCCTTCTTACAGATTTTTTTTTATATTTACAGATGAGCAAATTGGGACCGAGGCTGGGTTTCTCAAGGTTACTCAGACAGAATATGACAAAGTGAGGATTCAAACCCAGATCCCTCAGACTTCAAAGCACTCTCCTTATCATACTGACCTCTTGCTGAGCCTCTGATCCTGTTACCATCTGGGCTGGGCAAGGGGTCACACCATTGCCTTCCCTGCAGGAGCCCAGACTCCAGAACAGGTGACCCCGCACAGAATAATCCCACAGGTACCTCCATCCAGGAAAATGTGGGCTTCAGGGCAACGACAGCAGTGAGTGGGGCCTCTGTGATTCACAAAGCCTTGGTTGTCACAATGTTCAGGATATGAGTCCCTCTGTGAGAGCTGTCTGTGGCCACCATTCCCTAGGAACAATACCTTTTCCGTCAGGGAAGATCACTATGTTTTAAGAAACACCTTCACTGACATCGTATTGCCAATTCTTCACAGAAATCCCCAGAGGGAGACTGCGATTACTAACAGAGGAAGGACTGACACTCAGACAGAGATGATGCTCAGTGAGACACTTCAGTATCATCTCACCACACAGCCACGTGGGGACCCCGGGGGTGTACCAGGAGCCCTTGTCGAGATCCAAATTCAGCTCTGTTGTCAGTACGGTAATCACTCTCTCAATCTCTCCTATTTGGAGACTGAAAGTGGAAAATCACATCTGAGATTTTTTGCATCCAGGGCCCAGATATGATTAGGTTGAGAATCTCCAGAGAGATTTGAAAGGTGCAGCCGAGGCAGCTGCAAAGCCAGCTCCAACACAGGTAAGTGTTCACAGAAGCTGTACCCTCAGTGACACTGTCCGGTCATCTGCTTTGTGGCCATGGGAGCTATGGTGGTGCCATGGTGGTAGCCATCCTCGAACCAGTTCTCTAAATTCTGGGTCTCAGCCGAAAAGGTTCACCTTGCCAGCAACAGTTCTGCAGTGGCTCTCTAACTTCCTCTCCTCCAGCCCTCCAAAGAGTTATAAGCCCTTGACACCCTTGGTTAATTGTCTTTCTGCTGAAAATATAGGGAGTGAACCCTCAGGCACAAGAAGAAAGCAAATAATAAAAATTAGAGAAGAATGAAATGAATTACAGAACAGAAAAACAATTGAAAGAATTATCAAGACAAAAAGCTGCTTCTTTGAAAAAAATTAACAAAACTGATAACCATTGGCCAGACTGAAAAAAGAAAAACAAGAGATGAAGCAAATACCCCAAATAAGAAATGAGATGGGTGATATCACAGCAGACCCAACTGAAATTAAAAGAATCATATCAGATTACTATGAAAAATTGTACTCTAACAAATTGGAAAACCAGGAAAAAATGGATGAATTCCTAGAAATACATTACCTACCTAAACTAACACGAACAGCGTAAGAACAAGTAAATACACCCATAGCAAAATAAGAAATTGAAAAGGAAATCAAATAACTGCCAACAGAAAAAGCCCTGGCCCTGAGGGCTTCACTGCAGAGTTCTACCAAACATTCAGAGAAGAATTAACACCACTACTACTAAAGGTATTTCAGAGCATAGAAAAGGATGGAATGCTGCCAAACTCCTTCTAGGAGGCCAGCATATCCCTGATACCAAAACAAGGTAAGGACCAAAAAAAAGGAAAATTACAGACCTATATCCCTCATGAACTTACATACAAAAATCCTCAACAAAATTCTAGCCAATAGAATTTAACAACGTATCAAAAAAAATAATTCACCATGACCAAGTGGGATTCATACCAGCGGTGGTTCAACATTAGAAAAACAATTCATGTAATTCATCATGTAAATGAAACAAAAGACAAAAACCACATGATTTTATCAAGTGATGCAGAAAATGTATTTGACAAAGTTCGACATCCATTCATGATAAAAACTCTCAGCAAAAAAGAAATAGAAGGAAAATTCCTCAACATAATGAAGGGAATCTCTACAAAGCCAACAGACAACGTCACCCTAAACGCAGAGATTCTGAAAGCATTCCCCTTGAGATCGGGAACCAGAGAAGGATGCTGTTAAACACCACTGGAATTCAACATTGTGCTGGAGTCCTAGCCAGAGAAATTAAGCTAGGTAAAGAAATAAAGGTCATCCAGATTGGCAAGAAAGAAGTAAAAGTATCTCTGTTTGCAGATGACATGACCTTATCTGCAGAAAACCCTTAAGAATCCTCAAGCAAGCTACTGAAACTAATAGAAGAGTTCAGCAGAGTATCATGATACGAGGTAAACATACAAAAATCAGTTGGATTCCTTTACACCAACAAAAAGAACATTGAGGAGGAAGTCACCAAATCAACAGAATTTACAGTAGCCCCCGAGAAGGTAAAATACTTAGGAATAAATCTTACCAGACATGTAAAAGACCTATATGAAGAAAACTACAAGGCTCTGCTGCAAGAAACTAAAAGAGACCTACATAAGTGGAAAAACATACTCTGCTGATGGATAGAAAGACTTAACATTGTAAAAATGTCTCTTCTACCAAAAGGCATCTATAGATACAATGCAATTCTGATCCAAATTCCAAAAGCATTTTTTAATGAAATGGAGAAACAATCACCAACTTCATGGGGAAGGGAAAGAGGCCCTGGGTAAGTAAAGCAACACTGAAAAAGAAGAACAAAGTGGGAGGCCTCGCTCTACCTGATTTTAGAACCTATTATACTGCCACAGTACTCAAAACAGCCTGGTACTGGTACAACAACAGATATATAGACCAATGGGACAGAATTGAGAATCCTGACATAAATCCGTCCACATATGAGCAGATGATATTTGACAAAGGCCCAAAGTCAGCTAATTAGGGAAAAGGCAGTCTTTTTAACAAGTGATGCTGGCATAACTGGATATCTATCTGCAAAAAAATGAAACAAGACCCATACCTCACACCATGCACAGAAAAGGATTCAAATTGGATCAAAGACCTAAATCTAAAATATAAAATGATAAAGACCGTGGAAGAAAAAATAGGGACAATGCTAGGTATCCCAATACATGGCATAAACTGTATTCCAAGACCCAGTGCTGGTGAGTCGATTCCGACATAAACACTGTACAAAACATTAATAACAGTGCAGAAGAATAACTAGAAAACTGGGAGCTCCTAAAAATCAAACACCTGTCCTCATCCAAAGACGTCACCAAAAGAGTAAAAAGACTACCTAAGACTGGGAAAAAGCTTTTAGCTGTGACATTTCCGATCAGCGCCTGCTCTCCAAAATCTACATCATACTGCAAAAACTCAACTACAAAAAGACAACCCAATTAAAAAATGGACAAAGGATATGAACAGGCACTTCACTAAAGAAGACATTCAGGTAGCTAACAGATACATGAGGAAATGCTCATGATCATTAGCCACTAGAGAAATGCAAATGAAAACTACAATGAGATTCCATCTCACTCCAACATGGCTGGCATTAATTCAAAAAGCACAAAATAATAAATGTTGGAGAGGCTGTGAAGAGACTGGAACACTTATACACTGCAGGTGGGAATGTAAAATGCTACAGCCACTTTGGAAAACGCTTTGGCCTGTCCTTAAAGCTAGAAATAGAACTACCATGGGCAGTGTTGCCGGGGGTACAGGTACTTCAAACACTCATGTGTGTTGGGGCTTTGCAGCCACCTCTGCAAAGCACGAGTGTGGGAGGAGTTAAAGTCCTATGAGGCAGACATAAACTGGCAAAAGACGAAAAGGAAGGAATCGGCAGATAATTCCCTCACTTTTCCTCCCCATAGCCATCCCTGACAGACTGTTCCAAGATGTAGTGCTCCCATATGACCTCTCTGGAGACATCCTCTGTGACCAAGCACCCAGCTCTGTTTTCTTAAAAAGCAGTGGTCAGCTCAGTAATGCACCACACTATTTATGCTGTCCCTTCCTACCTCCTTACTTCTATTCCCTTCTCCCTTGTTTCCCTGGAATTATACATACACACACACGCAAGCATGCACACACACCACACACCAAAATGAAGGACTGATACATATGCTTTGCCTTAGATTCTGTTTTCCAAGGAGCCTGAATTAAGACAATTGGTATCAGGAATGACCCTCGAAATCAGAGTCTCGAAATGGCATCTAGATCTTCCTCTTCTCTTAAGGCTATAGAAACCCCATTACCAGTGGTAAATGAAGCGATCAAACCCCTGGCATATAGGGACAGCATAATTACTGAAGTTCTCCCTCTGGCAACCTGGATTAGATGCAGGTGGAAGGAAAAGCACTGGGAGATCAAGTGCTACAACAGGTGCTCCCTATGGAGGCGATGATGCTTATAAAGACAGTAGCATGAGGAGGCTTCTTTCTACATAACTGGAGGTTTTGATAAAAGAAAATAATGGGCATGCAGCAAAAGACAGCACTTCTAGGGTAACATTTAAGGAGACTTTAATCTCCTACGACTACAGGGCATACTGTGCACAAAACTGAGGCCCAGTACCTGATTATAATGGTGACAGAGCTGTAAAGGAGACTAAATGCATAGTGTTTGACTTCTCTACCAAGGTCAGAGGCCTAATTAGGGAAGATTAGAACCTGAGAGCTGGGATGGGGACATTTGGATGATATTGTTTTCCCTAGGTGATGTGGAGTTCGTTCCAACTCATAGCGACCCTATGCACAACATAACGAAACACTGCATGGTCCTGAGCCATCATTAAAATCATTGTTATGCTTGAGCTCATTGTTCCAGCCACTGTGTCAATCCACCTGGTTGAGTGTCCTCCTCTTTTCCACTGACCCTGTACTCTGTCAACCATAATGTCCTTCTGCAGGAGCTAATCCCTCCTGACAACATGTCCAAAGTATGTAAGACGCAGTCTCGCCATCCTTGCTTCTAAGGAGCATTCTGGCCACACTTCTTCCAAGACAGATTTGTTTTGTTCTTTTGGCAGTCCATGGTATGTTCACTATTCTTCACCAACACCACAATTCAAGGACGTCAATTCCTCTCCAGGCTTCCTTATTCATTGTCCAGCTTTCACATGCTTATGATGTGATTGAAAATACCATGGCTTGGGTATTTGGATGATAAAAAAAAAAAAAAGATAGATCCCCCAAATTACTCTGATCCTTTCTTGTTGCCAGAAAAGAACAGCCTCCCCTTCCCTGAAAACCAGGCAATGACCTCATATAAAGCAGGGGCCTCCCAGACGCTTGTTCCCCAGGAAATTTATCTTACTACACCTTGTTGCTGCAAGACAATAACAAGAGGCAGGCCTAAACACAATGGGAAGTACAAGTCCTGCTCTGGTTAAAAAAAAAAAAAAAAAAAAGTTTGCATGCCAAAGGAATTTCAGAACCTAATTACCATGAACCAATAGGAAGAAATGGAGAATTTGAGGATCTTACTCTATCCTATAGACTAGACGGCACTGGGGCTTTGGGGAGTGTTAGACGAGGCAGCTGAGATAAAGGGTTGAATAAAAGAGATTTCACTGACATGGGGGCACTAGTCCATGACTTGGGATTCAATTTTAGGCAAGGACATCTGGAGCTGGTCCAAACGGTTTGCCAAAATGACTCCTTGATGTTTGGTTACTACACACTGATGACCTTCAGAAATGAGGTAGAGTTGTCAGAACTTCCTGGGCACAGTATTGAAGAATGACTTGGAAGGCTCGGTTAGAATGAATTTACCAGGCAATAACTGAGAGCCCATCACCTGATCGTGTTCCTTAGGAGAGCCAGAGAACACACCCCTCATAAGGCCACAAGAAATACACTCGAGAGAGACAACAGCATCTTTGACAAGTTCAATGGAAGCTATCCACTGCAAACTGGGAATAATAGTGAAGAATGCTACTATGGAACTGGGCTTCTTAATATCAGTGTGGATGATGGAATTCCTGAATGGCAGAGGACAGGAAGGAAAATTTAACCATCCAGGGGAACATAATAAGTAGTGGTTAACAGGGTAGATGGAGCCCTGGTGCTGCAATGCCTAAGAGCTCGGCTGATAACCAAAAGGTCGCAGTTCAAATCCACCAGCCATCCCTTGGAAGCCCTATGGATCAGTCCTACTCTGTTCTACATGGTTGCTATGAGTTGGAATCGGCTAGATGGCAAAGAGTTTGGTTTTTTGTTCTGAGGTTTCTTTCTTTTTTTTTTAAAGGCACAGATGGATATGTATGACACAACGGCATCAGCTCCCTCCTACCAAAGTTGATCTGATGGAAAATTACAGGCAATAAATAATCTCTCTAATGAACGTAGATGCAACACTAAACAAAATGGAGTCCATGGATATATAGAAAAGATAACTTATCATGACTAAGTGGAGTTTATTCCAGTAATTCGAAGTAGTTTAATATCTTTAAATCAGAGTAATTCACCACACTAACAGCATGAAGTAAAAAAAAAAATCTGAATAGATGCAAAATATGCATTTGAAAAAAATTCAACATCCGATCATGTTAACAAAAACCTTTGCAAAATGTCATGGATTCAGTTGTGATCCCCAAAAATACATGTCAACTTGGTTAGGCCATGATTTCCAGTATTGTGTGGTTGTCTTTCATTTTGTGATTTACCTATGTAAATCTCTGCCTGTGGCTAAAGAGGATCAGGGTGGGATGTAACACCCTCGCTCAAATCACTTCCCGGATCCAGTGTAAAGGGAGTTTCCCTGGGGTGTGGCCTGCATCTCCTTTTATCTTACAAGAGATAAAAGGAAACGGAAGCAAGCAGAGTTGGGGGACCTCATACCACCAAGAAAGCAGACTGTGTCCTTTGGACCCAGGGTCCCTGAACAGAGAAGCTCCTTGACCAGGGGAAGTTTGAAGAGAAGGATCTTCCTCCAGAGCCAACACAGAGAGAAAGCCTTCTTCTGGACCTGAAGCACTGAATTTGGGCTTCTAGCCTGCTAGACTGTGAGAAAATAAATATCTCTTTGTTAAAACCATCCACTTGTGGTATTTCTGTTATAGCAGCACTAGATAACTAAGACACAAACTATAAACAGAAGGACACTGTTTTAATCTGATGTAAAGTACCTACAAAGAACTTATAGCAAACAAATCTTTCCCTCTGAGATCAAGCATGATTCGAGAGTCTATGTTATGAGCACCTTTATTCCATTTTATACGAGAGGGAGGGAGAAGGAGTCTTAAAGTGCAATAAGATGAAAAATTAAAGTGTAATTATTGGAAAAGAAAAAATAGAACTGACATTTTCAGGTGATCTGATTACAAGGAAATCTAAAAGAATCTACAGGCAAACTATCGGAATTCATACTTTCACAAAGACACTGAATAGAAGATCATTACACATAAATTGCACTTGTCTATATAAGCAACAAATAGAGAAATGTAATTTTAAAATACCACTGTTTTTACTTTTGACTGTAATTTTTAAATATCATACCAAAACAATAAATATGTAGCTATGAATCCAATACAATATGTGCAACACCTCTTTATTAAAAATGACAAATTTTATTCAGAGAAGTTAGAGAGGGCCTAGATAAATAAAGAAATATGCCATATTCATGAATTTTTAAAGATTCAATCTTATAAAAATGACAGTTCTCTTCAAATTCATTTACAGATTGAATGTAGTACCAGTCAAAATTTCCACAGCGAGGGATCAAGAGAAGGCAGGGAGATCCTTCAGACTGCAATATAGATTTGACATCTGTGAAGGAAAGGGGGAAGGAAATACGATTGGGTAGGAAGGGTCTCAGGCTGCAGTACAGTTCCAAGAAAGGCTCAGCTAAGCCTATTGGGAGTCCACAACCCAAAGCTGTCCAGTGAGGAATTCCACATATTTCACGATAGCCCTGCCTTAGTATGTTTGCCACACTCAGTCATTGGCTGAGAAAAGCCTTCAGGAAGCATGGCCTCAGTGCAAGTGTACTGGTGGTTTTGGAGAGGTAACAGCTGGGACTGTCAATCAACTATGCAGGAGATCCAATTGGCATATTTGTTATGACCTCCACAGTCCAGCCCTTGCCCTACACAGATTTACTATTCCATACTGGTCAATGGAGAAGCCCTCCATTGTTCCCACAGGCCTCTTTTCCTGAAGCAGAAACTCAGAAGAGTGAATGAATTACAGCCCCCATCACTGTATCTAGTCTCAGGGACAAAGACTGTACACATATTCTCTTATTTCTCCACTATGCATTCTAAATTCTCCTTATCTTTAGTTATCACCTTGGCAGGTCTTGATGGCTTTCCTAATGGTGTGACCCAAATCCTTATTTCTGAGGAGTGTGAGCCCTAGGCTACCATATTGTTCTCAGTCTAGAGTTGCTACATAAGTCTCTCTATGCTTACAGTGGGACTAGGAGGTGACCAGGTGAATCACCTGGGTTCCACACAAACTCCTCCCTGCCTTTCTTGTACAACAGCAGCCCTATTTCCTCCTGCTTCTCAGGATGAATTACTTCTGCATAATGGTGACTTATCTTCTCCCTGTTGGTCCCCGGACACAAGGAGCTTCTTTGGCGGCAGCTTTAGCTTCTAGTTGAATGAAATCTTTGCTGTGTCCCATGGCAAGTATGTTCCACCGCTGGGACCAGGACCTTTAACCCCGAGGAAACCAGAGTTACAAGAATAAGAAGCACAAACTACCTAAACGGGTCATTGGGAGTGATGACAGGTGGGGACAACCATGAATCTTAGCTGAGGGAAGAAAAAGATTCAATGCATATTTTGCATCCTGAAATATGCTATTCCATTCATTCAAATTCTTGTTTCTGAGCTGTTGCTTCAGTTTTGCCTTTGGAAGGTTGTTTCAGTGCTCTGTGAACCTGGATTTTCTGGATGGTGTGGCGTGTGATACTACCGTGTTCTAGACCCACTCCTGCACCTATTTCACTGTAATGTTAAGTCCCTGAATGGATTCCATCCCTATGGGACAGGCATTCCTTAAACCCCTACATAGCAGTCCTGGTTGAGGCTCTGTTGACAGGAAAGAAAAATTCATACCTAGAAAATACATATATCCCTGTGAGAACAAACCACCGGTCCTTTCAGGATAGAAGGGGCAGTATGTAGTCCATTTGCCTCCAAGTATCTGCTTGCCTCCTCAAGGAATAGTTCCTTATCAGGAGCTCATCACTGGTTTCTGCTGATGAAAAGTAGGATATTCAGAGACAGCAGTAGCTAGGTAAGTCTTGGTAAGTTAGAGTCCTTGTTGTGGGATTCACTTCTAGCCTCTATCTCTGCCACTCTGGCCACTCCATCCAGTTCAGGGGTGGCCAAAGGCAAAGCTAGTTGACGTCAGTTGGCCAAGTCATGGTGTCTACTTGGTTGTTCAGTGACTTTTTTGTACTGAGTGCTTTCTGGTGAGTGATAAAGTGTAAAATAAAAACCTTTACACTCCATGCTAACCTCCGTATATCAACCCACATGCCTCTACCCCATACTTTCTTATATCTGATCTTCTAGTTCTTTTCCTTCCAGACCTCTGACCAGACAGCCAGGTCATCAGCTTCTGCTGGGAATCTGTATATATTCTCACCTCAGGATAATAATCTTCCAAGTAAAGGGAATGACAACGTGCTCAAAAGTTTATCCACTGGGAAGGAATTTCCCTCTGTTTTTTAAGAATGTGGCTGTAACACAGCTGCTATCCATTTCCAATTTTCACCAAGCTGACTATCCACAAACAAAGCTCAGGTATTTTCCTTCTCCTGCAGCTCATAATCCCCATATAACAATAGATTTCAGCTGGGGGAGAGGTGCTGGCGTAATTTTGACAGGTGACACATTGCTCTGGGCTGTGCGTCCATGCACCTTACTCACACCCTCCATTTGTGCTCAGGCTTATTCCCAGAGGTATCATTTCTATCATATGATGAATTTCTGGGCCCATATGATTTTATGAATTGACAGAGCCACCAAAACCCAGTTCACAATGGACAGCTACAGATGTAGAATCACTTGATGTCCCCTAGTCAAACATTATATCTCCACCACGGCTCAATTACATATCAGGAGCTATTTCCCAAAAGGCATATAATTCTCTGGTGTGGAGGGCATAGTCTTGCTCCAGAATCCCAGAAATCTGCATTGTGATTCTCCCACTAGAGCTTTCCCACCACTGACCCTTCCACCATCACAGGTCTGATCATATGGCCCAAGGAGGAGGGCTGCTAGCAGTGTAGCTTGAACCTGCTTGCAGAGTCTTTTCCCACATCCTGCCAACTCAAAGATGTCACCCAGTGCATAGGCCTGAGCAGTATTCCTAGGTGTTGAACACGTTCTTTCCAGAACCTAGTGAGGCCCACCAGGTGCTCTGTTTCCTTCTTTGTGGTAGGGATACAAGATACAGCAACTTGCCTTTTACTTTGGATATAATTCCGAGGTCACACCTGATCCCTGGACATTTAAAAACTTCAGTGAAGCAGTAGGTCCCTGAATCTTTGTGGGGTTTATTTCCCACCGTCTGGAGTGCACGTATCTCACCAATATCTTCAGAAAAATAGCCACCTCTTCTTCATCACCATAATGTCATAGGAAGGGTGGTAAGTGATAAAAGGAGGACCAAGTTCAGGATCAGCCCACCAGGATCTACTCACAGAGTTCTCTGTTGAAGTAGATTCTCAACCACACCAGAACCCATGGATTCTTCCCCTCCTACCACCCTTCTCAGACCAAACAAGTGTCGCATCACAAAGCCCACAAGGGTTTTTGAAAATTCCACATCATCTTCACCAGACCTGACTTAGCCAGTGCACCACCTCGTGGGTGTCGCTGTAAAATACATCCATTGGGCTCTTACAAACTTAACAGCATCAGTGTTACTCATCCTTGTTTGTGAAGGACTGATGGAAAAAATAAGCTGTGTGCTTTTTCACAAGGTGTGGATTTGTAGGGGAGGAATAAGATTGATGGATGATAAGATGGGTTGAAGAGGATCTGAAAGAAAGAGGATATAAAAAGTGCAAAGGCAGTGCTATATTGGAGCAGAATTAAATTTATTTTTAATTCTGATCCAAATGAAGTAATTGTAAAATTACAGACAGCATCATTCACATTGTGTTCTATGACTACTCCACAGAGAATGAAATCTGAGTGGTGTCCTTGGAGTTGTGTAATGGCAGCTTTAGATGAGATACTTCCATGAGAGGCATAACAGCAGGACAGTGTTCTGGAATCTAGGACCAGTCATGCCGTGTGAGGTCCCTGAGACCGTGCAGGGAAATGCTGTGATGCTTGCTATGCACAGAGAAGGGAGGGGGCTGAGCTTCCATTCTCAGGAGCCTGCCTACCCCTAAATGCTGGTTATTGCAAGATTACACTGGTGAACAATAAAGGGCACCACACTCATTGCAAAGCTCTCCAGCCAAGCATTGTATATATTCTTTGCCTCAACTCCCAAGCTTTGCCATAAAACCTTACCAAGGGTATAGGAAATCAGGGCATGTGTGTTGGCAGTCCAAGATCTGCTGTCCACAGCAGGGAAGCAGTCCTGAAGAATCTGATTTTGGTTCACTCTGGACAGGTCCAGGAGCTAGGACCCCCTCAGAGTCCTGGACCTTTCCCCATCCCCTCAGCAGCACACATGCACACACACCAGGATGATGGCTCTTGATGGCCATAGAGTACACTCTGGTACAGCCTCCACACTGACAAAATGGGCACTTCCTATTGATAAGCGTGAGCAGGAATAAAAATCCACTGAAGCATTTGCAAAAACAGGTTATATCTCCAGGTTGAAAATCAGGAGAATTGCATGCCAAGTTCCTTGATTTGGTGGCAGGTTAGGAGGTCTTCGGATTATCCAGGGTTGTGGGTTGTTGACCCCTGATCCCCTCTCAGTCAAACAAATCAATACCTAAGCTGCCCTAAAAAGGTCTAGTCTAGGTTAAGCAACGTGTAATGGTTTTCCAAGGACTGAGGGAATTCCTGGATACAGCGCTAAACCCAGGAAAGTCCCAAGCAAACCAGAACAAGTTGGTCACCGATGTCTGGACTCCGGAAAGCGGATTGTTACACAGCTGTACCCACGTGGTTATGCCACATAGTGATGCTTAGAGTTTGCGCTGGACTGGGCACAGGACTGAAGCAAAAGAACAACGGCATCTTTATCACCAAGAACTCCTCACTAAAATAGCAATCCCTCTTCACCTAGGCCATGAATGTAGGCAGTTGATAATAGGCTAAATGTTTCTACCCAAAGACAATGAAATTCACATGGTGGTAACCCAGTCAGGGAAGATATTCCAGACCTATTGCGATGTGACTGGTTTGGTCACTGGGGACAGTGAAGATCTGTGCTTATAGGGCAGTGGGCTTTTGCCCTCACAGGCCTGTGGACTGACCCCATCTTTCCAGGCAAGGCTGAACCTGGCCAAGGCAATAGAGTATGAGAGGCCCAGAACTAGAGGCAAGACAGAATATAAGATTAATTGGTTTATCCCTGAAGTATTTCACTGGGAACATTTTGAGAAGCCTCAAGCACAGATAGCTGATAAAATTCAAGTAAGAAGGAGAGTTAGTGGCCAATGGGATAAAGTGGACACTGGTTATCCTGGGGATGCCTTTGTCCTCAGCTCACATTGGAGCCATTTTCCCCAGTCATCCCCCATGACTGGAGACTCATAGTGTCAACTTTAGAGCTGGAATGGTTGTGGCCCAATATCCTGATTTTATACATAAAAACACTGAAGCCCAGCGAAGGAGTGAATAACCCAAGTTCATATGGTCTAGCTGGAGAATTGATATCCAGTTAAAGGCAGCTTACCCTGCTCTTCAGATATTGCACCTTGGACTTTACACCGGAAGGAATAAAGGGGGCTGATGCGAACTCCGTGATGCATCACTGAGGAGAAGGACAAGTTGTAAAGAACAGAACCATCTCTATATTTCAGAGCTGGCCAGTGCCCAGACAAGACATGCTGGCAGGGGTCTAGTGCCCAGTCCCAGGGATTCCCAACAGAGTCCTCAGATGCACAAGAACCCTGGGACCTACCTGTGTTTTCTGAGCCTTCCGATCCCTCCCAAGTCCCAGGACCTGAGTTGGGGTGATAGAATACATTGAGTTGAAGCAGAGGCTGCATTCAAACTCCAGCTAATAGGGAGAAAACAGCATCCTCTGTCCTACAGCATCCCAATAGGGTCTGGAATGTCTTCCCTGACTGGGTCACCAGCATGTGGATTTTATTTTGTTTGGGTATAGGTTATATCATCTTATGAATGTACCCACCAATGTCCAATATCAAGCTCTGATGCTCAAAAAACAAAAACTTTTCTAAACTATCAATAACAAAAATTTATTCCAATCAGCAATATCAGAGGCATATACAGAACACTCCACCCAACAGCAACCAAGTACACATTCTTCTCTAGTGCACATGGAACATTCTCCAGAATAGAGCACATATCAGGGCATAAAACAAGCCTTAACAGAATCCAAAACATTGAAATTCTACAAAGCATCTTCTCTGACCATAAGGCCATAAAAGTGGAAATAGATAACAGAAAAAGCAGGGAAAAGAAATGAAACACATGGAAACTCAACAATACCCTGCTCAAAAAAGCCTGGATTATAGAAGACATTAAGGATGGAATAAAGAAATTCATAGAATCCAATGAGAATGAAAACATTTCCTATCAGAATCTTCGGGACACAGCGAAAGCTGTGCTCAAGGTCGATTTATATCAATAAATGCGCACATACAAAAAGAAGAAAAGGCCAAAATCAAAATCAAGAAATTTTGAAAAAATCCACAACAAAATTCTAGCCAATAGAGTTCAACAACATATCAAACAAATAATTCACCGTGACCAAATGGGATTCATACCAGCTATGCAGGGATGGTTCAACATCAGAAAAACAATTAATCTTTTTTTTTTTTAATCACGTAAATAAAACCGAAGACAAGAATCACGATTTTATCAATTGATGCAGAAAAGGCCTCTAGCAAAGTTCAACATCCATTCATAATAAAAACTCTCAGCAAAATAGGAATAGAAGGAAAATTCCTCAGCATAATAAAGGGCATTTATACAAAGCTAAGAGAAAACATCATCCTAAACACAGAGAGCCTGAAAGCATTCCCCTTGAGTTCCGGAGCCAGACAAGGATGCCCGTTATCAACGTTCTTATTCAACATTGTGCTGGAGGTCCTAGCCAGAGCAATTAGGTCAGACAACGACATAACGGGCAACTAGATAGGCAATGAAGCAGTAAAAGTATCTCTATTTGCACAAGACATGATCTTATACACAGAAAACCCTAAAGAATCCTCGAGGAACCTACTGAAACTTATAGAGCAGTTCAGCAGAGTATCAGGATACAAGGTAATCATACAAAAATCAGTTGGATTCCTCTACACCAGCAAAAAGAACATTGAGGAAGAAAAAACCAAATAAATACCATTTACCTTACCCACCAAGAGGATAAAAGACATGGGAATAAATCTTACCAGAGATGTGAAAGACTTATACAAAGAAAACTACAAGACTCTACTGCAAGAAACCAAAACAGAACTACAAAACTGGAAAAACATACTCTGCTCATGGGTAGGAAGACTTAACTTTGTAAAAATGTCTATTCTACCAAAAGCCATCTATAGATACAATACAATTCGGATCTGAATTCCAGCAATATTTTTAAATGAAATGGAGAAAGAAATCACGAACATCATATGGAAGGGAAAGAGGCCCTGGATAAGTAAAGCAAAGCTGAAAAAGAAGAACAACGTGGGAGGCCTCACTCTACCTGATTTTAGAACCTATTATACTACCACAGTAGTCAAAACAACCTGGCACTGGTGCAACAACAGATACATAGACCAATGGAACCGAACTGAGAATCCAGACATAAATCGATCCACATATGAGCAGCTGATATTTGACAAATGCCCAAAGTCAGTTAATTGGGGAAGAGGCAGTCTTTTTAACAAGTGGTGCTGGAATAACGGGATATCCATCTGCAAAAAATGAAACAAGACCTATACCTCACACTATGCTCAAAAAAGAACTCAAAATGGATCAAAGACCTAATATAAAATCTAAAACGAGAAACATCATGGAATAAAAATAGGGACAACATTAGGAGACCTACTACATAGCATAAACAGTATACAAAACATTACTAGCAATCCAGATGAAAATCTAGATAACTGGGAGCTCCTAAGAATCAAACACCTATGCTCATCCAAAGACTTCAACAAAAGAGTCAAAAGATTACCTACAGACTGGGAAAAACATTTTAGCTATGACATTTCCGATCAGTGCCTGATCTCTAAAATCTACAGGATACTGCAAAAACTCAACTACAAAAAGACAAATAACTCAATTTTAAAAAACGCAAAAGATATGAACAGACACTTCACTAAAGAAGACACTCAGGCAGCTAACACATACACGAGGAAATGTTCATGATCATTAGCCATTACAGAAACGCAAATCAAAATTACAATGAGATTTCATCCCACTCCAACAAGCCTGGCATTAAACCAAAAAACACAAAACAGTAAATGTTGGAGAGGCTGTGGAGAGATTGGGACACTTATACATTGCCGGGGGGGATGTCAAATGGTACAACCACTTTGGAAATCGATTTGGTGCTTCCTTAAAAAGCTAGAAATAGAATTACCATATAATCCAGCAATCCCACTCCTTGGAATATATCCTAGAGAAATAAGAGCCTTTACAGGACCAGATATATGCACATCCATGTCCATTGCAGCACCCTTTACAATAGCAAAAAGAGGGAAGCAACCAAGGAGCCCATCAACAGATGAACGGATAAAGAAATTATGGTATATTCACACAATGGAATACTACACATCCATAAAGAACAGTGATGAATCTGTGAAACATTTCATAACATGGAGGAATCTGTTGGGCATTATGCTGAGTGAAATTAGTCAGATGCAAAAGGACAAATATTATACAAGACAACTATTATAAGAACTCGAGAAATAGTTTAAACAGAGAGTAAAATATCCTTTGATGGTTACAGGAGGTGGGAGGGAGGGGGAGTGGGAGAGGGGTATTCACTAATTAGAAAATACATAACAACTACTTTAGAAGACTGGACAGACAACACACAACACAGGTATATTCAGCATTCTTCACCATCACCACAATTCAGAGGCATCCATTCTTCTTCAGTCTTCCTTATTCATTCTCCAGCTTTCACATGCATAGGAGGCAATTGAAAACACCATGGCTTGGGTCAGGCACACCTTAGTCTTCAAGGTGACATCTTTGCTTTTCAACAATTCAAAGAGCTCTGTTTCAGCAGAGTTGCCCAGTGCAATGCATCTTGTGACTTCCTGACTGCAGCTTCCACCTGTGTTGATTGTGACTCCAAGTAAAATGAAATCCTTGACACCCTCAATCTTTTCTCCCTTAATCATGATGTTCCTTACTGGTCCAGTTGTGAGGATTTTTGTTTTCTTTATGTTGATCTTCATCAGTACTTGCTTCAAGTCCTCTTCACTTTCAGCAAGCAAGGTTGTATCATCTGCATAATGCAGGTTGTTAATGAGTCTTCCCCTGTCTTAGTCATCTAGTGCTGCTATAACAGAAATGCCAGATCCCGATGGCTTTAACAAAGAGAAGTTTATTCTCTCACAGTCCAGTAGGCTAAAAGTTCAAATTCAGGGCATCAGCTCCAGGAGAAAGCTTTCTCTCTCTCTGTTGGCTCTGAAGGAAGGTCCTTGGGATGCATCAGTCTTCCCTTGATCTGGGAGCATCTCAGCACAGGAACCTCAGCCCAAAAGATGTGCTCTGCTCCCAATGCTGCTTTCTTGGTGGTATGAATTTCCCGTCTCTCTGCTTCCTTCTCTCTTTTATATCTCAAAAGGGATTGGTTTAAGACACTACCTAATCTTGTAGGCCTCATCAATATAACTGCAGCTAATTCATCTTATTACACCATAGCGTTACGATTTACAACATACAGGGAAATCACATCAGAAGATAAAATGATAGACAATCCTAACAATCATACAAGGGAATCATGGCCTAGCCAGGTTGAGAGATATTTTGGGAAGACACAATCTAGTCCATGCCATTCTCCAATCCTGATGTCCCATTTCTTCTTCACACTGTCCAGTTTCTCAGATTATTTCCTCAGCATACAGATTTCTCAGATTATTTCCTCAGCATACAGATTGAATAGGTACTGTGAAAGGACTTCAAAACCTGTAGTATCCCCTTATTCTCTTCTAATGACTGCCTCTTGATCCATGTACAGATTCCTCATGGGCAATATTAATTGTTCCTGAATTCCCGTTTTCTGCAATGTTATCCATAATGTGTTATGATCCACACAGTCGAATACCTTAGTGTAGTCAATAAAACACAGGAAAACATCTTTCTGGTATTCTCTGCTTTCAGCCAGGATTTATACAACATCAACAGTGATATCCCTGGTTCCACATCCTCTTCTAAACACAGCTTGAATTTCTGGCAGTTTCCTATTGATATACTTCTGTAGCCACTTTTGAATGACCTCCAGCAAAATACTGCTTACATGTGATATTAATGTGTTGTTTGATAATTTCCACATTCAGTTGGATCAGCTCTCTTGGTAATAGGCATAAATATGGATGTCTTCCAGTCGATTGCCCAGGTAGCTGCCATCCAGATTTCTTGGCATAAATGAGTGAGCAGTTCCAGCGCTGTGTCCATTTGTTGAAACATCTCAATTGATATTCCGTCAATTCCTGGAGCCTTGTTTCTGGCCAATCACTTCAGTGCACCTTCGACTTCTTCCTTCAGTACCACTGGTTCCTGATCATATGCTACCTCCTGAAATGGATGAACATTGACCAATTCTTTATGGTGTAGAGACTCCGTGTATTCCTTCCATCTTCTTTGTATGCTTTCTGTATCGTTTAATATTTTCCCCCTAGAATCCATGAGTATTGCAACTCAAGACTTGAATTTTTTCTTCAGTTCTTTCAACTCAAGTAATCCTGAGAATGTCCGTCACTTTTGGTTTTCTATCTCCAGCTCTTTACATGTGTCAGCATAACGTTATACTTTGTTTTTTCAGCAGCTCTTTGAAATCTTCTGTTCAGCTCGAACATTTATTTACTGATTATTTTTCTTAGAATAAAAAAATGCTACAATAAAATCCTTTTGTTGTTTGTATCTCTGTGGAAACCCCAGAGGAGGAAAGGCTGGGAAAATGGTTCTACAAAAAGAAGGACCATCATAAGCACAAAAGATCTCTAAGCCCCACTGTCCCAAGGCAGGAAGAAAGGACTCCTACAAAGGATTGTCTACTGATATGAGCCAGAAATGGGAA
The DNA here is from genome assembly GCF_024166365.1 of Elephas maximus indicus. Taxonomy (NCBI): domain Eukaryota; kingdom Metazoa; phylum Chordata; class Mammalia; order Proboscidea; family Elephantidae; genus Elephas; species Elephas maximus. The sequence continues at coordinate 190,485,223 of NC_064821.1, forward strand.
GCAGGAGGCAGAGTGGGTGGTAGGAGAAAGGCAGCATTAAGTACCTCAATCAAAGTATTCCCCCAACAGATCATGCTTATGTCTCTGGTCAAGAGGTAATGGCATCTCGTGTGAACACAGGATTCTTTAGTTCTTCTTGCAGTGGCAACATCTCCCTGAAAAGCAACTATGACCTGAGTTTGGGAGAATTCGTAATTATCCAAGAAGATATCCAAACCAATACACTAGTAAGAGAAATAGTTGCCAATTGCTTTTCAGTGAAAGACTTCATACAGCAGCAAGGGCATCAACAACACCCAAACATAAATGGGCCTGACTCCAAAACTCAAACTCTTAACCACTGCTCTCTATTGCCCGTTCCTCACCAGTCTAAACAGTAACATTAGGCTCCCATCCAATTCCTTGGAATTCCCTGAAAATTAAAACACAGGTGTGGTGTAATGAATTACTTCTTATGCCCCTTCTAGCCGTGGCCTTTGTGACTCACACACAATGATGGAGTGGGACTATGCAAATCAGGTATATAGATCATTTGATGGTTAAGAGTTATGTGCCAATTTGGCTAGACCACGATTCCCAATATTATATGATTCTCCTCTATTTTGGGGGTCCTGTGTCCTGACCTCTAATGTTGATGAGGCAGGATTGGTGTAGGGTGTGTCTTGGATTGCAGCCTTGCAGGAGGGCTTGACTCAAGTCCCACCCTTATTCAAGTTATGTCCTTCCCTGCAGTGTGGCCTGCATGTAAGGTATAAGTGTGGATGACCTGGCAGGATTCTCTCTCTCTCCGCCTCTGAATCCCAAATCTAGTACATGATCAATTCACCTCCAGTTCCTGGGACTTGAGCCAAAGGCCTACTGTCTGAACTGCCAATTATGGGTTCACAGACCTCCACAGCCCCATGGGCCAGCAGCTTATCATCTGACCTGATTCTGCAGCCTTGTGAGCCAGCACCCTGCGGTCTGAACTGCCAGTTTGGGTTCATCAGACCCCGTAGCCGCGTGGGTCGAGAAAAGCTTCCACCTGACTCAGATTTGGGACTCGCCAGCCTCTACAACTTCTTGAGCCTTTTCCTTTACATGTCCATGAGTTCTGTGAGATGTTGCAGTGAATTACATAATCCAAAGAAGGGAGGGAGAGTATTGAAGGGAGAGGGATTAGTTGATGTTAGAGATGATGGAGTGGTACAGTAGTTTGGAAAAGTTGGACATTTAGCACGTCTTCAACCTCTGCGTCATACAATCCAGCTCTGTGCTGATCCTTCTAAAAGAAACTTTTGTTGAACTATCTAATTAAAATTTTGAGCTCAGGGATGTGGCTGAGTTCACTGTCCCAGTTGCCTCGTTCACAGCTAAGCCGTGGACTTGACGCTAAACTCCTCTGAAAATTAACTCAATTTAACCCCAAGCTCCTCTCTCCTAGTGAATAAGGCAGACTGCCAAGTGAGTCTGACACCTGTCAGAATATTTACAGACCAACACACATGAGTTATATGCCCATTCCAAAGATCCTGGCTTTGAGAAGCTCACATCTCTGAGTGCAGACAAACAAACAAAAACAGAAAACATAATACAGACTGGTGAGTCCTAAAACCTGTCTGAGCAGAAGGTATAAATTGAACACAGCTTGTGGAGGGAAGCTCAGCACTGAAGTTAGAAGGTAGAGTAAGAGAGTGAGAGGTTCAAAATCTAGAGGCCCTGCTCTGGCAAAGATTTATCTAAACCTCCAGCCTCATGTCACCCTTGCTGCTGAGAACTGAAGCAACAATTGTGGGTCCACACAGAAAGTGGAGAATTTAAAGGTTGTGTGTCAACTTGGCTGGGCCATGGTTCTCAGTGCTTTGACAGTTATGTAATGATATAGTCTGAAAGTCATGTAATGATGTAACTTGGCAGTAAGGTAATTATGAAGCTATCTTCCCTTTTGTGATATAATGCAATTGCTTCCATGATGAGATCTGATGTGATCAGCCAATCAGTTGTAAGAGGAGTTGCCTCAGGAATGTGGCCTACATCCAATGGATATGGACATTCTGTCAAAGCTCTCTGGCTTTTCCTCACTCTAGATCCTGCATCCCATTCGTCATCATCTGACCTCTGGGTCTTGGGACTTGAGCCAGCAGCCTACCATATTGCATGCCGATCTTGGGATTCAGCAGCCTCCACAGCCTATGAGCCAGCAGCATGCTGTCTTACCTCCCGATCTTGGATTAGTCAGTCCCTGCTGCTACAAGAGACAGAAGAAGCCTCTAGGCTGATGCCTAATCCAAGGATTTGAAGCTGCTAAAATTGCAAGACACATTTCCTTGAGATAAATCTCTCTATATATAAAGCACTGGGTTTTATACAGATAAACATATGTAGATAGATGATAGGTAGATAGAAGATAGGCAGACAGATGGAGAGATGATAGACAGACAGACAGATATACGGATAAACAATCAACAGATAGGCAATCGCCGGATAGACGATCGACGGATGGATCGATCGGCAGATGGATGGATCGGTCAAAGAAGGGACAGATCGATAGATCAATAAAGATATAGATATATAGGTATATAGACAGATATATACACGGTTCGTTGTTTTCCTTCTCGAGAACCCAGCCTAAGACATTTCACACCAAGAGTGGGTCCAGGGAAAGAAAATTAAAAGGATGAGTTTTCTAATTTTTTTCTCAAGTCTGCTTAGTCTTAAAGATGTTGATGGCTCTGCTTCCAGTAGGAACGAGGGCATTGCTAATCCATGACATGAGGTGGCAATAGAAACACACAAAATATCACCACCAATAGATGAAGTATTTGTGAGAGGTGAAGCTCAGAATGATTGTATGTTTCATACTTTTCTACAATTTTGTCACAATAAGAAGTATGAGGAAGATACTTCCTTGGTCATACATTCACTAGACAAAGTGGTAAAAGAAAGAGGTGAGCTCAGAACTTCAGAGTTACAGCTCAAGTGCCACACAAATGACCTCAAAGTTGCCACTTGTGCCCTGAAAGAAAACCTTATTCTTGTAGTAAATGAGCTGATATTGCCAAAAACAAACCCAGAATCTAATCAGAGTGGCTGAATTACAATGCCAATTGAATTCCCAAACTCTCATGGTTTCTGAAGTTAAAGTGAGAGTATGGGTAGGGAAGATATAGGATCCTTAAACGTGGGATGGGGACATATCCGTAGATAATCAGGAAGCTGTGGATATTGAGACCCAAAATTCTCTTGAATCACTCCTGCCAACAGGACCATTCCTCTCACTCCCATCTGAATAGATTACTGCATCTTCATCTGCTAAGTCACAATCTCCACTCAAATCATTAGCCTCTCCACCCTCATCTGATGAGATTAACCCAGCTGTGTCTGAAGAACCTTTGTGTAAGATATTGCCTGGCACTGCATCTGAGTCATTGCTTAGGGCATAACCTGAGACAGAAGCCTTACAGGACATTGCTGAATGTTCTCAGGACACATCCCCACCACCCATTTTTGCTTTCAGACCTATAACTAGATGTAAGTCCCAGGGAGTCCCAAAAGGTGAAATACAAAGTGTGACCCAGGAAGTGGTACTCTACATTCTAAAGTAAGTCCTTGGCTTTTTAATATGTACAAACAGAAATGGGAATATGTATGAGAAAGGCTTTTCAAGGAGAATAGTGAAAGGAGCATAAAGTTAGATCGGTCTGAGATTATTGTTATGGGCCCAATAAGCTCAGATTCTTCATTCAATGTTTCAGCTCAAGAGGTTAGAAAATAATCTAATAGTTTATTTGGTTGGTTCGTTGAAGCATGGGTTCCATGGTGGCCTATACTAAATCCAGTTGAAGCACCAGAGCCGCCTAGGTATGCTATACAAGAAGGTGTCCAAAGCCTTAGGGAAATGGTAGAGTAGACCCACAGACCCACCCATGGAGGGCCCAGAGGACACACCTTTACCACAACAGTGGGGAACACATTTGCGAAAGGAGCTCCACCACCCTTAAAGCCTGCTGTGATTGCTATTTTACGTAAGTTAGATTTGACAATGGGAACTTTGCTAACTGAATTAAGACACCTAAAATCAAATCAAGCCGATTGGACCCTGTGGTGGTAGAGGCCAAGTGGTAGCACTCAGTCAACAAAGACAAGGTGGGCTTGGTTACCATAATGGCCAGTGGATTCAAAGCAGTAATCAGAACAGTCTGACTCATATGGACTTATGGAGTTGGAACTTAGTCATGGTGCCCCTAGGAGTCGAATAGATGGGAAATCTACTAAATATTTACTTGATCTGTACAAGTAGAAGAATTCTAGGTTAAAGGAACAGCATTCTAACTCAAATTGCCAGAATAGAGAGTCACGGCCCTTCAATCAGTTCCCAGACTTGACGGAGTTTACAGGCCCAAAATCCACTGGATGAAAAGGAGCCCAGGTCCCTTGATGAAGGATCCCACTGCATCAACAAAAACTATACTGTTAATCTTTCTGCCAGCCTTCCCCCAAAGAGATCTACAGCCTTTTAAGACACTGAATCTTCACTGGGGAAAAGGAAATAATCAGAATTTCTGGGTATTACCAGAGAGTGGCTCTGAACTGGCACTAATTTCAGGAGACCCAAAATGACACTGTGGCCCACCAGTCAGAGTGAGGGCATAGGGAGATCAAGTTCTTAATGGAGTCTTAACTCAGGCTCACATTACACTGGGTCCCCAAATCCATTCTGTACTGATTTCCCCAGATCCCAAATGCATAACTGGAAAAGATACACTCAACAACACTCAGCACCACCACATTGGATCCCTGAAGTGGTCTAAGGCTATTACGGCAGGAAAAGCCAAATGGAAGCCATTAGAACTACCCCTACCTAAGAAAATAGGAAGCCAAAAGCAGTACCATATTCATGGAGGGATTGTAGACCTTACTGTCTCTATTAAGGAGTTCAAGGATGCACAGGTGGTGATTCTTACCACATTCCTATTCAACTAACCTATTTGGCCTGTGCAAAAAATAGATGGATCTTGGAAAAGAAGAGTGATCATAATAAACTTAACCAGGTTGTGACCATAGTTGCAGCTGCTGTTCCAGATGTGGTTTCATTGCTGGAGCAAATTAATACATCTCCTGGTACCTTGTATGCAATTAGTGATATGGCCAATGCATTTTTCTCAATTCTGGTTGATGAGTGCACACCAGAAGCAGTTTGACTTCAGCTAGTAAGGCCAACAGTACATTTTCGCTGTCCTAGATCAGAGGTAGATCAACTCCCCAGCCCTATGCCATAATTGAGTCTGCAGGGAATTTGATCACCTTTATTTTCCACAAGATGTCACACTGTTCCATTAAATTGATGACATTATTCTGATTGGACCTAGTGAAGAAGCAGTGTCAATGACTCTGGACTTATAGGTAAAACACTTGAGTGCTAGGAGGTGGGAATTAATTCAACAAAAATTTAGGCCCCTTCCACCTCAATGAAATATCTAGGGGTCTTGTAGTGTGGGGCATGTCGAGACTTTTCTTCTAAAGTGGAAATAAGTTCTTGCATCTGGCTCCTCCCACAACTAAAAAGGATGCACAACGACTTGTGAATCTCTTTGCATTTTGGAGGCAATATATCCCTCAGCTAGGTGTGTTACTCTGGCCTATGCATCAAGTGACTTAAAAAACGCTAGTTTGAATTGGGGCCCAGGACAACAGATGTATCTTCGACAGCTTCAGGCGGCTCTGCAAGCTGCTCTGCCACTTGGGCCATATAATCCAGTTGATCCAATGGTATTTGAAATGTCAGTGGCAGATAGAGATATTGTCTGGAGTCTTTGACAAGCCACTATTGGTGAATCACAGTGTAAACCCTTAGGATTTTGGAGCAAAACCCTGTCATCCTCTGAAGATAACTGCTCTCCTTTTGAAAAACAGCTTTTCGCTTGTTACTGAGCCTTAGGAGAGACTGAACGCTTAACCGTGCTTAGCCATAGACCACCAAGTGACCATGTGGCCTGAAGTGCCCATCAGGAACTGGGTGTTGTCTGACTGACAGAACCATAAAGTCAGACGTGCACAGCAGCACTCTGTCATTAAATGGAAGTGTTATATATGAGACTGGGCCCAAGCAGAGCCCAAAGATACAAGTAAGTTGAATGAGGAAGTGGCCCAAATGCCTAGGGTCTCAACTCTTGTCCTGTAACCTACCCTCTCCCAGTATGCAATTAAGCCCTCATAGGGACTTCTTACGATCAGGTGACTCAGGAACAGAACAATCATGCCTGGTGTACAGATGGTTCTGCACGATATGCAGGCACCACTCAAAAGTGGACAGTGACAGCACTATAGGCCCTTTCTTCCTGAAGGTCAGTGCTGAAGGACAATTCTCCCAATGGGCAGAACATCAAGCAGTGCACCAGGCACTTCATTTTGTTTGGAAGGAGAAATAGCCAGATGTGTGATTCTGTACTGATTCACAAACTGTGGCCAGTGGTTTGGCTCATCAGTCAGGGACTTGGGATGAACTTGATTGGAAAGTAGGAGATAAGGGGGTACAGGGAAGAAGTATGTGGATAAACCTCTCCGGATGGATGAAAGAAGCGAATATATTTGTTTCTGATGTGAATGTTCACCAAAGGGTGCCCTTGGCAGAAGAGTATTCTAAAAATCAAGTGGATAGGAAGACACATTCCATGGAAACAAGTCATCCTCTTTCTAAGCCACTTGGGTCATTGCCCAGTGGCCTCATGAATGAAGGTGCCTTGGTGGCAGAGATGGAGGTTATCCCTGGGCTCAGTAACATATACATCCGCTGACCAAGGCTGACTTGGCTACAGCCACCGCTGAGTGCCCAATCTGCCAGCAGCAGAGACCAACATTGAGTCCTGGATGTGGTAGCATTCCTCAAGGTGACCAACCAGAAGACTGGTAGCACGTTGACTACATTCGACTGCTTCCATCATGGAAAGGACAGCATTTTCTTCGTACTAGAATAGACACTTAATCTGGATATGGATTTGCCTTCCCTGAATTCCATGTTTCTGCCAAAACTACCACCCTTGGGCCTACAGAATGCTTTTTCCACCATCATGGTATCTCACAGCAGCATCTCATAACAATGGATTCACCTCACAGCAAATGAAATGCAGCAATGGGCCCACCCTCATGGAATTCACTGGTATTACCATGTTGTCCATCATCCTGAAGCAGCTGGCTTAATAGAATAATGGAATGGTCTTCTAAAGACAATTAAAGCACCAGCTAAGTGCCAATACCTTGCACAGCTGGGGCAATGTTCTCCAGAAAGGTGTATATACTCTGAACCAGAGTCCAATATATAATTTTGTTCCTCCCATAGCCAGGATTCATGGGTCCAGGAATCAAGGGGTGGAAATGGGATGGCACCACTCACTATTACCCCTAGTCACCCACTCATAAAATTTTGGTTTCCCGTCCCTTCAACCCTATGCTTTGTGAGTCTAGCGGTCTTAGTTCCAAAGGGAGGAATGCACCCACCATAAGACACAGCACTGATTCCATTGAACTGGAAGTTAAGAATGCCTCCTGGCCACTCCTCATGTTTCCGGATCCACAGACAAATAAGAGAGTTACTACGTTGGCTGCTTTAATTGACCCTGGTTACCATGTGCAAATAAGATTCCTATTACATAATGGAGGTGATGAAGAGTATGTCTGGAATACATGAGATCCCTTAGGACATCTCTAAGTACTACTAGCATCTGTGATTACAGAGAATGGAAAACTACAGCAGCCCAATTTGGACATGACTACTAATGGCCCAGACCCTTCAGGAATGAAGGTTGCGTCACCCCACCAAGCAAAGAACCACAACCAGCTAAAGTGCTTGCTGAGGGCAAAGGGAATGCAAAATGGGTGGTGGAAGAAGGTCGTTCTAAATACCAGTTACAACCACATACCCAGTTGCAGAAACAAGGATTGTAATTGTTATGAACATTCCTTCTTTGTATTTGTGCATCAAATATTTTTGTTTTCTTCATTTATAAACTATAAGATGTAAACGGGTTTTTGATTATATGCATGTTGGTTATGTTCGGTGCAAGTACAACTGTGTAATTGTCTTTATTCAGAGATTGTCTATGGTTAAAGAGATGTGTACAGGTGCCAAGTTGACAATGGGTGGACTGTGATTGGTAAGGCTGTTTTTCAACTTGCCTGGGCCATGATTCTCAGTGATTTGGCAGTTCTCTAATGATGTAGTTTGGCGATCATGTAATGATGTAGTTTTCACAGTTATGTCACGATATTATTTGGCAGTTATGTAATCATGCATTTATCCTTTATTTTGTGATATAATGTAATCACTTCCATGATGTGATCTGATATGATCAGCCAACCTGTTGTAAGGGGGTTTCCTCAAGGATGCGGCCTGCATCCAATATATATGGACATTCTGGCAAAGCTCTCTGGTTTTTGCTCACTCCTGAACCTGCATTCCACTCGTCATCATCCGAACCCTGGTTCTTGGGACTTGAGCCAGCGGACTGCCATATTGACTGCCAATCTTGGGGTTTTAGGCCTCTCCAGCCTGTGAGCCAGCAGCCTGCTGTCTTACCTCCAATCTTGGATTCATCAACTTCCACAGTCTATGAGTGAGCAGCCTGCCATCTGACTTGCCAATCTTGAATTCATCAGCCCCTGCTGCTACGTGAGCCAGGAGAAGTCTCCAACCTGACACCTGACCCACAGGCTGGGGTCTCGCCAGCCTCCTACAGTGGTGTGAGCCATTTCCTTGAGATAAATCTCTCTCTCTCTTTTTGTCTCTCTCTCTGTCTCTTTGCTAGCACTGTGGTTAAGAGCTACGGCAGCTAGCCAAAAGGCCGGCAGGTGAAATCCACCAGCCATTCCTTGGAAATACTCTTGGGAAGTTCTACTCCATTCTATAGGGCCACTATGACTTGGAATCAACTCAACAGCAACAGGTTTACTTCTCTAGAGAACCCAGCCTAAGACACCATCCAGGTTCCAATGCCTACCTTTGCAAGAACCCATTTTCGTGATTCTATGGATGACCCCAACAGCTCTTTGGACTCTTGATTACCCTGAAGCAGGGTTCTGACCTACTAGGGTTTATAAATATTCTGACAGGTGCCAGAGCCACTTTGCAGTCTGTCCTTATCATGAAGGGCAGAAGAACCTCAGCGTTCAATTCAATTTTCAGAGAAGTTTTTTGTCAACAAATGTTTGTAAACACATACTCTGTGCCAGGTATACTGCCAGGTGTTGAGGATTCAGGGGTACAAACAGTCTCTGCCCTCTACAAACTCATATTATACAAGAGATCAGATAAATGAAGTAGGTGTTGTGGATGCTAGAAACAAAAATCAGCATAATGTACAATAGAGACAGAAAAGGGGAACTTATCACATCCTTGGGGTCACCTCTGAGTACAATCACTACAGAGAAGATGACACTTAAACTCAGAATTAAGACAAGATGTTCCAAGGCAGGCAAGACTAAGAAAGAAGTTTCAGGCAAAGGAAACAGAGACAGCAAATGTAATGATAGCAGGAAACAGCATCGAGTGTTGTGGGGATTTGCAAGCACTTGGATCTATACCCAGAGCATAACTGTTAGGAGGAGTTCAGAGAAAAATGCAGTCAAGGAGGCAGGCAGAAGACCAACTTCAGGGCCATGGCACAAAAACAATCATCACGGATCAGCACCCTGGGTATCAGAAGAGAGGAGACAAAAGTTGAGAATGATTCTAGACTAGGATGTTGCAAGACAGGTGTGGATAAAGAAAAGATAAAAGCCAAGTTGAGTCGTGGTGGTGGATCATGGCGGGTAGGCTGAAGAAAGGAGGTGACACCAGCCAAGGTTGGCAGGAAGAGAGAAGAAAAAGAGGCTTAGAGACCCAAGCTTCTGATTAGTTTGAAAACCAGAGAAAATGAAAGCAAGGGAGAGAAGGAACAGAAAGACTAAGCAGAGGTAGGTGGAAAGGAGAATATCAGAAAGGAGTACAGCCAATTTCTGACAAAGCCCAGAGTGGAAAGGAACCCAAAGTAAAGAGGAGGAATTGGTGAGGAGGAACTTGTTAGTTAATTAGTATATGATTATTATCTTCTCCCAAGCATATCCCGTGGGTGGGATAGAGAAGGAAACAGCAGGTCCGGTTGAAAGATGGGTGTGACCGGTGTGTTAATAGGCGACTGTGACCAAGCAGATAGGAGTGAAGGAACGAGATGGAGTGAACCGCAAGGAGGAGGTGTAGGGGACATGGCCTGGAAGTGACACTGGGGATGGAAGTGATTACTGACCCCTCCTGCCTCCTGTCTCTTTCAGGCTTGAGTAACTCGAGAGTCAGCAGCCCCCTGCCTTCCCAGGGAAAAAGCCACAAGGAGAATGGTGTCCTCCAGAGAGCCAGGGATGGGAAGGCAGCCCCTGTGCCATGTTGGTTTCTGAGTCCTAAGTGCCCAACAGTGTGAGACCACAAGTAGAGGATCCCACACTGGGAGTTTGTTTCTCCCTCTCCACTTTATCTGGCCAAAAGGTTAGTTTATTTTTCAAGTATCACACTGAGGGAGGACTCCTCCAGCACCCAAAAGGGAACACATAACTACTGTGGACCTTAACCAGCCCTATTCTTTCACTTGCTTCCTCTGAGACTTCCTCACTAGACAACAAGCTCTTCAAATCTTCACTTCTGTCTCCACAGTGCACATGTCTCACACCGCAGTGAGGAGAGACACCTCAGAGCAGAAGCTCCCTCTCATTCACACACACACATGCATAAACACACACAAACACACACACACGTTCTGCAGGTTAACACATCACATACAAGCCGAAAAAAATCATATCCATAGACTTCTGCAGGCAGAGCTGGTTCTCAGGACCCTGCTGTTTCTCCTCATTCATGACAATGACCCATAGAGAAAATGCCCACTGGCCCTCAGGCTCACAGGAAGGCATGACTTTGGTCGAGGATGTACTTTTGACCTCAGAGGAGAGATCCAACTCCTCTATGGCCCTTAAAAGCAACTGCAGTGAAGGGATAGGAAATAAAGCATCTGCTCCTCCTCACTGTTCCTTCCTAAACAGCCAGGTGGGTGATGGATATCTCAGTGCCACACCAGAGATACCCCACCACCTACACACTTACGCACAGACAGGCACCACTTGGGAGACAAAGAGACATCCCAGGATCCCAGCTCTATCCCAGGAGAAAAAAGAGCATGTGCCATACTAGCAGGGCCCTTCTGTGATAACAGCAGTTGGGCTACATTGGGGCCTGAGGAGCAGAATTGGGCCTGGGATAAGACCAGGAAGGCCTCTCTGCACTAAATGTCAGCTGGGTTGACCCCCCGCTTGTGGAGAGTCTACAAAGCCGAGAGTCAGTATTTGTGCATTTGTCCACTAATACCACCAAAAGAGAAGGAAGGAGTAATGCAAGTATCAGGTGCAAGGAGGTATTTATTGTTTTGGGGGTCTCTGCAGGCCTCTAGGCTGGACTGGCCAGGGATCACTGTTATCCCCCGGAACAGGGCGGGGCACCATGGCTCTGTTTGTGGTAGTCAGTGGCTATGTCTCCCACTACAGAGAGAAACTCGGAAAAGTCAATCTTCTTATCCTTATTCTTGTCTTTTTTCTCAAAGACATTGCATAAGTAATCTTTGCCCCTTCTTTCCTGTGGGGTAAAAAAACATACAAACAAACATAAAAACATTATCCGGGAAGAAGAGGAGAATAGAGACAGAAGAAGAGACAACACCTAGGGTGAACCAAAGGTGTGGTTGGTCAGGGGAGGTTATGGAGATGGAGAGACGGGGTCAAGCAAAGTCAAGCCCTGACTCATCACTGGAGATCTCTGGTCAAAAATTGGAACTTGCATGGGGAGTACACTGATAAATGACAAGGGGACTCAGTCTCATCCACCACCTCCCCTTCAGGTGCACTGTCTTCATTCTTCCCCCACGGGACCATTACAGCCCAGCCAGTTACTCTCCTCATTCTCTAATGCTCTTCACACTTAAATTCTTTCCCATCAAAGCCTATCAGTTTGGCCCCATTCATTCTGTTCCTTAGTCTCAATCTGTGCTAATGATTCCTTCTAACAGTTAGATGAAATTAGGACTATGAATGTGCTTTGCCCATATGAAAGATGGTGGCCGTGTCTTTGGGTTCATGATTCCCACCGTGTTACCTCTCCTTCCACGGGCAGTGCTAGTTCAGTGGTAGAATTCCCACCTTCCAAACAGGACGCCGGAGTTCAATTCCCCGCCAATGTACCTTGGTGCACAGCCACCACTCACCTGCCAGTGGAGGCTTGCATATTGCTATAATGCTAAAAAGCACCTAACACTAAGCCCTTCTCTCAGGCAAATGTGAAGAAGAGCCTTTAGGAGGCAACCTTTTAACCCAAGGCAACCAGACCCTTGGGGGGACTCTCAGTGACCAGTGGGAGGGCACATGCTTTAGTCTATTCACTGGTTTTCAAATCATAACACTTTCTTGAGTCTCTAATATGTCCACCACTTTTTCTCCTTTTCAAAGCATTTTCACATAAGTCATTTCATTTCAACAATGCCAAAACAGGAAATTAAGTTCTTTTATCTCCTTTTGTAGATGAGAAAACTAAGGATCGGATTGTGGGTGATTTGTCCAGATTCACGCAGCAACAGAGCCCCAGTGGCAGGACAGGTACCCAGGAGAAAAAAGAGCATGACTCTTTGTCCTGAGCTCCTAGAATCTTCCATTCTGCCTCCACATGGGACTGGCCCTGCCTCGGGCCTGGAGGTAAAATGAGGAGAGTAGAGGTGTGGAGATTTATTCAAGGAAGGGCCAGACTCCAGATCAGCCAATCACAAACAGTGTATCCACTTAGCAGTGGGGTCCTCAGACATGCCAAAGCCCATGGACCCTGTCTACCCACCTTATCCCCTCCCTGTACACATAACACAGCCTCTTCCTGCCCCAGACGAGCCAGACCCCTACTCACACAGTCATTGAGGAAGTTGGGGAAGTTCTCCTTCAGTAGCTTCAGCAGGTTTTCCCTGTTGATCTTATCATCATACCCGATGTATCGATGAAATAGTTCAACCAAGCTCAGGACCACATTCTCAGCTGGAGTGTGGCATATCTTGACTTTCTCAGCTGCAATGCTGCTCATCTTGCCTTTTATTCCAAGACAAGAGTCTACAGACAAGATATCAATGAGAATGAACTGGGTGGAAGAGAGTTTGAAGGACAAAGCCAAGGAGTGAGTGAGGGCTGAGCTAAGACAGAACAAAAGGAACTTGTCTTTCTCAAATGGTGAGGTAAATTGGTGCCAGGGAGGGGAGAGTGGAACAAAGTCTTGGGTCTTGAGACCATTCCTGGGGGAGTCTGGGATGAGTGGGAGCGGAACGGTGGAGATCAAGGCTGTGTAAGTGAGGAGTAGAGGCTGAACTGCTGGCGCTGGGTATGCAACTTCTCCTGGCTCATCCGGTTGGAAGCGAGATCACAAAGAGAAACATGAAATCCCAAGGCAAGACTTTCCCACCAAGCATAGCCTTTGGTCTACCCCACTCTCCCCACTTCCACCTAGGAAATCACCAAGGACCACCAGCCTGAGCAATTAGGTCTAGAATCCTGGGTTTTTGGCTATCTGACACAGCAGTAGACCTCCTACCTTCCAAACAGGAGGACCAAGTTCAATTCCGCACCAATGTACCTTGGTGATAACCACCACCGACTGTGACCCCTCCACCCTCCAAGACCTTCCCAGAAGTTATTTTGGAAGACCTTGTGCCCAAACAGCACACTGAAACCAGGGAATAAAGAAAACCAAGGGCTACAGGAGGAACATATTTTTTACCTGACAGTTCTCAGAAAAGCACCTAATAGTGAGAAAAGAGGAATAACAAGATCATCTAGCCCAGCCAGCCCCCCACTGAGACCGGTGGAGAAGAAGGGATATGGGATTTTCCAGGAAAACCACAAGGTCCCACTCTATTAGTTGCAGAACCCACGCATACTGACTCCCAGGTCAGGTTAGCATTCCCCCACAGCTGCAGGCAACAGACTAAGTGGGCACCAGGCATGACTCCTAAGAAAGAACAGAGACAGGTACAGACTTACTGGATCTGAGGAAGATCACGGAGGAGAGAATTAGTGAGATTGTGTATCTAGGCACAAAGCAGGCCCTTTATACAGCTCAGCCTGGGATCTTCCCAGAGGCTGGGTGCCCTGTGGCGGTGTTCATTAGTTTCTCCAAAGATTGCACCACTTTGGGTGGGGAGACACACAGAAGAAGCTATACTCAAAACTTCCTTCTAGATATGCTGGGTCTCCAGTGCCTATCACTATCAGGCCACATTACCACAATTCTGCCCAGCCCAGGCTCCTGGCCAGTGGGAGGAGGCCCCATGCAAGAGAGGTGTGGACAGAGTTGAGTACATTGCCATATCTCAAGGATGATGGAATCTAGGGATCTGGGAGGAAAGAAACACCTGTTTGTTCATTCAGTCATTCCACATCATTTTATCAATGGCTAGTAATAACCGCCTCCTTTACCAAGTTCGGTAAAGAGCCATGCAGTGTGTTACCGTTTTATGTACATTGCCTCAGAGTCCCATGAGAGCCCTGTGAGTTCACATAAGGCTCTCTACCACTGTGAGGTAGGTATTTTCCCTTCTTACAGATAAGCAAATTTGGACCGAGGATGGGTTTCTTAAGGTTACTCAGAATATGACAAATTCAGCATTCAAACCCAGATCTCTCAGACCTCAAAGCCCTCTCCTAATCATACTGCCACCTTGCTGAGCCTCTGATGGTGTACCGTCTGGACTGGGCAAGGGGTCACACCATTGCCTGGCCTGCAGGAGCCCACACTCCAGGACAGGTGACCCTGCACAGAAGCACCCCACAGGTACCTATATCCATGAAACTGTGTCTTCTAGGGCCACAGCGGCAGTGAGTGGGGTGTCTGTGATTTCCAAAGCCCTGGTTGTCACAACTTTCAGGCCATGAGCCTCTCTGCAAGGGCTGTCTGTGGGCACCATTGCCCCAGGAACAAAACCTTTTCTGTCAGGAAAGCTCACTATGTTTTAAAAAACACCTTCTCTGATATCATCTTGCCAGATCCTCACAGGAATCCCCAGAGGGAGACTGCGATTACTGACAGAGGAAGGACTGACACTCAGCCAGAGATGGTCAGTGAGACACTTCAGTATCATCTCACCACACAGCCCCATGGGGATCCCGGGGTATGCCAGAAACCACTCTCGAGATCCAAATTTGGCTGTGTGGTGTCCTATTTGGAGACTGAAAGTGGAAAGTCACATTTTTGAGGTTCTTTTGCATCCAGGGCCCAGATATGATTAGGTTGAGAATCTCCAGAGAGATTTAGAAGGTACAGCCGAGGGAGCTGCAAAGCCAGCTCCAACACAGGTAAGTGTCCACAGAAGCTGTACCCTGAGTGATACTGTCCAATCACCTGCTTTGTGGCAATGGGAGCTGTGGTGGTGCCATGGCGGTAGCCGTCCTACAACCAGTTTTCTAAATTCTGGGTCACAGCCAAGAAGGTTCACCTTGCAAGGAACAGTTCTGCAGTGGCTCTTTAACTTCCTCTCCTCCAGCCCTCCAAAGAGTTATACGCCCTTGAAACTCTTCGTTAGTTGTGTTTCTGCTTAAAATATACGGAGTCAATCCTCAGGCACAAGAAGAAAGCAAATAATAAAAATTAGAGAAGAATTAAATGAATTCGTGAACAGAAAAACAATTGAAAGAGGTAACAAGACCAAAAGCTGGTTCTTTGAAAACATTGACAAAACTGATAAACCATTGGCCAGACTGACAAAAGAAAAACAAGAGATAAACCAAATAACCTGAATAAGAAATAAGATGGCCAATATCACAGCAGACCCAACTGAAATTAAACGAATGATATCAAATTACTGCGAAAAATTGTTCTCCAACAAACTTGAAAACTTAGAAGAAATGGATGAATTCCTAGAAACATACTACGTACCGGAACTAACAGAAACAGAGGTAGAACAACTGAATAGACCCATAACAAAAGAACACATTGAAAAAGAAATTTAAAAACTCAAAACAAACAAACAAAAAAAAACCCTGGCCCTGATGGCTTCACTGCAGATTTCTACCAAACTTTCAGAGAAGAATTCACATCACTACTACTAAAGGCATTTTAGAGCATAGAAAAGGATGGATACTTAAAAACTCATTCTAGGAAGCCAGCATATCCCTGATACCAAAACCAGGTAAAGACCACAAAAAAGAAAACTACAGACCTATATCCCTCATGAACTTACATGCAAAAGTCTTCACAAAATTATAACCAATAGAATCCAACAACACATCAAAAAAATAATTCACCATAACCAAGTGGGATTCATATCAGGTATGCAGAGATGGTCCAACATTAGAAGAACAATTTATGTAATTCCTCATATAAATAACACAAAAGAACCACATGATTTTATCAATTGATGCAGAAAAGGCATTTGACAAAGTTCAAAATGCATTCATGATAAAAACCCTCGGCAAAATAGAAAGAGAAGGAAAATTCCTCAACATAATAAAGGGCACTTATACAAAGCCAACAGGCAACATCATCCTAAATGGAGAGATTGTGAAAACATTCACCTTGAGAATGGGAACCAGACAAGGTTGCCCTTTATCACCACTCTTATTCAACATTGTACTGGAGTTCAAGACAGAGAAATTAAGCTAGGTAAAGAAATAAAGGTCATCCAGATTGGCAAGAAAGAAGTAAAAGTATCTCTGTTTGCAGATGACATGATCTTATATGCAGAAAACCCTAAGGAATCCTCAAGGAAGCTACTGAAACTAATAGAAGAGTTCAGCAGAGTATCACGATACAAGATAAACATACAAAAATCAGTTGGATTCCTCTACACCAACAAAAAGAACATTGAGGAGGAAATCACCAAATCAATACAATTTATAGTAGCCCCCAAGAAGATAAAATACTTAGGAATAAATCTTACCAGAGATGTAAAAGACCTAATGAAGAAAACTACAACACTCTACTGCAAGAAACTAAAAAAAACCTACATAAGTGGAAAAACGTACTCTGCTCATGGATAGAAAGACATAACATTGTAAAAATGTCTATGCTACCGAAAGCCGTCTATAGATACAATGCAATTCTGATCCAAATTCCAAAGACATTTTTTAATGAAACAGAGAAACAAATCACCAACTTCATAGGGAAGGGAAACAGGTCCTGGATAAGTAAAAATCTACCTGATTTTAGAACCTGGTATACTGCCACAATAGTCAAAACAGCCTGGTACTGGTACAACAACAGATATATAGGCCAATGGAACAGAATTGAGAATCCAGACATAAATTGGCCCACATATGAGCAGCTGATATTCGACCAAGGCCAAAAGTCAGCTGATTAGGGAAAAGGCAGTCTTTTTAACAAGTGATGCTGGCATAACTGGATATCTATCAGCAAAAAAATGAAACAAGAACCATACGTCACACCATGCACAAAAAAGGACTTAAAATGGACCAGAGACCAAAATATAAAATCTAAAAGAGTAAGGATCGGAGAAGAAAAAATAGGTACAAACGTAGGAGCTCTAATACATGGCAGAAACAGTACACAAAACTTTAAAAAGAATGCAGCAGAATATCTAGAAAACTGGGAGCTCCTAAAAATCAAACACCTATGTTCATTCAAAGACTTCACCAAAAGGGTAAAAAGCCTACCAAAGACTGGGAAGAAGTTTTTAGCTATGACATTTCTGATCAGCGCCTGATCTCTAAAGTCTACATGATACTGCAAAAACTCAACTACAAAAGGACAAATAACCCAATTAATAAATGGGCAAAAGATATGAACAGACACTTCACTAAAGAAAGCCTTCAGGTAGCTAACAGATACATGAGGAAATGCTAATGATCATTAGCCATTCTAAAGTGCAGATCAAAACTACAATGAGATTCCATCTCACTCCAACAAAAAATTTAATCCAAAAAACACAAAACAATAAATGTTGGAGAGGCTGTGGAGAGATTGGAACACTTATACACTGCTGGTGGGAATGTCAAATGCTACAACCACTTTGGACATCAATTAGGGGGCTCCTTAAACAGCTGGAAATACAACTACAGCACGTTCCAGCAATTCCACTCCTTGGAATATATCCTAGAGAAATAAGAGCCTGTACACGAACAGATATACACACACCCATGTTCATTGCAGCACTGTTAACAATACCGAAAGGATGGAAGCAACCAAGGTGCCCATCAACTGAGGAATGCATGAATAAATTGTGATCTATTCACACAATGCAATACTACACATCAGTAAAGAACAATGATGAATCCATGAAACATTTCATTGCATGGAGGAACCTGGAAGACATTCTGCTGAGTGAAATTAGCCAGTTGCAAAAGGACAAATATTGTATAAGACCAGTATTATAAGAACTGGGGAGATAGTTGCAACAGAGAAGAAAATATTCTTTGATGGTTACGAGAAGGGGGAGTGAGGGAAGGAGGAGAGAGGTTTCCACTAGTTAGACAGTGGATAAGTTTTATTTTAGGTGAAGGGAAAGACAACATGCAATACAGGAGAGGTCAACACAACTAGACTAAGTCAAAAGCAAAGAAGCTTCCTGAATAAACTGAACACTTCAAAGACCAGTGTAGCAGGGAAGGGAGTTTGGGACCATGGTTTCAGGGGACATCTAAGTCAATTGGCATAATAAAATCGATTATGAAAACATTCTGCATCCCGCTTTGAAGAGTGGCTCCTGGGGACTTAAACGCTAGTAAGCAGCCATCTAAGATGCATCAATTGGTCTCAAACCACGTGGAACAAGGAAGAATGAAGAACACCAAAGACACAAGGTAATTACGAACCCAAGAGACAAGAATGACCACATAAACCAGAGACTACATCAGCCTGAGACCAGAAAAACTAGATGGTGCCCAGCCACAACCGATGACTGCCCTGACAAGAAACACAACAGAGAACCCCTGCGGGAGCAGGAGAGCAGTGAGATGAAGACACCAAATTCTCATAAAAAGACCACACTTAATGGTCAGACTGAAATTAGAAGGATCCCAAAGGTCATCGTCCACAGACCTTTTGTTAGCCCAAGGCAGGAGCCCTTCCCAAAGCCAACTCTCCAGACAGGGATTGGACTGGACTGTGGGATAGAAAATGATCCTGGTAAAGAATGAGCTTCTTGGATCAAGTAGACACATGAGACAACGCTGGCATCTCCTGTGTGCAGCAGAGATGAAAGGCCAGAGGAGGCCAGAAGGTGGCCAAATGGACACAAGGAGAGAGAGTAGAAGGAAGGAGTGTGCTGTCTCATTAGGGAGAGAGCAATTAGGAATGTAAAGCAAGGTATATACAAATTTTTGTGTGAGAGACT
The DNA here is from genome assembly GCF_024166365.1 of Elephas maximus indicus. Lineage (NCBI taxonomy): Eukaryota > Metazoa > Chordata > Mammalia > Proboscidea > Elephantidae > Elephas > Elephas maximus. The sequence goes on from NC_064821.1 coordinate 190,504,587, forward strand.
GACTTGATTTGTAAACTTTCACTTAAAAACTACTGCCATAGAGTCGATTCCGACTCATAGCAACCCTATAGGACAGAGTAGAACTACCCCGTAGAGTTTTCAAGGAGCGCTTGGCGGATTGGAACTGCCATCCTTTTGGTTAGCAGCCGTAGCACTTAACCACTACACCACCAGGGTTTCCTTTCACTTAAAGCACAATAAAAATTGATTACATAGGGAGTGATTTCTGTCTTCTGCACTAAACCCTGACTGTTGCCAATGGTGACTGCAGACTCCTAGGCTCTTAAATGCACCTGGAGACATGGGGCTGAGCGAGGTGACCTCCCAGCCCTGTGACTCTTGGCTTCCTATGGAGAAAGGGAGTGAAGACAAGTCATAGAGTCTTTAGCACCTGTCCTCCTTCCTCTATGCAAAACATTCCCATGAAAGTCTGTGCAACACCTTTGGTACTGATCTGCTCCTGTCTGCTGCAGAAGAGCTAGAGTGGGAAGCAGGAGCTGGTGGTCAGAAGGAGAGTCCCTGGGGGCACACTGAGGAAAGGCTGAGCTAAATCACTGAAGTTTACTCTTTGCCTCTTAACCCTGCCCCTAAAATTCCCCACAGGAGATCCTGGACCATTCAGACTGTTCCCCACAAATGTTCCTAGTACCATCACAGAAAAAACAAACCAGTTGCCATCGAGTTGAGTCTGACTCTTGGCAAGCCCTTGTACATCAGAGTAGAACTGCTCCATAGGGTTTCCTGGCTATGACCGTTCGCAACAAGATCTCCAGGCTTTTCTTCCCAGATGTCTCTGGGAAGGTTCTAATCTCCAATCCTTCAGTTAGTGGCCAAGAACTTAACCATTTGAGCCACCCTGGGACTCTTAATGGAAACCCTGGCAGTGTAGTGGTTCAGTGCTAGGGCTGCTAACCAAAGGGTTGGCAGTTCGAATCTGCCAGGTGCTCCTTGGAAACTCTGTGGGGCAGTTCTACTCTGTTCTGCAGGGTTGCTATGAGTCGGAATCGACTCGACAGCAGTGGGTTTGGTTTTTGGTTTTGGGACTCTTAATACCGTCCCTAGGAAACCCTGGTGGTGTAGTAGTTAAGAGCTATGGCTGCTAACCAAGAGGTGGGCAGTTCAAATCCACCAGGTGTTCCTTGGAAACCCTGTGGGGCAGTTCTACTTAGTATGAGTCAAAATCGACTTCATGGCAATGGGTTTGTGTTTGTTTTTGTTTTAGGATGGGGCTTATTCCCAGGCTTTTCACATTGCCCAGTCATCCCCTCTTTCAGTCTTCAGTGAAACTTACCAGCTTTCTGGACTTACCCCTTTCTCTCATGCACTTGTCTCATACCCAAAAATTCCCCACGGCATTCCTTGGAAATGTATCTACACCTTTCTGCTGCTGTCCCAAGCAGGACCTCTCACCAGCCTGGCCCACCACCCCCACCAGCTGCAGTCTGGGTCTCTGCCTCCATCTCCACCCACCCTCCCACTGGCATCAGATTCTCTTGATCACTGCTTAAATCCAGTCATTATGGCTTTTAAATCCATCAGTTAAGGACATGCAAGAATTAGTTATAATCGTTGCCCATGGGGAGAAGGACTGAGTAGGGGGGGACAAGAGAAAAAAATGATTGAATTTTACATTGAAAAACTCTTTGTGCTTTTTGAATGCTGTATCATAACCAATATGATTTCATTGTATTTTAATTGACATTTGCTCTTTTTGAATCACAAGTGCGGAGCAATGGAGTGATAATCACCCTCGCTTTCTGGCGTATTATCAACATCGCTACATGAAATCTTCTCCTTTTGGTTATTTTTTAAATTTTTCTCCATTCCCAATTCCCTCTCTCACTACACACTTATCATGTTTAATATGTATCTATTTGTCTGCATGTTTACTTAATGTGTATTGTTGTTTCGTGTGTGAATTTCGGTTGGCATGAAATTAAGAAAATTATACCCAATGTGTTTTATATCTTTCTGGTTTCTATTTTCTTTAACCCAATAGTTTCTTGTTAATACATCCTGTTGTCACTTGTACACTGTATGAGACACAAGTTATGTGTCAACCCAGCTCCCCTCAGCCATGCCCATCCCTCACACCATGGCTGCGTGCCTTTCTTCCTGGCCTGGATAGTACTAGTGATGGCTCACACCATTCCCAAACCCCAGCTACCACTGTTGGGTCCTCTTGCAACTGCACTGATTTTCGCAGCCTCCCTGAAAGGCATTGGCCAGGTATTCGATATGGCCTGGATCATGCTGTATGTGATGGGAGCTGCACCAACCCCAGTGCCCAGGTATGACCAGGCTGGATCTGCGAAGGCTCTGGTTTTCTTGCTGGTTGCCCCAAAACCAAAAAAAACAAACCCAGTACCGTCCAGTCGATTCCGACTCACAGTGACCCTGTGGAACTGAGCAGAACTGCCCCATAGAGTTTCCAAGGAGCGCCTGGCAGATTCGAACTGCCAACCCTTTGGTTAGCAGCCATAACACTTAACCACTACGCCACCAGGGTTTCCTGTGGTCACCCCAGGAGGGAAAAAGTAGAACTGCGAACAGGAGAAAGGTAAACTGCAGTGATTCAGCACAGCTGTTCCTCACTGTGCCCCCAGGGACTCTCCTTCTGACAGCCAGCTCCTGCTTCCCACTCCAGCTCTTCTACAGCAGAGTGGACACCTCAGAGCCAAAAGGCATTACACAGACTCTCATGGGAATGCTTTGTATAGAGGAAGAAGGACGGATGCTATAGACACTATGACTTCTCTTCCCTTCTCTCCATCATAGGGACCCAAGGGTCACAGAGCTGGGAGGTCACCTCATTCAGTCCCATGTCTCCAGGGGCATTTAAGAGCCTGGGAGTCTGCAGTCACCACTGGCAACTGTCAGGGTTTAGTACAGAAGACAGAAACCACTGCCTATACCTTAAGCAGAAAAACAATGAATCAAGGGATTCAAGGGCTTATAACTCTTTGGAAGTCTGGAGGAGGGGAAGTTAGGGACCCACTGCAGGACTGTTGCTTCCAAGGTGAAGTTTCTGCATTGTGACCCAGAATTTAGAAAACTGGTTCTACGATGACTACCACCATGGCACCACCAAAGCTCCCATGCCCACAAAACAGATGACTGGGCACTGTTGCTGGGGATCCACCTCCTGCAAACACTCATGTGTGTTGGGGCTTTGCAACCACCTCTGCAAATCAGAATGTGGGGGAGTTAAAGTCCTATAAGGCAGACATAAACTGAGAAGAGACAAGAAGGAAGGAATTGGCAAATAAATCGTTCACTTTTCCTTCCCATACCCATCCCCGACAGACAGTTCCAAGATGCAGTGCTCCCGTATGACCTCTTTGTAGACGTCCTCTGTGACCAAACACCCAGCCCTGTCTTCTTAGAAGGAGTGGTCAGCTCAGTAATGCACCACACTATTTATGCTGTCCCTTCTTGCCTCCTTACTTCTATTCTCTTCTCTCTTGTTTCCCTGGAATGATACATACACACACACGCACACACACACTGGGAGTTCAAGTGCTACAACAGTTGCTCCGTGTGGAGGTGATGATGCTTATAAAGACAGTAGCATGGGGAGGCTTCTTTCTACATAATCGAGGATTTGATAAAAGAAAATAATAGGCATGCAGCAAATGACAAGCTCCTCTAGGGTAACATTTAAGGGGACTTTAATCTCCTAAAACTGCAGGGCATACTGTGCACAAAACTGAGGCCCAGTACCTGATTATAATGGTGACAGAGCTGTAAAGGAGACAAAATGCAAAGTGTTTGACCTGATGAGGGAAGATTAGAGGCCTGATTAGGGAAGATCAGAATCCCAAGAGCTGGGATGGGGGCATTTGGAGGATGATTCTGTTGTTGCTATGTGCCATTGAGTTGGTTCTGACTCATACCGACTGTATGCACAACAGAACAAAACACCACCCAGTCCTGAGCCTTCCATAGGACCCTTGTTATGTTTGAGCTCATTGTTGCAGCCACTGTGTCAATCCACCTCATTAAGTGTCTTCTTTTCCACTGATCCTGTGCTCTGCCAAGCGTAATGTCCTTCTCCAGGAACTGATCCCTCCTGACAACATGTCCAAAGTATGTAAGACACTGTCTTGCCATCCTTGCTTCTAAGGAGCATTCTGATTGTACTTCTTCCAAGACAGGTTTATTCGTTCTTTTGCCAGTCCAGGGTATGTTCAATATTCTTCGCCAACACCACAATTCAAAGACATCAATTCTTCTTCTGTCTTCTTTATACATTGTCCAGCTTTCACATACTTATGATGCGACTGAAAATACCATGGTTTGGGTATTTGGATGATAAAAAATCCCCCAAATTACTCTGAGCCTTTCTTGTTGCCAGAAGAGAACTGCCTTCCCTTCCCTGAAAACCAGGCAATGACCTCCTCTAAAGCAGGTGCCTCCCAGACGCTTGTTCCCTAGGAAATTTATCTTACTACACCTCATTGCTGCAAGCCAAAAACCAGAGCCAGGCCTAAACACAATCTGAAGTACAAGCCCTGCTCTGGTTAAAAAAAATAGTCTGCATGCCAAAGGAATTTCAGAACCTGATTACCATGAACCAGCAGGAAGAAATGGAGTATATGAGGATCTTGACAGTGTTAGACAAGGCAGGTGAGATAAAGGGTTGAATAAGAGATTTCACTCACATGGGGTCACAGTCTATGACCTGGGATTCAATATTTAGGCAAGGACTTCTGGACCTAGTCCAAACACTTTGCTAGAATGAGTCCTTGATGTTTGGTTACAATGCAGTTATGACCTTCAAAAATGAGGTAGAGTTGTCAGAACTTCCTGGGCACAATATTAAAGAATGACTTGGAAGTCTTGGTTAGAATGAATTTACCAGGCAATAACTGAGAGCCCATCACCTGATCGTGTTCCTTAGGAGAACCAGAGGACACTCCCCTCCTAAGGCTACAAGAAATACACTCAAGAGAGACAACAGCATCTTTGACAAGTTCATTGGGAGCTATCCACTGCAAACTGGGAATAATAGTGAAGAATGCTACTATGGAACTGGGTTTCTTAATATCAGTGTGGATGATGGAATTCCTGAATGGCAGAGGGAAGGAGGGAAAATTCAACCATCAAGGGGGACATAATAAGTAGTGGTTAGCAGGGTACCTGGAATCCTGGTGGTGCAATGGTTAGGAGCTCAGCTGATAACCAAAAGGTCGGCGGTTCAAATCCACCAGCCACTCCTTGGAAACCATATGGAGCTTTCCTACTCTGTTCTACATGGTTCCTATGAGTCAGAATCGACTAGATGGCAATGAGTTTGGTTTTTTGTTTTGGGGTTTCCTTTTTTTTTTAACCAAGGCAGAAATGGCTATGTACAGACTCAAAAGCATCAGCTCCCTCTCACCGAAGTTGATCTGATGGAAAATTACAGACAATAAATAATCTCTCTAATGAGCATAGATACAACTCTAAAAAAAATGGAGTCCAGTGATATACAGAAAAGGTAACTCATCATGACTAAGTGGAGTTTATTCCAGTAATTCAAAGTTAGTTTAATATCTTTAAATCAAAGTAATTCACCACATGAACATAATGAAGTAAAAGAAAAAAAAAGATTATCTCAACAGATACAAATCATGCATTTGAAAAAAATTCATCATCTGATCATGTAAATAAAAACCTTTGCAGTCATGGATTCAGTTGTGACCCCCCCAAAAATACATGTCAACTTGGTTAAGCAATGATTTCCAGTATTGTGTGATTGTCCTCCATTATGTGATTTACCTGGGTAAATCTCTGCCTGTAGTTAAAGACGATTAGGGTAAGATGTAACACCTTTGCTCAGGTCACATGCCTGCTCCAGTGTAAAGGGAGTTTCCCTGGGGTGTGGCCTGCATCACCTCTTATCTTACAAGAGTTAAAAGGAAAGAGAAAAAAGCAGAGAGTTGAGGGACCTCATACCGCGAATGAAGCAGAGTGAGTCCTTTGGACCCGGGGCCCCGGCATGGAGACCAGGGGTAGATTGAGGAGAAGGACCTTCCTCCAGAGCCAACAGAGAGAGAAAGCCTTCCTCTGGAGCTAAATCACTGAATTTGGGCTTCTAGACTTCTAGACTGTGAGAAAATAAATATGTCTTGGTTAAAACCATTCACTTGTGCTATTTCTTTTGTAGCAGCACTAGATAACTAAGACACAAACTATAAACAAAAGGACACTGTTTTAATGTGATCCAAAGCACCTACAAGAACCTATAGCAAACACATCTTTCCCTCTGAGATCAAGCATGATTTGAGAATGCATGTTATCAGCACATTTATTCCATTTTATACGTGGGGGGGGGAAGGAGTCTTAAAGTGAAATACGATGAAAATTTAAAGTGTAAATATTAGAAAGCAAAAAAATAGAACTGACATTATTTCAGGTGATCTGATTGCAAGGAAATCTAAAAGAATCTATAGACAAACTGTCAGAATTGATAACTAAATTTAGCAAGGACACAAAATACAAGATCAATACACATAAATTGTATTTCTCTAAATAATCAACAAAGAGAGAAATGTAATTTTAAAATACCACTGTTTTATTTTTTACTGTAATTTTTAAATATGATACCAAAACAGTAAATATATAGGTACAAATCCAATGAAATATACGCAAGACCCCTATATTAAATGCTACAAATTTTATTCAGAGAAGTTAGAGAGGACCTAGATAAATAAAAAATTATATCGTATTCATTACAAATTCTATCTTATGAAAAAGACGGTTCTCTTGAAATTGATTTACAGATTGAATGTAGTACCAGTTAAAATTTCAACAGGGAGGGAGCAAGAGAAGGCAGGGAGGTCCTTCAGACTGGAATACAGATTTGACACCTGTGAAGAAAAGTTGGAGGAAGGAGGATTGGGTAGAAAGGGTCTCAGCCTCCAATACAGTTCCAAGAAAGGCTTAGCCAAGCCTATTGGGAGTCTACAACCCAAAGCTGTCCAGTGAGGAATTCCACATATTTCACGAAGCCCTGCCTTAGTATGTTTGCCACACTCAGTCATTGCCTGAGAAAAGCCTTCAGGAAGCATGGCCTCAGTGCAAGCGTAGTGGTGGTTTTGGAGGGGCAGCAGCTGGGACTGTCAATCAACTATGCAGGAGATCCAATTGGCATAGTTTTTATGACCTCCACAGTCCACCCCTTGCCCTACACAGATTTACTCTTCCATACTGGTCAACAGAGAAGCCCTCCATGGTTCCCATAGGCCTCTTTTCCTGAAACACCAACTCAGAAGACTGAGTGAATTACAGCCCCCATCACTGTCTCTAGCCTCAGGGACACAAAGTGTACACATATTCTCTTAATTCTCCACGTCGCATTCTGAATTCCCCTTATCTTTAGTTATTACCTTGGCAGGGCTTGGTGTTTTTCCTAATGGTGTGACCCAAATCCTTATTTCAGAGGAGTGTGAGCCCTAGGCTATGACATTGTTCTCAGACTAGACTTGCTACATATGGCTCTTCACAGCTACACTGGGGCTAGGAGCTGGCCAAGTGAATCACCTGGGTTCCACACATACTCCTCCCTGCCTTTCTTGTACAACACCATCCCTATTTCCTCCTGCTGCTCAGGATCAGTTAATCCTGCCATGGTGGATATTCAGAGACAGCAGTAGGTAGGTAAGTCTTGGAAAGTTAGAGTCCTTATTCTGGGATTCGCTTGTAGCCTCTATCTCTGCCACTCTGGCCACTCCATCCAGTTCAGGGGTAGGCGAAGGCAAAGCTAGTTAATGTCAGTTGGCCAAGTCATTTTGTCTCCTTGGCTGTTCACTGACTTTTCTGTACTGGGTGCTTTCTGGTGAGCAATAAAGTGTAATATAAAAATCTTCACACTCCATGCGGACCTCCGTATATCAACCCACATGCCTCTACCCTATACTTCCTTATATCTGATTTTCTAGTTCTTTTCCTTCCAGGCCTCTGACCAGACAGCCAGGTCATCGGCTTCTGGAGGAATCTGTATATATTCTCACCTCAGGATAATTATCTTCCAAGTATAGTGAATGACAAGGTGCTCAAAAGTTCATCCACTGGGAAGGATTTTGCTCTGTCTTTTCAGAATGTGGCTGTAATACAGCTGCTGTCCATTTCCAGTTTTCACCAAGCTGACCTAGCCACAAACCAAGCTCAGGTATTTTCCGTCTCCTTCAGCTGATAATCCCCATATAACCATAGATTTGAGCTAGGGGAGAGATGCTGGTGCAACTTGGATGGGTGACACTTTGTTCTGGGTTGTGCATCCATGCAACTCACTCACACCCTCCATTTGTGCTCAGGCATAATCCCAGAGGTATCATTTCTATCTTATGATGAACTTCTGGGCCCATATAATTTTATGAATTCACAAGTCCAGAAGAAACCAGTTCACATCTACAGGTGTGGAATCACTTGATGCTCCCAGGTCAAACATTCAGTCTCCACCACGGCCCAATAACATATCAGAAGCTGATTCCCAAAAGGCATATAATTCTCTGGTGTGGAGGGCATACCCTTGCTCCAGAATCCCAGAATTCTGCACTGTGGTTCTCCCACTGGGGCATTCCCATCATTGACCTGTCCAACATCACAGGTCTGATCATATGGCCCAAGCAGCAGAGCTGCTAGCAGTGTAGCCTGGAGCTGCTTGCACAGCCCTTTCCTACCCCCTGCCAACTCAAAGATGTCACCCAGTGCATAGGCCTGAGCAGTATTCCTAGGTGTTAAACATGTTCTTTCCAGAACCCAGTAAGGCCTACCAAGTGCTCTGTTTCCTTCTTTGTGGTAGGAATACAAGATACAGCAATTTGCCTTTTACTTTCGATACAATTCCCAGGTCAGCCTTAATCAATGGACATCTAAAAACTTCACTGAAGCAGTAGGCCCCTGAATCTTTGTGGGGCTTATCTCCCACCCCCTGGAGTGCTGGTATCTCCCCAATATCTCCAGAGCAATAGCCACCTCTTATTCATCAACATGATGTCATAGTGAGGGTGGTAAGTGATAGAAAGAGGACAAAGTTCAGGATCAGCCCACCAGGATCTACATACAGAGATCTTTGCTGAACTAGATTCTCAACCACACCAGGGCCCATGGATTCTTCCTCTCCTACCACCCTCCCAGCCTCAGACCCAACAAACGTCTCCTCACAAAGCCCACAAGGGTTTTTGAAAATTCCACATCATCTTCAACACACCTGACTTAGCCTGTGCACCACCTCGTGGGAATTGTTGTAAAATACATCCATTGGGCTATTATAAACTTACCAGCATAAGTGTTACTCATGTTTGTTTCCAAAGGACTGTTTGAAAAAAAAAAAATAAGCTGTGTGTTTTGTCACAGGGTGTGGATCTGTGGGGGAGGAATAAGGTTGATGGATGATAAGATGGGTTGAAGAAGATCTGAAAGAAAGAGGATGTAAAAAGTGTGAGGGCAATGCAGTATTGGAGCAGAATTCAATTTATTTTTAATTCTGATCCAAATGAAGTGATTGTACAATTACGGACAACATCATTCACGATATAGTCTATGCATACTCCACAGAGAATAAAATCTGAGTGGTGTCCCTGGAGTTGTGTAATGTCCAGCTTTGGATGAAATACCTCTATCAGAGGCATAACAGCAGGACAGTGTTCTGGAAGCTGGGACCACTCAGCCCCTGTGAGGTCCCTGAGACCATGAAGTGAAATACTGTGATGTTTACTATGCACAGGGAAGGGAGATGGCTGAGCTTCCATTCTCAGGAGGCTGCCTATCCCTAAATCCTGGTTATTGCAAGATTCCAGTGGTGAACAATAAATGGCACCACACTCATTGCAAGGCTCTCCAGTCAAGCATTGCATATTCTCTTTGCCTCAACTCCCAGGCTTTGCCACAAAATGTTCCCAAGAGAATAGAAAATCAGGGCATGTATGCTGACAGCTCAAGGCCTAATCTCCACAGCAGGAAAGCAGTCGAGAAGAATATGACTTTGGTTCACTCTGGACAGGTCCAGGACCTAGGACCCCCTCAGAGTCCTGGACCTTTTCAAATCTCCCCACCAACACACATGCACACACACCAGGATGATGGCTCTCGATGGTCATAGAGTACACCCTGGTGCAGCCTCCACACTGACAAAATGGACACTTAGAGGCCACTTCCTACTGATAAGCATGAGCAGGAATAAAAAAACACTGAAGCATTCGCAAAAACAGGTTATATCTAAAGAAATGTATGCCCACTTTCATGATATGGTGACAGGTTAGGAGGTCTTTAGATTATCCACAGTTGTGGGTTGTTGACCCCTGATCCCCTCTCAATCAAACAAATCAATACCTAAGCTGCCTTAAAGATGTCTCAACTGGGTTAAGCAACCAGTCCTGCTTTGCCCTGGACTGAGGGAATTCCTGGATATAGCGCTAAACCCAGGAACGTGCCAAGCAAACCGGGACAAGTTGGTCACCAATGTCTGGACTCAGGAAAGCAGGTTGTTACACAGATGTACGCACATGGTTATGCCACATAGTGATGCTTAGGGTTTGAGCTGGACTGGGCACAGGACTGAAGCAAAAGAACAATGGCATCTTTATCACCAACAACTCCTCACTAAAATAGCAGTCACTCTTCACCTAGGTTATGAATGTAGGCAGTTGATAACAGGCTAAATGTTTCTACCCAAACAGAATGAAATCCATATGCTGGTGGCCCAGTCAGGGAAGACATTCCAGACACCCGTTTGAGATGTGACTGGTTTGGTCACTGGGGACAGTGAAGATCTGTGCTTATACGGCAATGGGGCTTTGTCCTCATAAGCCTGTGGACTGACCTCATCTTCTAGGCAAGGCTGAACACGGCCAAGGCAATAGAGTATGAGAGACCCAGAACTAGAGGCAAGACAGAATATAAGATTGATTCGTTTATCCCCGAGGTATTTCACTGGGAACATTTTAAGAAGCCTCAAGCCCAGATTGCTGATAAAATTCAAGGAGGAAGGAGAGGTAGAGGCCATGGGGATAAAGTGGACTCTGGTTATCCTGGGGAAGACTTTGTCCTCAGCTCTCATTGGAGGCATTTTCCCCAGTTGTTCCCCATGACTGGAGAGTCATAGTGTCAACTTCAGAGATGGAATCGTTGTTGTCTAATATCCTGATTTTATAAATAAAAACTGTGAAGCCCAGTGAAGAAGTGACTAACCCAAGTTCATGTGGTCTCGCTGGCGAATTGATAACCAGTTAAAGGCAGCTTACCCTGCTCTTCAGATATTGCATCTTGGGCTTTACACCAGAAGAAATAAAGGGGGCTGATGCGAACTCCATGATGCATCACTGAGGTGAAGGACAACTTGTAAAGAACAGAACCATCTCTATATCTCACAGCTGGGCAGCTCCCAGACCAGACATGCTGGCAGAGGTCTAGTGCCCAGTCCCAGTGATTCCCAACACAGTCCTCAGATCCACAAGAACCCTGGGCCCTATCTGTGTCTTCTGAGCCTTCTGATCTATCCCAAGTCCCAGGACCTGAGGTGAGGGTGATAGAATACATTGAGTTGAAGCAGAGGCTGCATTCAAACGCCAGATAATAAAAAAAAAAAAAAAACTAAAAAGAAAAAACAGTGTCCTCAGTCCTACAACATCAAAGAAGTGAATTCTATCACAACCTGGTTGATTCTGGCAGCAGATTCTTTCCCAGAGTCTCCACACAAGAGTCCAGCTGGCTCACACCTTGATTGCAATCTTGTGACACCCTAAGCCAAGAACTCATCCAAGGCCCCTGCCCACATTTCTGACCTACAGAACTCTGAGATAACAAATAGGATTTGTTTTAAGCTGCTAAATTTATGCTAATTTGTTATGCAGCCATAGAAAACCAGTATACTGAAGGTCACTTCCATGTATATAGTTAAGTAATTGCTAGCCATTCCAGTAAAGGAATGGCTTCTAGGACTCCTACCACTCACTGTGTTGACTCACCCAGCATCACGAAACGAAGGTGCAGGGTCAGAGGTCATATCATCATATGATTCTACCCACCAATGTCCAATATCAAGCTGTGATGCTGAAAACAAAAACTTTTCTAAACTATCAATAACCAAAAATTTGTTTCAATCAACAATATCAGAGGAAAAACTGTATTATCTTTCCAATCTCTATATAGTAAATGATTTTACAAAACAATTGTCACATGATGCAATCAAAGATCACAGAGCCAAAAAAACACAGGCAAATAAAAAGTGTACAGTTGAGTCACCAGTTAATAAAAAATATTATGCCATTCTTCTGGTTTGTGTAATGTTTGTAATTTGCAGTAATTTCTTTCCTCCTAAATAAAAATTTGCTGTTGTAATTTTATACACTTTTTATTAAAGGAAATCAAAATAGTTGAAGTCTCAGGGCTCACAAAACCTGAATCCAGCCTTCACATGCATGTCCGTTTTGCCCATGAATTTGCCCACACCACATCTTTGCCTGGCAACCCCTTCTGCCTCTTCTCTGCGTAAAAAAAAAAACTTAACCATTCTTCAAGATTGGACTCAAAAGTCACCTCTACTGGAAAGCCTTCCCAGAAGGCTTAAGAAAGTAGACTTCTCCTTCCTGTCTCCAGGATACCATAGCACTTTCTTACCACTCTTTCAACCCTCTCTCATGACACTCTAATTACTCTGTACAGAAGCCTCCCCCCAGCTAGGCAGCAAGTTCCCAGCAACAGACACTGGACTTAATCATCTCCATACCATGTTTCCAGGCCGAAACAGTAGCTCCCAGGGAACATGTTTGTGTTGTTCTTGTTCTTGTTAGTTTCCATCAAGTTGGCTCTGATTCATGGCAACCCTATGCATAACAGAGCAAAGCATTGTCTGGCCCTGTGCCATCCTCACAATCCCTGGTATACTTCAGCCCACTAGTGTAGCTATTGTGTCAATACACCTTGTGAAGGGTTTCCCTCATACTCACTGACCCTCTACTTTGCCAAACATGATGTCCTTTTCAAGCAATTGGTGTTTGCTGATGACATATCCAGGGATAACAGAAAATACAGAGACAACAGTTGAAGATTTCTTGGCAGAATATTTCCCTGGTATCATGAAAGATGAGAAGATATTAATCCAATAAGCTCACTGAACTACACATAAGGTAGATGTTAAAAGAAAGTCACCAAGATATATTATAATCAAACTGGCCAAAACCAAAGATAACGAGAGAATTTCAAGAGCAGCTCGGGATAAATGAAAAGTCACCTATAAAGGAGAGCCAGTAACAATAAGCTCGGACTACTCAGCAGAAACCATGGAGGGAAGAAGGCAGTGGGATGACTTATATAAAAAATTGAAGGAAAAAAATTGCCAACCAAGAATCATATATCCAGCAAAACTGTCTCTCAGATATGAATGTGTAATTAGGACATTTCCAGATAAACAGAAGATTAGGGAATTCGTAAAAACCAAACCAAAACTAAAAAAAATAGGAAAGGGAGTTCTTTGGTTAGAAAATCACTAATACTGGGTATCACCCAAGACTAGAACACTTGGCAGAGCAACCAGAAGTCAACCCAGACAAGGAAATCAAAAAACTAAATCAAAATTAAAAAAACAAAAACACTCAAAACATGATAACCGCGATGTTATTGGGTGAAGGAAGACAACATTAAAACAATAAAGAGGGACTAACAAAGAGCTGATCTAAGTGAAATAGAAAACAGAAAAACAATTGAAAGAATTAACAAGACCAATAGCTCGTTCTCAGAAAAAATCAACAAAACTGATAAACTATTGGCCAAACTGAAAAAGAAAAAGAGGAGAGGAAGCAAATACCCCAAATAAGAAATGAGATGGGGGATATTACAACAGACCCAACTGAAATTAAAAGAATCATATCAGATTACTATGAAAAATATCCTCTAACAAATTTGAAAACCTAGAAAATGGATGAATTCCTAGAAACACACTACCTACTTAAACTAACACAAACAGAGCTAGAACAACTAAATAGACCCATAACAAAAGAAGAGACTGAAAAGGTAATCAAAAAACTCCCCAAAAAATAAAGCCCTGGCCTGGTCGGCTGCACTGCAGAGTTCTACCAAACTCTCAGAGAAGAGTTAACACCACTCCTACTAAAGGTATTTCTGAGCATAGAAAAGGACGGAATGCTCCCAAACTCATTCTAGGAAGCCAGCATATACCTGATATGAACACCAGGTAAAGACACCACAAAAAAGAAAATTACAGACCTGTATCTGTTAGGAAATTAGATGCAAAAATCCTCAACAAAATTCTAGCCAATAGAATTCAACAACATAACAAACAAATAATTCACCGTGACCAAATGGGATTCATACCAGCTATGCAGGGATGGTTCAACATTAGAAAAACAATTAATGTATTTTTTTATCAGATAAATAAAATCACATAAATAAAACCAAAGACAAGAATCACGATCTTATCAATTGATGCAGAAAATGCCTCTAGTAAAGTACAACACCCATTCAAAATAAAAACTCTCAGCAAAATAGGAATAGAAGAAAAGTTCCTCAACATAATAAAGGGCATTTATACAAAGCTAATAGAAAACATCATCCTGTATGGAGAGAGCCTGAAAGCATTCCCCTTGAGATCAGGAGCCAGAAAAGGAGACAGTTATCACCGTTCTTATTCAACATTGGGCTGGAGGTCCTAGCCAGAGCAATTAGGCTAGCTAAAGAAATAAAGGGCAACCAGATTGGCAAGGAAGAAGTAAAAGTATCTCTATTTGCACATGACATGATCTTACACACAGAAAACGCTAAAGAATCCTCGAGGAAGCTACTGCAACTCATAGAGGAGTTCAGCAGAGTATCAGGATACAAGATAATGATACTAAAATCAGTTAGGTTCCTCTACACCAACAAAAAGAACATTGAGGAGGAAAAAACCAAATCAATACCATTTATAGTACCCACCAAGAAGATAAAATACTTAGGAATAAGTCTAACCAGAGATGTAAAAGACTTCTACAAAGAAAACTACAAGACTCTACTGCAAGAAACCAAAACAGACATACAAAAGTGGAAAAACATACTCTGCTCATGGATAGGAAGACTTAACTTTGTAAAAATGTCTATTCTACCAAAAGCCATGTATAGATACAATACAATTCTGATCCGAATTCCAATAACATTTTCTAATGAGATGGAGAAACAAATCACCAACTTCATATGGAAGGGAAAGACGTCCTGGAAAAGTAAAGCAACACTGAAAAAGAAGAACAAAGTGGGAGGCCTCACTCTACCTGATTTTAGAATCTATTATACTGCCACAGTAGTCAAAACAGCCTACCACTGGTACAACAACAGATACATAGACCAATGGAACAGAATTGAGAATCCAGACATAAATTCATCCACATATGAGCAGCTGATATTTGACAAAGGCCCAAAGTCAGTTAATTGGGCAAAAGGCAGTCTTTTTAACCACTGGTGCTGACATAACGGCATATCCATCTGCAAAAAAAATAAAACAAGACCTATACCTTACACCATGCACAAAAAAAAACTCAAAATGGATCAAAGACCTAAATATAAATTCTAAAACAATAAAGATCATGGAAGACAAATAGGGAAAACATTAGGAAACCTACTACATAGCAGAAACAGTATACAAAACATTACTAACAATGCAGAAGAAAAACTAGATAACTGGAAGCTCCTAAAAATCAAACACCTATGCTGATCCAAAGAATTCAACAAAGAGTAAAAACATTACCTACAGACTGGGAAAAACATTTTAGCTATGACATTTCTGATCAGTGCCTGATCTCTAAAATCTACATGATACTGCAAAAACTCAACTACAAAAACACAAACAACCCAATTTAAAAAAAGGCAAAAGATAAGAACAGAAAAAATTCACTAAACAAGACATTCAGGTACCTAACAGATACATGAGGAAATGTTCACGGTCATTAGCCATTAGAGAAATGCAAATCAAAATTACACTGAGATTTCATCGCACTCCAACAAGCCTGGCATTAAACCAAAAACACAAAACGATAAATGTCGGAGAGGCTGTGGAGAGATTGGGACACTTATACATTGCTGGGGGGAATGTCAAATGATACAACCACTTTGGAAATTGATTTGGGGTGTCCTTAAAAAGCTAGAAATAGAATGACCATAAGATCCAGCAATCCCACTCTATGGAATATATCCTAGAGAAAAAAGAGCCTTTACATGAACAGATACCTGCACACGCATGTTTATTGCAGCACTGTTTACAATAGCAAAAACATGCAAGAAACCAAGGTGCCCATCATCGGATAAATGGATAAAGAAATTATGGTATATTCACACAATGGAATACTAGACATCAATAAAGACCAGTGAGGAATCTGAAACATTTTGTAACATGGAGGAACCTGGAAGGCATTACGCTGAGTGAAATTAGTCAGTTGCAAAAGGACAAATATTGTATAAGACCACTATTATAAGAACTTGAGAAACAGCTTAAACTGAGAAGAAAGCATTCTTTTGTGGTTACGAGAGGGGGGAGGGAGGGAGGGTGGGACAGAGGTATTCACTATTAAATAGTAGATAAGAACTACTTTAGGTGAAGGGAAAGATAGCACACAATACAGGCGAGGTCAGCACAATTGGACTGAACCAAAAGCAAAGTTTCCTGAATACACTGAACGCTTCGAAGGCCAGCTTAGCACGGTCACGGGTCTGGGGACCATGGTTTCAAGTGACATCTAAGTCAATTGGCATAATAAAAGCTACTAAGAAAATATTCTGCATCTCAATTTGAAGAATGGTGTCTAGGGTCTTAAACGCTAGCAAGCAGCCATCTGAGATGCATCAATTGGTCTCAACGCACCTGGATCAAAGGACAATGAAGAACACCAAGGACACAAGGCGATTACGAGCCTAAGAGACAGAAAGGGCCACATGACCCAGTGACTACATCATCCTGAGACCAGAAGACCTAGATGGTGCCGGGCTACAAGGGATGAGTGCCCTGACAGGGAACACAACAGAGAACCCCTGAGGGAGCAGGAGAGCAGTGGGATGCAGACACCAAATTCTCATAAGACCAGACTTAATGGTCTCACTGAGACTGGAAGGACCCCTGTGGTCATGGCCCCCAGACCTTCTGTTGGCCCAGGACAGGAACCATTCCCAAAGCCAACTCTTCAGACATGGATTGGACTGGACAATGTGTTGGAGAGGGATGCTGGTGAGGAGTGAGCTTCTTGAATCAGATGGACACTTGAGACTATGTTGCATCTCCTGCCTGGAGGGGAGATGAGAGGGTGGAGGGGGTTAGACCGGTGAAGTGGACACGAAAAGAGAGAGCGGAGGGAGACAGCAGGCTGTCTCATCACGGGGAGAGTAATTGGGAGTGTGTACTTTATCAAGGTGTATATGGGTTTCTGTGTGACAGACTGACTTGATTTGTAAACTTTCACTTAAAGCACAATAAAAATTATTTAAAAAAAAAAAACCTAGAAATAGAATTACCAGAAGATGCAGCAATCCCACTACTTGGGATATATTCTAGAGAAATAAGAGCCTTTACACAAACAGATCTATGCACATCCATGTCCATTGCAGCACCCTTTACAATAGCAAAAAGATGGAAGCAAACAAGGTGCCCATCGACAGATGAATGGATAAAGAAATTATGGTATATTCACACAACAGAATACTACACATCGATAAAGAACAGTGATGAATCTGAGAAACATTTCCTAACATGGAGAAATCTGGAAGGCGTTATGCTGAGGGAAATTAGTCAGATGCAAAAGGACAAGTACTATACAAGAACACTATTATAAGAATTCAAGAAATAGTTTAAGCAGAGAATAAAATATTCTTTGATGGTTACAAGACGGGGGAGGGAGGGAGAGTCGGAGAGGGGTAGTCACTAATTAAGAAAATACATAAGAACTACTTTAGGTGACAGGACAGACAACACGCAATACACGTGAGGTCAGCACAACTGGACTAAACGAAGAGCAAAGAAGTTTCCTGAACAAACCGAACACTTTGAAGGCCAGCGTAGCAGGGACCAGGGTTTCAGGACCATGGTTCCAGTGGACATCTAAGTCAATTGGCATAATACAATCAATTATGAAAGCATTCTGCATCCCACTTTGCAAAGTGGCATCTGGGAACTTAAACACTAGCAAGCAGCCATCTAAGATACATCACTTCGTCCCAACCCACCTGGATCAAAGGACAATGAAGAACACCAAGGACTCAAGGTAACTATGGCCCCAAGAGACAGAAAGGGCCACATAAACCAGAGACTACATCAGCCTGAGACCAGAAGAACTAGATGGTGCCTGGCAACAACCTATGACTGTCCTGACAGGGAACACAACGGAGGACCACTGAGGGAGCAGGAGAACAGTGGGATGCAGACACCACATTCTCATTTAAAAAAAAAAACAAAACAGGCTTAATGGTCTGACTGAGACTAGAAAGACCCCCGTGGTCATGGCCCCCAGACCTTCTGGTAAACCAGGACAGGAACCATTCCCAAAGCCAACTCGTCACACAGGGATTGGACTTGACAATGGGCTGGAGAAGGATGTTGCTGAGGAGTGAGCTTCTTGGATCAGGTGGACACTTGAGACTATGCTGCCATCTCCTCCTGGAGATGAGATGAGAGGGTAGAGGGGGTTAGAGGCTGGTGAAACCGACAGGAAAATAGAGTGTGGAGTTAGGGAGCAGACTGTCTCATTATGGTGAGAGCAATTGGGTTATGTAGCAAGGTGTATATAAGTTTTTGTGTGAGAGACTGACTTGATTTGTAAACTTTCATTTAAACCACAATAAAAATTTAAAACAAAAAAAATTCTCCATCACTATTTCACCAAATGGTTTTACCATCCACTAATGATCATTGCCTGAATTGTTTTTGTTTTGTTTTGTTTTTTCCATTTGGAGTTTTCCAAATGATGGTTTTCTAATTATATCATTCCTTTTGCTTTGATTAGCTAGATGCTTCTAACAAAAGGACTTTCCCTCATTCAGTAGGGTTTTTTGGTTATACTGAAATACACTTTATACCAGAAAGCAGAATAAATTCTATCTTTAATTATCACTTTTCAGAGTATGAAGTTGATACCTAACAACCTCCTCCTCATCCTCACTCACTCCTTACCTTCTTCATTCTCTTTCAGGATCATTAAGACTTCATGGCTTTTACATATTCAACATATTTAACTAAAGAGCTGGTTCCCTTGCTTTATTACAGGATCCCATCTGTCCTTGGCAGCATTCTTGATTCATGGCCCAACAAGAAGTCCAACTCACCTTGTCTAGTTTCTGCTCTGGCTTTAAGTTATATTTTAAAGATGCCAGTTAGTTAAACTGTCCTGGAACTGATGCCAACCTACATTCACTAATTAATTACCAAAGGGTCTCTGAGGAATTAAAGCTCACCACTAAGACTGGCAGGAATAAAGAACAGCAACGCTAAAGAAGAATGACTCTTGAATAAGACAACTTTCTGAGGGTTCCACCCCCAGCCTTACCCAGCCCCTGGGGACAGCAGCAGGAAACCATCCAGGTCTTCAGTCCATTCACATCTCTTCCTCAGCCTTCACTCTGATTAGGACTCCCAGTTATTTGTCCCAGGGCTATCTGGCCTGATCTTCCATCCTGGGGCCTTTTTCTTTGCCTTCCCCAGCCCTAACCAAAGCCTACTGATCTTCCCCAGCACTTCGCTAATACTTAACTCATCAATCTTGCCACTTCCACCACCCTCAGTGTCTCCATATACCCAAGTCCTCTTCCCCTATCTTTGGCTTCCCAACATGAAACCAACTTTAATATGAATATGATATGTATGTTTTTTAAAGTAATACATACTCATTGAAAAATACATCAGGAAACAGAAGCTATCACAGACACATCCAAACTCCCTGAGGGACTGAGTTACTGGGCTGAGGGCTAGGGGCCGTGGTCTCAGGGAACAACTAGCTCAAAAGGAATAATATAGTTTATAAAGAAAATGTTCTACTTCTGACTGTGCAGAGTAGTGTCTGAGATCTTAAAAGCCTTCAAGTGGCCATGTAAGATACATGTACTGGTCCCATCCCCACTGGAGCAAAACAGAATGAAGAAAACAATAGACACATGGGAAAGATTAGTCTGAAGGACTAATGGACCACAACTACCACGACCTCCACCAGATTGAATCCTAAACAACTCGATGGTTCCTGGCTACCACTCCTGACTGCTCTGACAGGGATCACAATAGAGGGTCCTGGACAGAGTGGGAGAAAAATGTAGAACAAAGGTTGAATTCACAACAAAAACAACAGACTTATTGGTCTGATAGAATTGAGAAGCCCCAAGAGTGTGCCCCTGGACACCTTTGAAGTCAGTGCTGAAGTCACTTCTGAGGTTCACCCTTCAGCCAAAGAGCAGACAGTTGTATAATGGCAAACAATACCACGCATGAAGAATGTGCTTGGAAGTGTAATCATGTATACCTGACTAAATGGGCACAGTAGACCAAAAGCAAAGACAAGAAGGCAGGAAGGAATTGGAAAACTGATGAATGGAAACAGGAAGCCTGGGGTAGAGAAGGGGAGAATGTTGGCACATCACAAGTTGCCATCCAGTGTCACAAAACAATTTGTGAATTAATCACTAATAAGAAACTAATTTGTTCTCTAAAGATTCACCTAAAGTACAATAAAAAAAAAAAAAAAGGAATTGATTAGTAAAACAGTTGCTTCAAACTGGGAAAAGTATGTAAAAAAAAGAGAAAATCTATACGCAACTTATTATAAGTTTGTAAATACTCAAGTTTTTCAAACGTCCCACTGTGTTGTCTAAAGATACTGAGACATTAGGATTCATGACTTATATAATTCATGACTTATAAGAAACTATAGTTTGATATCAAATTTAAGGAAGTACTGAAAATAATAATTGGGGTATATATTTGATGCATTAGAAACTACTATTTGAAAACTATTTAATATTAAATATAATTTAATTATACACTCTAATTTCACGTTAGAATCTGTAAAAGGAGATTAGTTTGGATTGTATGATAGGAGACAATAAAATTATTCTCAAAAAAAACACAGAAGCTAGCCCAGCACAGTTTCATCATCCAAAGACATACCGTGCGGAATTATTTTCTATGTTTTCTCACATGGGGGAGTAATTTAACAAAACCTGAAGCCACTATGCACGCATCCTGCAAATCCATTCTTCACTTGACATTATGTCATTCATAACACTCGTTTAACAAATATTTATTAAGAGCCTATGTGTCTGGCTTATGAGCAGCCCTATAGGACAGAGTAGAACTGCCCATAGGGTTTCCAAGGCATGGCTGCTGGATTCAAACTGCTGACCTTTTGGTTGGCAGCCAAACTATCAGCCACTGCGCAACAAGGGCTGTGAGTCAGGATCAAGTCGATGGCAATGGCTTTTTGTTTCTTTCTTTGTTTTGTAGAGTCAGGCACCGTTCTACTTGCTGAAGATTCCCTGGACAAGAGCATGGGCTTATTTCATTCTTTTCAAGGATACACAGTATTCCATAGTACAGACTTTCCAGAATTTGTTTAGCCAATACTTTCTGACTGAACATTTATTTGTTGTTCTTAGGTGCCCTCAAGTTGGTTCCAAACAATAGCGACCCCATGCTACTCATAGAGACCCATAGTGACCCCATCCTCACAACTGTTGCTATGCTTGAGCCCATTGTTCAGCCACTGCACCAGTTCATCTCATTGAGGGGCTTCCTTTTTTTGCTGACCCTCTGTTTTACCAAAGCATGATGTCCTTCTCCAGGGACTGATCCCTCCTGATAACAAGTTCAAAGCATGTGAGATGTAGTCTCACCATCCTTGCTTCTAAGGAGTATTCTGCTTGTACCTCTTCGAAAACAGATTTGTTCCTTCTTCTAGCAGTCCATGGTATGTAGAGTCAACATTCCTCACCATCACCAGGATTCAAAGGCATCAATTCTCCTTCAGTCTTCCTTATTCATTCTCCAGCTTTCACATGCATAGGAGGCAATTCAAAACATCATGGCTTGGGTCAGGCGCACCTTAGTCTTCAAGGTGACATCTTTGCTTTCTACCACTTTAAAGAGCTCTTTTTCAGCAGATTTGCCCAGCGCAAGGCATCTTGTGATTTCTTGACTGCAGCTTCCACCTGTTTATTGTGGATCCAAGTAAAATGAAATCCTTGACACCCTCAATCTTTTCTCCCTTAATCATGATGTTCCTTAGTGGTCCAGTTGTGACGATTTTTGTTTTCTTTATGTTGAGCTGAAATCCATACTAAAAGCTGTGGTCGTTGATCTTCGTCAGTAAATGCTTCAAGTCCTCTTCACTTACAGCAAGCAAGGTCGTATCATCTGCATAATGAAGGTTGTTAATGAGTCTTCCTCTGTCTTAGTCATCTAGTGCTGCTATAACAGAAATATCACATCTGGATGGCTTTAACAAGGAGAAGTTTATTCTCTCACAGTCCACTACGCGAAAAGTTCAAATTCAGGGCACCAGCTCCAGGAGAAGGCTTTCTCTCTCTCTGTTGGCTCTGAAGGAAGGTCCTTGGGATGCATCAGCCTTCCCTTGATCTGGGAGCATCTCAGCGCAGGAACCTCAGGTCCAAAGGATGCGCTCTGCCCCCAGCGCTGCTTTCTTGGTGGTATGAATTTCCTGTCTCTCTGCTTGCTTCTCTTTTTTATATCTCAAAAGACATTGGTTTAAGACACTACCTAATCTTATAGACCTCATCAATATAACTGCAGCTAATCCATCTTATTACACCACAGTATTAGGATTTACAACACATAGGGAAATCACATCAGAAGATAAAATGGTAGACAGTGGTAACAATCATACAAGGGAATCATGACCAAGCCAGGTTGAGAGATATTTTTGGGGAGACACAATGTAGTCCATGCCATCCTCCAATCCTGATGTCCCATTCTTCTTCATACAGTCCAGATTCTCCGATTATTTCCTCGCCATACAGATTGAACAGGCATGCTGAAAGGATACAACCATGATGCCCACCAGTCCTGTCTTTAAACCATGTAGTATCCCATGTTCTGTTCTAATTGTAACTGAACACCACTCGGGTTCTTGTCCTATTAGCCAATTGAAATAAGACAGACACTGATTGCAACGGAAACAGAAAGTGGAAAGTTTATTGTCTGCGGGTACAAGGACTGCGTGGGGCCTAGTGACCTTAAGGCCACGTCCTCGCTGGCTAAGGGGACTGGGGAGCTTTTAGTTTCCAATGGCGTCAGGGGGTTGGGTTCGGTACCTGGAATTTTCTGCCTTTAGCCCTCCCATGCCTATATTTGGGGGTGGGAGGGGTCAGTTGAAGGATGTGATTTCTATCTGTGCATGCTTCAAGGTTTAACTAGGGCTAGTCAGTGGAGGGAGCCACTACCTGCTGGAACATCATGCTCAAAACAAGCTTCTGGTTAGCAAGACAAAGAGAGAGGGGAAGGGGTGTTGATTGGGGTTTTCAATATGGCTGAGCAGCCTGTTTCGATCCCCCCTTTTTGTTGTAGGTTTCTCAATTTTGGGAAACAGGGCTCCATGTCTCTCTAGCTGCTTCTTGTTGCATGGGGGCGTAGAGGTCTAAGGGCTAGAAAAATGGAGCTTTTGTGTTGTCTGAGTTAAACTGTTTTATCTCTCTTGTGTCTATAGTGGCCCTTTCTTAGGCTGTTGTCTCCCTTCTTGATAGGGGGATGGGTCAAAATTTCTGGGCAACCATCATTTGGACCTGGAACTTTTGAATCACTTGAAATGACTCTACTCTTCAGGGGAGAAGATATCAACTCATTAAGGCATACACAAGACACATAAGCTTATCTAGAGAGAGAAACAACACAAGCAAAGGTTAAAATAGAAATTTGTAAAATGGCTAGAGCAAAAACAATTCTTAATACTTTTATAGGACTTATTTTTATGATACTTATTTACCGGTCTTTGTTTCATCTCTTAAATAGCCACTTAAGCCTTTTCACTGGCTCACATTTTTTTTAAAAAAGTGGGAAGTAGACAAGCATGTTGTTAGACTCATGTCTTTTCAAGTCTTAAGAATATTAATTTTTACACAGTATAAAATGTGCAAAGCCATTGAAAGCTTCACCTTTTCACAAATTGGCTAGAACCTGTGATCTTATATTCTGAATTGTCTTTTTTAATGACCATTGGTACAGGCGTCAGTAACGACACTCAGGAGGTTCTTCACTTGGTCCAACAAATTTCTATTTACTAGGTGTTAATAGAAAAAGATAAGAGTGGAAAGTCTTTTCTGTTCTGGCTTATGTGAAAGTTTCCCTACAAGACCTTTTCTAAGATGATTCTTTCTATTGTCTTTACACCTCAGGGCCCAGTTGATGTGTCCTTGTGAGTCCAGCTCTAGCTGGGTCACATTCTCTGTGCTCAAGGACAGGTTATAATGACTCTAATATTATTTCTTAAATCATTTCTTCTTTTTGGTCGGAGATTGGAGAAACCACATCAGTGATCAATACCTGGACTTAGTCAACCTCCTACATGGCAACCATGGCAGGTTCTTTGAAAGTCACAGTGCTGGTTTTCCACCAGATACCATCTGGTTTTTCACCAGGATCTTAAGACCGAAGTTCTCATTAATTGTATTGTTGAAGTGAGCAGATTCAATGTACATCCACATTTTAGCCCGAGGCCTTCTTTTGTCTTTTAGGTGTGTAAGACAATAGGATAAATTTTTATTACGCCTAATACTACCAGGATGTAGACTAAGAATATTACTTGTAGTAGTACAAATAAATCTGGTGTTTGTAAGGGTGTTACAGTGTGTGACCAAGTAGCTTCCTATCCAATGTCATGTATACCCTGTTCTATTTCTCCTGTGTTATTTATCTAAATGTAACAAGAGGTATTTGCTACAGCACATATTACACTTTCTTGGACCAATAAAAAAAAATCTAAGGCTACTTTGTTATCTCACGTCACCTTGGCGTAATGAGGTAGCGATCACTGTGGTGTATCTATGTCACTAGCAACATCGCTGTGTCTGTTATTTCTCACATAGCGATTGATAAATTTCTTAAGAAGATTTCCCCAATAAAATATACCATAAGTAGGAATTAAATTTACCAACCATACCTCGAGTGTTAGACCAATGGGCTTTCTTCTGACTCTCATTTTACAAAGGGTAACAAATTAACATTACCTTTTTCTAGTATTTACTACGAATATCTAAAGATAATCTTAAAGTTCTCAAAGTGCATTCATTGCCCAGATTAGCTAGGAATCTAAACAAGAGATTGTCTATGTAAATTCACTATTAGTTGGAAAGGGATCATCTAAATTTGTTTAGTTGGATCTACCACACAAAAACATATTTATAAAGCACACAAAGTTTGTCTAGAGAAAACAGAAGGCATAGAAGAATTTATAGATGACAAACAAGTTTCTATTAAAGAATATGTGATTAGCAAGATAATACAGGATGAACTTCTCCTGTTGGAGCTCTCTAGTTAATCTGTCTAAAGCATATTAAGTGTTTTCCCTGAGGGCAAGCTGTGTCCCACTGGTTTACTTATTAAGTCATGGGTCACTTCCTGCTTTTTAAGATCTGAGACACCATACAGTAAATCAGGAGGCAGAATAGAAACACTAACACTAGGCTAATTGTCTGAAATAATCAATGAAACCATGACACTAAGGTCTTTGAACCAAGGAAACAAATCTCATGAGGTGTTTGTTTAAACATAAGTAGCATCAGTAACTGTTTTTCATGTGACTCAGTAACAACTACATTCTCTCAAACCTAAGATTGTGTATTAATATCAACACAGCAACAATTATCTGTTAAGGAACAAACTATTCTTTGAGAGAACTGATAGAAAATCTGATGTTATTCTAATTTGTAATATCATACTCCAAATTTTAGACACCTTTCTGGTTATGATATTTACAACTTTGCTAAGTTTACCAAAAGGAGCTTCTAATTCAAGAGTTAAAATAATTAGACCCATTAGGTAGATAATTTAGGAGAAAAGAGGAAAATGATCTTTTATATCTACAACGTAGGACCTTAAAGCATTATTTCCAGAAAGAAAGACTTTAAAATATCAGAAATATTTTTACATAAAACCCATACTATTGTTTCGTTTACTCAGTCTTATGTAGTTAACTTCTGTTGCAGGTGATTCTGGACCGACTGCAGTTTGCAAACCCAGCACCTTCTGTACAGAGTTCTGGAAATCTTGATTGAGTCTGGTCACAGTCTTTTTTTGCAAGTTCAATACAGTCCATATTTTTTGTTGAGATATTCTGGTCAAATGTTTTCAGAAAATCGGCAAAGTAAAAATTTATCGGTAGATGACAAAACTTATTATGGCCCCGATTAATTGATAAACATAACTCTTAATAGTCAAAGACCTGATAGAAATTAATTACAAGCATAATGTAAAGGCCAAGTAACATCAGTTAAAAAAACACTTTAGATAAAAATATTTTTAAATATACCCACTAATAACCATATTTTTAAAGAACTTCAGACATTTTTTTTAACATAGCACGTAATAATCTTGAGATATAAAACCATATAGTCAGTATAGTCTAAGAATATACCAAGATTATCAAGTCTCTAAATATCTGAATAGTAATAAAAAAAATAATAACCTCATAGGTAAATGATTTGAATTCTCCAGTAAGCTATTAGCTTTGATGATGTTAGATTCAAAAACTAAAGTTTGAACCAACTTACCAATAAAGAAATAATAAAATTATGACATAATATTATGCATTTGTTGTCTAATATTAGGCAAAAACATAAGAGGAAATACTAGCATATAAACTTTAACCCAATGAGAAAGAATCAGCACTTCTCTCTCTTGATTTTTAACAACAGGTTCCATGTATTTTATAACATGTTAAATAAACCTTTTCAGCACTTTTATAAAAATTTGGAGGCTTTCCATGAAGTTTCAAACTTGTCAACAGTTTATCAGAAGTTACTATGAAACAATACTTAAGTTATTTCACCAAAGATCTCAAAATAAAAACTTTAGCTTTTTTCTTCTTAAAGCCACGTGGCTTGGTTTCTGACTCAGGTATCTTATTCTAATGAGACCGAACCTTTGTTTTAGTGGCAGGTTACATTAATAAATTAACTCTTTAACTCAGAAATGAAGGAAAATTTTGTTATTTCAACAGTGAGAAACCTAATTCTTTGTTTTCTGTGCTATAAAAGCTCTTAAAAATCTCATAAATTAAACCATTAAACTTCAGTCAGACAGATAAAACTTTTGAGCATATCAAATAAATTTCTTTTTAATGAACGTCTTAAAAGTTGTAGTACACCCCTTTAAATGGCAAAAATGAACTCATGTATGAGCTGACCCAAATATACACACACATATATCTTTTCTCTTGTGGTATAAAAAGCAAAAGCATATAAGCTTAAATTATGACAAATATCTATTAACGCAATTCAACACCAATAAGTTACCTAAAAGGTGTTAGAAATTATTTGAAGCCTGTATACCATAAAACATAAAAAATTGAAATAAAGTTCCTTTAAATATTCCAAGTTTTCATTTAACTTTTACTGTTTCATATATATATATATATATTTTTTTTTTTTTCCCAATCTAATTTTAGCCCTTAAAGATTTCATCAACTGGCTTTGGAAATCACAAAGTCTCTGTTTAATTGACCAATTCATTGATATGGATATAACCTTTACATCTCTGGCTAGGGTTGGAAACATTTTTCTAGGCCAATTTGAGTGTGTCATTCTGATTCTTATTTGACCTTGCTGGCTGAGGGTTGGGGGCTGAGGAAGCCTGATTTTGTCCCGCCCTACCTACCTTTTAAATCCAGGTTGAAAACAAGATTAGGTCCTCCTGATTCATTTCCATATGTTTAGGTGCACCTAGGCATTTTGAAAGGCAAAACTATTTCTTTCTCTGTATCTCAGAGTAAACTTGGCAGCTCAGTTCTATTAGCCAAGAGATTTTTAACCCTATACTTCTTTCAGGTTTTGAAGCTTTTCTTTTAGCGTAATAGGAATTTATTTGTCTCATGCACTGCAGCCAAGAGTTTTCTCAGCTCTGGGAGAGAACCTCTTTTGAAAATCTTCACACTGTGCCCAGGGTGTTCTCTGTATTGTGATTCAGATCCCAGTCTAGATTGAAAATCTGTTTTCGCCCACTATCTCTCCCTTTTTTTTTCTTTAAGAAACAGGGGGAAAGAAAAAAAAAAAAAACTTTAAGGCCACGGAGGGACTGTCGAGCTTATTTTCTTGGGCTATTCTCAAACGGAGAACTACATCTACAGCCCACAGCTAGGGTTGGTAATTCATGGGATTACAGTCATCTCAGGGGTGAGAAAAAAAAAAAAAAAAACCCACCCTTTTCTACACGGAAAAGAAAGAAAGAGAAAATAAAATACGGAGAGCAAGAAGAGCAGAGTGGATACTAAAATGAGAAAGAGGAGAAGAATGTTCCGAAAAACCGCAGAGGGACTTGAACCCCTCAAACCGCCAATGTGGCGAGGGCCCCTTAATTAGGTGAGAGTGGGTCCCAGGGGGCCACAACCCCTATTTCCCTCGTTTTTATGGGGCCTGGTCTTAGGACTGTACTTGGCCACCTATTCTTGCCTAATTCCCGAGACCGGTGGAACAACCTGGTCGAGCGCGCTTACCTGAAGTTAGAGGCCTCTCCCGTCCAGTTACTGTTCCTGAGCTGAGGTGGGGACGCGGCGGACTTTGTCCCCAGCGGGAATCACGGTAGCCGCTCAAGACCCCTTACGGATCAAATGAGATGTGGGCGCGCCTGAAGGGGTATCAGGGGTCCGGATACTCACCGGCCGGGTTTCACAGTCAGCCGTCCAGGCGGAAGTCGCCAGAATTTGTAACTGAAGGCCACTCGAGTTCTTGTGTCTTATTAGCCAATTGAAATAAGATGGTCACTGATAGCAACGGAAACAGAAAGTGGAAAGTTTATTGTCCGCGCATACGAGGAGCGCATGGGGTCTAGTGACCTAAAGGCCAAGTGCTCGCTGACTAAGGGGGCTGGGGAATTTTGTTTCCAATGGCGTCAGGGAGTTGGGATTGGTACCCGGAATTTTCTGCTTTCAGCCCTCTGGTGCCTATATTTGGGGGTGGGGGGGTCAGTTGAAGGATGTGATTTCAATCTGTGCAGGCTTCAAGGTGTAAGGAGGGCTAGGCAGTGGACTGAGCCACTACCTGCTGAGACTTGGTGCTCAAAACAAGCTTGTGGTTAGCAAGACAAAGGGGGAGGGGGGGGAAGGGGTGTTGATTGGGGTTTTCAGTATGGCTGAGCAGCCTGTTTCATATTGACGACCTCTTGATCCATGTACAGATTCCTCATGAGCAATATTAAGTATTCCTGAATTCCCATTCTCCGCAATGTTATCCAAAATTTGTTGTAATCCACATAGTGGAATGCCTTAGTGTAGTCAATAAAACACAGGTAAACATCTTTCTGGTATTCTCTGCTTTCAGCCAGGATTCATATGACATTAACAGTAATATCCCTGGTTCCACCTCCTCTTCTAAACACGGCTTGAATTTCTGGCAGTTTCCTATTGATATACTTATGCAGCCACTTTTGAATGACCTCCAGCAAAATATTGCTTGCATGTGATATTAATGCTATTGTTCGATAATTTCCACATTCAGTTGGATCACCTTTCTCGGTAATAGGCATAAATATGGATGTCTTCCAGTCGATTGCCCAGGTAGCTGCCGTCCAGATTTCTTACCATAGATGAGTGAGCAGTTCCAGCACTGTGTCCATTTGTTGAAACATCTCAATTGATATTCCGTCAATTCCTGGGGCCTTGTTTTTCGCCAATCACTTCAGTGTACCTTGGACTTCTTCCTTCAGTACCACTGGTTCCTGATCATATGCTACCCACTGAAATGGGTAAACACTGACGAATTCTTTATGGTGTAGAGACTCCGTGTATTCCTTCCATCTTCTTTGTATGCTTTCTATATCTTTTAATATTTTCCCCCTAGAATCCTTGAGTATTGCAACTCAGGACTTGAATTTTTTCTTCAGTTCTTTCAGCTCAAGAAATCCTGAGCATGTCCTTCCCCTTTGGTTTTCAATCTCCAGCTTTTTACACATGTCAGCATAATACTTTACTTTGTTTTTTTGAGCAACTCTTTGAAATCTACTCAACTCGAACATTTATTTCCTGACTTTTTTATTAGAATAAAAAAATGCTTTAATAAAATCCTTTTGTTGAGACACCATACTTCACTCCATGCACAAAAACTAACTCAAAATGGGTCAAAGACCTAAATTAAAATCTAAAAAGATAAAGATCATGGAAGGAAAAAGAGGGACAACATTAGGAGCCCCACAGTATACAGAACACTATAAAGAATGTACAAGAAAAAACTAGATAACTGGGAGCTCCTAAAAGTCAAACACCTATGGTCATCCAAAGACTTCACCAAAAGAGTAAGAAGACTACCTACAGACTGGGAAAAAGTTTTTAGCTATGACATTTCTGATCAGCGCCTGATCTCTAAAATCTACATGATACTGCAAAAACTCAACTGCAAAGGCAAATAACCCAATTAAAAAATGGGCAAAAGATATGAATAAACACTTCACTAAAGAAGACATTCAGATAGCTAACAGATATATGAGGAAATGTTCACGATCATTAGTCATTAGAGAAATGCAAATCAACACTACAATGAGATTTCATCTCACTCCAAAAAGGTTGGCATTAATCCAAAAAACACAAAATAATAAATGTTGGAGAGGCTGTGGAGAGACTGGAACATTTATACACTGGTGGTGGGAATGTCAAGTGGTACAACCACTTTGGAAATCAATTTGGTACTTCCTTAAAAAGCTAGAAATAGAACTACTATACGATCCAGCAATCCAATCCTTGGAATATGTCCTAGAGAAATAAGAGCCTTTAAGCTAACAGATATATGCACACCCTTGTTTCTTGCAGCACTGCTTACAATGGCAAAAACATGCAAGAAACCAAGGTGCCCATCAACGGATGAATGGATAAATTACAGTATATTCACACAATGGAATACTACACATCGATAAAGAACAGTGAGGAATCTGAAACATTTCATAACATGGAGGAACCTGGAAGGCATTATGCTGAGTGAAATTAGTTCCCAAACAACAATTATTGTATAACACCACTATTATAAGAACTTGATAAATAGTTTAAACTGAGAAGAAGACATTCTTTTGTGGTTACGAGAGGGGGGAGAGAGAAAGGGTAGGAGAGGGGCATTCACTAATTAGATAATAAGAACTGTTTAGGTGAAGGGAAGACAGTACACAATACAGGGGAGGTCAGTACAATTGGACTGAACCAAAAGCAAAGAAATTTCCTGAATAAACTGAATTCTTCAAAGGCCACCTTAGCAGGGGCAGGGGTCTGGGGACCATGGTTTCAGGGGACATCTAATCAACTGGCATAATAAAATCTATTAAGAAAACATTCTGCATCCCACTTTGAAGAGTGGCGTCTAGGGTCTTAAACGCTAGCAAGCAGCCATCTAAGATGCATCAATTGGTCTCAAGCCACCTGAATCAAAGGAGAATGAAAAACACCAAGGAGAAAAGGCTACTACAACCCCAAGAGACAGAAAGGGCCACATGACCCAGCGACTACATCATCCTGAGACCAGAAGAAGTAGATGGTGGCTGGCTACAACCGATGAGTGCCCTGACAGGGAACACAACAGAGAACCCCTGAGGGAGCAGGAGAACAGTGGGATGCAGACACCAAATTCTGGTAAAAGACCAGACTAAATGTCTGACTGAGACTAGAAAGACCCCAGTGGTCATGGCCCCTAGACCTTCTGTTAGCCCAGGACAGGAACCATTCCCAAATCCAACTCTTCACACAGGGATTGGACTTGACAATGGGTTGGAGAAGGATGTTGCTAAGGAGTGAGCTTCTTGGATCCGGTGGACACTTGAGACTATGCTGTCATCTCCTCCTGGAGGGGAGATGAGGGGGTACAGGGGGTTAGAAGCTGGCGAAGTGGGCAAGAAAAGAGAGAGCAGAAGGAGACAGCCGGCTGTCTCATTTGGGGGGAGTAAATGGGAGTGTGTAGCAAGGTTTATATGGGTTTTTGTGTAAGAGACTAACTTCATCTGTAAATTTTCACTTAAAGCACAATAAAAAGTATCTTTTAAAAAAATTATTTTGTTGTTTGTATATCTTTGTAAAAACCAGAGGAGGAATGGCTAGGAAAATGATTGTACAAAAAGAAGGATCATCATAAGCACAAAAGAGCTCTAAGCCCCACTGCCTCAAGGCAAGAAGAAAGGACTCCTACAAAGGATTGTCTACTGATGTGAGCCAGAGATGGGAAGCAGGAGGCAGAGTGGGTGGTAGGAGAAAGGCAGGAGCATTCAGTGCCTCAAACAAAGTATTCCCCAACAGGTCATGCTTATGCCTCTGGGCAAGAGGTAATGGCATCTCGTGTGAACACAGGATTCTTTAGTTCTTCTTGGTGTGGCAACATCTCCCTGAAAACCAACTATGACTTGAGTTTGGGAGAATTGGCAATTATCCAAGAAGATCTCCAAACCAATACAATAACAACAGAAAAAGTAACAATAACAGAAATAGTTACCAATTGCTTTTGAGTGAAAGACTTCATACATCAGCAAGGGCATCAACAACACCCAAACATAAATGAGTCTGACTCCAAAACTCAGACTCTGAAACACTGCTCTGTATTGCCCTTTCCTGACCAGTCCAAACAGTAACATTAGGCTCCCATCCAATTCCTTGGAATTCCCTGAAAATTAAAACACAGGTGTGGTGTAATGAATTACTTCATATGGCCCTTCTAGCCATGGTCTTTGTGACTCACACACAATGATGGAGTGGGACTATGCAAATCAGGTATATGGATCATGTGATGGTTAAGGTTATGTGCCCACTTGGTTAGAACACGATTCCGAATATTATACGGTTCTCCTCCATTTTTTGTGTCGCAGGTCCTGACCTCTAATGTTGATGAGGCAGGATTGGTGTAGGGTATGTCTTGGGTTGCAGCCTTGCGGAGACCTTGACTCAAGTCCCACCCTTACTCAAGTTATGCCCTTGCCTGCAGTGTGGCCTACATGTAAGGTATCCGTGTGGATAAACTGGCAGGATAGTCTCTCTCTGCATCTGAATCCCAAATCTAGTTCATGATCAATTGACCTCCAGTTCTTGGGACTTGAGCCAGAGGCCTGCTGTCTGATGTGCCGATTATGGGATTCGCAGACCTCCAAAACCCATGGGCCAGCAGCTTATCATCTGACCTGATTCTGCAGCCTTGTGAGCCCGCAGCCTGTGGTCTGAACTGCCAGTTGGGGTTTATCAGCCCCTGTAGCGATGTGGGTCAGGAGAAGCTTCCACCTGACTCAGATTTGGGACTTGACAGCCTCCACAAGTTCATGAGCCATTTGTATGGTTTATATGGTTCGTGAGTTCTGTGAGATGTTGCAGTGAATTACAGAACCCAAAGAAGGGAGGGAGAGTATTGCAGGGAGAGGGATTAGCTGATGTTAGAGATGATGGAGTGGTACAGCAGTTTAGAAAAGTTGGACATTTAGGACATCTTCAACCTCTGCTTCATAGGATCCAGCTCAATGCTGATCCTCTTCAAAGAAATTTTTCTTGAACTGTCTAATTAAAATTTTGAGCTCAGGGATGTGGCTGAGTTCACTGTCCCAGTTGTCTTGTTCACAGTTGAGCCATGGACTTGACACTAAACTCCTCTGAAAATTAAATCAATTTAGCCCCAAGCTCATCTCCCCTAGTGAATAAGGCAGACTGCCAAGTGAGTCTGACACCTGTCAGAATATTTACAGACCAACACACATGAGTTATATGTCAGTTCCAAAGGTCCTGGCTTCAAAAAGCTCACATCTCTGGATGCAGACAAACAAACAAAAACAGAAAACATAATACAGACTGGTGAGTCCTAAAACCTGTCTGAGCAGAAGGTAGAAAGTGAACACAGCTTGTGGAGGGAAGCTCAGCACTGAAGCTAGAAGGTGGAATAAGAGAGTAGAAAGTTCAAAATCTAGGGGCCCTGCTCTGGCAATGATCTGTCTAAAGTTTCAGCGTCATGTCAGCTGTGCTGCTCAGAATTGAAGCAACAATTGTGGGTCCGTGCAGAAAGTGGAGAATTTAAAGGTTGTGTGTCAACTTGTCTGGGCCATGGTTCTCAGTCGTTTGACAATTATGTAATGATATAGCCTGACAGTTATGTAATGATGTAATTTGGCAGTGATGTAATTATGTAGTTATCTTCCATTTTGTGATATAATCACCTCCATGATGGAAACTGATGTGATCAGCCAATCAGTTGTAAGAAGAGTTGCCTCAGGAATGTGGCCTACATCCAATGGTTATGGACATTCTGGCAAGGCTCTCTGGCGTTTGCTCACTATGGATCCTGAATCGCACTCATCATCATCTGACTTCTGGGTCTTGGCACGTGAGCCAGCAACCTACCTACCACATTGCATGCTGATCTTGGGATTCAGGCTGCTCTGCAAGCCATTCTGCCACTTGGGCCATATAATCCAGTTGATCCAATGGTATTTGAAATGTCACTGGCAGATAGAGATGTTGTTTGGCGTCTTTGGCAAGCCACTGTTGGTAAATCACAGTGCAGGCCCTTAGGATTTTGGAGCAAAACACTGTCATCCTCTGAAGATAACTGCTCTCCTTTTAAAAAACAGCTTTTTGCTTGTTACTGAGCCTTAGTCGAGACAACATTTAACCATGCTTAGTCATAGACCACCAAGTGACCGTGTGGCCTGAAGTTCCTATCAGGAACTGGGTGTTGTCTGACTGACAGAACCATAAAGTCAGACGTGCACAGCAGCACTCCGCCATTAAACGGAAGTGGTACGTATAAGACAGGGCCCAAGCAGGGCCCAAAGGTACAAGTAAGTTGAATGAGGAAGTGGCCCAAATGCCTAGGGTCTCAACATCTGTCACATTACCTACCCTCTCCTAGTATGCAAATAAGCCCTCATGGGGAGTTCCTAACGATCAGGTGACTCAGGAAGAAAACAATCATGCCTGGTTTTCAGATGGTTCTGCATGATATGCAGGCACCACTCAAAAGTGGACAGTGACAGCACTATAGGCCCTTTCTTCCTGAAGGTCAGTGGTGAAGGACAATTCTCCCAATGGGCAGAACATCAAGCAGTGCACCAGGCACTTCATTTTCTTTGGAAGGAGAAATGGCCAGATGTGCAATTCTGTACTGATTCACGGACTGTGGACAGGGCTTTGGCTGATTGGTCAGGGAAATGCGAGGAACTTGATTGGAAATAGGACATAAGGGGGTACGGGGAAGAAGTATGTGGACAGGCCTCTCTGAATGCACTAGAGAAGCGAATATATTTGTTTCTGATGTGAATGTTCACTGAAGGATGCCCCTGGCAGAAAAGTATTTTAACAATCAAGTGGATAGGAAGACACATTCCATGGGAAAAAGTCATCCTCTTTCTCAGCCACTCGGGTCATTGCTCAATGGAGTCATGAATTAAGTGGCCATGGTGGCAGGGATGGAGGTGATCCTTGAGCTCAGTAAAATGGATTTCTACTGACCACGGCTGACCTGGTTACAGCCACTGCTGAGTGCCCAATCTGCCAATACAAGAGACCAACTCCAAATCCCTGATATGGCACCATTCCTCAAGGTGATCAACCAGCAGCCTGGTAGAAGGTTGATTACACTGGCCTGCTTCCATCATGGAAAGGGCAGCGTTTTGTTCTTTCTAGAACAGATACTTAATCTGGATATAGATTTGCCTTCCCTACATGCAATGTTTCTGCCAAAACTACCATCCTTGGGCCGACAGAATGCTTTTTCTACTCTCATGGGATCCCACAGCATCGCCTCAAAACAAGGGGCTCACTTCACAGCAAATGAAGTGCAATAATGGGCCCACCCTCATGGAAGTCACTGGTATTACCATGTTCTCCATGATTCTGAAGCAGCTGGCTTAATAGAATAATAGAATGGTCTTCTAAAGACAATTAAAACACAAAGTAGGTGGCAATACCTTGCAGGGTTGGGGCAATGTTCTCCAGAAAGTTGTATATACTCTAAACGACGGTCTGATACATGATTTTGTTTCTCCTGTAGCCAGGATTCATGGATCCAGGAATCAAGGGGTGGAAATGGGAATGGCACCACTCACTATTACCCCTAGCCACCCACTCATGAAATTTTTGTTTCCTGTGCCCTATGCTTTGTGGGTCTAGTGGTCTTAGTTCCAAAGGAAGTAATGCAACCACGAGAAGACACAGCACTGATTCCATTGAACTGGAAGTTAAGAATGCCTCCTGGCCACTCCTCATGTTTCTGGATCAACAGACAAATAAGAGAGTTACTACATTGGCTGCTGTATTGACCCGGCTTACCATGTGCAAATAAGATTCATATTACATAATGGAGGTAATGAAGAGTATGTCTGGAATACATGAGATCCCTTAGGACATCTCTAAGTTCTGCCATTATCTGTGATTACAGTCAATGGAAAACTATGGCAGCCCAATTCGGACATGATTACCAATGGCCCAGACCCTTCAACAATGAAGGTTGCATCACCCCACCAAGCAAAGAACCACAACCAGCTAAAGTGCTTGCTGAGGGCAAAGGGAATGCAAAATGGGTGGTGGAAGAAGGTAGTTCTAAATACCAGTTACAACCACATACCCAGCTGCAGAAACAAGGACTCTAATTGTTATAAGTATTCCTTCTTAGCATTTGTGCATTGAATATTTTTGTTTTCGTCATTTATAAGATATAGATGCAAACCAGTTTTTGATTATTTGCATGATAGTTATGTTGGGTGCAAGTATGACTCCATAATTGTCTTTATTCAGAGATTGTGTATGGTTTAATGAGATGTGTACAGGTGCCAGGTTGACAAGAGGTGGAGTGTGATTGGTAAGGTTGATTTTCAACTTGGCTAGGCCGTGATTCTCAGTGATTTGACTGTTAGGTAATGATGTAGTTTGGCAACTGTATAATGATATAGTTTTGGCAGTTATGTAATCATATATTTATCCTTCATTTTGTGATCTGATATGATCAGCCAACCTGTTGTAAGGGGGTCCCCTCAAGGGTGTGGTCTGCATCCAATATGTGCAGACGTTCTGGCAAAGCTCTCTGGCTTTTGCTCACTCCTGACCTTGCATTCCACTCGTCATCATCCAAACTCTGGTTCTTGGGACTTGAGCCAGCGGACTGCCATATTGACTGCCAAACTTGGGGGTTGTAGGCCTCTCCAGGCTGTGAGGCAGCAGCCTGCTGTCTCACCTCTGCTCTTGGGTTCACCAAACTCCACAGCCTATGAGCCAGCAGCCTGCCCTCTGACTTGCCAATCTTCAATTCATCAGCCCCTGCTGCTATGTGAGCCAGGAGAATTCTCCAACCTGATACCTGACACCTGACACACAGGCTGGGGACTTGAAAGCCTCTTACAACTGCATGAGCCATTTTCTTGAGATAAATATCTCTCTCCCTCCCTCTCTCCCAGTCTCTCTCTCTCTCCACACCCCCTCCTTGATGGTACTGTGGCTAACAGCTATGGAAACTAACCAAAAGGCTTTCAGGTCAAATCCTCCAGCTGCTCCTTGGAAATCCTATGGGGCAGTTCTACTCCATCCTATAGGGCCACTATGACTTGGAATCAACTCGACGGCAATACATAAACTTCTCTAGAGTCCCCAGCCTAAGACACCACCCAGGTTCCAATGCCTGCCTTTGCAAGAATCCATTTTCATGATTCTATAGATGACCCCAATAGCTGTTTGGACTCTTGATTACCCTGACACAATAGTCTTACCTACTAGGGTCTGTAAATATTCTGACAGGTGCCAGAGCCACTTTGCAGTCTGCCCTTATCATGAAGGGCAGAAAAACTTGGGGGTTCAATTCAATCAATTTTCAGAGGAGTTTTGTGTCAACAAATGTTTATAAACCTCTACTCTGTGCCAGGTATACTGCCAGGTGTTGAGGATCCAGATGTGCCAACACTCTCTGCCCTCTACAAGCTCATATTATACAAGAGATCACATAAATGAAGTAGGTGTTGTAGATGCTAGAAGGAAAAACAAGCATAATGGACAATAGAGACAAAAAAGGGGAAGTTATTACATCCTTGGGGTCACCTCCGAGTATAATTACTATAGAGAAGATGACACTTAAACTCAGAATTAAGACAAGATGTTCCAAGGCAGGCAAGACTAAGAAAGAAATTAGAGGCACAGGAAACAGAGACAGCAAATGTAATGAAAGCAAGAAACAGCATGGAGTGCTGTGGGGATTCACAAGTACTTGGATCTATACCCGGAGCATAGCTGTTAGGATGAGTTCAGAGAAAAATGCGGTCAACGAGGGAGGCAGGAGACCAGCTTCAGGGCCATGGCACAAAATTAACCATCACAGATCAGCACCCTGAGTAGAGGAAGAGAGGAGGCAAAAGTTGAGAATGATTCTAGACTGGGATGTTGCAAGACAGGTGTGGGTAAAGAAAAGATCAAAGCCACATTGAGTTGTGGTGGTGGATCAGGGAGGGTAGGCTGAGGGAAGGAGGTGAAAACAGTCAAGGTTGACAGGAAGAGAGAAGAAGAAGAGGCTTAGAGACCCAAGGTCCTGATTTGTTTGAAAAGTAGGGGAAATGAAAGCGAGGGAGAGAAGGAACAGAAAGGCTAAGCAGAAGTAGGTGGAGAGGAGAATGTCAGAAAGGAGTACAGCCAGTTTGTGACAAAGCCCAGAGTGGAAGGGGACCCAAAGTAGAGAGGAGAAATAGGTGAAGAGGGACTTGTTAGTTATTTAATTAGTAAAGGATTATTATCTTATCTCAAGCATATCCTGTGGGTGGGATAGAGAAGGAAACAGCAGGTCAGGTTGAAAGATGGGCGTGACCAATAGGTTAATAGGCGACTGTGACCAAGCGGATAGGTGTGAAGGAACGAGATGGAGTGAACCTCAAGGAGGAGCTGTAGGGGACATGGCCTGGAAGTGACACTGGAGATGGAAGTAAATACTGACCCCTCCTGCCTCCTGTCTCTTTCAGGCTTGTGCAAGTCCAGAGTGCGCAGATCCTGCCATTACAGCGAAGGGGCCATAAGGGGATTGGTGTCCTCCAGAGAGCCAGGGCTGGGAAGGCAGCCCCTGTGCCATGTTGGTTTCTGAGTCGTAAGTGCCCAGCAGTGTGTGACCCCAAGCAGAGGATCCTACACTGGGAGTTTGTTTCTCCCTTCCCACTTTATCTGGCCAAAAGATTAGTTTTTTTTTTCAAGTGTCCCACTAAGGCAAGACTCCTTCCAGCACCCATAAGGGAACACAGAACAAGTGTGGACTTTAACCAGCCCTAGTTTTTCACCTGCTTCCTGTGGGACTGCCCCACTAGACAACAAGCTCTTCAAAACTTCACTCTTCCCTCACTTCTGTCTCCACAGTGCACATGTCTCATGCCGCAGTGAGGAGAAACACCTCAGAGCACAAACACCCACTCATTCACACACACACACACATGCATAAACACACACAAACACACACACCTTCAGCAGATTAACACACACAAGCACAAAAAAATCAGATTCATGGACTTCTGGAGGCGGAGCTGCTTCTCAGGACCCTGCTGGCTCTTCCCATTCATGACAATGACAAATAAAGAAAATGCCCACTGGTGCTCAGGCTCAAGGGGAAGGCATGACTTTGGCCCAGGATGTACTTTTGACCTCAGAGGAGAGATCCAACTCCTCCATGGCTCTTAAAAGCAACTTCACTGAAGGACTAGGAAATAAAGCATTTGCTCCTCCTCCTTGCTCTTTCCTAAACAGCCAGGTTGGTGATGGACATCTCAGTGCCAAACCTGAGATGCCCCACCCCCTATACACTGAAGTACAGACAGGCACCACTTGGCAGACAAAGGGACACCCCAGGATCCCAGCTCTATCCCAGGAGAAAAAAGAGCATGTGCTATACTAGCAGGGCCCTCCTGCGATGCCAGCAGTTGGGCTACATGGGGGCCCTGAGGAGCAGAAGTGGGCCTGGGGAAAGACCAGGAAGGCCTGTCTGGAGGAAATATCAGCTGGGTTGACCCCCCCTTGTGGAGAGT
Source organism: Elephas maximus indicus (assembly GCF_024166365.1). Lineage (NCBI taxonomy): Eukaryota > Metazoa > Chordata > Mammalia > Proboscidea > Elephantidae > Elephas > Elephas maximus. The sequence goes on from NC_064821.1 coordinate 190,544,722, forward strand.
CTACAAAGCCGAGAGTCAGTATTTGTCCATTTGTCCACTCATACCACCAAAAGAGAAGGAAGAAGTAATGCCAACTATCAGGTGCAAGGAGATACTTTATTGTTTTTGGGGTGTCTGGAGGCCTCTAGGCTGGACTGGCCAGGGATCACTGGCATCCCCCGGAACAGGGCGGTGCACCATGGCTCTGTTTGTGGTAGTCAGTGGCTATGTCTCCCACTACAGACAGAAACTCAGAAAAGTCAATCTTCTTATCCTTATTCTTGTCTTTTTCATCGAAGACATTGCATAAGTAATTTTTGCCCCTTCTTTCCTGTGGGGTTAAAAAACATACAAACAAACATAAAAATACTATCCAGGGGGAAGAGGAGAATAGAGACAGATGAAGAGACAACACCTAGGGCTGAAACAAAGGTGTGGTGGCCAGGTGAGGCTATAGAGATGGAGAGTTGGGGTCAAGCAGTCAAGCCCTCACTCGTCACTGGAGATTTCTGGCCAAAAATGGCAACTTGCATGGGCAGTACACTGGTAAATGACAAGTGGACTCAGGCTCCTCCACCACCTTAACTTCAGATGCACTGTAGTCATTCTTCCCCCAGTGGACCAATACAACCCAGCCAGTTACTCTCCTCATTCTCTAATGCTCTTCACACTTAAATTCTTTCCCAACACAACCTATCAGTTCAGCCCCATTTATTCTATTCCTTAGTCTCAATCTGTGCTAATGATTCCTTCTCACAGTTAAATGAAATTAAGGCTATGAATGCACTTTGCCCTTGTGAAAGATGGTGGCCCTGTCTGTAGGGTGCATGATTCTCACTATGTTAACCTCTGATTCCACGGGCAGTGGTAGTTCAGTGGTAGAATTCCCACCTTCCAAACAGGAAACCCGAATTCAATTCCCCACCAATGTACCTTGGTGCACAGCCACCACTCACCTTGGAGTGAAGGCTTGCATGTTCCTATGATGCTGAAAATCAGCTAACAATAACCCCTTCTCCCAGGAAAATGTGAAGAGGAGCCTTTAGGAGGCAACCTTTCACCCCAAGGCAACCAGACCCTTCGGGGAACTCTCAGTGACCAGTGGGAGGGCAGATGCTTTAGTCTATTCACTGACTTTCAAATTATAACACTTTCTTGAGTCTCTAATATGGCCACCACTTTTTCTCATTTTCAAATAAATCATTTCATTTCAGCAACACCACCTCAGGAAATGAAGTTCTATTATCTCCTTTTGTAGATGAGAAAACTAAGGATCAGATTGTGGGTGATTTGTCCAGGGTCATGCAGCAGGGAGCAGCAGGGGCAGGACAGGTGCCCAGGAGAAAAAAGAGCATGACTCTTTGTCCTGAGCTCCTAAAATCTTCCATTCTGCCTCCACATGGGACTGGCCCTGCCTCGGGCCTGGAGGTAAAATGAGGAAACAAAGGAGGTGTGGAGAGAGAATCAAGGAAGGGCCAGATTCCAGATCAGCCAATCACAAACAGTGCATCCACTTCAAAGCGGGGTCCTCAGACATGCCAAAGCCCATGGACTCCATCCACCCACCCCGTCTCCTCCCTGCACACACAGACACAGCCTCTTCTTGCCCCAGAAAAGCAAGACCCTTACTCACACAGTCATTGAGGAAGTTGGGGAAGTTCTCCTTCAGCAGCTTCAACAAGTTTTCCCTATTGATCTTATCATCATACCCAGTGTAACGATGAAATAGTTCGACCAAGCTCAGTATCAAATTCTCAGTTGGAGTGTGGCATATCTTGACTTTCTCAGCTGCAATGTTGCTCATCTTGCCTTTTATTCCAAGACAAGAGTCTACACACAAGAAATCAAAGAGAATGAACTGGGTGGAAGAGAGTTTGAAGGACAAGGCTAAGGAGTGAGTGGGGACTGAGATAAGACAGAACAACAGGAACTTGTCTTTCTCAAATGGTGAAGTAAATTGGTCTCAGGGAGGGGAGAGTGGAACTGAGTCCTCGGTCCTGACACCATTCCTAGGGGAGTCTGGGAGGAGAGGGAGGGCAACAGTGGAGATCAAGGCTGTGTTAGTGAGGGGCAGGGGCTGACCTGCAGGGGATGGGTATACAATGTCTTCTGGCTCACCAGCTGGGAGCGAGATAACAAAGAGAAGCATCAAATCCCAAGGCAAGACATTCCCATCGAGCAGAGCTTTTGGTCTACCCCATTCTCCCCACTTCCACTTAGGAAATTACCAAGGACCACCAGCCTGAGCAATCAGGTCGGGAATCCTGGGTTTCTGGCTATCCAACACAGTGGTAGAATTCCCACCTTCCCAACAGGAGGCCCAAGTTTAATTCCCCAAAAATGCACCTCGGTACACAGCCACCACCAATTCTGACCCCTCCACCCTCCAAGACCTTCCCAGAGTTATTTTGGAAGACCTTGTGCCAAAAGAGTGCACTGAAACCAGGGAGTAAAGAAAACCAAGGGCTACAGAAGGAAGATATTTTTTACCTGACAGTTCTCAGAAAAGCACCTAATACTGAGCCAAGAGGAATAAAAAGATCATCTAGCCAAGCCAGCCCCCCACTGAGACCAGTGGAGAAGAAGGGATATAGGATTTGCCAGGACAAGCACAAGGTCCCACTGTATTAGTTGCAGAACCCACACACACTGACTCCCAGGCCAGGTTGGTATTCCCCCACAGCTACAGGCAGCAGAGCAGGTGGGCACCAGGCGTGACTCCTAGGAAAGAACAGAGACAGGTGCACACTTACTGGAGCTGAGGATGATCAGAGACGGCAGAATTAGTGAGATTGTGTATCTGGGCACAAAGCAGGCCCTTTATGCAGCTTGGCCTCAGATTGTGACAGAGGCTGGGTGCCCTGTGGCAGTGTTCATTAGTTTCTCCAAACATTGCACCACTTTGGGTGGGGAGACACACCGAAGAAGCTATCCTCAAAACTTCCTTCTAGATATGCTGGGTCTCCAGTGCCTACCACTGTCAGGCCACATCACCGCAATTCTGCCCAGCCCAGGCTCCTGGCCAGTGGGAGGAGGCCCCATGCAAGAAAGGTGTGGACAGAGTTGAGTACATTACCATAGCTCAAGGATGATGGAATCTAGGGATCTGGGAGGGAAGAAACACATGTTTGTTCATTCAGTCATTCCACAACATTCTATCAATGGCTAGTAATAACTGCCTCAATTTCCAAGTACTGTAGATAGCCACGCAGTGGGTTACTGTTTTATGTACATTGCCTCAGAGTCCCTGAGAGCCCTGTGAGTTCACATAGGGCTCTCTAGCAGTGTGAGGTAGGTATTTTCCCTTCTTACAGATTTTTTTTTTATATTTACAGATGAGCAAATTGGGACCGAGGCTGGGTTTCTCAAGGTTACTCAGATAGAATATGACAAAGTCAGAATTCAAACCCAGATCTCTCAGACTTCAAAGGCCTCTCCTAATCATACTGACAGCTTGCTGAGCCTCTGATGGTGTTAACATCTGGACTCGGCAAGGGGTCATACCATTGCCTGCCCTGCAGGAGCCCACACTACAGGACAGATGACCCTGCACAGAAGAATCCCACAGGTACCTGCACCCAGGAAAATGTGGGCTTCAGGGCAACGGCAGCGGTGAGTGGGGCCTCTGTGATTCACAAAGCCTTGGTTGTCACACTGTTCAGGCTACGAGCCCCTCTGTGAGAGCTGTCTGTGGCCACCATTCCATGGGAACAATACCTTTCCCATCAGGGAAGATCGCTATGTTTTAAGAAACACCTTCACTGACATCATCTTGCCAGATCTTCAGAGGAATCCCCAGAGGGAGACTGCGATTACTAACAGAGGAAGGACTGACACTCAGCCAGAGATGATGCTCAGTGAGACACTTCAGTATCATCTCCCACACACCACGTGGGTACCCCGGGTATAAGCCAGGAGCCACTGTCGAGATCCAAATTCAGCTCTGTTGTCAGCATGGTAATCACTCTCTCAATCTCTCCTATTAGGAGATTGAAAGTGGAAAATCACATCTGAGATTTTTTGCATCCAGGGCCCGGATATGATTGGGTTGAGAATCTCCAGAGAGATTTAGAAGGTGCAGCAGAGGCAGCTGCAAAGCCAGCTCCGACACAGGTGATTGTTCACGGAAGCTACACCCTCATTGACACTGTCCAGTCATCTGCTTTGTAGCCATGGGAGCTATGGTGGTGCCATGGTGGTAGCCGTCCTCGAACCAGTTTTCTAAATTCTGGGTCGCAGCCGAAAAGGTTCACCTTGCAAGCAACAGTTCTGCAGTGGCTCTCTAACTTCCTCTCCTCCAGCCCTCCAAAGAGTTATAAGCCCTTGACACCCTTGGTTAATTGTCTTTCTGCTGAAAATATAGGGAGTGAACCCTCAGGCACAAGAAGAAAGCAAATAATAAAAATTAGAGAAGAATGAAATGAATTACAGAAGAGAAAAACAATTGAAAGAGTTAACAAGACAAAAAGCTTCTTCTATGAAAAAAATTAACAAAACTGATAACCTTTGGCCAGACTGAAAAAAGAAAAACAAGAGATGAACCAAATAACCCAAATAAGAAATGAGATGGGTGATATCACAGCAGACCCAACTGAAATTAAAAGAATCATATCAGATTACTATGAAAAAGTGTACTCTAACAAATTTGAAAACCAGGAAGAAATGGATGAATTCCTAGAAACACACTACCTACCTAAACTAACATGAACAGCGTTCGAACAAGTAAATACACCCAGAGCAAAATAGGAAATTGAAAAGGAAATCAAATAACTGCCAACAGAAAAAGCCCAGGCCCTGAGGGCTTCACTGCACAGTTCTACCAAACATTCAGAGAAGAATTAAGAGCACTACTACTATTATAGGTATTTCAGAGCATAGAAAAGGATGGAATGCTGCCAAACTCATTTTAGGAGGCCTATATATCCCTGATACCAAAACAAGGTAAAGACCACAAAAAAAGAAAATTACAGACCTATATCCCTCATGAACTTACATGTAAACATTCTCAAAAAATTCTAGCTAATAGAATTTAACAACATATCAAAAAAAATAATTCACCATGACCAAGTGGGATTCATACCAGCGGAGGTTCAACATTAGAAAAACAATTAATGTAATTCATCACATAAATGAAACAAATGACAAAAACCACATGATTTTATCAAGTGATGCAGAAAATGCATTTCACAAAGTTCGACATCCATTCATGACAAAAACTCTCAGCAAAATAGAAATAGAAGGAAAATTCCTCAACATAATGAAGGGCAAAAAAAAAACAGACAATGTCACCCTAAATGCAGAGATTCTGAAAGCATTCCCCTTGAGATCGGGAACCAGACAAGGATGCTGTTAAGCACCACTCGTAGTCAACATTGTGCTGGAATCCTAGCCAGAGAAATTAAGCTGGGTAAAGAAATAAAGGTCATCCAGATTGGCAAGAAAGAAGTAAAAGTATCTCTGTTTGCAGATGACATGAACTTATATACAGAAAACCCTTAAGAATCCTCAAGCAAGCTACTGAAACTAATAGAAGAGTTCAGCAGAGTATCATGATACGAGATAAACATACAAAAATCAGTTGCATTCCTCTACACCAACAAAAAGAACATTGAGGAGGAAATCACCAAATCAACACAATTTACAGTAGCCCCCAAGAAGATAAAATACGTAGGAATAAACCTTACCAGACATGTAAAAGACCTATACGAAGAAAACTACAAGGCTCTGCTGCAAGAAACTAAAAGAGACCTACATAAGTGGAAAAACATACTCTGCTCATGGATAGAAACACTTAACGTTGTAAAAAAGTCTCTTCTACCAAAAGGCATCTATAGATACAATGCAATTCTGATCCAAAATCCAAAAGCATTTTTTAATGAAATGGAGAAACAATCACCAACTTCATAGGGAAGGGAAAGAGGCCCTGGAAAAATAAAGCAACACTGAAAAAGAAGAACAAAGTGGGAGACCTCGCTCTACCTGATTTTAGAACCTATTATACTGCCACAGTACTCAAAACAGCCTAGTACTGGTACTGCCATAGACCAATGGAACAGAATTGAGACTCCAAACATAAATCCTTCCACATATGAGCAGTGGATATTTGACAAAGGCCCAAAGTCAGCTAATTAGGGAAAAGGCAGTCTTTTTAACAAGTGATGCTGGCATAACTGGATATCTACCTGGAAAAAAATGAAACAAGACCCATACCTCACACCATGCACAGAAAAGGACTCAAATTGGATCAAAGACCTAAACATAAAATCTAAAATGATAAAGATCGTGGAAGAAAAAATAGGGACAATGCTAGGTATCCTAATACATGGCATAAACAGTATTCCAAGACCCAGTGCTGGTGAGTCGATTCCGACATAAACACTGTACAAAACATTAATAACAGTGCAGAAGAATAACTAGAAAACTGGGAGCTCCTAAAAATCAAACACCTGTGCTCATCCAAAGACTTCACCAAAAGAGTAAAAAGACTACCTAAGACTGGAAAAAAGCTTTTAGCTGTGACATTTCCGATCAGTGCCTGATCTTCAAAATCTACATGATACTGCAAAAACTCAACTACAAAAAGACAACCTATTAAAAAATGGACAAAGGATATGAATGGGCACTTCACTAAAGAAGACATTCAGGTAGCTAACAGGTACATGAAGAAATGCTCATGATCATTAGCCACTAGAGAAATGCAAATGAAAACTACAATGAGAATCCATCTCACTCCAACATGGCTGGCATTAATTCAAAAAGCACAAAATAATAAATGTTGGAGAGGCTGTGAAGAGACTGGAACACTTATACACTGCAGGTGGGAATGTAAAATGCTACAGCCACTTTGGAAAACGATTTGGCCTGTCCTTAAAACTAGAAATAGAACTACCATACGCACCAGCAATTCCACTCCTTGGAATATAGCCTAGAGAAATAAGAGCCTTTACACGAACAGATATATGCACACCCATGTTCATTGCAGCACTGTTCACAATAGCAAAAAGGTGGAAGCAACCAAGGTGCCCATCAACAGATGAATGGATAAATAAATCATGATATATTCACTCAATGAAATGCTATGATCGGTAAAGAACAATGATGAATCCATGAAACATTTCATAACATGGAGGAACCTGGAAAACATTATGCTGAGTGAAATTAAACAAACAAACAACAAAAAAAAAAACAGCAGTTGCAAAAGTACAAATATTGTATACCACCACTATTATAAGAACTGGGGAGATAGTTTAAACACAGAAGAAAATATTGTTTGATGGTTACGAGAGGACGTAGTGAGGGAAGAAGGGAGAGAGGTTGTCACTAATTAGACAATAAAAAAAAATAGATAAGTTTTATTTAGGTGAAGGGAAAAACAACACACAATACCGGAGAGGTCAACACAACTGGACTAAGCCAAAAGCAAAGAAGTTTCCTGAATAAACTGCACACCTCGAAGGCCACCGTAGCAGGGATGGGGGTTTCGGGACCATGGTTTCAGGGGACATCTAAGTCAATTGGTATAACACAATCTATTATGAGAACATTCTGCATCCCACTTTAGAGGGTGGCGTCTGGGGACTTAAACGCTAGTAAGCAGCCATCTAGGATGCATCAATTATTGTCAACCCACCTGGAACAAGGAAGAATGAAGAACACCAAAGACACAAGGTAATTATGAGCCCAAGAGAGAGGAATGGCCACATAAATCGGAGACTACATCAGCCTGAGGCCAGAGGAAATAGATGGTGCCCAGCCACAACCAATAACTACTGCTATGGGAAACACAACAGAAAACCCCTGAGGGAGCAGAAGAGCAGTGGGATGCAGACTCCAAATTCTCGTAAAAAGACCAGGCTTAATGGTCAGATTGAGATTAGAAGGATCTGAAAGGTCATCTCCACAGACCTTCTGTTAGCCCAAGACAGGAACCATTCTCAAAGCCAACGCTTCAGATGGGGATTGGACTGGACTGTGGGATAGAAAATGATGCTGGTAAAGAATGAGCTTCTTGGATCAAGTAGACGCATGAGACAATGCTGGCATCTCCTGTCTGGAGGAGAGATGAGAGGCCAGAGGAGGCCAGAAGCTGGACAAATGGACACAAGGAGAGAGAGTAGAAGGAAGGAACGTGCTGTCTCAATAGGGAGAGAGCAATTAGAAATATAAAGCAAAAAAGCAAGGTGTATACAAATTCTTTTGTGAGAGACTGACTCGATTGGTAGACTTTCAATTAAAGCAAAATAAAAATTGATTATAAATATATATATATAAACCCAGACCAGTAGGGAGTGATTTCTGTCTTCTCCACTATACCCTGGCGGATGCCAATGGTGACTGCAGGCTTCCAGGCTCCTAAATGCACCTGGAGACATGGCATTGAGAGTGGTGGCCTCCCAACCCTGTGACTCTTGGCATCCTGTGGAGGAAGGGAGTGAAGACAAGTCATAGAGTCTTTAACATCTGTCCTCTTTCCTTTATGCAAAACATTCCCATGAATGTCGGTGCAACGCCTTTGGCCCTGATGTGTTCCTACCTGCTACAGAAGAGCTGGAGTGGGAAGCAGGAGCTGGTGGTAAGAAGGAGAGTCCCTGGGGGCACACTGAGGTACGGCTGCATGAAATCACTGAACTTTGCTCTTTGCCTGTTACCCCTGCCCCTAAAATTCTCCACAGGAAATCCTTGACCATTCAGACTGTTCCCCACAACTGTTCCTAATACCATCACAGAAAAAACAAACCAGTTTCCATCGAGTTCAGTCTGACTCATGGCAAGCCTGTATACATCAGAGTAGAACTGCTCCGTAGGGTTTTCATGGCTATGACCGTTCAGAGCAAGATCTCCAGGGTTTCTTCCAAGATGTCTCTGGGAAGGTTCTAATCTCCAATCCTTCAGTTAGTGGCCAAGAACTTAACCATTTGAGCCACCCTGGGACTCTTAATACCACTGCTAGGAAACTCTGGTGGTGTACTGGTTAAGAACTATGGCTGCTAACCAAAAGGTGGGCAGTTCGAATCCACCAGGCACTCCTTGGAAACCCTGTGGGGCAGTTCTACTTGCTATGAGTCACAATCGACTCAATGACAGTGGGTTTGTTTTGTTTCAGGATGGGGCTTATTCCCAGGCTCTTCACATTCCCCCATCAGCCCCTCTTTCAGCCTTCAGTGAAACTTACCAGCTTTCTGGACTTACCCCTTTCTCTCATGCACTTGTCTCATACCAAAAATTCCCCACAATGTTCCTTAAAAATGTATCTACAAGTTTTTGCTACTACCCCAAGCAGGACCTCTCGCCAGCCTGGCCCACCAGCCCCACCAGCTGCAGTCTCAGTCTCTGCCTCCATCTCCACCCACCCTCCCACTCTCATCAGATCTCCCTTGATCACTGCTTAAAGCCGGTAATTATGGTTTTTAAATCCATCAGTTAAGGACATGCAAGAATTAGTTATAATTGTTGCCCATGGGAAGAAGGACTGAGTAGTTGGGGACAAGAGGAAAAATGGTTGAATTTTACATTGAAAAACCTTTTGTGCTTCTTGAATACTGTGTTATAACCAATATGATTTCATTGTACTTTAATTGCCATTTGCTCTTTTTGAATCACGGTGCAGAGGAATGGACTGATAATCACCCTAGGTTTATGGCTTATTATCAGCATTGCTACAGGAAAGTTCTTCGTTTTCATTATTTTTAAAATTTTTCTCCATTCCCAATTCCCTCTCTCACTACACACTTATCATGTTTAATATGTGTCTATTTCTGTGCATATTTTCTTAATGTGTATTGTTTTGTGTGTGAATTTCAGTTGGCATGAAATTAAGAAAATTATATCTGATGTGTTTTATATCTTTCTGGTTTCTATTTTCATTCACCCAATAGTTTCTTTCTAATACACCCTGTAGCCACTTGTAGACTGTATGAGACAGAAGTTATGTTTCAACACAGCTCCCCTCAACCATGCCCATCCCCCGCACCTTGGCCGCGTGCCTTTCTTCCTTGCCCGGATGGTACAAGTGATGGCTCACGCCATTCCCAGAACCCAGCTACCACTGTTGGGTCTTCTTGCAACTGCACTGATTTTCTCAACCTCCCGGAAACACAATGGCCAGGTTTTCGATATGGCCTCGATCATTCTCTATGTTGTGGGAGCTGCACCAACCCCAGTGCCCAGGTAGGATCAGGCTGGATCTACAAAGGCTCTGGTTTTCTTAGTGGTTGCCCCAAAACCAAAAAAAAAAAAAAAACAGAAAAAAAACCCACCGACATCGAGTCAATTCCGACTCATAGCGACCCTATAAGACAGAGTAGAACTGCCCCATAGGATTCCAAGGGGCGCTTGGCAGCTACAAACCACCAACCCTTTGGTTAGCACTTAAACACTATACTACCAGGGTTTCCTGTGGTCACCTCAGGGAGGGGAAAAAGTAGAACTGCAAACAGGAGAAAGGTAAACTGCAGTGATTCAGCACAGCTGTTCCTCACCCTGCCCCCAGGGACTCTCCTTCTGACCTCCAGCTCCTGCTTCCAGCTCCAGCTCTTCTGCACAAGGCTGGAATGCATCAGACCCAAGGGCATTGCAGACTTTCATGGGAATGCTTTGCATAGAGGAAGAGGGACAGATGCTATAGACTCTATGACTTCTCTTCACTCCTCTCCATCATATGGACCCAAGAGTCACAGGGCTGGGAGGTCACCTCGTCCAGTCCCATGTCTCCAGGTGCATTTAAGAGCCTGGAAGTCTGCAGTCACAATTGGCAACTGTCAGGGTTTAGTGCAGAAGACAGAAACCACTCCCTATATTTTAGGCGAAAAGACAATGAATCAAGGGACTCAAGGGCTTATAACTCTTTGGAGAGCTGGAGGAGAGGAAGTTAGAGACCCACTGCAGGACTGTTGCTTGCAAGATGAAGCCTCCTGGTTGTGACCCAGAATTTAGGAAACTGGTTTTATGATGGGTACCACACTGGCACAACCACAGCTCCCATGCCCACAAAGCAGATGGCTGGGCACTGTTGCCGGGGATCCAGGTACTGCAAAAACTCACGTGTGTTGGTACTTTGCAGCCACCTCTGCAAAGCGCAAGTGTGGGAGGAGTTAAAGTCCTATGAGGCAGACATAAACTGACAAAAGACGAGAAGGAAGGAATCGGCAGGTAATTCGCTCACTTTTCCTCCCCATACCCATCCCTGACAGACTGTTCCGAGATGTAGTGCTCCCGTATGACCTCTCTGGAGACATCCTCTGTGACCAAGCACCCAGCTCTGTTTTCTTAAAAAGCAGTAGTCAGCTCAGTAATCCACCACACTATTTATGCTGTCCCTTCTTGCCTCCTTACGTCTATTCCCTTCTCCGTTGTTTCCCTGGAATTATACATACACACACACGCAAGCATGCATACACACCACACACCAAAATGAAGGATTGGTACATATGCTTTGCCTTAGACTCTGTTTTCCAAGGAGCCTGAATTAAGACAATTGGTATCAGGAATGACCCTCGAAATCAGAGTCTCGAAATGGCATCTAGAATAGATCTTCCTCTTCTCTTAAGGCTATAGAAACCCCATTACCAGTGGTAAATGAAGTGATCAAACCCCTGGCATATAGGGACAGTATAATTACTGAAGTTCTCCCTCTGGCAACCTGGATTAGATGCAGGTGGAAGGAAAAGCACTGGGAGATCAAGTGCTACAACAGGTGCTCCCTATGGAGGCGATGATGCTTATAAAGACAGTAGCATGGGGAGGCTTCTTTCTACATAACTGGAGGTTTTGATAAAAGAAAATAATGGGCATGCAGCAAAAGACAGCACTTCTAGGGTAACATTTAAGGAGACTTTAATCTCCTACGACTACAGGGCATACTGTGCACAAAACTGAGGCCCAGTACCTGATTATAATGGTGACAGAGCTGTCAAGGAGACTAAATGCATAGTGTTTGACTTCTATACCAAGGTCAGAGACCTAATTAGGGAAGATTAGAACCTGAGAGCTGGGATGGGGACATTTGGATGATATTGTTTTCCTTAGGTGACGTGGAGTTCGTTCCGACTCATAGCCACCCTATGCACAACATAACGAAACACTGCATGGTCCTGAGCCATCATTAAAATCATTGTTATGCTTGAGCTCATTGTTCCAGCCACTGTGTCAATCCACCTGGTTGAGTGTCCTCCTCTTTTCCACTGACCCTGTACTCTGTCAACCATAATGTCCTTCTGCAGGAGCTAATCCCTCCTGACAACATGTCCAAAGTATGTAAGACGCAGTCTCGCCATCCTTGCTTCTAAGGAGCATTCTGGCCACACTTCTTCCAAGACAGATTTGTTTTGTTCTTTTGGCAGTCCATGGTATGTTCACTATTCTTCACCAACACCACAATTCAAGGACGTCAATTCTTCTCCAGGCTTCCTTATTCATTGTCCAGCTTTCACATGCTTATGATGTGATTGAAAATACCATGGCTTGGGTATTTGGATGATAAAAAAAAAAAAAGATAGATCCCCCAAATTACTCTCATCCTTTCTTGTTGCCAGAAAAGAACAGCCTCCCCTTCCCTGAAAACCAGGCAATGACCTCATATAAAGCAGGTGCCTCCCAGACGCTTGTTCCCCAGGAAATTTATCTTACTACACCTTGTTGCTGCAAGACAATAACAAGAGGCAGGCCTAAACACAATGGGAAGTAAAAGCCCTGCTCTGGCTAAACAAAAAAAAAAAAAGTTTGCATGCCAAAGGAATGTCAGAACCTAATTACCATGAACCAGCAGGAAGAAATGGAGAATTTGAGGGTTTTACTTTATCCTATAGGTCACTATGAGTCGGAATAAACTCGATGGCTCTGGGGCTTTGGGGAGTGTTAGACGAGGCAGCTGAGATAAAGGGGTGAATAAAAGAGATTTCACTGACATGGGGGCACTAGTCCATGACTTGGGATTCAATTTTAGGCAAGGACATCTGGAGCTGGTCCAAACGGTTTGCCAAAATGACTCCTTGATGTTTGGTTACTACACACTGATGACCTTCAGAAATGAGGTAGAGTTGTCAGAACTTCCTGGGCACAGTATTGAAGAATGACTTGGAAGGCTCAGTTAGAATGAATTTACCATGCAATAACTGAGAGCCCATCACCTGACCGTGTTCCTTAGGAGAGCCAGAGAACACACCCCTCATAAGGCCACAAGAAATACACTCGAGAGAGAAAACAGCATCTTTGACAAGTTCAATGGAAGCTATCCACTGCAAACTGGGAATAATAGTGAAGAATGCTACTATGGAACTGAGCTTCTTAATATCAGTGTGGATGATGGAATTCCTGAATGGCAGAGGACAGGAAGGAAAATTTAACCATCAAGGGGGACATAATAAGTAGTGGTTAACAGGGTAGACGGAGCCCTGGTGCTCCAATGGTTAACAGCTCGGCTGATAACCAAAAGGTCGCAGTTCAAATCCACCAGCCCCTCCTTGGAAACCCTATGGATCAGTCCTACTCTGTTTACATGGTTGCTATGAGTCGGAATCGGCTAGATGGCAAAGAGTTTGGTTTTTTGTTTTGAGGTTTCTTTTCTTTTTTTTTTTAAAGGCACAGATGGATATGTATGGACCCAACAGCATCAGCTCCCTCTCACCAAAGTTGATCTGATGGAAAATTACAGGCAATAAATAATCTCTCTAAAGAACATAGATGCAACTCTAAACAAAATGGAGTCCACCGACATACAGAAAAGATAACTGATCATGACTAAGTGGAGTTTATTCCAGTAATTCGAAGTAGTTTAACATCTTTAAATCAGAGTAATTCACCACATCAACAGAATGAAGTAAAAAAAAAAAAAAAAAGATCATCTCAATAGATGCAAAATATGCATTTGAAAAAAATTCAACATCCGATCATGTTAACAAAAACCTTTGCAAAATGTCATGGATTCAGTTGTGATCCCCAAAAATACATGTCAACTTGGTTAGGCCATGATTTCCAGTATTGTGTGGTTGTCTTTCATTTTGTGATTTACCTATGTAAATCTCTGCCTGTGGCTAAAGAGGATCAGGGTGGGATGTAACACCCTCGTTCAAATCACATCCCGGATCCAGTGCAAAGGGAGTTTCCCTGGGGTGTGGCCTGCATCACCTTTTATCTTACAAGAGATAGAAGGAAAGGGAAGCAAGCAGAGAGTTGGGGGACCTCATACCACCAAGAAAGCAGACTGTGTCCTTTGGACCCCGGGTTCCTGAGGAGAGAAGCTCCTTGACAAGGGGAAGTTTGGGGAGAAGGAAATTCCTCCAGAGCCAACAGAGAGAGAAAGCCTTCCTCTGGACCTGAAGCACGGAATTTGGGCTTCTAGCCTACTAGACTGTGAGAAAATAAATATCTCTTTGTTAAAACCATCCACTTGTGGTAATTCTGTTGTAGCAGTACTAGATAACTAAGACACAAACTCAAAAACAGAGGGACACTGTTTTAATCTGATGTAAAGTACCTACAAAGAACCTATAGCAAACAAATCTTTCCCTCTGAGATCAAGCATAATTCGAGAGTGTATGTTATGAGCACATTTATTCCATTTTATACGAGAGGGAGGGAGAAGAAATCTTAAAGTGCAATAAGATGAAAAATTAAAGTGTAATTATTGGAAAGGAAAAAATAGAACTGACATTATTTTCAGGTGATCTGATTAGAAGGAAATCTAAAAGAATCTACAGGCAAACTATCGGAATTCATAATTAATTCAGCAAACACTGAACACAAGATCAATACACATAAATTGCATTTCTCTATATAAGCTACGAATAGAGAAATGTAATTTTAAAATACCACTGTTTTTATTTTTCATTGTAATTTTTAAATATCATACCAAAACAATAAATATATAGGTATGAATCCAATGAAATATGTGCAACACCTTTATATTAAAAATGACAAATTTTATTCAGAGAAGTTAGAGAGGACCTAGATAAATAAAAAAAAAAATAGATATGCCATATTCATGAATTTTTAAAGATTCTATCTTACAAAAATGAGAGTTCTCTTCAAATTCATTCACAGATTGAATGTAGTGCCAGTATAAATTTCCACAGCAAGGGATCAAGAGAAGGCAGGGAGATCCTTCAGACTGCAATATAGATTTGACATCTGTGAAGGAAAGGGGGAAGGAAATACGATTGGGTAGGAAGGGTCTCAGGCTGCAGTACAGTTCCAAGAAAGGCTCAGCTAAGCCTATTGGGAGTCCACAACCCAAAGCTGTCCAGTGAGGAATTCCACATATTTCACGAAGCCCTGCCTTAGTATGTTTGCCACACTCAGTCATTGGCTGAGAAAAGCCTTCAGGAAGTATGGCCTCAGTGCAAGTGTACTGGTGGTTTTGGAGAGGTAACAGCTGGGACTGTCAATCAACTATGCAGGAGATCCAATTGGCATATTTGTTATGACCTCCACAGTCCAGCCCTTGCCCTACACAGATTTACTCTTCCATACTGGTCAATGGAGAAGGCCTCCATGGTTCCCATGGGCCTCTTTTCCTGAAGCACAAACTCAGAAGAGTGAATGAAATACAGCCCCCATCACTGTATCTAGTCTCAGGGACACAGATTGTACACATATTCTCTTATTTCTCCACTATGCATTCTAAATTCTCCTTATCTTTAGTTATCACCTTGGCAGGTCTTGATGGCTTTCCTAATGGTGTGACCCAAATCCTTATTTCTGAGGAATGTGAGCCCTAGGCTACCATATTGTTCTCAGTCTAGAGTTGGTACATACGTCTCTTTATACTTACAGTGGGGCTAGGAGGTGACCAAGTGAATCACCTGGGTTCCACACAAACTCCTCCCTGCCTTTCTTGTATAACAGCAGCCCTATTTCCTCCTGCTTCTCAGGATCAATTACTTCTGCATAATGGTGACTTATCTTCCCCCTGTTGGTCCCCGGACACAAGGAGCTTCTTTGGTGGCAGCTTTAGCTTTTAATTGAATGAAATCTTTGCTGTGTCCCATGGCAAGTATGTTCCACCTCTGGGACCAGGACCTTTAACCCTAAGGAAATCAGAGTTACAGGGATAAGAAGCACAAACTCCCTAAGTGGGTCATTGCAAGTGATGACAGATAGGGACAACCATGAATCTTAGCTGAGGGAAGAGAAAGATTCAATGAGTATTTTGCATCCTGAAGTATGCTACTCCATTCATTCAAATTCTTGTCTCTGAGCTCGTGCTTCACTTGTGCCTTTGGAAGGTTGTTTCAGTGCTCTGTGAACCTGGATTTTCTGGATGGTGTGGCGTGTGATACTACCAGGTTCTAGACCCACTCCTGCACCTATTTCACTGTAATGTTAAGTCCCCAAATGGATTTCATCCCTATGGGTCAGACATCCCATAAACCCCTACATAGCAGTCCTGGTTGAGGCTCTGTTGACAGGAAAGAAAAATTCATACCTAGAAAATACTTATATCCCTGTGAGAACAAACCACCGGTCCTTTCAGGATAGAAGGGGCAGTATGTAGTCCATTTGCCTCCAAGTATCTGCTTGCCTCCTCAAGGAATAGTTCCTGATCAGGAGCTCATCACTGGTTTCTGCTGATGAAAAGTTGGATATTCAGAGACAGCAGTAGTTATGTATGTCTTGGTAAGTTAGAGTCCTTGTTGTGGGATTCACTTCTAGACTCTATCTCTGCCACTCTGGCCACTCCATCCAGTTCAGGGGCGGCCAAAGGCAAAGCTAGTTAATATCAGTTGGCCAAGTCATGTCTCCTTGGTCGTTCAGTGACTTTTTTGAACTGGGTGCTTTCTGGTGAGCGATAAAGTGTAAAATAAAAATTTTCACACTCCATGCTAACCTCCGTATATCAACCCACATGCCTCTACCCCATACTTCCTTATATCTGACCTTCTAGTTCTTTTCCTTCCAGGCCTCTGAAAAGACAGCTAGGTCATTGGCTTCTGCCGGGAATCTGTATATATTTTCACCTCAGCATAATAATCTTCCAGGTAAAGGGAATGACAACGTGCTCAAAAGTTCATCCACTGAGAAGGAATTTCCCTCTGAGAGTCTTTTAAGAATGTGGCTGTAATAGAGCTGCTATCCATTTCCAATTTTCACCAAGCTGACTATCCACAAACAAAGCTCAGGTATTTTCCTTCTCCTGCAGCTCATGATCCCCATATAACAATAGATTTCAGCTGGGGGAGAGGTGCTGGCGTAATTTTGACAGGTGACACATTGTTCTGGGCTGTGCGTCCATGCAACGGTCTATTTGTGCTCAGGCTTACTCCCAGAGGACTCATTTCTATCATATGATGAATTTCTGGGCCCATATGATTTTATGAATTGACAGAGCCACCAAAACCCAGTTCAAAATGGACAGCTACAGATTTGGGATCACTTGATGTCCCCTAGTCAAACATTCCATCTCCACCATGGCCCAATTACATATCAGGAGCTGTTTCCCAAAAGGCATATAATTCTCTAGTGTGGAGGGCATAGTCTTGCTACAGAATCCCAGAAATCTGCATTGTGATTCTCCCACTGGAGTTTTCCCACCACTGACCCTTCCACCATCACAGGTCTGATCATATGGTCCAAGGAGGAGGGCTGCTAGCAGTGTAGCTTGAACCTGCTTGCAGAGCCTTTTCCCACATCCTGCCAACTCAAAGATGTCACACAGTGCATAGGCCTGAAGCAGTATTCCTAGGTGTTGAACACGTTCTTTCCAGAACCCAGTGAGGCCCACCAGGTGCTCTGTTTCCTTCTTTGTGGTAGGGATACAAGATACAGCAATTTGCCTTTTACTTTGGTTAGAATTCCGAGGTCGCACCTGATCCCTGGACATTTAAAAACTTCACTGAAGCAGTAGGCCCCTGAATCTTCATGGGGTTTATCTCCCACCCTCTGGAGTGCATGTATCTCACCAATAACTCCAGAATAATAGCCACCTCTTGTTCATCAACATAATGACATAGGAAGGGTGGTAAGTGATAAAAGGAGGACCAAGTTCAGGATCAGCCTACCAGGATCTACTCACAGAGTTCTCTGTTGAAGTACATTCTCAACCACACCAGGACCCATGGATTCTTCCCCTCCTACCACCCTTCTCAGACCAAACAAGTGTCGCATCACAAAGCCCACAAGGGTTTTTGAAAATTCCACATCATCTTCCCCAGACCTGACTTAGCCAGTGCACCACCTCGTGGGTGTTGTTGTAAAATACATCCATTGGGCTCTTACAAACTTAACAGCATCATTGTTACTCATCCTTGTTTGTGAAGGACTGCTGGAAAAAAATAAGCTGTGTGCTTTCTCACAAGGTGTGGATTTGTAGGGGAGGAATAAGATTGATGGATGATAAGATGGGTTGAAGAGGATCTGAACGAAAGAGGATATGAAAAGTGCAAAGGCAGTGCTATATTGGAGCAGAATTAAATTTATTTTTAATTCTGATCCAAATGAAGTAATTGTAAAATTACAGACAGCATCATTCACATTGTATTCTATGACTACTCCACAGAGAATAAAATCTGAGTGGTGTCCCTGGAGTTGTGTAATGGTCGGCTTTGGATGAGATACTTCCATGAGAGGCATAACAGCAGGACAGTGTTCTGGAATTTAGGACCACTCATGCCGTGTGAGGTTCCTGAGACCATGCAGGGAAATGCTGTGATGCTTGCTATGCACAGAGAAGGGAGGGGGCTGAGCTTCCATTCTCAGGAGCCTGCCTACCCCTAAATGCTGGTTATTGCAAGATTACACTGGTGAACAATAAAGGGCACCACTCTCATTGCAAAGCTCTCCAGCCAAGCATTGCATATATTCTTTGCCTCAACTCCCAAGCTTTGCCATAAAACCTTACCAAGTGTAGAGAAAATCAGGGCATATGTGTTAGCAGCCCAAGATCTGCTGTCCACAGCAGGAAAGCAGTCCTGAAGAATCTGATTTTGGTTCACTCTGGACAGGTCCAGGAGCTAGGACCCCCTCAGAGTCCTGGACCTTTCCCCATCCCCCCAGCAGCACACATGCACACACACCAGGATGATGGCTCTCGATGGCCATAGAGTACACTCTGGTGCAGCCTCCACACTGACAAAATGGGCACTTAGAGACCACTTCCTATTGATAAGCGTGAGCAGGAATAAAAATCCACTGAAGCATTTGCAAAAACAGGTTATATCTCCAGGTTGAAAATCAGGAGAAATGTATGCCAAGTTCCTTCATTTGGTGGCAGGTTAGGAGAACTTCAGATTATCCAGGGTTGTGGGTTGTTGACCCCTGATCCCCTCTCAATCAAACAAATCAAAACCTAAGGAGCCTTGAAAAGGTCTAGTCTAGGTTAAGCAACGTGTAATGGTTTTCCAAGGACTGAGGGGATTCCTGGATACAGGGCTAAACCGAGGAAAGTCCCAAGCAAACCGGAACAAGTTGGTCACCGATGTCTGGACTCAGGAAAGTGGGTTGTTACACAGCTGTACCCACGTGGTTATGCCGCATAGTGATGCTTAGGGTTTGGGCTGGACCGGCACAGGACTGAAGCAAAAGAACAATGGCATCTTTATCACTAAGAACTCCTCACTAAAATAGCAATCCCTCTTCACCTAGGTCATGAATGTAGGCAGTTGATAATAGGCTAAATGTTTCTACCCAAAAATAATGAAATTCACATGCTGGTAAACCAGTCAGGGAAGACATTGCATACTCTATTGTGATGTGACTGGTTTGGTCACTGGGGACAGTGAAGATCTGTGCTTATAAGGCAATGGACCTTTGCCCTCACAGGCCTGTGGACTGACCCCATCTTTCTAGGTAAGGCTGAACGTGGCCAAGGCAATAGAGTATGAGAAGCCCAGAACTAGAGGCAAGACAGAATATAAGATTGATTGGTTTATCCCTGAAGTATTTCACTGGGAACATTTTTAGAAGCCTCAAGCCCAGATTGCTGATAAAATTCAAGGAAGAAGGAGAGTTAGTGGCCAATGGGATAAAGTGGACACTGGTTATCCTGGGGATGCCTTTGTCCTCAGTTCACATTGGAGCCATTTTCCCCAGTCATCCCCCATGACTGGAGACTCATAGTGTCAAGCTCAGAGCTGGAATGGTTGTGGCCCAATATCCTGATTTTATACATAAAAACACTGAAGCCCAGCGAAGGAGTGAATAACCCAAGTTCATATGGTCTAGCTGGAGAATTGATAACCACTTAAAGACAGCTTACCGTGCTCTTCAGATATTGCACTTTGGGCTTTACACCGGAAGGAATAAAGGGGTCTGATGCGAACTCCGTGATGCATCACCGAGGAGAAGGACAAGTTGTAAAGAACAGAACCATCTCTATATCTCAGAGCTGGCCAGTGCCCAGACCAGACATACTGGCAAGGGTCTAGCACCCAGTCCCAGGGATTCCCAACAGAGGCCTCAGATGCACAAGAACCCTGGGACCTACCTGTGTTTTCTGAGCCTTCCGATCCCTCCCAAGGCCCAAGACCTGAGTTGGGGTGATAGAATACATTGAGTTGAAGCACAGGCTGCATTCAAACTCCAGCTAACAGGGAGAAAACAGCATCCTCTGTCCTACAACATCGCAATAGTGTCTGGAATGTCTTCCCTGACTGGGTCACCAGCATGTGGATTTCATTTTGTTTGGGTATAGGTTATATCATCTTATGAATGTACCCACCAATGTCCAATATCAAGCTGTGATGCTCAAAAAACAAAAAATTTTCTAAACTATCAATAACAAAAATTTCTTTCAATCAGCAATATCAGAGGCATATACAGAACACTCCACCCAACAGCAACCAAGTACACATTCTTCTCTAGTGCACATGGAACATTCTCCAGAATAGAGCATATATTAGGGCATAAAACAAGCCTTAACAGAATCCAAAACATTGAAATTCTGCAAAACATCTTCTGTGACCATAAGGCCATAAAACTGGAAACTGATAACAGAAAAAGTAGGGAAAAGAAATCAAACACTTGGAAACTCGACAACACCCTGCTCCAAAAAGACTGGATTATAGAAGACATTCTGGATGGAATAAAGAAATTCATAGAATCCAATAAGAATGAAAACATTTCTTATCAGAATCTTTGGGACACAGCGAAAGCTGTGCTCAAGGTCGATTTATATCAATAAATGTGCACATACAAAAAGAAGAAAAGGCCAAAATCAAAATCAAGAAATTTTGCAAATATCCACAACAAAATTCTCGCCAATAGAATTCAACAACATATCAAACAAATACTTCACCGCGATCAAATGGGATTCATATCAGCTATGCAGGGGTGGTTCAACATCAGAAAAACAATTAATGTTTCATTTTTTTTATCACGTAAATAAAACCAAAGACAAGCATCATGATCTTATCAATTGATGCAGAAAACGCCTCTAGCAAAGTTCAACACTCATTCATAATAAAACCTCTCAGCAAAATAGGAATAGAAGGAAAATTCCTCAACATAATAAAGGGCATTTATACAAAGCTAAAAGAAAACATCATCCTAAACACAGAGAGCCTGAAAGCATTCCCCTTGAGATCAGGAGCCAGACAAGGATGCCCGTTATCACCTTCTTATTCAGCATTGTGCTGGAGGTCCTAGCCAGAGGAATTAGGCTAGATAAAGAAATAAAGGGCAACCAGATTGGCAAGGAAGAAGTAAAAGTATCTCTATTTGCACATGACATGATCTTATACACAGAAAACCCTAAAGAATCCTCAAGGAAGCTACTGAAACTCATAGAGGAGTTCAGCAGAGTATCAGGATACAAGGTAATCATACAAAAATCAGTTGGATTCCTCTACACCAGCAAAAAGAACATTGAGGAAGAAAAAACCAAATCAATACCATTTACAGTACCCACCAAAAAGATAAAATACATAGCAATAAATCTTACCAGAGATGTGAAAGATTTATACAAAGAAAACTACAAGATTCTACTGCAAGGAACAAAAACAGAACTACAAAACTGGAAAAACATACTCTGCTCATGGATAGGAAGACTTAACTTTGTAAAAATGTCTATTCTGCCAAAAGCCATCTATAGATACAATACAATTCTGATCTGAATTCCAACAATATTTTTAAATGAAATGGAGAAACAAATCACCAACTTCATATGGAAGGGAAAGAGGCCCTGGATAAGTAAAGCAACACTGAAAAAGAAAAACAAAGTGGGAGGCCTCACTCTACCTGATTTTAGAACCTATTGTACTGCCACAGTAGTCAAAACAACCTGGCACTGGTGCAACAACAGATACATAGACCAATGGAACAGAATTGAGAATCCAGACATAAATGGATCCACATATGAGCAGCTGATATCTGACAAAGGACCAAAGTCAGTTAATTGGGGAAAAAGCAGTCTCATTTTAACAAGTGGTGCTGGCATAACGGGATATCCATCTGTAAAAAAATAAAACAAGACCTATACATCACACCATGCTCAAAAAAGAACTCAAAATGGATCAAAGGCCTAATATAAAATCTAAAATAATAAAGATCATGGAAGAAAAATAGGGACAACATTAGGAGACCTACTACATAGCATAAACAGTATACAAAATATTACTAAAAATCCAGATGAAAATCTAGATAACTGGGAGCTCCTAAAAATCAAACACCTATGCTCATCCAAAGACTTCAACAAAAGAGTCAAAAGATTACCTACAGACTGGGAAAAACATTTCAGCTATGACATTTCCGATCAGTGCCTGATCTCTAAAATCTACAGGATACTGCAAAAACTCAACTACAAAAAGCCAAAAAACCCAATTTTAAAAAAGGCAAAAGATATGAACAGACACTTCACTAAACAAGACATTCAGGTGACTAACACATACAGGAGGAAATGTTCATGATCATTAGCCATTACAGAAACGCAAATCAAAATTACACTGAGATTTCATTGCGCTCCAACAAGCCTGGAATTAAACCAAAAAACACAAAACAGTAAATGTTGGAGAGGCCGTGGAGAGATTGGGACACTTATACATTGCTGGGGGGAATGTCAAATGGTACAACCACTTTGGAAATCGACTTGGCGCTTCCTTAAAAAGCTAGAAATAGAATTACCATATAATCCAGCAATCCCACTCCTTGGAATATATCCTAGAGAAATAATAGCCTTTACAAGACCAGATATATGCACATCCATGTCCATTGCAGCACCCTTTACAATAGCAAAAAGAGGGAAGCAAGCAACAGACGAATGGATACAGAAATTATGGTATATTCACACAATGGAATACTACACATCGATAAAGAACAGTGATGAATCTGTGAAACATTTCATAACATGGAGGAATCTGTTGGGCATTATGCTGAGTGAAATTAGTCAGATGCAAAAGGACAAATATTATACAAGACAACTGTTATAAGAACTCGAGAAACAGTTTAAACAGAGAGTAAAATATCCTTTGATGGTTACAGGAGGTGGGAGGGAGGGGGAGTGGGAGAGGGGTATTCACTAATTAGAAAATACATAACAACTGCTTTAGAAGACTGAACAGACAACACACAACACAGGTATATTCAGCATTCTTCACCATCACCACAATTCAGAGGCATCCATTCTTCATCAGTCTTCCTTATTCATTCTCCAGCTTTCACATGCATAGGAGGCAATTGAAAACACCATGGCTTGGGTCAGGCACACCTTAGTCTTCAAGGTGACATCTTCACTTTTCAACAATTCAAAGAGCTCTTTTTCAGCAGAGTTGCCCAGTGCAATGCATCTTGTGACTTCTTGACTGCAGCTTCCACCTGTGTTGATTGTGACTCCAAGTGAAATATAATCCTTGACACCCTCAATCTTTTCTCCCTTAATCATGATGTTCCTTATTGGTCCAGTTGTGAGGATTTTTGTTTTCTTTATGTTGATCTTCATCAGTACTTGCTTCAAGTCCTCTTCACTTTCAGCAAGCAAGGTTGTATCATCTGCATAATGCAGGTTGTTAATGAGTCTTCCCCTGTCTTAGTCATCTAGTGCTGCTATAACAGAATGCCAGATCCTGATGGCTTTAACAAAGAGAAGTTTATTCTCTCACAGTCCAGTAGGCTAAAAGTTCAAATTCAGGGCATCACCTCCAGTAGAAAGCTTTCTCTCTCTCTGTTGGCTCTGAAGGAAGGTCCTTGGGATGCATCAGTCTTCCCTTGATCTGGGAGAATCTCAGCACAGGAACGTCAGCCCAAAAGATGCGCTCTGCTCCCAATGCTGCTTTCTTGGTGGTATGAATTTCCCCTGTGTCTCTGCTTGCTTCTCTCTTTTATATCTCAAAAGAGATTGGTTTAAGACACTACCTAATCTTGTAGACCTCATCAATATAACTGCAGCTAATTCATCTTATTACACCATAGCGTTAGGATTTACAACATACAGGGAAATCACATCAGAAGATAAAATAATAGACAGTGGTAACAATCATACAAGGAAATCATTTGGGGTGACACAATCTAGTCTATGCCATCCTCCAATCCTGATGTCCCATTTCTTTTTCACACTGTCCAGTTTCTCAGATTATTTCCTCAGCATACAGATTTCTCAGATTATTTCCTCAGCATACAGATTGAATAGATACGGTGAAAGGACTTTAAAACCTGTAGTATCCCCTTGTTCTCTTCTAATGACTGCCTCTTGATCCATGTACAGATTCCTCATGGGCAATACTAATTATTCCTGAATTCCCATTCTCTGCAATGTTATCCATAATTTGTTATGATCCACACAGTCGAATGCCTTAGTGTAGTCAATAAAACACAGGTAAACATCTTTCTGGTATTCTCTGCTTTCAGCCAGGATCTATACAACATCAACAGTGATATCCCTGGTGCCACGTCCTCTTATAGACCCAGTTTCAATTCCTGGCAGTTTCCTCTTGATATATTTCTGCAGCCAGTTTTGAATGACCTCCAGCAAAATATTGCTTGCATGTGATATTAATGATATTGTTTGATAATTTCCACATTCAGTTGGATCAGCTCTCTTGGTAATGGGCATAAATACGGATGTCTTCCAGTCGATTGCCCAGGTAGCTGCCGTCCAGATTTCTTGGCATAGATGAGTGAGCAGTTCCAGCACTGTGTCCATTTGTTGAAACATCTCAATTGATATTCCATCAATTCCTGGAGCCTTGTTTTTGGCCAATCACTTCAGTGCACCTTCGACTTCTTCCTTCAGTACCACTGGTTCCTGATCATATGCTACCTCCTGAAGCAGGTGAACATTGACCAATTCTTTATGGTATAGAGACTCCGTGTATTCCTTCCAACTTCTTTGTATGCTTTCTGTATCGTTTAATATTTTCCCCCTAGAATCCATGAGTATTGCAACTCAAGACTTGAATTTTTTCTTCAGTTCTTTCAACTCAAGTAATCCTGAGCATGTCCTTCCCTTTTGGTTTTCTGTCTCCAGCTCTTTACATGTGTCAGCATAATATTTTACTTTGTTTTTTCAAGCAGCTTTTTGAAATCTTCTGTTCAGCTCGAACATTTATACTCATTATTTTTCTTAGAATAAAAAAATCCTACAATAAAATCCTTTTGTTGTTTGTATCTCTGTGGAAACCCCAGAGGAGGAATGGCTGGGAAAATGGGTCTATAAAAAGAAGGACCATCATGAACACAAAAGAGCTCTAAGCCCCACTGCCTCAAGGCAGGAAGAAAGGACTCCTGCAAAGAATTGTCTACTGATGTGAGCCAGAAATGGGAAGCAGGAGGCAGAGTGGGTGGTAGGAGAAAGGCAGAATTCAGTACCTCAAACAAAGTATTCCCCCAACAGGTCATGCTTATGTCTCTGGGCAAGAGGTAATGGCACCTCCTGTGAACACAGGATTCTTTAGTTCTTCTTGGAGTGGCAACGTCCCGTGAAAAGCAACTATGACCTGAGTTTGGGAGAATTGGTAATTATCCAAGAAGATATCCAAACCAATACAGGAATAAGAGAAATAGTTGCCAATTGCTTTTGAGTGAAAGACTTCATACAACAGCAAGGGCATAAACAACACCCAAACATAAATGAGTCTGACTCCAAAACTCAAACTCTTAACCACTACTCTCTATTGCCCGTTCCTCACCAGTCTAAACAGTAACATTAGGCTCCCATCCAATTCCTTGAAATTTCCTGAAATTAAAACACAGGAGTGGTGTAATGAATTACTTAATATGCCCCTTCTAGCCGTGGACTTTGTGACTCACAAACAATGATGGAGTGGGACTATGCAAATCAGGTATATGGATAATGTGATGGTTAAGGGTTATGTGCCAATTTGGCTAGACCATGATCCCCAATATTATATGATTCTCCTCCATTTTTGGGGTCTTCTGTCCTGACTTCTAATGTTGATGAGGCAGGATTGGTGTAGGGTGTGTCTTGGATTGCAGCCTTGCAGGAGGGCTTGACTCAAGTCCCACCCTTATTCAAGTTATGTCCTTCCCTGCGGCGTGGCCTGCATGTAAGGTATAAGTGTGGATGACCTGGCAGGATTCTCTCTCTCTGCCTCTGAATCCCAAATCTAGTATATGATCAATTCACCTCCAGTTCTTGGGACTTGAGCCACAGGCCTACTGCCTGACCTGCCAATTATGGGTTCGCAGGCCTCCACAGCCCCATGGGCCAGCAGCTTATCATCTGACCTGATTCTGCAGCCTTGTGAGCCAGCACCCTGTGGTCTGAACTGCCAGTTTGGGTTCATCAGACCCTGTAGCCGCGTGGGTCGAGAGAAGCTTCCACCTGACTCAGATTTAGAACTTGCCAGCCTCTACAACTTCTTGAGCCTTTTCCTTTACATGTCCATGAGTTCTGTGAGACATCGCAATGAAATACAGAATCCAAAGAAGGGAGGGAGAGTATTGAAGGGAGAGGGATTAGTTGATGTTAGAGATGATGGAGTGGTACAGTAGTTTGGAAAAGTTGGACATTTAGGACATCTTCAACCTCTGCGTCATACAATCCAGCTCTGTGCTGATCCTTCTAAAAGAAACTTTTGTTGAACTATCTAGTTAAAATTTTGAGCTCAGGGATGTGGCTGAGTTCACTGTCCCAGTTGCCACGTTCACAGCTGAGCCATGGACTTGACACTAAACTCCTCTGAAAATTAACTCAATTTAACCCCAAGCTCCTCTCTCCTAGTGAATAAGGCAGACTGCCAAGTGCCTCTGACACCTGTCAGAATATTTACAGACCAACACACATGAGTTATATGCCCGTTCCAAAGATCCTGGCTTTGAGAAGCTCACATCGCTGAGTGCAGACAAACAAACAAAAACAGAAAACATAATACAGACTGGTGAGTCCTAAAACCTGTCTGAGCACAAGGTATAAAGTGAACACAGCTTGTGGAGGGAAGCTCAGCACTGAACTTAGAAGGTGGAGTAAGAGAGTGAGAGGTTCAAAATCTAGAGGCCCTGCTCTGGCAAAGATTTGTCTAAACTTCCAGCCTCATGTCACCCTTGCTGCTCAGAACTGAAGCAACAATTGTGGGTCCACACAGAAAGTGGAGAATTTAAAGGTTGTGTGTCAACTTGGCTGGGCCATGGTTCTCAGTGCTTTGACAGTTATGTAATGATATAGTCTGAAAGTTATGTAATGATGTAATTTGGCAGTAAGGTAATTATGAAGCTATCTTCCATTTTGTGATATAATGTAATTGCTTCCATGATGAGATCTGATGCGATCAGCCAATCAGTTGCAAGAGGAGTTGCCTCAGGAATGTGGCCTACATCCAATGGATGTGGACATTCTGTCAAAGGTCTCTGGCTTTTGCTCACTCTAGATCCTGCATCCCACTTGTCATCATCTGACCTCTGGGTCTTGGGACTTGAGCCAGCAGCCTACCATATTGCATGCCGATCTTGGGATTCAGCAGCCTCCACAGCCTATGAGCCAGCAGCATGCTGTCTTACCTCCCGATCTTGGATTAGGCAGTCCCTGCCACGACATGAGACAGAAGAAGCCTCTAGGCTGATGCCTAACCCAAGGATTTGAAGCTCCTAAAATTGCATGACCCATTTCCTTGAGATAAATCTCTCTATATATAAAGCACTGGGTTATATACAGATAAAGATATATAGATAGATGATGGGTAGATAGAAGATAGACAGACAGACAGATAGATGGATAAATAATAGATGGATAGGCGATCAACAGACGGTCGACGGATGGATCAATCAACAGATGGATAGATCGGCGGATGGATGGATCGGCCGATGGATGGACCGACGGATGGATGGATCGGCCGATGGATGGATCGGTCAATGGATGGATGGATGGATCGATCGATAAAGATATAGATATATAGGTATATAGACAGATATATACACGGTTCATTGTTTTCCTTCTTTCGAGAACACAGCCTAAGACATTTCATACCAAGAGTGGGTCTAGGGAAAGAAAATTAAAAGGATGAGTTTTCTAAATGTTTTCTCAAGTCTGCTTAGTCTTAAAGATGTTGATGGCTCTGCTTCCAGTAGGAACGAGGGCATTGCTAATCCATGACATGAGGTGGCAATAGAAACACACAAAATATCACCACCAATAGATGAAGTATTTGTGAGAGGTGAAGCTCAGAATGATTGTATGTTTCATACTTTTCTACAGTTTTGTCACAATGAGAAGTATGAGGAAGATACTTTGTTGGTCATACATTCACTAGACAAAGTGGTAAAAGAAAGAGGTGAGCTCAGAACTTCAGAGTTACAGCTCAAGTGCCACACAAATGACCTCAAAGTTGCCACTTGTGCCCTGAAAGAAAACCTTATTCTTGTAGTAAATGAGCTGATATTGCCAAAGACAAACCCAGAATCGAATAAGAATGCCTGAATTACAACGCCAGTTGAATTCCCAAACTCTCATGGTTTCTGAAGTTAAAGTGACAGCATCAGTTGGGAAGATATAGCACCCTTAAGCATGGGATGGGGACATATGGGTAGATAATCAGGAAGCTGTGGACACTGAGCCGAAAAATTCTGTTGAATCACTCCTGCCAACAGAACCATTCCTCTCACTCCCATCTGAATAGATTACTGCATCTTTGTCTGCTAAGTCACAATCTCCAGTAAACTCATTAGCCTCTCCACCACCATCTGATGAGATTAACCCAGCCGTGTCTGAAGAGCCTTTGTCTAAGATATTGCCTGTCACTGCATCTGACTCAATACTTAGGGCATCAGCTGAGACAGACGCCTAACAAGACATTGCTGAATGTTCTCAGAACACATCCCCACCACCCATTTTTGCTTCCAGACCTATAACTAGATGTAAGTCCCAGGGAGTCCCTAAAAGGGGAGTAAAAGGCGTGACCCAGGAAGAGTTACTTTACATTCCAAAATAACTGCTTGACTTTTCTAATATGTACAAACAGAAATGGGAATACAAGTGAGAAAGGCTTTTAAAGGGGACTAGTGCAAGGAACATAAAGTTGGATCAGTCTGAGATTATTGCTATGGGCCCACTAAGCTCAGATTCTTCATTCAATGTTTCAGCTCAAAAGGTTAGAAAATAATCTAATGGTTTATTTGGATGGTTCATTGAAGCATGGATTACATGGTGGCCATTACTAAATCAACTTGAAGCACCATATCTGCCTTGGTATACTGTAGAAGAAGGTATCCAAAGCCTTAGGGAAATGGTAGAATGGACCCACAGACCCACACATGGAGTGCCCAGAGGACACAACTTTTGCCACAACAGTGGAGAACAAATTTATGAAGGGAGCCCCACCATCCTTAATGAATACTGTGATTGCTATTTTACGTAAGTTAGATTTGACAATGGGAATTTTCCTAACTAAATTAAGACACCTAAATACAATGGAGCCGATTGGACCCTGTGGTGGTAGAGGCTAAGTGGAAGCACTCAAACAACAAAGACAAGGTGGGCTTGGTTACCATAATGGCCAGTGAAGTCAAAGCAGTAATCAGAACAGTCTGACTCATACGGACTTACGGAGTTGGAACTTAGTCATGGTCTCCCTAGGAGTGAAATGGGTGGGAAGTCTACTAAATATTTACTTGATCTGTACAAGCAGGAGAATTCTAGGTCAAATGAACAGCAGTCTAAGTCAAATTGCCAGAATACAGACTCATGGCCCCTCAATCAATTCCCAGACTTGAGGGACTTTACAGGCCCAAAATCCGCTGGATGAAGCGGAGGCCAGGTCCCTTGATGAAGGATCCCACTGCACTGCTGAAAATCTATACTGTTAATCTTTCTGCCAGCCTTCCCCAAACAGATCTACAGCCTTTACAAAACTGACTGTTCACTGGGGAAAAGGAAATAATCAGAATTTCTGGGAATTATGGGATAGTGGCTCTGAACTGACACTTATTTCAGGAGACCCAAAATGTCACTATGGCCCACCAGTCAGAGTGAGGGCATATGGAGATCAAGTCAGTAATGGAGTCTTAGCTCAGCTTCATGCTACAATGGGTCCCCAAATCCATCCTGTGGTGATTTCCCCAGTTCCAGAATACATAATTGGAATAGATATACTCGACAACGCTCAACACCCCCACATTGGAAACTTGAAGTGGAGTAAAGGCTACTACGGTAGGACAAAGAAAAATGGAAGCCATTAGAACTACACCTACCTAGGAAAATAGAAAGCTCAAAACACTACCACATTCATGGAGGGATTGCAGACATTACTGCCACTATGAAAGACTTCAAGGATGCACAGGTGGTGATTCTTACCACATTCCTATTCAACTTGCCTATTTAGCTTGTGCAAAAAATAGATGGATCTTGGAGAATAAGAGTGGATCATCATAAACTTAACCAGGTGCTGACCATAATTACAGCTGCTGTGCCAGATATGGTTTCATTGCTTGAGCAAATTGATACATCTCCCGGTACCTTGTATGCAGTTAGTGATCTGGCCAATGCATTTTTCTGAATTCTGGTTTTGAATGAACACCAGAACTAGTTTGCATCCAGCTAGTAAGGCCAGCAATACACCTTCACTGTCCTAGATCAGATATATATCGACTCGCCACCCGATGGCATAATTGAGTCTGCAGGAAACTTTATCACCCTTTACTTTCCACAAGATGTCACACTGCTCCATTACATTGATGACCTTATGCTCATTGGACCTAGTAAGGAAGCAGTGTCAATGACTCGGGACTTGTAGGTAAAACATTTGCATGCTAGAAGGTGGGAAATTAATGCAACAAAAATTTAGGCCCCTTCCAGCTCAGTGAAATATCTAGGGGTCTTGTGGTGTGGGGCATGTCGAGACATTTCTTCTAAAGTGAAACCTAAGTTCTTGCATGTGGCTCCTGTCACAACTAGTAAGAATACACAACGACTTGTGAATCTCTTTGTATTTTGGAGGCAACATATCCCTCATTTGGGTGTGTTACTCTGGCCTATGTATCAAGTGACTTGAAAACTGCTAGTTTGAGTTGGGGCCCAGGACAAAAGAAGGATCTTCAACAGGTTCAGGCGGCTCTGCAAGCTGCACTGCCACTTGGGCCATATAATCCAGTTGATTCAATGGTATTTGAAATGTCAGTGGCAGATAGAGAAGTTGTTTGGAGTCTTTGACAAGCCACTATTGGTGAATCACAGTGGAGACCCTTAGGATTTTGGAGCAAAACCCTGTCATCCTCTGAAGACAAGTGCTCTCCTTTTCAGAAACAGCTTTTCGCTTGTTACTGGGCCTTAATAGAGACTGAACACTTAACCATGCTTAGCCATAGACCGAACATTGAATATACAATGGAATGCCAAAAGAACAAACAAATCTGTCTTGGAAGAAGTTCAGCCAGAATGCTCCTTAGAGGCAAGGATGGCGAGAGTGTGTCTTACATACCTTGGACATGTTGTCAGAAGGGATGAGTCCCTATAGAAGGACATCACGCTTGGCAGAGTACAGGGTCAGCGGAGAGGAGGAAGACCCTCAGCAAGGTGGATTGACACATTGGCTCCAACAATGAGCTCAAGCATAACAATGATTGTAAGGATGCTGCAGGACCGGGCAGTGTTTCATTCTGTTGTGCATAGGGTTGCTATGAGTCGGAAACGACTCGACAGCACCTAGCATCAACAACAAGCCAAAGACCACCAAGTGACCACGTGGCCTGAAGTGCCCATCATGAACTGGATGTTGTCTGACT
Source organism: Elephas maximus indicus (assembly GCF_024166365.1). Taxonomy (NCBI): domain Eukaryota; kingdom Metazoa; phylum Chordata; class Mammalia; order Proboscidea; family Elephantidae; genus Elephas; species Elephas maximus. The sequence continues at coordinate 190,576,792 of NC_064821.1, forward strand.
GACAGAACCATAAAGTCAGACATGCACAGCAGCAGTCTGTCATTAAATGGAAGTGGTATATATGAGACTGGGCACAAGCAGGACCTGAAGATACAAGTAAGTTGAATGAGGAAGTGGCCCAAATGCCCAGGGTCTCCATTTCTGTCATGTTACCGACCCTCTCCCAGTCTGCACCTGCGGACTCATAGGGAGCTCTTTACGATCAGGTAACTAAGGAACAGAAAACTCATGCCTCGTTTACAGATGGTTCTGCAGAATATGCTGGCGCCACTCGAAAGTGGACAGCTGGCAGCACTATAGGCCCTTTCTTCCTGAAGGTTGGTGATGAGGGTAATTATCCCAATGGGCAGAACTTCAAGGGGTGCACCAGGCAGTTCATTTTGTTTGGAAGGAGACATGGCCAGATGTGTGATTCTGTATCGATTCATGGACTGTGGCCAGTGGTTTGGCTGATTGGTCAGGGACTTGGGAGGAACTCGATTGGAAAATAGGAGATAAGGAGGTACAAGGAAGAGGTATGTGGATACACCTCTCTGAATGGACCAAAGAAGCCAATATATTTGTTTCTGATGTGAATGTTCACCAAAGGGTGCCCTTGGCAGAAGAGTATTTTAACAATCAAGTGGATAAGAAGACACATTCTGTGGAAACAAGTCATCCTCTTTCTCTAGCCACTCTGGTCATTGCCCAATGGGCTCATGAATGGAGTGGCCATGGTGGCAGGAATGGAGGTTATCCATGGGCTCAACAGCATGGACTTCCACTGACTGAGGCTGACTCAGCTACAGCCACTGCTCAGTGCCCAATCTGCCAGCAGCAAAGACGAACATTGAGTCCCTGATATGGCACCATTCCTCAAGGTGATCAACCAGCACCCTGGTAGCACGTTGATTACATTGGACTGCTTCCATCATGGAAAGGGCAGCACTTTGTTCTTACTACAATAGACAGTTGATCTGAATATGGATTTGCCTTCTGTGCATCCAATATTTCTGCCAAAACTACCATCCGTGGGCCTACAGAAGGCTTTTTCCACCATCATGGTATCTCACACCATTGCCTCAAATCAAGGGACTCACTTCACAGCAAATGAAGTACAAAAATGGGCCTGCCCTCATGGAATTCACTGACCTTACCATGCTCTCCACAATTCTGAAGTAGCTGGCTTAAGTGAATAATGGAATTGTCTTCGAAAGACAATTAAACCACCAGCTAGGTGCCAATACCTTGCAGGGTTGGTGCAAAGCTCTCCAGTAAGTTGTATGTACTCTAAACCAGGGACCAATATATGGTTTTGTTTCTCCCATAGCCAGGATTCATGGGTCCAGGAATCAAGGGTGGAAATGGGAATGGCACCACTCACTACTACCCCTAGTGACCCACTCATAAAATTTTTGTTTCCCGTCCCCTCAACCTATGCTTTGTGGGTCTAGCGGTCTTAGTTCCAAAGGGAGAAATGCACCCACCAGAACACACAGCACTGATTCCATTGAACTGGAAGTTAGGAATGCCTCATGGCCACTCCTCCTCATGTTTCTGGATCAACAGACAAATAAGAGAGTTACTACATTGGCTGCTGTGATTGACCCTGACTACCATGTGGAAATAAGATTCATACTACATAATGGAGGTAATGAAGAGTATGTCTGGAATACACGAGATCCCTTAGGACATCTCTAAGTACTACCATGCCATGTGAATAAAGTCAATGGAAAACTACAGCAGCCCAATTCGGACATGACCACTAATGGCCCAGACCCTTCAGGAATGAAAGTTGTGTCACCCCACCAAGCAAAGAACCACAACCAGCTAAAGTGCTTGCTGAGGGCAAAGGGAATGCAAAATGGGTGGTGGAAGAAGGTAGTTCTAAATACCAGTTACAACCACAAACCCAGTTGCAGAAACAAGGATTGTAATTGCTATGAACATTCCTTCTTTGTATCTGTATATCAAAATTTTTTTGTTTTCTTCATTTGTAAAATATAAGATGTTAACTGGTTTTTGATTATATGTATGTTAGTTATGTTAGGTGCACGTATGACACTGTAATTGTCTTTATTCAGAGATTGTGTATGGTTTAAGGAGATGTGCACAGGTGCCAAGTTGACAATGGCTGGACTGTGATTGGTGAGGCTGTTTTTCAACTTGGCTGGGCCATGATTCTCAGTGATTTGGCAGTTATGTAATGATGTAGTTTTGGCAGTTCTGTAATGATATAATTTGGAAGTTATGTAATTATGTATGTATCCTTCATTTTGTGATATAATGTAATCACTTCCATGATTTGATCCAATATGATCAGCCAACCCATTGTAAGCGTGTTTCCTCAAGGGTGTGGCCTGCACCCAATATACATGGACATTCTGGCAAAGCTCTCTGGCTTTTGCTCACTCTTGACCCTGCATCCCACTCGTCATCATCTGATCTCTGATTCTTAGGACCTGAGCCAGCAGCCTGCCATATTGCCTGCCAATCTTGGGGGTTGTCAGCCTCTGCAGGCTGTGGGCCAGCAGACTACTGTCTTACCTCCCATCTTGGATTCATCAACCTCCACAGCCTATGAGGCAGCAGCCTGCCATCACACTTGCCAATCATGAATTCACCAGCCCACGCTTCTTTGTGAGCCAGGAGAAGTTTCCAACCTGACACCTGACCCACAGGCCTGGGACTTTCCAGCCTCTTACAACTCCAAGAGCCATTTCCTTAAGATAAATCTCCTTTTCTCTCTCTCTCTCTCGAACTACCCCCCTTAGTGGCACAGTGGTTAACAGCTATGGCAACTAACCAAAAGACCGGCAGGTCAGATCCACCAGTCTATCCTTGGAAATCCGATGGGGCACTTCTACTCTATCCTACAGGGCTGCAATGACTTAGAATCAACTCGATGGCAACAGATTTACTTCTCTAGAGAACCCAGCCTAGGACACCACCCAGGTTCCAATGCCTGCCTTTGCAAGAATCCATTTTCCTGATTCAATGGATAACCCCAACAGTTCTTTGGACTCTTCATTAACCTGACGCAGGGCTCTGACCTACTAAGGTCTATAAATATTCTGGCAGGTGTCAGAACCACTTTGCAGTCTGCCCTTTTCACTAGGGCAGAAGAATTTGGGGGTGAAATTCAATCAATTTTCAGAGGAGTTTTGTGTCAACAAACAATTATGAACACCTACTCTGTGCCAGGTATACTGCCACGTGTTGAGGATCCAGAGGTGCAAAGAGTCTCTGCCCTCTACAAGCTCATATTATACAAGAGATCAGATAAATGAAGCAGGCGTTGTGGATGCGGGAAGTAAAAACAAGCATAACGCACAATAGAGACAGAAAAGGGGAAGTTATGACATCCCTGGGGTCACCTCTGAGTACAATCACTACAGAGAGGATGACACTTAAACTCAGAATTAAGACAAGATGTTCCAAGGCAGGCAAGACTAAGAAAGAAATTTCAGGCAGGGGAAACAGAGACAGCAAATATAATGAAAGCAGGAAACAGCATGGAGTGTTGTGGGGATTCGCATTTACTTGGATGTATACAAGGAGCATAGCTCTTAGGAGGAGTTCAGAGAAAAATGCGGTCAAGGAGGGAGGCAGGAGACCAGTTTCAGGGCCATGGCACAAAAATAACCGTCAGGGATCAGCACCCTGGGTAGTAGAAGAGAGGAGGCAAAAGTTGAGAATGATTCCAGACTGGGATGTTGCGAGACAGGTGTGCGTAAAGAAAAGATCAAAGCCAAGTTGAGTAGTGGTGGTGCATCATGGAGGGTAGGCTGAGGGAAGGAGGTGACACCAGCCAAGGTTCACAGGAAGTGAAAAGAAGAAGAGGCGTAGAGACCCAAAGTCCTGATTTGTTTGAGAAATAGGGGAAAGGAAAGCAAGGGAGAGAAGGAGCAGCAAGGCTAAACAGAAGAAGGTGGACAAGAGACTGTCAGAAAGGAGTGCAGCCAATTTGTGACAAAGCCCAGAGTAGAAGGGGACCCGAAGTAGAGAGGAGCAACTGATGAGGAGGGACTTATTAATTAATTAATTAGTAAAGGATTATTATCTTATCTCAAGCATATCCTGTGGGTGGGATAGAGAAGGAAACAGCAGATCTGGTTGAAAGATGGGCGTGACCAGTAGGTTGGTAGGCGACTGTGACCAAGCTTATAGGAGTGAAGGAATGCGATGGAGTGAACCTCAAGGAGGAGATGTAGGGGACATGGCCTGGAAATGGCAATGGGGATGGAAGTGAATACTGATCCATCCTGCCTCCTGTCTCCTTCAGGCTTGAGTATGTCGAGAGTGAGCAGCTACCCTGCCATCCCAGGAAAGAGGTCACAAGGGGATTAGTGTCCTCCAGAGAGCCAGGGCTGGGGAGGCAGCCCCTGTGCCATGTTGGTTTTTGAGTCCTAAGTGCCCAGCAGAGTGTGACCCCAAGTAGAGGATCCCACACTGGGAGTTGGTTTCTCCCTTCCCACTTAATCTGGCCAAAGTTTAGTTCGTTTTTCAAGTATCCCACTGAGGGAAGACTCTTCCAGCACCCATAAGGGAACACATAACTACTGTGGACCTTAACCAGCCCTATTCCTTCCCCTGCTTCCTGTGGGACTGCCCCAGTAGACAACAAGCTCTTCAAGTCTTCACTGTTTCCTCACTTCTGTCTCCACAGTGCACATGTCTCACACCGCAGTGAGGAGAAACACCTCAGAGCACAAGCTCCTTCTCATTCACACACACACACACACACACACACACGCATGCATAAACACACACAAACACACACACACGTTCTGTAGATTAACACATACAAGCACAAACAAATCATATCCATGGACTTCTGGAGGTGGAGCTGGTTCTCAGGACCGTTCTACCTCTTCCCATTCATGACAATGACCCATAGAGAAAATGCCCACTGGCCCTCAGGCTCAAGGGGAAGGCATCATTTTGGCCCAGGATGTACTTTTGACCTCAGAGGCGGGATCCAACTCCTGCATGGCCCTTAGAAAAACCGCAGTGAAGGGCTAGGAAATAAAGCATCTGTTCCTCCTCCCTGCTCTTTCCTAAACAGCCAGGTGGGTGATGGACATCTCCGTGTCACACCTGAGATGCCCTACCCCCCGACACACTCACACAGAGACAGACACCACTTGGGAGACAAAGAGACATCCCAGGATCCCAGCTCTGTCCCAGGAGAAAAAAGAGCATGTACCATACTAATAGGCCCCTCCTGTGATGCCAGAAGTTGGGCTACACTGGGTCCCTGAGGAGTAGAAGTGGACCTGGGTTAAAACCAGGAAGGAATCTCTGGAGTGAATGTCAGCTGGGTTGACCCCTCTTGTGGAAAGTCTACAAAGCCGAGCTTCAGTATTTGTCCATTCGTCCACTCATACCACCAAAAGAGAAGGAAGAAGTAATGCCAAGTATCAGGTGCAAGGAGATACTTTATTGTTTTGGGGGTCTCTGGAGGCCTCTAGGCTGGACTGGCCAGGGATCACTGGCATCCCCCGGAACAGGGCGGCACACCATGGCTCTGTTTGTGGTAGCCAGTGGCTATGTCCTGCACTACACAGAGAAACTCGGAAAGTCAATCTTCTTATCCCTATTCTTGTCTTTTTCATCAAAGACATTGCATAAGTAATTTTTGCCCCTTCTTTCCTGTGGGGTTAAAAATATACAAACAAACACAAAAACATTATCCAGGGAGAAGAGGAGAACAGAGACAGATGAAGGGACAACACTCAGGGCTGAGCCAAATGTATGGTTGGTCAGGTGCAGCTATGGAGATGGAAAGATGGGGTCAAGCAAAGTCAAGCCCTGACTCGTCACTGGAGATTTCTGGCCAAAAATGGCAACTTGCATGGAGAGTACACTGCTAAATGACAAGTGGACTCAGGCTCCTCCACCACCTTAACTTCAGATGCACTGTCTTCATTCTCCCCGCATAGGACCAGTGCAGCGCGGCCAGTTACTCTCCCCATTCTCTAATGCTCTTCCCACTTAAATTCTTTCCCATCAAAACCTATCAGTTCGGCCCCATTTATTCTATTCCTTAGTCGCAATCTGTGCTAATGATTCCTTCTCACACTTAAATGAAATTAGGGCTATGAATGCACTTTGCCTGCGTAAAAGATGGTGGCCCTGTCTGTAGGGTGCATGATTCTCACCGTGTTATCTTTGCTTACACAGGCAGTGGTAGTTCAGTGGTACAAGTATTCCCACAGTGGTAGAATTCCCACCTTCCAAACAGGAGCCCCGAATTCAATTCCCCACCACTGTAACATGGTGCACATCACTCGCCTGGCAGTGGAGGCTTGCATGTTGCTATGACGCTGAAAAGCAGCTAACAATAACCCCTTCTCCCAGGAAAATGTGAAGAGGAGCCTTTAGGAGGCAACCTTTTACCCCAAGGCAACCAGACCCTTGGAGGGACTCTCAGTGACCAGTGGGAGGGCAGATGCTTTAGTCTATTCACTGACTTTCAAATTATAGGACTTTCTTGACTCTCTAATATGGCCACCACTTTTTCTCATTGTCAAAGCATTTTCAAATAAATCATTTCATTTCCACAACGCCACCTCAGGAAATTAAGTTCTATCATCCACTTTTGCAAATGAGAAACCGTATGGTCACACTGTGGGTGATTTGTCCAGGGTCATGCAGCAGGGAGCCCCAGGGGCAGGACAGGTGCCCAGGAGAAAAAAGAGCATGACTCTTTGTCCTGAGCTCCTAGAATCTTCCATTCTGCCTCCACATGGGACTGGCCCTGCCTTGGGCCTGGAGGTAAAATGAGGAGAGAAAGGAGGTGTGGAGAGAGAATCAAGGAAGGGCCAGATTCCAGATCGGCCAATCACAAACAGTGCATCCACTTCAAAGCAGGATTCTAAGACATGCCAAAGCCAATGGGCTCCATCCACCCACCCCGTCTCCTCCCTGCACACACATACACAGGCTCTTCCTGTCCCAGACAAGCAAGACCCCTTGTCACACAGTCATTGAGGAAGTTGGGGAAGTTCTCCTTCAGCAGCTTCAACAAGTTTGCCCTTTTGATCTTATCATCAAGCCCAGTGTATCAATGATATAGTTCGACCAAGCTCAGTACCAAATTCTCAGCTGAAGTGTGGCATATCTTGACTTTCTCAGCTACAATGTTGCTCATCTTCGCTTTTATTCCAAGACAAGAGTCTACAGTCAAGAAATCAATGAGAATGAACTGGGTGGAAGAAAGTTTGAAGGACAAAGACAAGGAGTGAATGAGGGCTGAGTCTTTCTCAAATGGTGAGGTAAATTGGTCTCAGGGAGGGGAGAGTGGAACTGAGTCCTCAGTCTTGACACCATTCCTAGCGGTCTGGGAGGAGAGGGAGGGGAACAGTGGAGATCAAGGCTGTGTTAGTGAAGGGCAGGGACTGACGTGCAGGGGATGTGCATACAATGTCTTCTGGCTCGCCCAGTTGGGAGCGAGATAACAAAGAGAAGCACCCAATCCCAAGGCAAGATATTCCCATCGAGCAGATCTTTTGATTTACCCCATTCTCCCCACTTCCACTTAGGAAATTACCAAGGATCACCAGCCTGAGCAATCAGGTCTAGAATCCTGGGATTCTGGCTTTCCGACACAGTGGTAGAACTCCCACCTTCCAAACAGGAGGCCCAAGTTCAATTCCTCACCAATGTACCTCGGTACACAGCCACCACCAATTCTGACCCCTCCACCCTCCAAGACCTTCCCAGAGTTATTTTGGAAGACCTTGTGCCAAAAGAGTGCACTGAAATCAGGGAGTAAAGAAAACCAAGGGCTACAGAAGGAAGATATTCTTTACCTGACAGTTCTCAGAAAAGCACCTAATACTGAGCCAAGAGGAATAAAAAAGATCATCTATCCAAGCCAGCCCCTCTCTGAGACTGGTGGACAAGAAGGGATATAGGATTTGCCAGGACAAGCACAAGGTCCCACTCCATTTGTTGCAGAGCCCAGGCATACTGACTTCCAGGCAAGGTTAGTATTCTCCCACAGCTGCAGGCAGCAGAGCAGGTGGGCACCAGGCATGACTCCTAGGAAAGAACAGAGACAGGTGCAGACTTACTGGACCTGAGGATGATCACGGAGGAGAGAATTAGTGAGACTGTGCATCTGGACACAAAGCAGGCCCTTTATGCAGCTCAGCCTCAGATCTTCCCACAGGCTGGGTGCCCTGTGACAGTGTTCATTAGTTTCCCCAAAAGTTGCACCACTTTGGGTGGGGAGACACACCAAAGAAGCTATCCTCAAAACTTCCTTATAGAGTTGCTGGGTCTCCAGTGCCTATCACTATCAGGCCACATCACCACAATTCTGCCCAGCCCAGGCTCCTGGCCAGTGGGAGGAGGCTCCATGCAAGAGAGGTGTGGACAGAGTTGAGTACATTGCCATATCTCAAGAATGATGGACTCTAGGGATCTGGGAGGGAAGAAATACCTGTTCATTCAGTCATTCCACAACATTCTATCAATGGCTAGTAATAACCGTCTCCTTTTCCAAGTACGGTAAAGAGCCAGGAAGTGGGTTACTGTTTTACGTACATTGCCTCACACTCCCGTGAGAGCCCTGTGAGTTCACATAAGGCTCTCTACCACTGTGAGGTAGGTATTTTCCCTTCTTACAGATAAGCAAATTGGGACCAAGGCTGGGTTTCTCAAGGTTACTCAGATAAAATTTGACAAAGTCAGGATTCAAACACACATCTCTTAGACTTCAAAGCCCTCTCTTAATCATACTACCCTCTGGGTGAGCCTCAGATGGTGTTACCGTCTGGACTGGGCAAGGGGTCACACCATTGCCTGCCCTGCAGGAGCCCACACTCCAGGACAGGTGTCCCTGCACAGAAGCACCCCACAGGTACCTATATCCATGAAACTGTGGCCTCTAGGGCCACAGCAGCAGTGAGTGAGGCCTCTGTGATTCCCAAAGCCCTGGTTGTCACAACTTTCAGGCCATGAGCCTCTCTGCAAGGGCTGTCTGTGGGCACCATTGCCCCAGGAACAAAACCTTTTCCATCAGGGAAGCTCACTATGTTTTAAAAAACACCTTCTCTGATATCATCTTGCCAGATCCTCACAGGAATCCCCAGAGGGAGACTGCGATTACCGACAGAGGAAGGACTAACACTCAGCCAGAGATGGTCAGTTAGACACTTCAGTATCATCTCACCACACAGCCCCATGGCGATCACGGGGCTATGCCAGGAACCACTGTCGAGATCCAAATTGGGCTGTGTGGTCAGTACGGTAATCAGTCTCTCAATCTCTCCTATTTGGAGATTGAAAGTGGAAAGTCACATTTTTGAGGTTCTTTTGCATCCAGGGCCCAGATATGATTAGGTTGAGAATCTCCAGAGAGATTTAGAAGGTGCAGCAGAGGCAGCTGCAAAGCCAGCTCCAACACCGGTAAGTGTTCACAGAAGCTGTACCCTCAGTGACACTGTCCAGTCATCTGCTTTGCCCAATCATGGGAGCTGTGGTGGTGCCATGCTGGTAGCCGTCCTAGAACTAGTTTTCTAAATTCTGGGTCACAGCCAAGAAGGTTCACCTTACAAGCAACAGTTCTGCAGTGGCTCTCTGACTTCCTCTCCTCCAGCCCTCCAAAGAGTTATAAGCCATTGAAACCCTGGATTAATTGTCTTTCTGCTTAAAATACAGGGAGTGAACCCTCAGGCTCCAGAAGAAAGGAAATAGTAAAAATTAGAGAAGAATTAAATGAATTGGAGAACAGAAAAACAACTCAAAGAGTTAACAAGACCAAAAGCTGGTTCTTTGAAAAAAAAATAACAAAACTGATAAACCATTGGCCAGACTGACAAAAGAAAAAAAGAGATGAAGCAAATAATCCAAACAACATATGAGATGGCCAATATCACAGCAGACCCAACTGAAATTAAAAGAATGCTATCAGATTGCTACGAAAAATTATACTTCAACAAATTTGAAAACATAGAAGAAATGGATCAATTTCTAGAAACATACTACCTACCTAAACTAACACAGAGGAAGAACAACTAAATACACCCATAACAAAAGAAGAAATTGAAAAAGAAATTTCAAAACTCAAAATAAAGAAAAGCCCTGGCCCTGATGGCTTCACTGCAGAGTTCTACCAAACTTTCAGAAAAGAATTCACACCACTACTACTAAAGCTATTTTAGAGCATAGAAAAGGATGGAATACTTAAAAACTCATTCTAGGAAGCCAGCATATCCCTGATACCAAAACCAGGTAAAGACCACAAAAAAGAAAATTACAGACCTATATCCCTCATACCAGGTATGCAGAGATGGTTCAACATTAGCAAAACAGTTAATGTAATTCATCATATAAATAAAAGACAAAAACCACATGATTTTTTCAATTGATACAGAAAAGGCATTTGACAAAGTTCAACACCCATTCATGATAAAAACTCTTAGCAAAATAGAAATAGAAGGAAAATTCCTCAACATAATAAAGGACTTTTATACAAACCCAACAGACGACATCATCCTAAATGGAGAGATTCTGAAAGCATTCCCCTTGACAATGGGAACCACACAAGGATGCCCTTTATCAACACTCTTTTTTTTTTTTAATAATTTTTATTGTGCTTTAAGTGAAAGTTTACAAGTCAATTCAGTCTGTCCCATATAAGCTTATATACACCTTACTCCATACTCCCACTTACTCTCCCCCTAATGAGTCAGCCTGCTCCCTCCTTCCAGTCTCTCCTTTCATGACGGTTTTGCCAGTTTCTAACCCTCTCTACCCTCCCATCTCCCCTCCAGACAGGAGACGCCAACACAGTCTCTAGTGTCCACCTGATACAAGTAGCTCACTCTTCATCAGCATCTCTCTCCAACCCATTGTCCAGTCCCTTCCATGTCTTATGAGTTGTCTTCGGGAATGATTCCTGTCCTGGGCCAACAGAAGGTGTGGGGACCATGACCGCCAGGATTCTTCTAGTCTCAGTCAGACCATTAAGTCTGGTCTCATTGTGAGAATTTGGGGTCTACATCCCACTGTTCTCCTGCTCCCTCAGGGGTTCTCTGTTATGCTCCCTGTCCGGGCAGTCATCGGTTGTGGCCAGGCACCATCTAGTTCTTCTGGTCTCAGGATGATGTAAGTCTCTGGCTCATGTGGCCCTTTCTGTCTCTTGGGCTCATAGTTATCATGTGATGTGACCTTGGTGTTCTTCATTCTCCTTTGCTTCAGGTGGGTTGAGACCAATTGATGCATCTTAGATGGCCGCTTTATAGCATTTAAGGCCCCAGACGCCACAGGTCTAAGTGGGATGCAGAATGTTTTCATAATAGAATTATTTTGCCAATTGATTTAGGAGTCCCGTTAAGCCATAGTCCCCAAACCTCAGCCCTTGCTCCGCTGACCTTCAAAGTGTTCAGTTTATCCCAGAAACTTCTTTGCTTTTGGTCCAGTCCATTTGACCTGACCTTCCGTGTATTGAGTGTTGTCCTTCCCTTTACCTAAAGTAGTTCTTATCTACTAACTAATCAGTAAATAGCCCTCTCCCACCCTCCCTCCTCCCCCGTAACCACAAAAGTATGTGTTCTGCTCAGTTTATACTCTTATAATAGTGGTCTTATACAATATTTGTCCTTTTGCATCTGACTAATTTCACTCAGCATAATGCCTTCCAGGTTCCTCCATGTTATGAAATGTTTCATAGATTCATCACTGTTCTTTATCGATGCGTAGTATTCCATTGTGTGAATATACCATAATTTATTTAACCATTCATCTGTTGACGGACACCTTGGTTGCTTCCAGCTTTTTGCTATTTTATACAGTGCTGCAATAAACATGGGTATGCATATATCTGTTCGTGTGAAGGCTCTTATTTCTCTAGGGTATATTCCGAGGAGTGGGATTTCTGGGTTGTATGGTAGTTCTATTTCCAACTTTTTAAGAAAACGCCAGATAGATTTCCAAAGTGCTTGTACCATTTTACATTCCCACCAGCAGTGTATAAGTGTTCCAATCTCTCCGCAGCCTCTCCAACATTTATTATTTTGTGTTTTTTGGATTAATGCCAGCCTTGATGGAGTGAGATGAAATCTCATTTAGTTTTAATTTGCATTTCTCTAATGGCTAATGATCGAGAGCATTTTCTCATGTATCTGTTAACTGCCTGAATATCTTCTTTAGTGAAGTGCGTGTTTATATCCTTTGCCCACTTTTTGAGTGGGTTGTTTGTCTTTCTGTGGTTGAGTTTTAACAGAATCGTATAGATTTTTCTTTTTTTTATATAGGTTTTAGAGATCAGGCGCTGGTCAGAGATGTCATAGCTGAAAATTTTTTCCAATCTGTAGGTGGTCTTTTTACTCTTTTGGTGAAGTCTTCAGATGAGCATACGTGTTTCATTTTTAGGAGCTCCCAGTTATCTGGTATCTCTTCGTCATTTTTGGTAATGTTTTGTATTCTGTTTATGTCTTGTATTAGGGCTCCTAAAGTTGTCCCTATTTTTTCTTCCAATGATCTTTATCGTTTTAGTCTTTGTGTTTAGGTCTTTGATCCACTTGGAGTTAGTTTTTGTGCATGGTGTGAGGTATGGGTCCTGTTTCATTTTTTTGCAAATGGATATCCAATTATGCCAGCACCATTTGTTAAAAAGACTACCTTTTCCCCAATTAACTGACACTGGGCCTTTGTCAAATATCAGCTGCTCATATGTGGATGGATTTCTATCTGGGTTCTCAATTCTTTTCCATTGGTCTATGTGCCTGTTGTTGTACCAGTACCAGACTGTTTTGAATACTGTGGCTGTATAATAGGTTCTAAAATCAGGTAGAGTGAGGCCTCCCACTTTCTTCTTCTTTTTCAGGAATGCTTTACTTATCCGGGGCTTCTTACCCTTCCATATGAAGTTGGTGATTTCTTTCTCCATCACTTTAAAAAATGTCATTGGCATTTGGATTGGAAGTGCATTGTATGTATAGATGGTTTTTGGTAGAATAGACATTTTTAGTATGTTAAGTCTTCCTATCCATGAGCAAGGTATGTTTTTCCACTATGAAGGTCCTTTTTAGTTTCTTGCACTAGCACTTTGTAGTTTTCTTTGTATAGGTCTTTTCCATCTTCAGTAAGATTTATTCCTAAGTATTTTATCTTCTTGGGGGCTACTGTGAATGGTATTGATTTGGTTATTTCCTCTTCGATGTTCTTTTTGTTGATGTAGAGGAATCCAAGTGATTTTCGTATGTTCATCTTGTAACCTGAGACTCTGCCAAACTCTTCTACTAGTTTCGGTAGTTTTCTGGAGGATTCCTTAGGGTTTTCTGTGTATAAGATCATGTCATCTGCAAATAGAGATCATTTTATTTCCTCCTTGCCAATCGGGATGCCCTTTATTTCTTTGTCTAGCCTAATTCCTCTGGCTAGGACCTCTAACACAATGTGGAATAAGAGCGGTGATAAAGGGCATCCTTGTCTGGTTTCCGTTCTCAGGGGAAATGCTTTCAGGCTCTCTCCATTTAGAGTGATGTTGGCTGTTGGCTTTGTATAGATGCCCTTTATTATGTTGAGGAATTTTCCTTCGATTCCTATTTTGCTGAGAGTTTTTATCATGAATGGGTTTTGGACTTTGTCAAATGCCTTTTCTGCATCAATTGATAAGATCATGTGGTTTTTGTCTTTTGTTTTATTTCTATGGTGGATTACATTAATGGTTTTTCTAATATTAAACCAGCCTTGCATACCTGGTATAAATCCCACTTGGTCGTGGTCGATTATTTTTTTGATATGTTGTTGAATTCTATTGGCCCGAATTTTGTTGAGGATTTTTACATCTATGTTCATGAGAGATACAGGTCTGTAATTTTCTTTTTTTGTGGTGTCTTTACCTGGTTTTGGTATCAGGGATATGCTGGCTTCATAGAATGAGTTAGGTAGTATTCCATCATTTTCTATGCTTTGAGATACCTTTAGTAGTAGTGGTGTTAACTCTTCTCTGAAAGTTTGATAGAACTCTGCCGTATAGCCATCCGGGCCAGGGCTTTTTTTTTTTTTTATTATTAACTTTTATTAAGCTTCAAGTGAACGTTTACAAATCCAATCAGTCTGTCACATGTAAGTTTACATACATCTCACTCCCTACTCCCACTTGCTCTCCCTCTTGAGTCAGCCCTTTCAGTCACTCCTTTCGTGACAATTTTGCCGGCTTCTCTCTCTCTCTATCCTCCCCCATCCCCCCTCCAGACAAGAGTTGCCAACACAATCTCCAGTGTCCACCTGATATAATTAGTTCACTCTTCATCAGCGTCTCTCTCCCACCCGCTGACCAGTCCCTTTCATGCCTGATGAGTTGTCTTCGGGGATGGTTCCTGTCCTGTGCCAACAGAAGGTCTGGGGACCATGGCTGCCGGGATTCCTCTAGTCTCAGTCAGACCATTAAGTTTGGTCTTTTTATGAGAATTTGGGGTCTGTATCCCACTTATCTCCTGCTCCTTCAGGGGTCCTCTGTTGTGCTCCCTGTCAGGGCAGTCATCGATTGTGGCCAGGCACCAACTAGTTCTTCTGGTCTCAGAATGATGTAGGTCTCTGGTTCATGTGGCCCTTTCTGTCTCTTGGGCTCTTAGTTGTCGTGTGGCCTTGGTGTTCTTCATTTTCCTTTGTTCCAGGTGGGTTGAGACCAATTGATGCATCTTAGATGGCCGCTTGTTAGCATTTAAGACCCCAGACGCCACATTTCTAAGTGGGATGCAGAATGATTTCATAATAGAATTATTTTGCCAATTGACTTAGAAGTTCCCGCAAACCATGTTCCCCAGACCCCCGCCCTTGCTCCGCTGACCTTTGAAGCCTTCATTTTATCCCGGAAACTTCTTTGCTTTTGGTCCAGTCCAATTGAGCTGATCTTCCATGTATTGAGTGTTGTCTTTCCCTTCACCTAAAGCAGTTCTTATCTACTGATTAATCAATAAAAAACCCTCTCCCACCCTCCCTCCCTCCCCCCCTCGTAATCACAAAAGTACGTGTTCTTCTCAGGTTTACTATTACTCAAGATCTTATAATAGTGGTCTTATACAATATTTGTCCTTTTGCCTCTGACTAATTTCGCTCAGCATAATGCCTTCCAGGTTCCTCCATGTTATGAAATGTTTCACAGATTTGTCACTGTTCTTTATCGATGTGTAGTATTCCATTGTGTGAATATACCACAATTTATTTACCCATTCATCCGTTGATGGACACCTTGGTTGCTTCCAACTTTTTGCTATTGTAATCAGAGCTGCAATAAACATGGGTGTGCATATATCTGTTTGTATGAAGGCTCTTGTATCTCTAGGGTATATTCCCAGGAATGGGATTTCTGGGTTGTATGGTAGTTCTATTTCTAACTGTTTAAGATAACGCCAGATAGATTTCCAAAGTGTTTGTACCATTTTACATTCCCACCAGCAGTGTATAAGAGTTCCAATCTCTCCGCAGCCTCTCCAACGTTTATTATTTTGTGTTTTTTGGATTAATGCCAGCCTTGTTGGTGTGAGATGGAATCTCATAGTAGTTTTAATTTGCATTTCTCTAATGGCTAATGATCGAGAGCATTTTCTCATGTATCTGTTAGCTGCCTGAATATCTTCTTTAGTGAAGTGCGTGTTCATATCCTTTGCCCACTTTTTGATTGGGTTGTTTGTCTTTTTGTGGTTGAGTTTTGACAGAATCATGTAGATTTTAGAGATCAGGCGCTGGTCGGAGATGTCATAGCTGAAAATTCTTTCCCAGTCTGTAGGTGGTCTTTTTACTCTTTTGGTGAAGTCTTTAGATGAGCATAGGTGTTTGATTTTTAGGAGCTCCCAATTATCAGGTTTCTCTTCATCATTTTTGGTAATGTTTTGTATTCTGTTTACGCCTTGTATTAGGGCTCCTAGGGTTGTCCCAATTTTTTCTTCCGTGATCTTTATCATTTTAGTCTTTATGTTTAGGTCTTTGATCCACTTGGAGTTAGTTTTTGTGCATGGTGTAAGGTATGGGTCCTGTTTCATTTTTTTGCAAATGAATATCCAGTTATGCCAGCACCATTTGTTAAAAAGGCTTTCTTTTCCCCAATTAATTGACACTGGTCCTTTGTCAAATATCAGCTGTTCATACGTGGATGGATCTATGTCTGGGTTCTCAATTCTGTTCCTTTTGTCTATGTGCCTGTTGTTGTACCAGTACCAGGCTGTTTTGACTACTGTGGCTGTATAATAGGTTCTGAAATCAGGTAGAGTGAGGCCTCCCACTTTCTTCTTCTTTTTCAGTAGTGCTTTGCTTATCCGGGGCTTCTTTCCCTTCCATATGAAATTGGTGATTTGTTCTCTATCCCCTTAAAATATGACATTGGAATTTGGATCGGAAGTGCGTTAAATGTATAGATGGCTTTTGGTAGAATAGACATTTTTACTATGTTAAGTCTTCTTATCCATGAGCAAGGTATGTTTTTTCATTTAAGTATATCCTTTTGAATTTCTTGTAGTAGAGCTTTGTAGATTTCTTTGTATAGGTCTTTTACATCCTTGGTAAGATTTATTCCTAAGTATCTTATCTTCTTGGGGGCTACTGTGAATGGTATTGATTTGGTTATTTCCTCTTCGGTGTTCTTTTTGTTGATGTAGAGGAATCCAAGTGATTTTTCTATGTTTATTTTATAACCTGAGACTCTGCCAAACTCTTCTATTAGTTTCAGTAGTTTTCTGGAGGATTCCTTAGGGTTTTCTGTGTATATAATCATGTCTTCTGCAAATAATGATAACTTTACTTCCTCCTTGCCAATCCGGATACCTTTTATTTCTTTGTCTAGCCTAATTGCCCTGGCTAGGACTTCAAGTACGATGTTGAATAAGAGCGGTGATAAAGGGCATCCTTGTCTGGTTCCCGTTCTCAAGGGAAATGCTTTCAGGCTCTCTCCATTTAGAGTGATATTGGCTGTTGGCTTTGCATAGATGCCCTTTATTATGTTGAGGAATTTTCCTTCAATTCCTATTTGGTAAGAGTTTTTATCATAAATGGGTGTTGGACTTTGTCAAATGCCTTTTCTGCATCAATTGATAAGATCATGTGGTTTTTATCTTTTGTTTTATTTATGTGATGGATTACATTAATGGTTTTTCTGATATTAAACCCGCCTTGCATATCTGGTATAAATCCTACTTGATCATGGTGAATTATTTTTTTGATGTGTTGTTGGATTCTATTGGCTAGAATTTTGTTGAGGATTTTTGCATCTATGTTCATGAGGGATATAGGTGTATAATTTTCTTTTTTTGTAATGTCTTTACCTGGTTTTGGTATCAGGGAGATGGTGGCTTCATAGAATGAGTTGGGGAGTATTCCGTCATTTTCTATGCTTTGGAATACCTTCAGAAGTAGTGGTGTTAACTCTTCTCTGAAAGTTTGGTAGAACTCTGTAGTGAAGCCATCCGGGCCAGGGCTTTTTTTTGTTGGGAGTTTTTGGATTACCTTTTCAATCTCTTTTTTTGTTATGGGTCTATTTAGTTGTTCTACTTCTGAATGTGTTAGTTTAGGTAGGTAGTGTTTTTCCAGGAATTCATCCATTTCTTCTAAGTTTTCAAATTTGTTAGAGTACAATTTTTCATAATAATCTGAAATGATTCTTTTAATTTCATTTGGTTCTGTTGTGATGTGGCCCTTCTCGTTTCTTATTCGGGTTATTTGTTTCCTTTCCTGTATTTCTTTAGTCAGTCTGGCCAATGGTTTATCAATTTTGTTAATTTTTTCAAAGAACCAACTTTTGGCTTTGTTAATTCTTTCAATTGTTTTTCTGTTCTCTAATTCATTTAGTTCAGCGCTAATTTTGATTATTTGTTTTCTTCTGGTGCCTGATGGATTCTTTTGTTGCTCACTTTCTATTTGTTCAAGTTGTAGGGACAGTTCTCTGATTTTGGCTCTTTCTTCTTTTTGTATGTGTGCATTTATCGATATAAATTGGCCTCTGAGCACTGCTTTTGCTGTGTCCCAGAGGTTTTGATAGGAAGTATTTTCATTCTCGTTGCTTTCTAAGAATTTCCTTATTCCCTCCTTGATGTCTTCTATAACCCAGTCTTTTTTCAGGAGGGTATTGTTCAGTTTCCAAGTATTTGATTTCTTTTCCCTAGTTTTTCTGTTATTGATCTCTAGTTTTATTGCCTTGTGGTCTGAGAAGATGCTTTGTAATATTTCGATGTTTTGGACTCTGCAAAGGTTTGTTTTATGACCTAATATGTGGTCTATTCTAGAGAATGTTCCATGTGCACTAGAAAAAAAAGTATACTTTGCAGCAGTTGGGTGGAGAGTTCTGTATAAGTCAATGAGGTCAAGTTGGTTGATTGTTGTAATTAGATCTTCCGTGTCTCTATTGAGTTTCTTACTGGATGTCCTGTCCTTCTCCGAAAGTGGTGTGTTGAAGTCTCCTACTATAATTGTGGAGGTATCTATCTCACTTTTCAATTCTGTTAAAATTTGATTTATGTATCTTGCAGCCCTGTCATTGGGTACGTAAATATTTAATATGGTTATGTCTTCCTGATCAATTGTTCCTTTTATCATTATATAGTGTCCTTCTTTATCCTTTGTGGTGGATTTAAGTCTAAAGTCTATTTTGTCAGAAATTACTATTGCTACTCCTCTTCTTTTTTGCTTATTGTTTGCTTGATATATTTTTTTCCATCCTTTGAGTTTTAGTTTGTTTGTGTCTCTAAGTGTAAGGTGTGTCTCTTGTAGGCAGCATATAGATGGATCGTGCTTCTTTATCCAGTTTGTGACTCTCTGTCTCTTTATTGGTGCATTTAGTGCATTTACATTCAGCGCAATTATAGATAAATAAGTTTTTAGTGCTGTCATTTTGTTGCCTTTTTATGTGTGTTGTTGACAATTTCATTTTTCCACATACTTTTTTGTGCTGAGACGTTTTTCTTAGTAAATTGTGAGATCCTCATTTTCATAGTGTTTGACTTTATGTTAGTTGAGTCGTTACGTTTTTCTTGGCTTTTATCTTGAGTTATAGAGTTGTTATACCTTTTTGTGGTTACCTTGTTATTTACCCCTATTTTTCTAAGTAGAAACCTAACTTGTATTGTTCTATATCGCCTTGTATCACTCTCCATATTGCAGTTCAATGCTTCCTGTATTTAGTCCCTCTTTTTGATTATTGTGATCTTTTACCTATTGACTTCCATGATTCCCTGTTATGTGTATTTTTTTTTTCAATTAATCTTAATTTGTTTGTTTTTGTGATTTTCCTATTTGAGTTGATATCAGGACGTTCTGTTTTGTGACCTCGTGTTGTGCTGGTATCTGATATTTTTGGTTCTCTGACCAAACAATATCCTTTAGCATTTATTGTAGCTTTGGTTTGGTTTTTGCAAATTCTCTAAACTTGTGTTTATCTGTAAATATCTTAATTTCACCTTCATATTTCAGAGAGAGTTTTGCTGGATATATGATCCTTGGCTGGCAGTTTTTCTCCTTCAGTGTTCTGTATATGTCGTCCCATTCCCTTCTTGCCTGCATGGTTTCTGCTGAGTAGTCTGAACTTATTCTTATTGATTCTCTCTTGAAGGAAACCTTTCTTTCCTCCCTGGCTGCTTTTAAAATTTTCTGTTTATCTTTGGTTTTGGCGAGTTTGATGATAATATGTCTTGGTGTTTTTCTTTTTGGATCAATCTTAAATGGGGTTCGATGAGCATCTTGGATAGATATCGTCTCGTCTTTCATGATGTCAGGGAAGTTTTCTGTCAGGAGTTCTTCAACTATTTTCTCTGTGTTTTCTGTCCCCCCTCTCTGTTCTGGGACTCCAATCACCCGCAGGTTATCCTTCTTGATAGAGTCCCACATGATTCTTAGGGTTTCTTCATTTTTTTTAATTCTTTTATCTGATTTTTTTTCAGCTATGTTGGTGTTGATTCCCTGGTCCTCCAGATGTCCCAGTCTGCATTCTAATTGCTCGAGTCTGCTCCTCTGACTTCCTATTGCGTTGTCTAATTCTGTAATTTTATTGTTAATCTTTTGGATTTCTACATGCTGTCTCTCTATGGATTCTTGCAACTTATTAATTTTTCCACTATGTTCTTGAATAATCTTTTGGAGTTCTTCAAAAGTTTTATCAGTGTGTTCCTTGGCTTTTTCTGCAGTTTGCCTTATTTCGTTTCTGATGTCTTGAAGCATTCTGTAAATTAGTTTTTTATATTCTGTATCTGATAATTCCAGGATTGTATCTTCATTTGGGAAAGATTTTGATTCTTTTGTTTGGGGGCTTGGAGAAGCTGTCATGGTCTGCTTCTTTAAGTGGTTTGATATGGATTGTTGTCTCCGAGCCATCACTGGGAAACTAGTTTTTCCAGAAAATCCGCTAAAAAAAAATGCAGTCAGATCCCTACCAGAGTTCTCCCTCTGGCTCAGGCTATTCGGATGTTAATGAAGCCGCCTGGGGAGAGTGGCGGAGGGAACAGAGAGATAGGAGAGTAGCACCTCAGAATATAGCCAGAGTTGCTTGTCTTGCTTGGAATGACTATTATATCTGAGATTTCAGAGGGGCACGTTGCCTATGTGTGCTGCCTGTGTGGAGATTGTCCCCAGGGGTCTGGCCCGCTGGAGTCAAGGTCAGATCCTCCGCTTCCAGCCCCACGACCAGTGTCAAGGCTCCCCTACTGGGACGGTGCACTCTCGACTCCAAAATCAGTCACTGCCTCCCGGGGACTTGTCGTCCCTCCAGCCGCGTTGCCGTGCCGCCTCCGAGAACCAGTTGGGCCGCCTCCCAGGGTTAGTTCAGGTGGGTAGAGCAGCTCCCCGTGCTTGTGCCGTGACCGAGTGTCCCGGCTGGGACGCTGTGCTCCCCGCTCCAATACCAGTCACTGCCTCCCGGGGACCTCTCCTACCGGCTGAGTCCCACGCCACCCACGCAACCCAACTGAGCCCCCTCCCGGGGTTAGTTCAGGGGGGTGGAGCAGCTCTCCGTGTTTATGCCGTACCTGCGTCAAGTCCAAATCCCGGTGGGATGGTTCCCTGGCTGGGATGCTGCTCTCCCCCTTCCAAGACCGGTCACTTCCTCCCGGGGACTTCTCCTACCGGCTGCGTCCCACGCCGCCTGCGGATCCGGCTGGTCCCCCTCCCGGGGTTAGTTCAGGGGGGTGGAGCAGCTCTCTGTGCTTGTGCCGTACCTGACTGGTACGCTGGCTCCAGGCTCTGAAAACAATCGCTGCTTCCCCGTATTAGTTCATTCTCTGTCTCTAAATCTGTGTTTGTTGTTCAGGGTTTGTAGATTGTTATGTATGTGATCGATTCAATTGTTTTTCCGTGTCTTTGTTGTAAGAGGGATCCGAGGTAGCATCTGCCTAGTCCGCCATCTTGGCTCCGCCTCCCCAGGGCTTTTTTTTGTTGGGAGTTTTTTGATTACCTTTTCAGTCTCTTTTTTTGTTATGGGTCTATTTAGTTGTTCTACTTCTGAATGTGTTAGTTTAGGTAGGTAGTGTTTTTCCAGAAATTCATCCATTTCTTCTAGGTTTGCAAATTTGTTAGACTACAATTTTTCATAATAATCTGATATGATTCTTTTAATTTCAGTTGGGTCTGTTGTGATATGGCCCATCTAGTTTCTTATTCGGGTTATTTGTTTCCTTTCCTGTATTTCTTTAGTCAGTCTGGCCAGTGGTTTATCAATTTTGTTAATTTTTTCAAAGAACCAACTTTTGGCTTTGTTAATTCTTTCAGTTATTTTTCTGTTCTCTAATTCATTTAGTTCAGCTCTAATTTTTATTGTTTGTTTGCTTCTGGTGCCTGATGGATTCTTTTGTTGCTCGCTTTCTATTTCTTCAAGTTGTAGGGACAGTTCTCTGATTTTGGCTCTTTCTTCTTTATGTATGTGTGCATTTATCGATATAAATTGACCTCTGAGCTCTGCTTTTGCTGTGTCCCAGAGGTTTTGATAGGAAGTGTTTTCATTCTTGTTGCATTCTATGAATTTCTTTATTCCCTCCTTAATATCGTCTATAACCCAGTCTTTTTGGAGCAGGGTATTGTTCAGTTTCCAAGTATTTGATTTCTTTTCCCTAATTTTTCTGTTATTGATTTCCACTTTTTGGCCTTGTGGTCTGAGAAGATGCTTTGTAATATTTCGATGCTTTGGATTCTGCAAAGGTTTGTTTTATGACCTAATATGTGGTCTATTCTAGAGAATGTTCTATGTGTGCTAGAAAAAAAAGTATATTTTGCAGCTGTTGGGTGGAGTGTTCTGTGTAAGTCTATGAGGTCAAGTTGGTTGATTGTAGCAATTAGGTCTTCCGTGTCTCTATTGAGCTTCTTACTGGATGTCCTGTCCTCCTCCGAAGGTGGTGTGTTGAAGTCTCCTACTATAATTGAGGAGGTGTCTATCTCACTTTTCAGTTCTGTTAACGTTTGTTTTATGCATCTTGCAGCCCTGTCACTGGGTGCAGAAATATATAATATGGTTATGTCTTCCTGGTCAATTGTCCCTTTAATCATTCTGTAGTGTCCTTCTTTATCCTTTGTGGTGGATTTAACTTTAAAGTCTATTTTGCCAGAAATTATTATTGCTACTCCTGCTTTTTTTTTTGCTTCTTGTTTGCTTGATATATTTTTTTACATGCTTTGAGTTTTAGTTTGTTTGTGTCTCTCAGTCTAAGGTGTGTCTCTTGTAGGCAGCATAGAGAAGGATCATGTTTCTTTATCCAGTCAGAGACTCTCTGTCTCTTTATTGGTGCATTTAGTCCATTTACATTCAGCGTAATTATAGATAAGTATGTGTTTAGTGCTGTCATTTTGATGCCTTTTTGTGTGTGTTGTTGACAATTTCATTTTTGCACTTACTTTTCTGTCCTGAGGGTTTTTCTTTATAAATTGTGTGTTCCTCATTTTCATAGTAGTTGACTTTATGTTTGCTGAGTCATTATGTTTTTCTTGGTTTTTATTTCGAGTTATGGAATTGTCATACCTCTTTGTGGTTTCCTTTATATTTACCCCTATTTTTCTAAGTAAAAACCTAACTTGTATTGTCCTATATCGCCTTGTTTTCCTCTCCATATGGCAGTTCTATGCCTCCTGTTTTTAGTCCCTCTTTTTGATTATTGTGATCTTTTACCTATTGACTTCAATGATTCCCTGTTTTGAGCGTTTTTTTCTTTTTAAAATTAATCTTAATTTGTTTTTGTGATTTCCCTATTTGAGTTGATATCAGGATGTTCTGTTCTGTGACCTTGTGTTGTGCTGGTGTCTGATATTATTGGTTTTCTGACCAATTTCCTTTAGTATTTCTTGTAGCTTTGCTTTGGTTTTTGCAAATTCTCTAAGCTTGTGTTTATCTGTAAAAGTTTTAATTTTGCCTTCATATTTGACAGAGAGGTTTGCTGGATATATGATCCTTGGCTGGCAGTTTTCTCTTACAGGTGATCTATATATGTCATCCCATTGACTTCTTGACTACATGGTTTCTGCTAAGTAGTCTGAACTTATTTTTATTGATTCTCCTTTGTAGGAGACCTTTCTTTTCTCCCTGGCTTGCTTTTATCTTTTCTCTTTATCTTTGGTTTTGGCAAGTTTGATGATAATATGTCTTGGTGATTTTCTTTTTGGATCAATGTTATATGGCGTTCGATGAGCATCTTGGATAGGTACCCTTTCGTCTTTCATGATGTCAGGGAAGTTTTCTGCCAACAGATCTTCAACTATTCTCTCTGTATTTTCTGTTATCCCTCCCTGTTCTGAAACTCCAATCACATGCAAGTTATTCTTCTTGATAGAGTCCCACATGATTCTTAGGGTTTCTTCACTGTTTTAAATTCTTTTATCTGATTTTTTTTTAGAGATATTGGTTGTCAATTTCTTTATCCTCCATGTTCCCCACTGTGCATTCCAATTACTCGATTCTACTACTCTGGCTTCCTTTTGAGTTGTCTAATTCTGTAATTTTCATGTTAATCTTTTGGGTTTCTGAATGCTGTCTCTCTATGGATTCTTGCAGCTTATCAATTTTTCCACTATGCTCTTAAATAATCTTTTTGATTTCTTCAACTGCTTTATCAGTGTGTTCCATGGATTTTTCTGTAAAATTTTTTTTTTTCCCTGTGGATTGCCTTATTTCATTTATGAGGTCATCCCTGATGTCTTCAAGCGTTCTGTAAATTAGTTTTTTGTATTCTGCGCCTGACAATGCCAGGATTGTCTCTTCATTTGGGAAAGATTTTGATTCTTTAATTTGGGGAGTTGTAGAAGCAATCATGGTCTGCTTCTTTATGTAGTTTGTTTATCAACCCTCTTATTCAACAATGGGTGGAGACCAAGACAGATAAACTATGCTAGGTAGAGAAATAAAGGTCATCCAGATTGGTAAGGAAGAAGTAAAAGTATCTCTATTTGCAGATAACATGATCTTATACACAGAAAACCCTAAAGAATCCTCAGGGAAACTACTGAAACTAATAGAAGAGTTCAGCAGAGTGTCACGATACAAGGTAAACATTCAAAAATCAGATGGATTCCTCTACACCAACGAAAAGAACATTGAGGAAGAAATCACCAAAACAATACAATTTACAGTAGCCCCCAAGAAGATAAAATGCATAGGAATAAATCCTACCAGAGATTTAAAAGACCTATACGAAGAAAACTAAAAGACTCTGCTGCAAGAAACCAAAAGAGACCTAAATAAGTGGAAAAACATACTCTCCTCATGCATACAAAAACTTAACATAATAAAAATCTCTATTTTCCCTAAAGTCATCTATAGATACAATGCAATTCTGATCCACATTCCAAAGACATTTTTTAAAGAAATGGAGAAACAAATCACCAACTTCATATGGAAGGGAAAGAGGTCCTGGATAAGTAAAACAACACTGAAAAAGAAGAACTTAGTGGGAGGCCTCACTCTACCTGATTTTAGAACCTATTGTACGACCACAGCAGTCAAAACAGCCTGGTACTGGTACAACAACAGATACATAGACCAATGGAACAGAATTGAGAATCCTGGCATAAATCCTTGCACATATGAGCAGCTGATCTTTAACAAAGGCCCAGAGTCAGCTAATTAGGGAAAAGGCAGTCTTTTTAACAAGTGATGCTGGCATAACTGGATATCTATCAGCAAAAAAATGTAATAAGACCCATACCTCACGCCATGCACAGAAAAGGACTCAAAATGGACCAAAGACCTAAATATAAAATCTAAAACAATAAAGATCATGGAAGAAAAAGTAGGTACAAACCTGGGAGCTCTAATACATGCATAAACAGTACACAAAACATTACTAACAATGCAGAAGAATAACTAGAAAACTGGAAGCGCCTAAAAATCAAACACCTATGTTCATCCGAAGACTGCAACAAAAGAGTAAGAAGACTATCTACAGACTGGGAAAAAGTTTTTAGCTATGACATTTCTGATCAGCACCTGATCTCTAAAGTCTACATGATACTGCAAAAACTCAACTACAAAAAGACAAATACCCCAATTAAAAAATGGGCAAAAGATATGAACAGACACTTCACTAAAGAAGACATTCAGGTAGCTAACAGATACATGAAGAAATGCTCATGATCATTACCCCCTAGAGAAATGCAAATCAAAACTACAATGAGATTTCATCTCACTCCAACAAGGTTGGCATTAATCCAAAAAACACAAAACAATAAATGTTGGAGAGGCTGTGGAGAGATTGGAACACTGATACACTGCTGGTGGGAATATCAAATGCGACAACCAGTTTGGAAATCAAATTGGGGGCTCCTGAAACAGCTAGAAATACAACTACCCCACGATCCAGCTATTCCACTCCTTGGAATATATCCTAGAAAAATAAGAGCCTTTACACGAGCAGATATATGCACACCAATATTCATTGCAGCACTGTTTACAATAGCAAAAAGATGGAAGCAACCAAGGTGCCCATCAACTGAGGAATACATGAAAAAAACTATGGTCTATTCACACAATGGAATCCTACACATCCGTAAAGGACAATGATGAGTCAATGAAACATTTCATAACATGAAGGAACCTGGAAAAATTCTGCTGAGTGAAATTAGCCAGTTGCAAAAGGATAAATATTGTATAAGAACTCGGGAGAGAGTTGAAACGGAGAAGAAAATATTCTTTGATGGTTACAAGAGGGGGGAGTGAGGGAAGGAGGAGAGAGGTTTTCACTAATTAGACAGTCGATAAGTTTTCTTTTAGGTGAAGGGAAAGACACCACACAATACAGGACAGGTCAACACAACTAGAGTAAGCCAAAAACAAAGACATTTCCTGAATAAACTGAACACTTCAAAGGCCAGCTTAGCAGGGATGAGGGTTTTGGGACCATGGTTTCAAGGGATATCTAAATCAATTGGCCTAATACAATCTATTATGAAAACATTCTGCATCCCACTTTGCAGAGTGGTGTGTGGGGACTTAAATGCTAGTAAGCAGACATTTAAGATGCATCAATTGGTCTCAACCCACCTGGAACAAGGAAGAATGAAGAACACCAAAAACACAAGGTAATTATTAACCCAAGAGACAAGAATGACCACACAAACCAGAGACTACATCAGCCTGAAATCCAGAAAAACTAGATGGTGCCCAGCCACAACCAATGACTGCCCTGACA
The DNA here is from genome assembly GCF_024166365.1 of Elephas maximus indicus. Classification (NCBI taxonomy): domain Eukaryota; kingdom Metazoa; phylum Chordata; class Mammalia; order Proboscidea; family Elephantidae; genus Elephas; species Elephas maximus. The sequence continues at coordinate 190,603,371 of NC_064821.1, forward strand.
AGAAACACAACAGAGAACCCCTGAGGGAGCAGGAGAGCAGTGGGATGCAGACCCCAAATTCTCATAAAAAGAACAGACTTAATGGTTGGACTGACATTAGAAGGATCCCAAATGTCATCATCCACAGGTCTTTTGGTAGTCCAAGGCAGGAACCATTCCCAAAGCCAACTCTTCAGACAGGGATTGAACTGTACTGTGTGATGGATAATGATACTGATAAAGAATGAGCTTCTTGGATCAAATAGACACATGAGAAAATGCTGGCATCTCCTGTCTGGAGGACAGATGAGAGGCCAGAGGAGGCCAGAAGGTGGCCAAATGAACACAAGGAGAGAGACTAGAAGGAAGGAGTGTGCTGTCTCATTAGGGAGAGAGCAATTAGGAATGTAAAGCAAGGTGTATACAAATTTTTGTGTGAGAGACTGACTCAATTGGTAACCTTTCAATTAAAGCACAATAAAAATTGATTAAAATATATATATATATATATATATATATATATATGAACATAGGGAGTGATTTCTGTCTTCTGCACTAAACCCTGACTGTTGCCAATGTTAATTGTAGAATCCCAGGCTCTTAAATGCACATGGAGTCATGGGACTGAGCAAGGTGACCTCCCAGCCTTGTGACTCTTGGGTTCCTATGGAGGAAGGGAGTGAAGACAAGTCATAGAGTCTTTAACATCTGTCCTCCTTCCTCTATGCAAAGCATTCCCATGAAAGTCTGTGCAACTCCCTTGGCACTGATGTGTTCCTGCCTGCTGCAAAAGAGCTGGAGTGGGAAGCAGGAGCTGGCGGTCAGAAGGAGAGTCCCTGGAGGCACACTGAGGAACAGCTGCGCCAAATCATTGAAGTTTACTCTTTGCCTGTAACCCCTGCCCCTAAAATTCCCCACTCTAAATCCTGGACCATTCAGACTGTTTCCTGCAGCTGTTCCTAATATCATCATAGAAAAAACAAACCAGTTGCCATCAAGTTGAGTCTGACTCATGGCAAGCCTGTATACATCAGAGTAGAACTGCTCCGTATGGTTTTCATGGCTATGACCGTTCGGAACAAGATCTCCAGGCTTTTCTTCCAAAATGTCTCTGGGAAGGTTCTAATCTGCAGTCCTTCAGTTAGTGGCCAAGAACTTAACCATCTGAGCCACCCTGGGACTCTTAATACCACTCCTAGGAAACCCTGGTGGTGTAGTGGTTAAGAACTATGGCTGCTAACTAAAAGGTCGGCAGTTCAAATCCGACAGGTGCTCCTTGGAAACCCTGTGGGGCAGTTCTACTTGCTATGAGTCACAATCCACTCAATGGCAACGGGTTTGCTTTTGTTTTTGTTTTAGGATGGGGCTTATTCCCAGGCTCTTCACATGCCCCAGTCAGCTCCTCTTTCAGTCCTCAGTGAAACTTACCAGTTTTCTGGACTTACTCCTTTCTCTCATGCACTTGTCTCATACCCAAAAATTCGGCACAGCGTTCCTTGAAAATGTATCTACACCTTTCTGCTACTACCCCAAGCAGGACCTCTCGCCAGCCTGGCCCACCAGCCCCACCAGCTGCAGTCTGGGTCTCTGCCTCCATCTCCATCCACCTTCCCACTGACTTCAGATCTCTCTTAATCACTGTTTAAAGCCAGTCATTATGATTTTTAAATCCATCAGTTAAAGACATGCAAAAATTAGTTTTAATCATTGCCCATGGGGAGAAGGACTGAGTAGGTGGGGACAATGGGAAAAACAATTCAATTTTACGTTGAAAAACTTTGTGTGCATTTTGAATGCTGTATCATAACCAATATGATTTCATTGTATTTTAGTTGACATTTGCTCATTTTGAATCAGAAGTGTGGAGCAATGGAGTGATAAACACCCTTGGTTTATGACATATTACCAACATTGCTACATGACAGTTCTTCTTTTTGGTTATTTTTAAAATTTTTCTCCATTCCCAATTCCCTCTCTCACTACACACTTATCGTGTCTAATATGTATCTATTTGTCTGCATGTTTACTTAATGTGTATTGTTGTTTCACGTGTGAATTTCAGTTGGCATGAAATTAAATTATTTCTGATGTGTTTTATATCTTTCTGGTTTCTATTTTCTTTCACCCAATAGATTCTTTTTAATACATCCGGTTGCCACTTGTACACTGTAAAAGACAGAAGTTATGTGTCAACCCAGCTCCCCTCAGCCCTGCCCTTCCCCCACACCATGGCCGTGTGCCTTTCTTTCTGGCCTGGATGGTACTAGTGATGGCTCATGCCATTCCCAAACCCCAACTACCATTGTTGGGTCCTCTTGCAACTACACTACTTTTCTCAGCCTCCCTGAAAGGCAATGGCCAGGTTTTCAATATGGCCTCGATCATGGTCTATGTGGTGGGAGCTGCACCAACCCCAGTGCCCAGGTATGACCAGGCTGGATCTACAAAGGTCCTGGTTTTCTTAGTGGTTATCCCAAAACCAAAAACAACCAAACCAAGTGCCGTCAAGTCAATTCTGACTCATAGCGACCCTATAAGACAGAGTAGAACTGCCTGATATAATTTCCAAGGAGCGCCTGGCAGATTCAAACTCTGACCCTTTGGTTAGCACTTAACCACTAAACCACCGGGGTTTCCTGTGGTCACCCCAGGAGGGGAAAAAGTAGAACTGCGAACAGGAGAAAGGTAAACTGCAGTGATTCAACACAGCTGTTCCTCAGGGTGTCCACAGGGACTCTCCTTCTGACCCCCAGCTCCTGCTCCCCACTCCAGCTTTCTGTACCAGGCTGGAACGCATCAGAGCCAAGGGCATTGCACAGACTCTCATGGGAATGCTTTGCATAGAGGAAGAGGGACAGATACTATAGACTCTATGACTGCTCTTACTCCTCTCCATCATATGGGCCCAAGAGTCACAGGACTGGGAGGTCACCTCGTCCAGTTCCATGTCTCCAGGGGCATTTAAGAGCCTGGGAGTCTGCAGTCACCATTGGCAACTGTCAGGCATAGTGCAGAAGACAGACACCACTGCCTATATTTTAAGCTGAAAGGCAATGAATCAAGGGACTCAAGGGCTTATAACTCTTTGGAGGGCTGGAGGAGAGGAAGTTAGAGACCCACTGCAGGACTACTGCTTGCAAGGTGAAGCTTCCTGGTTGTGACCCAGAATTTAGAAAACTGATTCTATGACAGCTACCATCATGGCACCACCACAGCTCCCATGCCCACAAAGCAGATGACTGGGCACTGTTGCTGGGGGTCCATCTACGGCAAACACGCACATGTGTTGTGGCTTTGCAACCACCTGTGCAAAGCGGAAGTGTGGGGTGTTAAAGTCCTATGAGACAGACATAAACTCACAAGAGACAAAAAGGAAGGAATTGGAAGATAAATCGCTCACTTTTCCTCCCCATACCCATCCCTGACAGACTGTTCCAAGATGTAGTGCTCCCATATGACCTCTCTGGAGACATCCTCTGTGACCAAGCACTCAGCCCTGTTTTCTAAAGAAGCAGTGGTTAGCTCAGTAATGCACCACACTATTTGTGCTGTCCCTTCTTGCCTTCTTACTTCTATTCCCTTCTCTCTTGTTTCCCTGGAATGATACCTACACAAAGATGCACACACACACTGGGAGTTCAAATGCTACAACAGTTGCTCCGTATGCAGGTGATGACACTTATAAAGATAGTAGCATGGGGAGGCTTCTTTTTACATAATTGGAAGTTTTGATAAAAGAAAATAATAGGCATGCAGCAAAAGACAAGTACCTCTAGGGTACCATTTAAGAAGACTTTAATCTCCTACAACTGCAGGGCATGCTGTGTCCAAAACTGAGGCCCAGTGCCTGATTATAATGTTGACAGAGATGTCAGGAGACTAAATGCATAGTGTTTGACTTCTATACCAAGCTCAGAGGCCTGATTAGGAAAGATAAGAACCCTGAGAGCTGGGATGGGGCATTTGGATGATGATGTTGTTGTAGCAACCATATGCACAACAGAACAAAACACTGCCCACTCCTGAACCATCATTACAATCGTTGTTATGCTTGAACTCATTGTTGCAGCCACTGTGTCCACCCACCTCGTTCAGTGTCTTCGTCTTTTCCACTGACCCTGTACTCTACCAAGCATAATGTTCTGCTCCAGGAACTGATCCCTCCTGACAACATGTCTAAAGTATGTAAGACACAGTCTTGCCATCCTTGTTTCTAAGGAACATTCTGTTTGTACTTCTTCCAAGACAGATTTGTTCGTTCTTTTGCCAGTCCATGGTATGTTCAATATTCTTCGCCAACACCACAATTCAGAGACTTCAATTCTTCTTCACTCTACCTTATTCATTGTCCAGCTTTCACATGCTTATGATGCAATTGAAAATACCATGGCTTGGGTATTTGCATGATCCCACCCAGTGCCCTCGAGTCGATTCCAACTCATAGGGACCCTATAGGACAGAGTAGAACGGCCCCAGATCCTCCCAAATTACTCTGATCCTTTGTTCTTGCCAGAAAAGAACTGCCCTCCCTTCCCTGAAGATCAGGCAACGACCTCATCTAAAGCAGGTGCCTCCCAGACGCTTGGTAAGGCTGTTTTTCAACTTGGCTGGGCCATGATTCTCAGTGATTTGGCAGTTATCTAATGATGTAGTTTGGCGATCATGTAATGATGTAGTTTTTGCAGTTATGTAATGATATTATTTGGCAGTTATGTAATCATGCATTTATCTTTTTTTGTGTGATATAATCACTGCCATGATGTAATCTGATATGATCAGCCAACCTGTTGTAAGGGGATTTCCCCAAGGATGTGGCCTGCATCCAATATATATGGACATTCTGGCAAAGCTTTCTGGTTTTTGCTCACTCCTGAACCTGCATCCCACTCATCATCATCCGAACCCTGGTTCTTGGGACTTGAGCCAGCGGACTGCCGTATTGACTGCCAGTCTTGGGGTTGTAGGCCTCTCCAGGCCGTGAGCCAGCAGCCTGCTGTCTTACCTCCAATCTTGGATTCATCAACTTCCACAGTCTATGAGCAAGCAGCCTGCCATCTGACTTGCCAGTCTTGAATTCATCAGCCCCTGCTGCCACGTGAGCCAGGAGAAATCTCCAACCTGACACCTGACCCACAAGCTGGGGACTTGCCAGCCTCCTACAGTGGTGTGAGCAATTTCCTTGAGATAAATCTCTCTCTCTTTTTGACTCTCTCTCTCTCCTTGAAAGCACCATGGTTAAAACCTACGGCAGCTAACCAAAAGGCCGGTAGGTGAAATCCACCAGCCATTCCTTGGAAATTCTATGGGGCAGTTCTACTCCATCCTATAGGGCCACTATGACTTGGAATCAACTCAACAGCAACAGGTTTACTTCTCTAGAGAACGCAGCCTAAGACACCATCCAGGTTCCAATGCCTGCCTTTGCAAGAATTCATTTTCATGGTTCTGTGGATGACCCCAACAGCTCTTTGGACTCTTGATTACCCTAAAGCAGGGTTCTGACCTACTAGGGTTTATAAATATTCTGACAGGTGCCAGAGCCACTTTGCAGTCTGCCATTATCACTAGGGCAGAAGAACTTGGGGGTTCAATTCAAACAATTTTCAGAGGAGTTTTGTGTCAACAAATATTTATAAACACCTACTCTCTGCCAGGTATACTGCTAGGTGTTGAGGATTCAGGGGTGCAAACAGTCTCTGCCCTCTACAAACTCATATTATACAAGAGATCAGATAAATGAAGTAGGTGTGGATGCTAGAAACAAAAATCAGCATAATGTAAAAGAGAGACAGAAAAGGGGAACTTATCAGATCCTTGGGGTCACCTCTGAGTACAATCACTACAGAGAAGATGGCACTTAAACTCAGAATTAAGACAAGATGTTCCAAGGCAGGCAAGACTAAGAAAGAAGTTTCAGGCAGAGGAAACAGAGACAGCAAATGTAATGGTAGCAGGAAATAGCATGGTGTGTTGTGGGGATTTGCAAGTACTTCGATCTATACCCAGAGCATAACTGTTAGGAGGAGTTCAGAGAAAAATGCGGTCAAGGAGGCAGGCAGAAGACTAACTTCAGGGCCATGGCACAAAAATATTCCTCACGGATCAGCACCCTGGGTATCAGAAGAGAGGAGGCAAAAGTTGAGAATGATTCCAGACTGGGATGTTGCAAGACAGGTGTAGGTAAAGAAAAGATAAAAGCCAAGTTGAGCCGTGGTGGTGGATCATGGCGGGTAGGCTGAAAGAAGGAGGTGACACCAGCCAAGGTTGACAGGAAGAGAGAGAGAAAAAGAAGAGGCTTAGAGAGCCAAGGTTCTGATTGGTTTGAAAAGTAGGGGAAATGAAAGCAAGGGACAGAAGGAGCAGCAAGACTAAGCACAGGTAGGTGGAAAGGAGAATATCAGAAAGGAGTACAGCCAACTTCTGACAAAGCCCAGAGTGGAAGGGGACCCCAAGTAAAGAGGAGGAATTGGTGAGGAGGGACTTGTTAGTTAGTTAATTAGTATATGATTATTATCTTCTCCCAAGCATATCCCGTGGGTGGGATAGAGAAGGAAACAGCAGGTCAGGTTGAAAGATGGGTGTGATCAGTAGGTTAATAGGCAACTGTGCCCAAGCAGATAGGACTGAAGGAACGAGATGGAGTGAACCTCAAGGAGGAGGTTTAGGGGACATGGCCTGGAAGTGACACTGGGGATGGAAGTGATTAATGACCCTTCCTGCCTCCTGCCTCTTTCAGGCTTGAGTAAGTCGAGAATGAGCAGCCCCCTGCCTTCCCGTGGAAGAAGTCACAAGGAGATTGGTGTCCTCCAGAGAACCAGGGATGGGAAGGCAGCCCCTGTGCCATGTTGGTTTCTAAGTCCTAAGTGCCCAACAGTGTGTGACCCCAAGTAGAGGATCCCACACTGGGAGTTGGTTTCTCCCTCTCACTTTATCTGGCCAAAAGGTTAGTTTATTTTTCAAGTATCACACTGAAAGAAGACTCCTCCAGCACCCATAAGGGAACACATAACTACTGTGGACCTTAACGAGCCCTATTCTTTCACCTGCTTCCTCTGGGACTTCCTCACTGGACAACAAGCTCTTCAGATCTGCACTTCTGTCTCCACAGTGCACATGTCTCACACCGCAGTGAGGAGAGACACCACAGAGCAGAAGCTCCCTCTCATTCACACACACACATGCATAAACACACACAAACACACACACACGTTCTAAAGGTTAACACATCACATACAAGCCGAAAAAAATCATATCCATGGACTTCTGCAGGCAGAGCTGGTTCTCAGGACCCTGCTGTCTCTCCCCATTCATGACAATGACCCATAGAGAAAATGCCCACTGGCCCTCAGGGTCACGGAAAGGCATGACTTTGGTCAAGGAGGAAGTTTTGATCTCAGAGGAGAGATCCAACTCCTCTATGGCCCTTAGAAGCAACTGCAGTGAAGGGCTAGGAAATAAAGCATCTTCTCCTCCTCCCTGTTCTTTCCTAAACAGCCAGGTGGGTGATGGATATCTCAGTGCCACACCTAAGATACCCCACCCCCTATACACTTACGCACAGACAGGCACCACTTGGGAGACAAAGAGACATCCCAGGATCCCAGCTCTATCCCAGGAGAAAAAAGAGCATGTGCCATACTAGCAGGGCCCTCCTGTGATACCAGCAGTTGGGCTACATTGGGGCCTGAGGAGCAGAAGTGGGCCTGGGATGAGACGAGAAAGGCCTCTCTGCAGTAAATGTCAGCTGGGTTGATCCCCCTTGTGGAGAGTCTACAAAGCCGAGAGTCAGTATTTGTCCATTTGTCCACTAATACCACCAAAAGAGAAGGAAGGAGTAATGCAAGTATCAGGTGCAAGGAGATATTTATTGTTTTGGGGGTCTCTGCAGGCCTCTAGGCTGGACTGGCCTGGAATCACTGGCATCCCCTGGAACAGGGCGGGGCACCACGGCTCTGTGGTAGTCAGTGGCTATGTCTCCCACTACAGAGAGAAACTCGGAAAAGTCAATCTTCTTATCCTTATTCTTGTCTTTTTTCTCAAAGACATTGCATAAGTAATCTTTACCCCTTCTTTCCTGTGGGATAAAAAAAAATACAACAAACGTAAAAACATTATCCGGGGAGAAGAGGAGAATAGAGACAGAAGAAGAGACAACACCTAGGGCTGAACCAAAGGTGTGGTTGCTCAGGGGAGGTTATGGAGATGGAGAGATGGGGTCAAGCAAAGTCAAGCCCTGACTGATCACTGGAGATTTCTCGTCAAAAATTGGAACTTGCACAGGGAGTACACTGTTAAATGACAAGGGGACTCAGGCTCATCCACCACCTCCCCTTCAGGTGCACTGTCTTCATTACAGCCCAGCCAGTTACTCTCCTCATTCTCTAATGCTCTTCACACTTAAATTCTTTCCCATCAAAGCCTATCGGTTTGACCCCATTTATTCTGTTCCTTAGTCTCAATCTGTGCTAATGATTCCTTCTAACAGTTAGATGAAATTAGGACTATGAATGTGCTTTGCCCATATGAAAGATGGTGGCCGTGTCTTTGGGTTCATGATTCCCACCGTGTTACCTCTCCTTCCACGGGCAGTGCTAGTTCAGTGGTAGAATTCCCCCAGTGGTAGAATTCCCACCTTCCAAACACGACGCTCAAGTTCAATTCCCCGCCAATGTACCTTGGTGCACGGCCACCACTCACCTGCCAGTGGAGGCTTGCATGTTGCTATGATGCTGAAAAGCACCTAACAATAACCCCTTTTTTCAGGCAAATGTGAAGAAGAGCCTTTAGGAGGCAACCTTTTAACCCAAGGCAACCAGACCCTTGGGGGGACTCTCAGTGACCAGTGGGAGGGCACATGCTTTAGTCTATTCACTGGTTTTCAAATCATAACACTTTCTTGAGCCTCTAATATGTCCACCACTTTTTCTCCTTTTCAAAGCATTATCACATAAGTCATTTCATTTCAACAACACCAACACAGGAAATTAAGTTCTTTTATCTCCTTTTGTAGATGAGAAAACTAAGGATTGGATTGTGGGTGATTAGTCCAGATACACACAGCACGGAGCCCCAGTGGCAGGACAGGAACCCAGGAGAAAAAAGAGCATGACTCTTTGTCCTGAGCTCCTAGAATCTTCCATCCTGCCTCCACATGGGACTGGCCCTGCCTCAGGTTAAATGTAGAGGTAAAATGAGGAGAGTAGAGGTGTGGAGAGTTATCCAGGGAAGGGCCAGACTCCAGATCAGCCAATCATAAACAGTGTATCCACTTAGCAGTGGGGTCCTCAGACATGCCAAAGCCCATGGACCCCGTCCACCCACCATATCCCCTCCCTGTACACACATACACAGCCTCTTCCCGCCCCAGACAAGCCAGACCCCCACTCACACAGTCATTGAGGAAGTTGGGGAAGTTCTCCTTCAGTAGCTTCAGCAGGTTTTCCCTGTTGATCTTATCATCATACCCGGTGTATCGATGAAATAGTTCAACCAAGCTCAGGACCACATTCTCAGCTGGAGTGTGGCATATCTTGACTTTCTCAGCTGCAATGTTGCTCATCTTGCCTTTTATTCCAAGACAAGAGTCTACAGACAAGAAATCAATGAGAATGAACTGGGTGGAAGAGAGTTTGAAGGACAAAGCCAAGGAGTGAGTGAGGACTGAGCTAAGACAGAACAAAAGGAACTTGTCTTTCTCAAATGATGAAGTAAATTGGTGGCAGGGAGGGGACAGTGGAACAAAGTCTTGGGTCTTGAGACCATTCCTGGGGGAGTCTGGGATGAGTGGAAGCGGAACGGTGGAGATCAAGGCTGTGTAAGTGAGGAGTAGAGGCTGAACTGCTGGCGCTGGGTATGCAACTTCTCCTGGCTCATCCGGTTGGAAGCGAGATCACAAAGAGAAACATGAAATCCCAAGGCAAGACTTTCCCACCAAGCATAGCCTTTGGTCTACCCCACTCTCCCCACTTCCACCTAGAAAATCACCAAGGACCACCAGCCTGAGCAATCAGGTCTAGAATCCTGGGTTTTTGGCTATCTGACACAGCAGTAGACCTCCTACCTTCCAAACAGGAGGACCAAGTTCAATTCCGCACCAATGTACCTTGGTGATAACCACCACCGACTGTGACCCCTCCACCCTCCAAGACCTTCCCAGAAGTTATTTTGGAAGACCTTGTGCCCAAAGAGCACACGGAAACCAGGGAATAAAGAAACCCAAGGGCTATAGGAGGAACATATTTTTTACCTGACAGTTCTCAGAAAAGCACCTAATACTGAGAAAAGACGAATAACAAGATCATCTAGCCAAGCCAGCCCCCCACTGAGACCGGTGGAGAAGGGATATAGGATTTGCCAGGACAACTACAAGGTCCCACTCTATTAGTTGCAGAACCCACCCATACTGACTCCCAGGCCAGGTTAATATTCCCCCACAGCTGCAGGCAGCAGACCAAGTGGGCAACAGGCATGACTCCTAGGAAAGAACAGAGACAGGTACAGACTTACTGGATCTGAGGATGATCACAGAGGAGAGAATTAGTGAGATTGTGCGTCTAGGCACAAAGCAGACCCTTTATACAGCTCCGCCTGGGATCTTCCCAGAGGCTGGGTGCCCTGTGGCAGTCTTCATTAGTTTCTCCAAACATTGCACCACTTTGGGTGGGGAGACACACCGAAGAAGCTATCCTCAAAACTTCCTTCTAGATACGTTGGGTCTCCAGTGCCTATCAGTATCAGGCCACATCACCACAATTGTGCCCAGCCCAGGCTCCTGGCCAGTGGGAGGAGGCCCCATGCAAGAGAGGTGTGGACAGAGTTGAGTACATTACCATAGCTCAAGGATGATGGAATCTAGGGATCTGGGAGGAAAGAAACACCTGTTTGTTCATTCAGTCATTCCACAACATTCTATCAATGACTAGTGCTAACTGCCTCCTTTTCCAACTACTAGAATGAGCCAGGCAATGGGTTACCGTTTTATGTACGTTGCCTCAGACTCCCATGAGAGCCCTGTGAGTTCACATAAGTGTCTCTACCACTGTGAGGTAGGTATTTTCCCTTCTTACAGGTAAGCAAATTGGAACCAAGGCTGGGTTTCTCAAGGTTACTCAGATAGAATATGACAAAGTCAGAATTCAAACCCAGATCTCTCAGACCTCAAAGCCCTCTCCTAATCATACTGCCACATTGCTGAGCATCTGATGGTGTTACTGTCTGGACTGGGCAAGGGGTCACAATATTACCTGACCGGCAGAAGCCCACACTCCAGGACAGATGACCCTGCACAGAAGCATACCACAGGTACCTCCATCCAGAAAACTGTGGGCATCAGGGCCACGGTGGCAGTGAGTGGCGCCTCTGTGATTCACAAAGCCCTGGTTGTCACAACTTTCAGGCCATGAGCCTCTCTGCAAGGGCTGTCTGTGGGCACCATTGCCCCAGGAACAAAACCTTTTCCATCAGGGAAGCTCACTATGTTTTAAAAAACACCTTCTCTGACTTCGTCTTGCCAGATCCTCACAAGAATCCCCAGAGGGAGACTGCGATTACTGACAGAGGAAGGACTGACACTCAGCCAAAGATGGTCAGGGAGACACTTCAGTATCATCTCACCACACAGCCCCGTGGGGACCCCGGGGCTATGCCAGGAACCACTGTCGAGATCCAAATTCAGCTGTGTGGTCAGTACAGTAGTCACCCTCTCAATCTCTCCTATTTGGAGATTGAAAGTGGAAAGTCACATTTTTGAGGTTCTTTTGCATCCAGGGCCCAGATATGATTAGGGTGAGAATCTCCAGAAAGATTTAGATGATGCAGCCGAGGCAGCTGCAAAGCCAGCTCCGACACAGGTAAGTGTTCACAGAAGCTGTACCCTCAGTGACACTGCCCAGTCATCTGCTTTGTGCCCATGGGAGCTATGGTGGTGCCATGGTGGTAGCCCTAGAACCAGTTTTCTAAATTCTGGGTCTCAGCCCAAAAGGTTCACCTCACAAGCAACAGTTCTGTAGTGGCTGTTTAACTTCCTCTCCTCCAGCCCTCCAAAGAGTTATAAGCGCTTGTATCTCTTCATTAGTTGTGTTTCTGCTTAAAATATAGGGAGTGAACCCTCAGGCATAAGAAGAAAGCAAATAATAAAAGCTAGAGAAGAATTAAATGAATTTGTGAACAGGTAAACAATTCAAAGAGGCAACAAGACCAAAAGCTGGTTGTTTTAAAACATTGACAACACTGACAAACCATTGGCCAGACTGATGAAAGAAAAACAAGAGATGAACCAAATAACCTGAGTAAGAAATGAGATGGGCAATATCATAGCAGACCCAACTGAAATTAAAAGAATGATATCAAATTACTACGAAAAATTATACTCCAACAAATTTGAAAACCTAGAAGAAATGGATGAATTCCCAGAAACACACTACCTACCTGAACTAACAGAAACAGAGGTAGAACAACTAAATAGACCCATAACAAAAGAAGAAATTTAAAAACTCAAAACAAAAAAAAAACCCTGGCTCTGATGGCTTCACTGCAGATTTCTACCAAACTTTCAGGGAAGAATTCACACCACTATTGCTAAAGGTATTTTAGAGCATAGAAAAGGATGGAATATTTAAAAACTCATTCTAGGAAGCCAGCATATCCCTGATACCAAAACCAGGTAAAGACCACAAAAAAGAAAATTACAGACCTATATCTCTCATGAACTTACATGCAAAAATCCTCACAAAATTCTAACCAATAGAATTCAACAACATATCAAAAAATAATTCACCATAACCAAGTGGGATTCATATCAGGTATGCAGAGATGGTCCAACATTAGAAAAACAATTTATGTAATTCCTCATATAAATAACATGAAAGAACCACATGATTTTATCAATTGATGCCGAAAAGGCATTTGACAAAGTTCAAAATGCATTCATGATAAAAACCCTCGGCAAAATAGAAATAGAAGGAAAATTCCTCAACATAATAAAGAGCGCTTTTACAAAGCCAACAGACAACAACATCCTAAATGGAGAGATTCTAAAGCATTCGCCTTGAGAACAGGAACCAGACAAGTTTGCCCTTTATCACCACTATTATTAAACATTGTACTGCAGTTCAAGACAGAAATTAAGCTAGGAAAAGAAATAAAGGTCATCCAGATTAGTAAGGAAGAAGTAAAAGTATCTCTATTTGCAGATAATATGATCTTATACACAGAAAACCCTAAAGAATCCTCAAGGAAGCTACTGAAACTAATAGAAGAGTTCAGCAGAGTATCACAATACAAGACAAACACCCAAAAATCAGTTGGATTCCTCTACACCAACAAAAAGAACATTGAGGAGGAAATCACCAAATCAATACAATTTATAGTAGCCCCCAAGAAGATAAAATACTTAGGAATAAATCTTACCAGACATGTAAAACACCTAATGAAGAAAACTACAAGTCTCTATGGCAAGAAACTAAAAAAAAACCTACATAAGAGGAAAAACATACTCTGCTCATGGATGGAAAGACTTAACATTGTAAAAATGTCTATGCTACCGAAAGCCATCTATAGGTACAATGCAATTCTGATCCAAATTCCAAAGACATTTTTTAATGAAACAGAGAAACAAATCACCAACTTCATAGGGAAGGGAAAGAGGTCCTGGATAAGTAAAAATCTACCTGATTTTAGAACCTGGTATACTGCCACAATAGTCAAAACAGCCTGGTACTGGTACAACAACAGATATATAGGCCAATGGAACAGAATTGAGAATCCAGACGTAAATTGGCCCACATATGAGCAGCTGATATTTGACCAAGGCCCAAAGTCAGCTGATTAGGGAAAAGGCAGTCTTTTTAACAAGTGATGCTGGCATAAATGGATATCTACCTGCAAAAAAAATGAAACAAGAACCATACCTCACACCATGCACATAAAAGGACTCAAAATGGACCAAAGACCAAAATATAAAATCTAAAACACTAAAGATCAGGGAAGAAAAGATAGGTACAAACCTAGGAGCTCTAATACATAGCATAAACAGTACACAAAACTTAAAAACAATGCAGCAGAATACCTAGAAACTGGGAGCTCCTAAAAATCAAACACCTATGTTCATTCAAAGACTTCACCAAAAGGGTAAAAAGACTACCAAAGACTGGGAAGAAGTTTTTAGCTATGACATTTCTGATCAGCACCTGATCTCTAAAGTCTACATGATACTGCAAAAACTCAACTACAAAAGGACAAATAACCCAATTAAAAAATGGGCAAAAGATATGAACAGACACTTCACTAAAGAAAGCCTTCAAAATGATCATGATCATTAGCCACTCTAAAGTGAAGATCAAAACTACAATGAGATTCCATCTCACTCCAACAAGGGTGGCATTAATCCAAAAAAAAAAAAACAATAAATGTTGGAGAGGCTGTGGAGAGATTGGAACACTTATACACTGCTGGTGGGAATGTCAAATGCAACAACCAGTTTGGAAATCAATTTGGGACCTCCTTAAACAGCTAGAAATACAACTACCCCACAATCCAGCAATTCCACTCCTTGGAATACATCCTAGAGAAATAAGAGCCTTTACACGAGCGGATATATACACACCCATATTCATTGCAGCACTGTTTGCAATACCAAAAGGATGGAAGCAACCAAGGTGTCCATCAACTGAGGAATGCATGAATAAATTGTGGTCTCTTCACACAATGGAATACTACACATCAGTAAAGAACAATGATGAATCCATGAAACATTTTATAACATGGAGGAACCTGGAAGACATTCTGCTGAGTGAAATTAAAAAAATTAGCCAGTTGCAAAAGGACAAATATTGTATAAGACCAGTATTATAAGAACTGAGAAGATAGTTTAAAACACAGAAGAAAATATTCTTTGATGGTTACGAGAGGGGGTAGTGAGGGAAGGAGGAGAGAGGTTTTCACTAGTTAGACAGTGGGTAAAAAAGAAAACTAAGACAGTAAAAAAAAAAAATAGATAAGCTTTATTTTAGGTGAAGGGAAAGACAACACACAATACAGGACAGGTCAACACAACTAGGCTAAGTCAAAAGCAAAGAAGTTTCCTGAATAAACTGAACACTTCAAAGCCCAGTGTAGCAGGGAGGGGGTTTGGGACCATGGTTTCAGGGGACATCTAAGTCAATTGGCATAATAAAATCGATTATGAAAACATTCTGCATCCCACTTTGAAGAGTGCCATCTGGGGACTTAAACGCTAGTAAGCAGCCATCTAAGATGCATCAAGTGGTCTCAACCCACCTGGAACAAGGAAGAATGAAGAACACCAGAGACACAAGGTAATTATGAACCCAAGACACAGGAATGACCACATAAACCAGAGACTACATTAGCCTGAGACCAGAAAAACTAGATGGTGCCCAGCCACAACCAATGACTGCCCTGACAAGAAACACAACAGAGAACCCCTGAGGGAGCAGGAGAGCAGTGGGACGCAGACCCCAAATTCTCTTAAAAAGACCAGACTTAATGGTCAGACTAAGATTAGAAGGATCCGAAAGGTCATCGTCGACAGACCTTTTGTTAGTCCAAGACCGGACCCCTTCCCAAAGCCAACTCTTCAGACAGGGATTGGACTGGACTGTGGGATAGAAAATGATGCTGGTAAAGAATGAGCTTCTTGAATCAAGTAGACACTTGAGACAATGCTGGCATCTCCTGTCTGGAGGAGAGGTAAGAGGCCAGAGGAGGCCAGAAGGTGGCCAAATGGACACAAGGAGAGAGAGTAGAAGGAAGGAGTGTGCTGTCTCATTAGGGAGAGGGCAATTAGGAATGTAAAGCAAGGTGTATACAAATTTTTGTGTGAGAGACTGACTTGATTTGTAAACTTTCACTTAAAAACCCACTGCCATAGAGTCGATTCCAACTCATAGCGACCCTATAGGACAGAGTAGAACTGCCCCGTACAGTTTCCAAGGAGTGCTTGGCGGATTGGAACTGCCATCCTTTTGGTTAGCAGCCATAGCACTTAACCACTACACCACCAGGGTTTCCTTTCACTTAAAGCACAATAAAAATTGATTACATAGGGAGTCATTTCTGTCTTCTGCACTAAACCCTGACTGTTGCCAAGGGTGACTGCAGACTCCCAAGCTCTTCAATGCACCTGGAGACGTGGGACTGAGCGAGGTGACCTCCCAGCCCTGTGACTCTTGGCTTCCTATGGAGGAAGGGAGTGAAGACGAGTCATAGAGTCTTTAGCATCTGTCCTCCTTCCTCTATGCAAAGCATTCCCTTGAAAGTCTGTGCAACACCTTTGGCACTAATATTTTCCTGCCTGCTACAGAAGAGCTGGAGTGGGAAGCAGGAGCTGGCGGTCAGAAGGAGAGTCCCTGGGGGCACACTGAAGAACAGTTGCGCTAAATCACTGAAGTTTACTCTTTGCCTGTTACCCCTGCCCCTGAAATTCCCCACAGGAGATCCTGGACCATTCAGACTGTTCCCCACAGCTGTTCCTAATACCATCACAGAAAAAACAAACCAGTTGCCATCGAGTTGAGTCTGACTCATGGCAACCCTGTGTACATCAGAGTAGAACTGCTCCGTAGGGTTTTCATGGCTATGACTGTTCGGAACAAGATCTCCAGGCGTTTCTTCCAAAATGTCTCTGGGAAGGTTCTAATCTCCAATCCTTCAGTTAGTGGCCAAGAACTTAACCATTTGAGCCACCCTGGGACTCTTAGTGGAAACCCTGGCAGCCTAGTGCTTCAGTGCTAGGGCTGCTAACCAAAGGGTCGGCAGTTCGAATCCGCCAGGTGCTCCTTGGAAACGCTATGGGGCAGTTCTACTCTGTTCTATAGGGTCGCTATGAGTCGGAATCGACTCGACAGCAGTGGGTTTGGTTTTTGGTTTTGAGACTCTTAATACCATCCCTAGGAAACCCTGGTGGTGTAGTAGTTAAGAGCTATGGCTGCTAACCAAAAGGTGGGCAATTCAAATCCACCAGATGCTCCATGGAAACCCTGTGGGGCAGTCCTACTTACTATGAGTCACAATTGACTTAATGGCAACGGGTTTGTGTTTGTTTTTGTTTTAGGATGGGGTTTATTCCCAAGCTCTTCACATTCCAAAGTCAGTCCCTCTTTCAGTCCTCAGTGAAACTTACCAGCTTTCTGGACTTACTCCTTTCTCTCATGCACTTTTCTCATACCCAGAAATTTCCCACGGCGTTCCTTGAAAATGTACCTACACCTTTCTGCTACTACCCCAAGCACGACCTCTCACCAGCCTGGCCCACCACCCCCACCAGCTGCAGTCTGGGTCTCTGCCTCCATCTCCACCCACCCTCCCACTGACATCAGATCTCTCTCGATCACTGCTTAAATCCAGTCATTATGGTTATTAAATCCATCAGTTAAGGACATGCAAAAATTAGTTATAGGCGTTGCCCCACGGGGAGAAGGACTGAGTAGCTGGGGACAAGAGGAAAAATGATTGAATTTTACATTAAAAAACTCTTTGTGCTTTTCGAATGCTGTATCATAACCAATATGATTTCAGCGTATTTTAATTGACATTTGCTCTTTTTGAATCACAAGTGTGGAGCAATGGAGTGATAATCACCCTTGGTTTCTGGCGTATTATCAATATCACTACATGAAAGCTCCTCCTTTTGGTTTTTTTAAAATTTTTCTCCATTCCCAATTCCCTCTCTCCCTACACACTTATCATGTTTAATATGTGTCTATTTGTCTGCATGTATACTTAATGTGTATTGTTGTTTCGTGTACGAATTTCAGTTGGCATGAAATTGAGAAAGTTATATCCAATGTGTTTTATATTTTTCTGGTTTCTATTTTCTTTCACCCAAGAGTTTCTTGTTAATACATCCTGTTGTCACTTCTACACCGTACGAGACACAAGTTATGTGTCAACCCAACTCCCCTCAGCCATGCCCGTCCCTCACACCATGGCCGCGTGCCTTTCTTCCTGGCCTGGATGGTACTAGTGATGGCTCACACCATTCCCAAACCCCAGCTACCTCTATTGGGTCCTCTTGCAACTGCACTGATTTTCTCAGCCTCCAAGAGAGGCAATAGCCAGGTATTCGATACGGCCTCGATCATGCTGTATGTGGTGGGAGCTGCAACAACCCCAGTGCCCAGGTATGACCAGGCTGGATCTAAGAAGGCTCTGGTTTTCTTAGTGGTTGCCCCAAAACCAAAAAAAAACAAACCCAGTACCATCCAGTCGATTCCGACTCACAGTGACCCTGTGGAACTGAGCAGAACTGCCCCATAGAGTTTCCAAGGAGTGCCTGGCAGAATCGAACTGCGGACCTTTTGGTTAGCAGCCACAGCACTTAACCACTATGCCACCAGGGTTTCTTGTGATCACCCCAGGAGGGGAAAAAGTAGAACTGCGAACAGGAGAAAGGTAAACTGGAGTGACTCAGCATAGCTGTTCCTCACTGTGCCCCCAGGGACTCTCCTGATCACCAGCTCCCGCTACCCACTCCATCTCTTCTACAGCAGGCTGGAATGCCTCAGAGCCAAAGGGCATTACACAGACTCTCATGGGAATGCTTTGCACGGAGGAAGAAGGACACATCCTATAGACACTATGACTTCTCTTCACTCCTCTCCATCATAAGGACCCAAGAGTCACAGAGCTGGGAGGTTACCTCATCCAGTCCCATGTCTCCAGGGGCATTTAAGAGCCTGGGAGTCTGCAGTCACCATTGGCAACTGTCAGGGTTTAGTGCAGAAGACAGAAACCACTGCCTATACCTTAAGCAGAAAGCCAATTAATCTAGGGACTCAAGGACTTATAACTCTTTGGAGGACTGGAGGAGAGGAAATTAGATACCCACTGCAGGACTGTTGCTTGCAAGGTGAAGTTTCTGGATTGTGACCCAGAATTTAGAAAACTGGTTCTACGACAACTACCACTATGGCACCACCAAAGCTCCCATGCCCACAAAGCAGATGACTGGGCACTGTTGCTGGGGGTCCACCTACTGCAAACACTCATGTGTGTTGGGGCTTTGCAACCACCTCTGCAAAGCAGAAGTCCGATGAGGCAGACACAAACTGGGAAGAGTTAAGAAGGAGGAAATTGGCGGATAAATCGCTCACTTTTCCTCCCCATACCCATCCCTGACAGACAGTTCCAAGATGCAGTGCTCCCATATGACCTCTTTGTAGACATCCTCTGTGACCAAGCACCCAGCCCTGTCTTCTTAGAAGTAGTGGTCAGCTCAATAATGCACCACACTATTTATGCTGTCCCTTCTTGCCTCCTTACTTCTATTCTCTTCTCTTTTGTTTCCCTGGAATGATACATACACATGCACGCACACACACACTGGGAGTTCAAGTGCTACAACAGTTACTCCGTATGGAGGTGATGATACTTATAAAGACAGTAGCATGGGGAGGCTTCTTTTTGCATAATCGAGGGTTTAATAAAAGAGAATAATAGGCATGCAGCAAAAGACAAGCACCTCTATGGTAACATTTAAGGAGACTTTAATCTCCTAAAACTGCAGGGCATACTGTGCACAAAACTGAGACCCAGTACCTGATTATAATGGTGAGAGAGCTGTAAAGGAGACAAAATGAAAAGTGTTTGACCTCTATACCAAGGTCAGAGGCCTGATTAGGGAAGATTAGAAATCTGAGAGCTGGGATGGGAGCATTTGGATGATGATTCTGTTATTGTTAGGTGCCATCGAGTTGGTTCTGACTCATAGCGACTGTATGCACAACAAAACGAAAAACCACCCGGTCCTGAGCCATCCATAGGATCCTTGTTATGTTTGAGCTCATTGTTGCAGCCACTGTGTCAATCCACCTCATTAAGTGTCTTCTTTTCCGCTGACCCTGTACTCTGCCAAGCATAATGTCCTTCTCCAGGAACTGATCCCTCCTGACAAGATGGCCAAAGTATGTAAGACGCAGTCTCGCCATCCTTGCTTCTAAGGAGCATTCTGATTGTCCTTCTTCCAAGACAGGTTTATTCATTCTTTTGCCAGTCCATGGTATGTTCAATATTCTTCGCCGACACCACAATTCAAAGATGTCAATTCTTCTTCAGTCTTCGTTATTCATTGTCCAGCTTTCACATGCTTATGATGCGATTGAAAATACCATGGTTTGGGTAGTCGGATGATAGATCCCCCAAATTACTCTGAGCCTTTCTTGTTGCCAGAAGAGAACTGCCTTCCCTTCCCTGAAAACCAGGCAATGACCTCATCTAAAGCTGGTGCCTTCCAGACGCTTGTTCCCCAGGAAATATATCTTACTACACCTCATTGCTGCAAGCCAAAAACCAGAGGCAGGCCTAAACACAATCTGAAGTACAACTCCTGCTCTGGTTAAAAAAAAATAGTCTGCATGCCAAAGGAATTTCAGAACCTGATTACCATGAACTAGCAGGAAGAAATGGAGCATATGAGGATCTTGACAGTGTTAGACAAGGCAGGTGAGATAAAGGGTTGAATAAAAGAGATTTCACTCACATGGGGTCACTAGTCTATGACCTGGGATTCAATATTTAGGCAAGGACATCTGGAGCTAGTCCAAACACTTTGCTAGAATCAATCCTTGCTGTTTGCCTACAATGCAGTGATGACCTTCAAAAATGAGGTAGAGTTGTCAGAATTTCCTGGGCACAGTATTGAAGAATGACTTGGAAGGCTCGGTTAGAATGAATTTACCAGGCAATAACTGAGAGCCCATCACCTGACCGTGTTCCTTAGGAGAACCAGAGGACACTCCCCTCATAAGACCACAAGAAATACTCTCTCGAGAGACAACAGCATGTTTGACAAGTTCAATGGGAGCTATCCACTGCAAACTGGGAATAATAGTGAAGAATGCTACTATGGAACTGGGCTTCTTAATATCAGTGTGGATGATGGAATTCCTGAAAGGCAGAGGGAAGGAGGGAAAATTCAACCATCAAGGGGGACATAATAAGTAGTGGTTAGCAGGGTACATGGAGCCCTGGTGGTGCAATGGTTAAGAGCTCGGCTGATAACCAAAAGGTCGGCGGTTCAAATCCACCAGCCACTCCTTGGAAACCATATGGAGCAGTCCTACTCTGTTCTACATGGTTGCTATGATTCAGAATCGACTAGATGGCAATGAGTTTGGTTTTTTGTTTTGGGGTTTCTTTTTTTTTTTTCTTTTACCAATGCAGAAATGGTTATGTACGGACTCAAAAGCATCAGCTCCCTCTCACTGAAGTTGAGCTGATGGAAAATTACAGACAATAGATAATCTGTCTAATGAGCATAACTGCAAGTCTTAAAAAAATGGAGTCCACCGATATACAGAAAAGATAACTCATTGTGACTAAGTGGAGTTTATTCCAGTAATTCAAAGTTAGTTTAATATCTTTAAATCAAAGTAATTCACCACATGAACAGAATGAAGTAAAAGAAAAAAAAGATTATCTCAATAGATACAAAATATGCATTTGAAAAAAATTCAGCGTCTGATCATGTAAACAAATCCTTTGCAGTCATGGACTCAGTTGTGGCCCCCCAAAAATACATGTCAACTTGGTTAGGCCATGATTTCCAGTATTGTGTGGTTGTCCTTCATTTTGTGATTTACGTATGTAAATCTCTGCCTGTAGTTAAAGAGGATTAGGGTGAGATGTAACACCCTTGCTCAGGTCACATACCTGATCTAGTGTAAAGGGAGTTTCCCTGGGGTGTGGCCTGCATCACCTCTTATCTTACAAGAGTTAAAAGGAAAGGGAAGAAAGCAGAGAGTTGGGGGACCTCATACCACCGAGAAAGCAGAGCAAGTCCTTTGGACCCGGGGCCCCTGCAAGGAGACCAGGAGAAGATTGAGGAGAAGGACCTTCCTCCAGAGCCAACAGAGAGAGAAAGCCTTCCTCTGGAGCTAAATCACTGAATTTGGGCTTCTAGCCTTCTAGACTGTGAGAAAATAAATATCTCTTTGTTAAAACCCACCACTTGTGGTATTTCTGTTGTAGCAGCACTAGATAACTAAGACACAAACCATAAACAAAAGGACACTGTTTTAATCTGATCCAAAGCACCAACAAAGAACCTATAGCAAACAAATCTTTCCCTCTGAGATCAAGCATGATTTGAGAATGCATGTTATCAGCAGATTTATCCCATTTTATACGGGGTAGGGGGGAAGGAGTCTTAAAGTGAAATGCAATGAAAAATTAAAGTGTAATTATTGGAAAGCAAAAAAATACAACCGACATTATTTTCAGGTGATCTAATTACAAGGAAATCTAAAAGAATCTACAGACAAATTATCAGAATTGATAACTAAATTCAGCAAGGACACAAAATACAAGATCAATACACATAAATTGTATTTCTCTAAATAATCAACAAATAGAGAAATGTAATTGTAAAATACCACTATTTTTATTTTTTAGTGTAATTTCTAAATATCATACCAACACAGTAAATATACAGGTACAAATCCAATGAAATACATGCAAGACCTCTATATTAAAAACTACAGATTTTATTTAGGGAAGTTAGAGAGGACCTAGATAAATAAAGAAATATACTGTACTCATTAAAGATTCTATGTTATAAAAAAGACAGTTCTCTTCAAATTTGATTTACAGATTGAATGTAGTACCAGTCAAAATATCAACAGGTAGGGTGCAAGAGAAGGCAGGGAGGTCCTTCAGACTGGAATACAGATTTGACGCCTGTGAAGAAAAGTTGGAGGAAGGAGGATTGGGTAGAAAGGGTCTCAGCCTCCAGTACAGTTCCAAGAAAGGCTTAGCCAAGCCTATTGTGAGTCCACAACCCAAAGCTGTCCAGTGAGGAATTCCACATCTTTCACAATAGCCCTGCCTTAGAATCATTGCCACACTCAGTCATTGACTGAGAAAAGCCCAGGAAGCATGGCCTCAGTGCAAGTGTACTGGCAGTTTTGGAGGGGCAGCAGCTGGGACTGTCAATCAACTATGCAGGAGGTCCAACTGCAGTATTTTTTATGACCTCCACAGTCCACCCCTTGCCCTACACAGATTTACTCTTCCATACTGGTCAATGGAGAAGCTCACCATGGCTCCCATAGGGCTCTTTTCCTGAAGCACAAACTCAGAAGACTGAGTGAATTACAGCCTCCATCACTGTATCTAGCCTCAGGGACACAAACTGTACACGTATTCTCTCTTAATTCTCCACTACGCATTCTGAATTCCCCTAATCTTTAGTTATTACCTTGGCAGGTCTTGATGGTCTTCCTAATGGTGTGACCCGAATCCTTATTTCAGGGAGTGTGAGCCCTAGGCTATCACATTGTTCTCAAACTAGGCTTGATACATATGTCTCTTCACAGCTACACTGGGGTTAGGAGCTGACCAAGTGAATCACCTGGGTTCCACACATACTCCTCCCTGCCTTTCTTGTACAACAGCAACCCCATTTCCTCCTGCTGCTCAGGATCAATTAATCCTGCCCTGATGGAGATTTATCTTCTCCCCTGTTGGTCCCTGCAGACAAGGAGCTTCTTTGGTGGCAGCTATAGCTTGTAGTTGAATGAGGCCCTTGCTGTGTCCTCTGGCAAGCATGTGCCACCTCTAGAACCAGGGCCTTTAACCCTGCAGAACCCAGAAGTACAAGATTACGAAGCACAAACTGTCTAAATGGGTCATCGGGAGTGATGACCATTGCAGAGAACCATGAATCATAGCTGAGGGAAGACAGAGATTTAATGCATCTTTCCCATCCTGAAGTATGGTACTCCATCCTTTCAGATTCTTGTCTCTGAGCTGGTGCTTCAGCTGTGCATTTAGAACGTTGTTTCAATGCTCTGTGAATCTGGATTTTCTGGATGCTGTGGCGTGTGATACTGCCATGTTCTGGACCCACTCCTGCACCTATTTCACTGTAATGTTGAGTCCCCTGAATGGATTCCATCCCTTTGGGTCAGGCAGGTCATAAACCCCTAGATAGTGGTGCTGGTTGAGACTCTATAGACAGGAAAGGAAAATTCATACCTGGAAAATACGTATATCCCTGTGAGAAAAAACCACTGGTCCTTTCAGAATAGAAGGGGCACTATGTA
This sequence comes from Elephas maximus indicus, assembly GCF_024166365.1. Taxonomy (NCBI): domain Eukaryota; kingdom Metazoa; phylum Chordata; class Mammalia; order Proboscidea; family Elephantidae; genus Elephas; species Elephas maximus. The sequence continues at coordinate 190,627,412 of NC_064821.1, forward strand.
TTCCATTTGCCTCCAAGTGGCTGCATACTGGTCTCCTCAAGGAATAGGTCCTTATCAGGAGCTCATCACTGGGTTTTGCTGATGAAAAGTTAGATACTCAGAGGTAACAGTAGCTAGGTAAGTCTTGGAAAGTTAGAGTCCTTGTTGTGGGATTCACTTCTAGCCTCTACCTCTGCCACGCTGGTCACATCATCCAGTTCAGGGGTAGCCAAAGGCAAAGCTAGTTAATGTCAGTCGGCCAAGTCATTTTGTCTCCTTGGTTGTTCAGTGACTTTTCTGTAGTGGGTACTTTCCGGTGAGTGATAAAGTGTAATATAAAAATCTTCACACTCCATGCCATCCTCCGTATATCAACCCACAGGCCTCTACCCCATACTTCCTTATATCTGATCTTCTAGTACTTTTCCTTCCAGGCCTCTGACCAGACAGCCAGGTCATTGGCTTCTGCCAGGAATCTGAATATATTCTCACCTCAGGATAATTATCTTCCAAGTAAAGTGAATGACAAGGTGCTCAAAAGTTCATCCACTGGGAAGGAATTTCGCTGTCTTTTCAGAATGTGGCTGTAATACAGCTGCTGTCCATTTCCTGTTTTCACCAAGCTGACCTAGCCACAAACCAAGCTCAGGTATTTTCCTTCTCCTTCAGCTGATAATCCCCATATAACAATAGATTTGAACTAGGGGAGAGATGCTGGTGCAACTCGGATGGGTGACACGTTGTTCTGGGCTGTACATCCATGTAACTTACTCACATCCTCCATTTGTGCTCAAGCATATTCCCAGAGGTATCATTTCTATCTTATGATGAACTTCTAGGCCCATATGATTTTATGAATTCACAAGTCCAGAAGAAACCCGTTCACATCTACAGATGTGGAATCACTTGATGCTCCCAGGTCAAACATTCAATTTCCACCACGGTCCAATAACATATCAGAAGCTGATTCTCAAAAAGCATATAATTCTCTGGTGCGGAGTGCATAGCCTTGCTCCAGAATCCCAGAATTCTGCATTGTAATTCTCCCACTAGGGCATTCCCATCATTGACCCTTCCAACATCATAGGTCTGATCATATGGCCCAAGCAGCAGAGCTGCTAGCAGTGTAGCCTGAACCTGCTTGCAGAGCCCTTTCCCACCCCATGCTGACTCAAAGATGTCAGCCAGTGAGGAGGCCTAAGAAGTATTCCTAGGTGTTAAACATGTTCTTTCCAGAACCCTGTGAGGCCTACCAAGTGCTGAGATTCCTTCTTTGTTGTCGGGATACAAGATACAGCAATTTGCCTTTTACTTTGGATACAATTCCCAAGCCACCTTGATCAATGGACATCTAAAAACTTCACTAAAGCAGTACGCCCCTGAATCTTTGTGGGGCTTATCTCCTACCCTCTGGAGTGCCGGTATCTCACCAATATCTCCAGAATAAAAAAAAAAAAATAGCCACCTCTTATTCATCAACATGATGTCATAGCGAGGGTGGTAAGTGATAGAAAGAGGACAAAGTTCAGGATCAGCCCACCAGGATCTACCCACAGAGCTTTCTGTTGAACTAGATTCTCAACCACACCAGAGCCCATGGATTCTTCCCCTCCTATCACCCTCCCAGCGTCAGACCCAACAAGTGTCTCCTCACAAAGCCCACAAGGGTTTTGGAAAATTCCCCATCATCTTCAAAAGACCTGACTTAGCCTGTGCACCACCTCTTGCGAACTGTTGTAAAATACATCCATTGGGCTATTATAAACTTACCAGCATAAGTGTTACTCATCTTTGTTTGCAAAGGACTGTTCGAAAAAAAAATAAGCTGTGTGTTTTGTCACAGGGCATGGATCTGTGGGGAAGGAATAAGGTTGATGGATGATATGATGGGTTGAAGAGGATCTGAAAGAAATAGGATGTAAAAAGTGTGAGGGCAGTGCTATATTGGAGCAGAATTCAATTTATTTTTAATTCTGATCCAAATGAAGTGATTGCACAATTGCAGACACTGTCATTCATGATATATTCTATGAGTACTCCATAGAGAATAAAATCTGAGTGGTGTCCCTGGAGTTGTGTAATGTCCAGCTTTGGGTGAGGTACCTCCATCAGAGGCATAACAGCAGGACACTGTTCTGAAAGCTGGGACCACTCAGCCCCTGTGAGGTCCCTGAGACCATGAATGGAAATGCTATGATGTTTGCTATGCACAGAGAAGGGAGATGGCTGAGCTTCCATTCTCAGGAGCCTGCCTACCCCTAAATGCTGGTTATTGCAAGATTACACTGGTGAACAATAAACGGCACCACACTCATTGCAAGGCTCTCCAGTCAAGCATTGCATATCCTCTTTGCCTCAACTCCCAGGCTTTGCCACAAAATCTTCCCAAGAGAGTAGAATATCAGGGCATGTGTGCTGGTAGCCCAAGGTCTAATGTCCACAGCAGGAAAGCAGTCCAGAAGAATATGATTTTGGTTCACTCTGGACAGGTCCAGGAGCTAGGACCTCCTCAGACTCCTGGACCTTATCAAATCTCCCCACCAACACGCATGCACACACACCAGGATGATGGCTCTCGACGGTCATAGAGTACCCCCTGGTACAGCTTCCACACTGACAAAATGGACGCTTAGAGGCCACTTCCTACTGATAAGCATGAGCAGGAAGAAAAATCCACTGAAGCATTTGCAAAAACAGGTTATATCTCCAGGTTGAAATCAGGAGAAATATATGCCAACTTTCAAGATTTGGTGACAGGTTAGGAGGTCTTTAGATTACCCACAGTTGTGGGTTGTTGACCCCTGATCCCCTCTCAATCATACAAATCAATACCAAATCTGTCTTAAAAACGTCTCGACTAGGTTAAGCAACGAGTTCTGCTTTGCCCTGGACTGAGGGAATTCCTGGATATAGCGCTAAACCCAGGAAAGTGCCAAGCAAACCGGGACAAGTTGGTCACCAATGTCTGGACTCAGGAAAGCAGGTTGTTACGCAGATGTATGCACATGGTTATGCCACATAGTGATGCTTAGGGTTTGAGCTGGACTGGGCACAGGACTGAAGAAAAAGAACAATGGCATCTTTGTCACCAACAACTCCTCACTAAAATAGCAATCCCTCTTCACCTAGGTCATGAATGTAGGCAGTTGATAATAGGCTAAATGTTTCTACCCAAACAGAATGAAATCCACATGCTGGTGACCCAGTCAGGGAAGACATTCCAGACCCTATTGAGATGTGACTGGTTTGGTCACTGGGGACAGTGAAGATCTGTGCTTATAGGGCAATGGGGCTTTGTCCTCATCAGCCTGTGGACTGATCTCCTCTTCTAGGCAAGGCTGAACATGACCAAGGCAATAGAGTATGAGAGACCCAGAACTAGAGGTAAGACAGAATATAAGATCAATTCATTTATCCCTGAAGTGTTTCACTAGGAATATTTTGAGAAGCCTCAAGCCCAGATGCTGACAAAATTCAAGAAGGAAGGAGGGTCACTGGCCATGGGGATAAAGTGGACTCTGGTTATCCTGGGGATGCCTTTTTCCTCAGCTCTCATTGGAGGCATTTTCCCCAGTTGTTCCCCATGACTGGTGAGTCGTTCTGTCAACTTCAGAGATGGAATCGTTGTTGTATAATATCCTGATTTTATAAATAAAAACACTGAAGCCCAGTGAAGGAGTGGCTAACCCGAGTTCATGTGGTCTCGCTGGCGAATTGATAACCAGTTAAAGGCAGCTTACCATGCTCTTCAGATATTGCACCTTGGGCTTTACACCTGAAGGAATAAAGGGGGCTGATGCGAACTCCTTGATTCATCACTGAGGATAAGGACAAGTTGTAAAGAACAGAACCATCTCTATATCTCACAGCTGGCCAGTGCCCAGACCAGACATGCTGGCAAGGGTCTACTGCCCAGTCCCAGCGATTCCCAACACAGTCCTCAGATCCACAAGAACCCTGGGACCTATCTGTGTCTTCTGAGCCTTCTGATCCATCCCAAGTCCCAGGACCTGAGGTGCAGGTGATAGAATACATTGAGTTGAAGTAGAGGCTACATTCAAACTCCAGCTAATAGTCAGGGAAACAACAGCATCCTCAGTCCTACAACATCAAAGAAGTGAACTCTGTCACAACTTGAATGATTCCAGAAGCAGATTCTTTCCCAGAGTCTCCAGACAAGAGTCCAGCTGGCTCACACCTTGATTGCCATCTTGTGATACCCTAAGCCAAGAACTCATCCAAGGTCTCTGCCCACATTTCTGACCTACAGAACTCTGAGATAACAAATAGGTGTTGTTTTAAGCTGCTAAATTTATGCTAATTTGTTATGCAGGAATAGAAAACTAGTATACTGAAGGTCACTTCCATGTATATAGTTAAGTAATTGCTAGCCCTTCCAGTAAAGGAATGGCTTCTAGGACTCCTACCACTCACTGTGTTGACTCACCCAGCATCACGAAACGAAGGTGCAGGGTCAGAGGTTATATCATCATATGATTCTACCCACCAATGTCCAATATCAAGCTGTGATGCTGAAAACAAAAACTTTTCTAAACTATCAATAACCAAAAATTGGATTCAATCAACAATATCAGAGGAAAGACTGTATTATCTTTCCAATCTCTATATAGTAAATGATTTTACAAAACAATTGTCACATGATGCAATCAAAGATCACAGAACCAAAAAACACAGGCAAATAAAAAGTGTACAGTTGAGTCACCAGTTAATAAAAAATATTATGCCATTCCTTTCGCTTGTGCAATGTTTGTAATTTGCAGTGATTTCTTTCCTCCTAAATAAAAATTTGCTGTTGCAATTTTATACACTTTTTCTTAAAGGAAATCAAAATAGTTGAAGTCTCAGGGCTCACAAAACCTGAATCCTGCCTTCACACGCATGTCCGTTTTGCCCATAAATTTGCCCACACCACACCTCTGCCTGGCAACCCCTTCTGCCTCTTCTCTGCATAAAAAAAACTTAACCGTTCTTCAAGATTGGACTCAAAAGTCACCTCTTCTGGAATGCCTTCCCAGAAGGCTTAAGAAAGTAGACTTCTCCTTCCTGTCTCCAGGATACCATAGAACTTTCTTACCATTCTTTCAACACTCTCTCATGACACTCTAATTACTCTGTACAGAAGCCTCCCCCCAGCTAGGCAGCAAGCTCCCAGCAACAGTCACTGGACTTAATCATCTCCATACCATGTTCCCATGCCGAAACAGTAGCTCCCAGGGAACATATTTCTGTTGTTGTTGTTCTTGTTAGTTTCCATCAAGTTGGCTCTGATTCACGGAAACCTTATGCATAACAGAGAAAAGCATTGTCTGGCCCTGTGCCATCCTCATAATCCCTGGTATACTTCAGCCCACTAGTGCAGCTATTGTGTCAATACACCTTGTGAAGGGTTTCCTTCGTAGTCACCGACCCTCTACTTTGCCAAACATGATGTCCTTTTCAAGCAATTGGTGTTTGCTGATGACATATCCAGGGATAACAGAAAAGACAGAGAAAACAGTTGAAGATTTCTTGGCAGAAAATTTCCCTGATATCATGAAAGATGAGAAGATATTAATCCAATAAGCTCACTGAACTACACATAAGGTAGATGCTAAAAGAAAGTCACCAAGACACATTATAATCAAACTAGCCAAAACCAAAGATAACAAGAGAATTTTAAGAGCAGCTCGGGATAAATGAAAACTCACCAATAAAGGAGAGCCAGTAAGAATAAGCTCGGACTACTCAGCAGAAACCATGCAGGCAAGAAGGCAGTGGGATGCCTTATATAAAAAATTGAAGGAAAAAAATTGCCAAAGACCACCATATATCCAACAAAACAGTCCCTCAAATATGAATGTGTAATTAGGAGATTTCCAGATAAACAGAAGTTTAGGGAATTCATAAAAACAAAACCAAAACTACAAGAAATACCAAAAGGAGTTCTTTGCTTAGAAAATCAATAATATCGGGTATCACCCAAGACTAGAACACTGGGCAGAGCAACCAAAAGTCAACCCAGACAAGGAAATCAAAAAACTAAATCAAAATTAAAAAAAAAAAAAACGTTCAAAACAGGATAGCTGTGATGTTATTGGGTGAAGGAAGAGAACATTAGAACAATAAAGAGGGACTAACAAAGAGCTAAACTAAATGAAATAGAAAACAGAAAAACAATTGAAAGAATTAACAAGACCAAAAGCTCGCTCTCTGAAAAAATCAACAAAATAGATAAACTATTGGCCAAACTGAAAAAGAAAAACAGGAGAGGAAGCAAATACCCCAAATAAGAAATGAGATGGGGGATATTACAACAGACCCAACTGAAATTAAAAGAATCATATCAGATTACTATGAAAAATATCCTCTAACAAATTTGAAAACCTAGAAAATGGATGAATTCCTAGAAACACACTACCTACTTAAACTAACACAAACAGAGCTAGAACAACTAAATAGACCCATAACAAAAGAAGAGACTGAAAAGGTAATCAAAAAACTCCCCCCAAAATAAAGCCCTGGCCTGGTCGGCTGCACTGCAGAGTTCTACCAAACTCTCAGAGAAGAGTTAACACCACTCCTACTAAAGGTATTTCTGAGCATAGAAAAGGACGGAATGCTCCCAAACTCATTCTAGGAAGCCAGCATATCCCTGATACGAACACCAGGTAAAGACACCACAAAAAGAAAATTACAGACCTATATCTGTTATGAAATTAGATGCAAAAATCCGCAACAACATTCTAGCTAATAGAATTCAACAACATAACAAACAAATAATTCACCGTGACCAAATGGGATTCATACCAGCTATGTAGGGATGGTCCAACATCAGAAAAACAATTAATGTGTTTTTATCAGATAAATAAAATCACATAAATAAAACCAAAGACAAGAATCACGATCTTATCAATTGATGCAGAAAACGCCTCTAGCAAAATTCAACACCGATTCATAATAAAAACTCTCAGCAAAATAGGAATAAAAGGAAAATTCCTCAACATAATAAAGGGCATTTATACAAAGCTAATAGAAAACATCATCCTGAATGGAGAGAGCCTGAAAGCATTCCCCTTGAGATCAGGAGCCAGAAAAGGATGCCCGTTATCACCATTCTTATTCAACATTGTGCTGGAGGTCCAAGCCAGAGCAACTAGGCTAGCTAAAGGCATAAAGGGCAACCAGATTGGCAAGGAAGAAGTAAAAGTATCTCTATTTGCACATTTCATGATCTTACACACATAAAACCCTGAAGAGTCCTCAACGAAGCTACTGAAACTCATAGAGGAGTTCAGCAGAGTATCAGGATACAAGATAATCATACAAAAATCAGCTGGATTCCTCTACACCAGCAAAAAGAACATTGAGGAAGAAAAAACCAAATCAATACCATTTACAGTACCCACCAAGAAGATAAAATACATAGGAATAAATCTTACCAGAGATGTAAAAGACTTCTACAAAGAAAACTACAAGACTCTACTGCAAGAAATCAAAACAGACCTACAGAAGTGGAAAAATATACTCTGCTCATAGATAGGAAGACTCAACTTTGTAAAAATGTCTATTCTGCCAAAAGCCATCTACAGATACAATACAATTCTGATCCGAATTCCAACAACATTTTTTAATGAGATGGAGAAACAAATCACCAACTTCATATGGAAGGAAAAGAGGTCCTGGATCAGTAAAGCAACGCTGAAAAAGAAGAACAAAGTGGGAGACCTCACTTTACCTGATTTTAGAACCTATAATACTGCCATAGCAGTCCAAAAAACCTGGCACTAGTACAACAACAGATACATAGACCAATGGAACAGAATTGAGAATCCAGACATAAATCGATCCACATACGAGCAGCTGATATTTGACAAAGGCCCAAAGTCAGTTAATTGGGGAAAAGGCATACTTTTTAACAAGTGGTGCTGGCATAACGGGATATACATCTGCAAAAAAAAAAAAAACAAGACCTATACTTTACACCCTGTACAAAAAAGAACTCAAAATGGATCAAAGACCTAAATATAAAATCTAAAACAATAAAGATCATGGAAGACAAATAGGGAAAACATTAGGAAACCTACTACATAGCAGAAACGGTATACAAAACATTACTAACAATGCAGAAGAAAAACTAGATAACTGGAAGCTCCTAAAAATCAAACACCTATGCTGATCCAAAGACTTCAACAAAGAGTAAAAACATTACCTACAGACTGGGAAAAACATTTTAGCTATGACATTTCCGATCAGTGCCTGATCTCTAAAATCTACATGATACTGCAAAAACTCAACTACAAAAACACAAATAACCCAATTAAAAAAAAGGCAAAAGATAAGAGCAGAAAAAATTCACTAAACAGGGCATTCAGGTACCTAACAGATACATGAGAAAATGTTCACGGTCATAAGCCATTAGAGAAATGCAAATCAAAATTACACTGACATTTCATCGCACTCCAACAAGCCTGGCATTAAACCAAAAACACAAAACAATAAATGTCGGAGAGGCTGTGGAGAGGTTCGGACACTTATACATTGCTGGGGGGAATGTCAAATGGTACAACCACTTTGGAAATTGATTTGGGGCGTCCTTAAAAAGCTAGAAATAGAATGACCATAAGATCCAGCAATCCCACTCCATGGAATATATCCTAGAGAAATAAGAGCCTTTACATGAACAGATATATGCACACCCATGTTTATTGCAGCACTGTTTACAATAGCAAAAACATGCAAGAAACCAAGGTGCCCATCATCGGATAAATGGATAAAGAAATTATGGTATATTCACACAATGGAATACTAGACATCAATAAAGAACAGTGAGGAATCTGAAACATTTCATAACATGGAGGAACCTGGAAGGCGTTATGCTGACTGAAATTAGTCAGTTGGAAAAGGAAAAATATTGTATAAGACCACTATTGTAAGAACTTGAGAAATAGTTTAAACTGAGAAGAAAGGATTCTTTCGTGGTTACGAGAGGGGGCAGGGAGGGAGGGTGGGACAGAGGTATTCACTATTAGATAGTAGATAAGAACTACTTTAGGTGAAGGGCAAGATAGCACACAATACAGGGGAGGTCAGCACAATTGGACTAAACCAAAAGCAAAGTTTCCTGAATAAAGTGAATGCTTCGAATGCCAGCCTAGCAGGGGCAGGGGTCTGGGGACGGTGGTTTCAGGTGACATCTAAGTCAATTGGCATAATAACAGCTACTAAGAAAACATTCTGCATCCCACTTTGAAGAGTGGCCTCTAGGGTCTTAAACGCTAGCAAGCAGCCATCTAAGATGCATCAATTGGTCTCAACCCACCTGGATCAAAGGACAATGAAGAACACCAAGGACACAAGGCGATTACGAGCCTAAGAGACAGAAAGAGCCACATGAATCAGTGACTATATCATCCTGAGATCAGAAGAACTAGATGGTGCCGGGCTACAACCCATGACTGTCCTGACAGGGAACACAACAGAGGACCCCTGAGAGAGCAGGAGAACAGTGGGATGCAGACACCAAATTCTCGTAAAAAAAAAAACCAGGCTTAATGGCCTGACTGAGACTAGAAAGACCCCCGTGGTCATGGCCCCCAGACCTTCTGCTAACCCAGGACAGGAAACATTCCCAAAGCCAACTCTTCACACAGGGCTTGGACTTGACAATGGGCTGGAGAAGGATGTTACCGAGGAGTGAGCTTCTTGGATATGGTGGACACTTGAGACTATGCTGCCATCTACTCCTGGAGATGACATGAGAGGGTAGACGGGGTTAGAAGCTGGTGAAATCGACAGGAAAATAGAGTGTAGAGTTAGGGAACAGGCTGTCTCATTATGGTGAGAGCAATTGGGTTTATGTAGCAAGGTGTATATAAGTTTTTGTGTGAGAGACTGACTTGATTTGTAAACTTTCATTTAAACCACGATAAAAATTTAAAACAAAAAAAATTCTCCATCAATACGTCATCAAATGGTTTTACCATCCACTAATGACCATTGCCTGAATTGTTTTTGTTTTGTTTTTTCCATTTGGAGTTTCCAAATGATGGTTTTCTAAATATATCATTCCTTTTGCTTTGATTAGCTAGATGCTTCTAACAAAAGGACTTCCCCTCATCCAGTAGGGTTTTTTGGTTATACTGAAATACAGTTTATACCAGAAAAGAAAATAAATTCTATCTTTAATTATCCCTTTTCAGAGTATGAAGTTGATACCTAACAACCTCCTCCTCATCCTCACTCACTCCTTACCTTCTTCATTCTCTTTCAGGATCATTAAGACCTCATGGCTTTTACATACTCAATATATTTAACTAATTACCTGGTTCCCTTGTGTTATTACAGGATCCCATTTGTCCTTGGCAGCATTCTTGATTCATGGCCCAACAAGATGTCCAACTCACCTTGTCTAGTTTCTGCTCTGGTTTTAAGTTATATTTTAAAGATGCCAATTAGTTAAACTGTCCTGGAACTGATGCCAAGCTACATTCACTAATTAATTACCAAAGGGTCTCTGAGGAATTAAAGCTCACCACTAAGACGGGCAGGAATAAAGAACAGCAATGCTAAAGAAAAATGACTCTTGAATAAGACAACTTTCTGAGGGTTCCACTCCAGCCTTGCCCAACCCCTGGGGACAGCAGCAGGAAACCATCCAGGTCTTCAGTCCATTCACATCTCTTCCTCAGACTTCACTCTGATTAGGACTCTCAGTTATTTGTCCCTGGACTATCTGGCCTTATCTTCCATCCTGGGGCCTTTTTCTTTGCCTTCCCCAGCCCTAACCAAAGCCTACTGATCTTCCCCAGCACTTCGCTAATACTTAACTCATCAATCTTGCCACTTCCACCATCCTCAGTGCCTCCATATACCCATGTCCTCTTCCCCTATCTTTGGCTTCCCAAAATGAAACCAACTTTAATAGGAATATGATATGTATGTTTTTTAAAGTAATACATAGAAAAAAAATACATACTCACTGAAAAATACATCAGGAAACAGAAGCTATCACAGACACATCCAAACTCCCTGAGGGACTGAGTTACTGGGCTGAGGGCTCGGGGCCGTGGTCTCAGGGAACAACTAGCTCAAAAGGAATAATATAGTTTATAAAGAAAATGTTCTACTTCTGACTGTGGTGAGTAGCGTCTGAGATCTTAAAAGCCTTCAAGTGGCCATATAAGATACATCTACTGGTCCCATTCCCACTGGAGGAAAACAGAATGAAGAAAACAATAGACACATGGGAAAGATTAGTCCGAAGGACTAATGGACCACAACTACCACAACCTCCACCAGATTGTGTCCAAAACAACTCGTTGGTTCCTGGCTACCACTCCTGACTTCTCTGACAGGGATCACAATAGAGGGTCCTGGACAGAGTGGGAGAAAAATGTAGAACAAAGGTTGAATTCACAACAGAAACACCAGACTTGTTGGTCTGACGAATTGAGAAACCCCAAGAGTGTGTTCCTGGACACCTTTGAACTCAGTGCTGAAGTCACTCCTGAGGTTCACCCTTCAGCCAAAGATCAGACAGGTCTATAATGGCAAACAATGCCACGCATGAAGAATGTGCTTGGAAGTGTAATCATGTATACCTGACTAAATGGGCACAGTAGACCAAAAGCAAAGACAAGAAGGCAGGCAGGGACTGGAAAACTGATGAATGGAAACAGGAAGTCTGGGGTAGAGAAGGGGAGAATGTTGGCACATCACAAGTTGCCATCCAGTGTCACAAAACAATTTGTGAATTAATCACTTAATAAGAAACTAATTTGTTCTGTAAACTTTCACCTAAAGTACAATTAAAAAAAAAAAAAAAGGAATTGATTAGTAAAACAGTTGCTTCAAACTGGGAAAAGCTGTATGAAAAAAAACAAAAAATGTACATGCAACTTATCATAAGTTTGTAAACACTCAAGTTTTTCAAACGTCCCACTGTGTTATCTAAAGATACTGACACATTAGGATTCGTGACTTATAAGAAACTATAATTTGATATCAAATTTATGGTAATATTGAAAATAATTGGGGTATATATTTGATGCATTAGAAACTACTATTTGAAAACTATTTAACATTAAATATAATTTAGTTATACAGTCTAATTTCATATTAAAATCTATAAATGGAGATTAGTCTGGATTATACGAGATAGGAGACAATAAAATTATTCTCAAAAAAATCACACAGGCTAGCCCAGCACAGCTTCATCATCCAAAGACATACCGTACGGAATTATTTTCTATGTTTTTTCACATGGGGGAGTAATTTAACAAAACCTGAAGCCACTATGCACGCATCAGGCAAATCCATTCTTCACTTGACATTATGTCATTCATAACACTCGTTTAACAAATATTTATTAAGAGCCTACTATGTGTCTGGCTTATGAGCAGCCCTATAGGACAGAGTAGAACTGCCCATAGGGTTTCCAACACATGGCTGCTGGATCCAAACTGCTGACCTTTTGGTTGGCAGCCAAACTATCAACCACTGCGCAACCAGGGCTGTGAGTCAGGATCAAGTCAATAGCAATGGCTTTTTGTTTCTTTCTTTGTTTTGATGAGTCAGGCACCGTTCTACTTGCTGAACATTCCCAGGACAACAGCATGGGCTTATTTCATTCTTTTCAATAATATACAGTATTCCGTAGTAGAGACTTTCCAGAATTTGTTTAGCCAATACTTTCTGACTGAACATTTATTTGTTGTTCTTAGGTGCCCTCAAGTTGGTTCCAAACAATAGCGACTCCATGCTACCCATAGTGACCCATAGTGACCCCATCCTCACAACTGTTGCTATGCTTGAGCCCATTGTTCAGTCACTGCACCAGTTCATCTCACTGAGGGGCTTCCTTTTTTTGCTGACCCTCTATTTTACCAAAGCATGATGTCCTTCTCCTGACTGATCCCTGCTGATAACAAGTTCAAAGCATGTGAGATGTAGTCTCACCATCCTTGCTTCTAAGGAGCATTCTGCTTGTACCTCTTCCAAAACAGATTTGTTCCTTCTTCTGGCAGTCCATGCTATATATATTCAACATTTTTCATCACCACAATTCAAAGCCATCAACTCTTCTTCGGTCTTCCTTGTTCATTGTCCAGCTTTCACATGCATAGGAGGCAATTGAAAACAACATGGCTTGGGTCAGGTGCACCTTAGTCTTCAAGGTGACATCTTTGCTTTCCACCACTTTAAAGAGGTCTTTTTCAGCCTATTTGCCCAGTGCAATGCATCTTGTGATTTCTTAACTGCAGCTTCCACCTGTGTTGATTGTGGATCCAAGGAAAATGAAATCCTTGACACCCTCAAACTTTTCTCCCTTAATCATGATGTTGCTTAGTGGTCCAGGTGTGAGGATTTTTGTTTTCTTTATGTTGAGCTGAAATCCATACTAAAAGCTGTGGTCTTTGATCTTCGCTAGTAAGTGCTTCAAGTTCTCTTCACTTTCAGCAAGCAAGGTTGTATCACTGGCGTAATGCAGGTTGTTAATGAGTCTTCCTCTGTCTTAGTCATCTAGTGCTGCTATAACAGAAATACCACATCTGGATGGCTTTAACAAGGAGAAGTTTATTCTCTCACAGTCCAGTAGGCTAAAAGTTCAAATTCAGGGCACCAGCTCCAGGAGAAGGCTTTCTCTCTCTCTGTTGGCTCTGAAGGAAGGTCCTTGGGATGCATCAGCCTTCCCTTGATCTGGGAGCATCTCAGCGCAGGAACCTCAGGTCCAAAGGATGCGCTCTGCCCCCAGCGCTGCTTTCTTGGTGGTATGAATTTCCCGTCTCCCCGCTTGTGTCCCTCTTTTATATCTCAAAAGAGATTGGTTTAAGACACTACCTAATCTTGTAGGCCTCATCAATATCACTGCAGCTAATCCATCTTATTACACCATAGTGTTAGGATTTACAACACATAGAGAAATCACATCAGAAGATAAAATGGTAGACAATGGTAACAATCACACAAGGGAATCATGACCTAGCCAGGTTGAGAGATATTTTTGGGGAGACACAATCTAGTCCATGCCATCCTCCAATCCTGATGTCCCATTCTTCTTCATACAGTCCAGATTCTCAGATTATTTCTCAGCATACAGATTGAACAGGCATGCTGAAAGGATACAACCCTGATGCACACCATTCCTGTCTTTAAACCATGTAGTATCCCCTTGTTCTGTTCTAATTGTAACTGAACGCCACTTGGATTCTTGTCCTATTAGCTGATTGAAATAACAGACACTGATTGCAACGGAAACAGAAAGTGGAAAGTTTATTGTCTGTGCATACAAAGACCGCGTGGGGCCTAGTGACCTTAAGGTCACGTGCTACCTGACTAAGGGGACTGGGGAGCTTTTTGTTTCCAATGGCATCAGGGGGTTGGGTTTGGTATCCAGAATTTTCTGCCTTTAGCCCTCCAATGCCTATATTTGGGGGTGGGAGGGGTCAGTTGAAGGATGTGATTTCTATCTGTGCATGCTTCAAGGTGTAACTAGGGCTAGTCAGTGAAGGGAGCCACTACCTGCTGGGACGTCATGCTCAAAACAAGCTTCTGGTTAGCAAGACAAAGAGGGGGGAAGGGGTGTTGATTGGGGTTTTCAATATGGCTGAGCAGCCTGTTTCAATCCCCCCTTTTTGTTGTAGGTTTCTCAATTTTGGGAAACAGGGCGCCATGTCTCTCTAGCTGCTTCTGGTGGGATGGGGGCGTAGAGGTCTAAGGGCTAGAAAAGTGGAGCTTTTGTGTTGTCTGAGTTAAACTGTTTTATCTCTCTTGTATCTATAGTGGCCCTTTCTTAGGCTGTTGTCTCCCTTCTTGTTAGGGGGATGGGTCAAAATTTCTGGGCAACCATCATTTGGACCTGGAACTTTTGAATCGCTTGAAATGACTCTACTCTTCAGGGGAGAAGGCATCAACTCATTAAGGCATACACCAAGACACATAAGCTTATCTAGAGAGAGAAACAACACAAGCAAAGGTTAAAATAGAAATTAGTAAAATGGCTAGAGCAAAAACAATTCTTTATACTTTTATAGTACTTATTTTTATGATACTTATTTACCGGTCTTTGTTTCACCTCTTAAATAGCCACTTAATCTTGTCACTGCCTCACATTTTTTAAAAAAGGCAAAAGTGGGAAGTGGACAAGCATGTTGTTAAGAGTCATGGCCTTTCACGTCTTAAGAATATTACACGGTATAAAATGAGCAAAGCCATTGAAAGCTTCACCTTTTCACAAATTGGCTAGAACCTGTGATCTTATATTCTGAATTGTCTTTTTTAATGACCATTGGTACAGGTGTCAGTAACGACAGTCGGGAGGGTCTGCATTGGTCCAACAAATTTCTATTTACTAGGTGTTAATAGAAAAAGATAAGAGTGGAAAGTCTTTTCTGTTCTGGCTTATGTGAAAGTTTCCCTACAAGACCTTTTCTAAGATGATTCTTTCTATTGTCTTTACACCTCAGGGCCCAGTTGATGTGTCCTTGTGAGTCCAGCTCTAGCTGGGTCACATTCTCTATGCTCAAGGACAGGTAATAATGACTCTAATATTATTTCTTAAATCATTTCTTCTCTTTGGTCGGAGATTTGAGATACCACATCGGTGATCGATACTTGGACTTAGTCAAGTTCCTAGATGGCGACCATGGCAGGTTCTTTAAACTCACGGTGCTGGTTTTCCACCAGATACCATCTGGTTTTTCACCAGGATCTTAAGACCAAAGTTCTCATTAATTGTATTATTGAAGTGAGGAGACTCAATGTACATCAACATTTTAGCCCGAGGCCTTCTTTTGCCTTTTAGGTGTGTAAGACAACAGGATAAATTTTTATTACGCCTAATACTACCAGGATGTAGACTAAGAATATTACTTGTAGTAGTACAAATAAATCTGGTGTTTGTAAGGGTGTTACAGTGTGTGACCAAGTAGCTTGCTATCCAATGTTATGTATATCCTGTTCTATTTCTCCTATGTTATTTATTTAAATGTAACAAGAGGTATTTGCTACACCACATATTACACTTTGTTGGACCAATAAATAAGAATCTAAGAGTATTTTGTTGTCTCAAGTCACCTTGGCTTAATGAGGTAGCGATCACTGTGGTGTATCTATGTCACTAGCAACATCACTGTGTCTGTTATTTCTCACAGAGTGATTGATAAATTTCTTAAAAAGATTTCTCCAATTCTAATATACCGTAAGTAGGAATTAAATTTACCAACCATACCTTTGAGACATAAAACCATATAGTCAGTATAGTCTAAGAATATACGAAGATTATCAAGTCTCTAAATATCTGAATAGTAATATAAAAAAAATAACTTCATAGGTAAATGATTTGAATTCTCCCATAAAACTATTGGCTTTGATGATGTTAGATTCAAAAACTAAAGTTTGAACCAAGTTACCAAGAAAGAAATAATAAAATTATGACATAATATTATGCATTTGTTGTCTAATATTAGGCAAAAACATACGAGGAAATACTAACATATAAATTTTAACCCAATGAGAAAGAATCAGCACTTCTCTCTCTTGATTTTTAATAACAGGTGCCACGTATTTTATAACATGTTCAATAAGCCCTTTCAGCACATTTATAAAAATTTGGAGGCTTTCCATGAAGTTTCAAACTTGTCAACAATTTATCAGAAGTTACCGTGAAACAATACTTAAGTTATTTCACCAAAGATCTGAAAACAAAAACCTTAGCTTTTTTTCTTCTTAAAGCCATGTGGCTTGGTTTCTGACTCAGGTATCTTATTCTAATGAGACCGAACCTTTGTTTTAGTGGCAGGTTACGTTAATAAATTAACTCTTTAACTCAGAAATGAAGGCAAATTTTGTTATTTCAACAGCGAGAAACCTAATTCTTTGTTTTCTGTGCTATAAAAGCTCTTAAAAATCTCATAAATTAAACCATTAAACTTCAGACAGATAAAACCTTTGACCATATCAAATAAATTTCTTTTTAATAAACATCCTAAAAGTTGCCTTTGTTGTATGTCTCTTATAGTGCTAAAAAAAATGGCAAAAATGAACTCACGTATGAGCTGACCCAAATATACACACACATATATCCTTCCTCTTGTGGTATAAAAAGCAAAAGTATATAAGCTTAAATTACGACAAATATCTATTAACTCAATTCAACATCAATAAGTTACCTAAAAGGTCTTAGAAATTATTTTAAGCCTGTATACCATAAAACATAAAAAATTGAAATAAAGTTCCTTTAAATATTCCAAGTTTTCATTTAACTTTTACTATTTCCCATATATATATATATATATATACTTTTTTTTCCAATCTAATTTTAGCCCTTAAAGATTTCATCAACTGGCTTTGGAAATCACAAAGTCTCTAATTGACCAATTCATTCATACGGATATAACCTTTACATGTCTGGCTAGGTTTGGAAACATTTTTCTAGGCCATTTTGGGTGTGTCATTCTGATTTTTGTTTGACCTTGGTGGCTGAGGAGGCCTGATTTTGTCCCGCCCTACCTACCTTTTAAATCCAGGTTGAAGACAAGATTAGGTCCTCCTGATTCATTTCCATATGTTTAAGTGCACTTACGCATTTTGAAAGGCAAAACTATTTCTTTCTCTTTATCTCAGAGTAAACTTGGCAGCTCAGTTCTATTAGCCAAGAGATTTTTAACCCTACACTTCTTTCAGTTTTTGAAGCTTTTCTTTTAGCATAAGAGGAATTTATTTGTCTCATGCACTGCAGTCAAGAGTCTTCTCAGCTCTGGGAGAGAACCTCTTTTGAAAATCTTAACACTGTGCCCAGGGTGTTCTCTGTATTGTGATTCAGATTCCAGTCTAGACTGAAAATCTGTTTTCGCCCAGTATCTCTCCCTTTTTTTTTTTTTTTTAAAAAGAGGAAGAAAAAAAAAAAACTTTAAGGCCAAGGAGGGACTCTCAAGCTTATTTTCTTGGGCTATTCACCCTTTTCTACATGGAAAAGAAAGAAAGAGAAAATAAAATACGGAGAGCAAAAAGAGCAGAGTGGATACTAAGATGAGACAGAGGAGAAGAATGATCCGAAAAACCGCAGAGGGACTTGAACTCCTCAAACCGCCAAAGGGGCGAGGGCCCCTTAATTAGGTGAGAGTGGGTCCCAGTGGGCCACAACCCCTATTTCCCTCCTTTTTATGGGGCCTGGTCTTAGGACTCTACTTGGCCACCTATTCTTGCCTAATTCCCGAGACCAGTGGAACAACCTGGTCGAGCGCGCTTACCTGAAGTTAGAGGCCTCTCCCGTCCAGTTACTGTTCCTGAGCTGAGGTGGGGACATGGCGTTCTTTGTCCCCAGCGGGAATCACGGTAGCCGCTCAAGACCCCTTACGGATCAAATGAGATGTGGGCGAGCCTGAAAAGGTATCAGGGGTCCGCATACTCACCGGCCGGGTTTCACAGTCAGCCGTCCACGCGGAAGTCGCCAGAATTTCTAACTGAAGGCGACTCGGGTTCTTCTGTCTTATTAGCCGATTGAAATAAGATGGTTACTGATTGCAAAGGAAACAGAAAGTGGAAAGTTTATTGTCTGCGCATACAAGGAGTGCGTGGGGTTTAGTGACCTAAAGGCCACGTGCTCACTGACTAAGGGGGTGGAGAATTTTGTTTCCAATGGTGTCAGGGGGTTGGGATTGGTACCCGGAATTTTGACTGCCTTCAGCCCTCTGGTGCCTATATTTAGGGGTGGGGGGATCAGTTGAAGGATGTGATATCAATCTGTGCAGGCTTCAAGGTGTAACTAGGGCTACACAGTGGACAAAGCCACTACCTGCTGCGAGCTGGTGCTCAAAACAAGCTTGTGGTTAGCAAGACAAAGAGGGGGGGAAGGGGTGTTGATTGGGGTTTTCAATATGGCTGAGCAGCCTGTTTCATATTGAGGACCTCTTGATCCATGTACAGATTCCTCATGAGCAATATTAAGTATTCCTGAATTCCCATTCTCCTCAATGTTATCCATAATTTGTTGTGATCCACACAGTCGAATGCCTTAGTGTAGTCAATAAAACACAGGTAAACATCTTTCTGGTATTCTCTGCTTTCAGCCACGATCTTATGACATCAACAATAATATCCCTGGTTCCACCTCCTCTTCTAAACACAGCTTGAATTTCTGGCAGTTTCCTGTTGATATACTTATGCAGCCACTTTTGAATGACCTCCAGCAAAATATTGCTTGCATGTGATATTTTTTTTGTGTGATATTAATGCTATTGTTCGATAATTTCCACATTCAGTTGGATCACCTTTCTCGGTAATAGGCATAAATATGGATGTCTTCCAGTCGATTGCCCAGGTAGCTGCCGTCCAGATTTCTTAGCATAGATGAGTGAGCAGTTCCAGCACTGTGTCCATTTGTTGAAACATCTCAATTGATATTCCGTCAATTCCTGGAGCCTTGTTTTTTGCCAATCACTTCAGTGTACCTTGGACTTCTTCCTTCAGTACCACTGGTTCCTGATCATATGCTACCTCCTGAAACGGGTGAATGCTGACCAATTCTTTATGGTATAGAGACTCCGTGTATTCCTTCTATCTTCTTTGTATGCTTTCTATATCTTTTAATATTTTCCCCCTAGAATCCTTGAGTATTGCAACTCAAGACTTGAATTTTTTCTTCAGCTCTTTCAGCTCAAGAAATCCTGAGCATGTCCTTCCCCTTTGGTTTTCAATCTCCAGCTTTTTACACATGTCAGCATAATACTTTACTTTGTTTTTTCGAGCAACTCTTTGAAATCTATTCAACTCGAACATTTATTTCCTGACTTTTTTATTAGAATAAAAAAATGCTTTAATAAAATCCTTTTGTTGAGACACCATACTTCACTCCATGCACAAAAACTAACTCAAAATGGGTTAAAGACCTAAATTAGAAACTAAAACGATAACGATCATGGAAGAAAAAAGAGGGACAACATTAGGAGCCCTAATACATAAACAGTATACAAAACATTACAAAGAATGTACAAGAAAAACTAGATAACTGGGAGCTCCTAAAAATTAAACACCTATGCTCATCCAAAGACTTCACCAAAAGAGTAAAAAGACTACCTACAGACTGGGAAAAAGTTTTTAGCTATGACATTTCTGATCAGCGCCTGATCTCTAAAATCTACATGATACTGCAAAAACTCAATTGCAAAGGCAAATAACCCAATTAAAAAATGGGCAAAAGATATGAATAGACACTTCACTAAAGAAGACACTCAGATAGCTAACAGATATATGAGGAAATGTTCACGATCATTAGTCATTAGAGAAATGCAAATCAACACTACAATGAGATTTCATCTCACTCCAGCAAGGCTGGCATTAATACAAAATAATAAATGTTGGCGATGCTGTGGAGAGATTGGAACATTTATACACTGCTGGTGGAAATGTCAAGAGGTACAACCCCTTTGGAAATCAATTTGGCACTTCCTTAAAAAGCTAGAAATAGAACTACTATACCATCCAGCAACCCCAATCCTTGGAATATATCCTAGAGAAATAAGAGCCTTTACACTAACACATATATGCACACCCATGTTTCTTGCAGCACTGATTACAATGGCAAAAACATGCAAGAAACCAAGGTGCCCATCAACGGATGAATGGATAAATTATGGTATATTCACACAATGGAATACTATGCATCGATAAAGAACAGTGAGGAATCTGAAACATTTCATAACATGGAGGAACCTGGAAGGCATTATGCTGAATGAAATTAGTTCCCAAGGGACAATTATTGTATAACACCGCTATTATAAGAACTTGATAAATAGTTTAAACTGAGAAGAAAACATTCTTTTGTGGTTACGAGAGGGGGGAGGGAGAAAGGGTAGGAGAGGGGCATTCACTAATTAGGTAATAGATAAGAACTATTTAGGTGAAGGGAAGACAGTACACAATACAGGGGAGGTCAGCACAATTGGACTGAACCAAAAGCAAAGAAATTTCCTGAATAAACTGAATTCTTCAAAGGCCACTGTAGAAGGGGCAGGGGTCTGGGGACCATGGTTTCAGGGGACATCTAATCAATTGGCATAATAAAATCTATTAAGAAAACATTCTGCATCCCACTCTGAAGACTGGCGTCTAGGGTCTTAAACGCTAGCAAGCAGCCATCTAAGATGCATCAATTGGTCTCAACCCACCTGAATCAAAGGACAATGAAGAACACCAAGGAGAAAAGGTGACTACAACCCCAAGAGACAGAAAGGGCCACATGACCCAGCGACTACATCATCCTGAGACCAGAAGAAGTAGATGGTGGCTGGCTAGAACCGATGACTGCCCTGACAGGGAACACATCAGAGAACCCCTGAGGGAGCAGGATAACAGTGGGATGCAGACACCAAATTCTCGTAAAAGACCAGACTTAATGTGTGACTGAGACTAGAAAGACCCCAGTGGTCACGGCCCCTAGACCTTCTGTTAGCCCAGGACAGGAACCATTCCCAAAGCCAACTCTTCACACAGGGATTGGACTTGACAATGGGTTGGAGAAGCATGTTGCTAAGGAGTGAGCTTCTTGGATCAGGTGGACACTTGAGACTATGCTGTCATCTCCTTCTGGAGGGGAGATAAGGGGGTACAGGGGATTAGAAGCTGGCAAAGTGGGCACGAAAAGAGAGAGCGGAGGGAGACAGCAGGCTGTTTCATTTGGGGGAGAGTAAATGGGAGTGTGTACCAAGGTGTATATGGGTTTTTGTGTAAGAGACTGACTTGATCTGTAAATTTTCACTTAAAGCACAATAAAAAGTATCTTTTAAAAAAATCCTTTTGTTGTTTGTATATCTTTGTAAGAACCAGAGGAGGAATGCCTAGGAAAATGTTGTACACAAAGAAGGATCATCATAAGCAAAAAAGAGCTCTAAGCCCCACTGCCTCAAGGCAAGAAGAAAGGACTCCTACAAAGGATTGTCTACTGATATGAGCCAGAGATGGGAAGCAGGAGGCAGAGTGGGTGGTAGGAGAAAGGCAGGAGCATTCAGTGCCTCAAACAAAGTATTCCCCAACAGGTCATGCTTATGCCTCTGGGCAAGAGGTAATGGCATCTCGTGTGAACACAGGATTCTTTAGTTCTTCTTGGAGTGGCAGCATCTCCCTGAAAAGCAACTATGACCTGAGTTTGGGAGAATTGGTAATTATCCAAGAAGATCTCCAAACCAATACCATAACAACACAAAAAGTAATAATAATGGAAATAGTTACCAACTGCTTTTGTGTGAAAGACTTCATACAGCAGAAAGGGCATAAACAACACCCAAACATAAATGAGTCTGACTCCAAAACTCAGACTCTTAAACACTACTCTGTATTGCCCTTTCCTCACCAGTCTAAACAGTAACATTAGGTTCCCATCCAGTTCCTTGGAATTCCCTGAAAATTAAAACACAGGTGTGGGGTAATGAATTACTTCCTATGCCCCTTCTAGCCATGGTCTTTGTGACTCACACACAATGATGGAGTGCGACTATGCAAATCAGGTATATGGATCATGTGATGGTTAGGGTTATGTGCCCACTTGGTTAGACCACGATTCCCAATATTATATGGTTCTCCTTCATGTTTTGTGTCGCAGGTCCTGATCTCTAATGTTGATGAGGCAGGATTGGTGTAGGGTGTGCCTTGGAATGCAGCCTTGCAGGAGAGCTTGACTCAAGTCCCACCCTTACTCAAGTTATGCCCTTGCCTGCAGTGTGGCCTACATGTAAGGTATCCATGTGGATAAACTGGCAGGATACTCTCTCTCTGCATCTGAATCCCAAATCTAGTTCATGATCAATTGACCTCCAGTTTTTGGGACTTGAGCCAGAGGCCTCCTGTCTGACATGCCGATTATGGGATTCGCAGACCTCCAAAGCCCCATGGGCCAGCAGCTTATCATCTGACCTGATTCTGCAGCCTTGTGAGGCCGCAGCCTGTGGTCTGAACTGCCAGTTGGCGTTCATCAGTCCCTGTAGCCATGTGGGTCAGGAGAAGCTTCCACCTGGCTCAGATTCGGGACTTGCAAGCCTCCACAACTTCATGAGCCATTTATATGGTTTATATGGTTCATGAGTTCTGTGAGATGTTGCAGTGAATTACAGAACCCAAAGAAGGGAGGGAGAGTATTGCAGGGAGAGGGATTAGTTGATGTTAGAGATAACGGAGTGGTAAAGCAGTTTGGAAAAGTTGGACATTTAGGACATCTTCAACCTCTGCGTCATAAGATCCAGCTCAATGCTGATCCTTTTCAAAGAAATTTTTGTTGAACTGTCTAATTAAAATTTTGAGCTCAGGAGTGTGGCTGAGTTCGCTGTCCCAGTTGTCTTGTTCACAGCTGAGCCATGGACTTGACACTAAACTCCTCTGAAAATCAAATCAATTTAACCCCAAGCTCCTCTCCCCTAGTGAATAACGCAGACAGCCAAGTGCCTCTGACACCTTTCAGAATATTTATAGGCCAACATACATGAGTTATATGTCACTTCCAAAGGTCCTGGCTTCAAGAAGCTCACATCTCTGGATGCAGACAAACAAAAACAGAAAACATAATACAGACTGGTGAGTCCTAAAACTTATCTGAGCAGAAGGTAGAAAGTGAACACAGCTTGTGGAGGGAAGCTCAGCACTGAAGCTACAAGGTGGAATAAGAGAGTAGGAAGTTCAAAATCTAGGGGCCCTCCTCTGGCAATATCTGTCTAAAGTTCCAGCATCATGTCAGCTCTGCTGCTCAGAATTGAAGCAACAATTGTGGGTCCATGCAGAAAGTGGAGAATTTAAAGGTTGTGTGTCAACTTGGCTGGGCCATGGTTCTCAGTCGTTTGACACTTATGTAGTGATATAGCCTGACAGTTATGTAATGAGGTAATTTGGCAATGATATAATTATGTAGTTGTCCTCCATTTTGTGATATAATCACCTCCATGATGGGATCTGATGTGAGCAGCCAATCAGTTGTAAGAAGAGTTGCCTCGGGGCCGTGGCCTACATCCAAAGGATATGGACATTCTGGCAAGGCTCTCTGGCTTTTTCTCACTCTAGATCCCGCATCGCACTCATCATCATCTGACTTCTGGGTCTTGGCACGTGAGCTAGCAGCCTACCACACTGCATGCTGATCTTGGGATTCATCAGCCTCCACGGCCTGTGAGCCAGCAGCCTGCTGTCTTACCTCCAGATCTTGGATTTGTCAGCCCTTGTAGCTACATGAGACAGAAGAAGCCTCCAGCCTGATTCTTAACCCAAGGATCTGCAGCCTCTACAATTGCATAATCCATTTCTTTGAGATAAATCTCTCTCCATACATACATAGAGAGAGAGAGAGAGAGAGATACTTATACAGAGAGATATACACCTGTTTCATGGTTTTGCTTCTCTACAGAAGCCAGGCTAATATATTTCATACCAAGAGTGGTTCCAGGGAAAGAAAATTAAAAGGGTGAGTTTTCTAAACTGGCTCTTAAGTCTGTTTAGTCTTAAAGATGTTGATGACTCGGCCTCCAGTAGTAAAGAGGGCATTGGTAATCCATGGCGTAAGGTGCCAATAGAAATACGCAAAATGCCACCACCAATAGATGAAGTATTGGTGACAGGCAAAGCTCGAAATGATTGTATGTATCACATTTTTCTACAACTTTGTCAGAATGAGAAGTATAAGGAAGCTGGCGTGTTGGTCATACTTTTGCTAGACAAAGTGGTAAAACGAAGAGGTGAGCTCAGAACTTTAGAGTCATAGCTTAAGTGTTACACAAATGACCTCAAAGTTGCGACTTGTGCCCTGAAAGAAAACCTTATTCTTGTAGTAAATGAGCTGATATTGCCAAAAACAAACCCAGAGTCTCATAAGAGTGGCTGCATTCCCAACCTCTAATGGTTTCTGAAGTTAAAGTGAGAGTTTGGGTTGGAAAGATATAGGACCCTTAAAGGTGAGATGGGGACATATGGGTAGATAATCAGGAAGCTGTGAATACTGAGCCCCAAAATTCTGTTGAATCACTCCCGCCAACACAACCATTCCTCTCACTCCCCTCTGAATAGATTACTGCATCTTTTTCTGCTAAGTCACAATCTCCACTCAAATCATTAACCTCTCCACCCCCATCTGATGAGATTAACCCAGCTGTGTCTGAAGAGCCTTTGCCTAAGATATTGCCTGGCACTGCATCTGACTCATTGCTTAGGGCATAACCTGAGACAGATGCCTTACATGACATTGCTGAATGTTCTCAGAACACATCCCCAACACCCATTTTTGCTTTCAGACCTATAACTAGATGTGAGTCCCAGGGAGTCCCAAAAGATGAAGTACAAAGTGTGACCCAGGAAGAGGTACTCTACATTTCAAAATAACTGCTTGGCTTTTCTAATATGTACAAACAGAAATGGGAATATGTGTGAGAAAGGCTTTTAAAGGAGACTAGTGCAAGGAACATAAAGTTGGATTGGTCTGAGATTATTGCTATGGGCCCACTAAGCTCAGATTCTTCATTCAATGTTTCAGCTCAAGAGGTTAGAAAATAATCTAATAGTTTATTTGGTTGGTTCACTGAAGCATGGGTTACCTGGTGGCCCATATTAAATCGTGTTGAAGCACCAGACCCGCCTAGGTATACTGTAGAAAAAGGTGTCCAAAGCCTTAGGGATATGGTAGAGTGGACCCACAGACCCACACATGGAGTGTCCAGAGGACACAACTTTTACCACAACAATGGGGAACAAATTTGTGAACAGAGCCCCAGCATCTTTAAAGGCTGCTATTATTGCTATTTTACGTAAGTTAGATTTCACAGTGGGATCTATCCTAACTGAATTAAGACACCTAAATACAATGCAGCTAACTGAACACTGTGGTGGTAGAGGCCAAGTGATAGCACTCAATCACCAAAGACAAGGTGGGCTTGGTTACCGTAATGGCCAGTGGAGTCAAAGAAGTAATCAGAACAGTCTGACTCATATGGACTTATGGAGTTGGAACTTAGTCATGGTGTCTGGGAAATCTACTAAATATTTACTTGACCTGTACAAGTAGAAGAATTCTAGGTCAAATGAACAGCAGTTTAACTCAAATTACCGGAATAGATAGTCATGGCCCCTCAATCAATTCCCAGGCTTCAGGGAGTTTCCAGACCCACAATGCACTGGATGAAGAGGAGGCCATGTTCCTTGATGAAGGATCCCACTGCACTGCCAAAAATCTATACCGTTAATCTTTCTCCCAGCTTTCCCCAAACAGATCTACAGCCTTTTACGACACTGACTGTTCACTGGGGAAAAGGAAATAATCAGAATTTCTGGGAATCATGGGATAGTGGCTCTGAACTGACACTAATTTCAGGAGACCCAAAATGACACTGTGGCCCACCAGTCAGAGTGAGGGCATAAGGAGATCAAGGTATTAATGGAGTCTTAGCTCAAGTTCACGTTACACTGGGTCCCCAAATCCATTCTTTAGTGATTTCCCCGTATCATGAATGCCTAACTGAAAAAGATATACCCAACAACACTCAGCACCCCCACATTGGATCCCCGAAGTGGAGTAAAGGCTATCATGGTAGGAAAACCCAAATGGAAGCCATTAAAACTACCCCTACCTAAGAAAATAGGAAGCCAAAAGCAGTACCACATTCATGGAAGGATTGCAGACATTACTGCCACAATCAAGGACTTGAAGGAGCCACAGGTGGTGATTCTTACCACATTCCTATTCAACTTGCCTATTTGGCCTGTGCAAAAAATAGATGGATCTTGGAAAAGAAGAGTGCATCATCATAAACTTCGCCAGGTGCTGACCATAATTGCAGCTACTATGCCAGATATGGTTTCGCTGCATCAGCAAATTAATACATCTCCTGGTAACTTGTATTCAGTTAGTGATTTGGCCAATGCATTTTTCTCAATTCTAGTTTATGAATGCACACCAGAAGCACTTTGACTCCAGCTAGCAAGGCCAGCAGTACATCTTCACTGTCCTAGATCAGAGCTATATCAACTCTCCAACCCTATGTCATAATTTAGTCTGAGGGAAACTTGATCACCCTTACTTTCCACAAGATGTCACACTCCTCCATTACATTGAGGACATTATGCTGATTGGACCTAGTAAGGAAGCAGTGTCAATGACTCCGGACTTAGAGGTAAAACATTTGCATACTAGAAGGTGGGAAATTAATGCAACAAAAATTTAGGCCCCTTCCACCTCAGTGAAATATCTAGGGGTCTTGTGGTGTGGGGCATGTCGAGACATTTCTTCTAAAGTGAAAGAGAAGTTCTTGCATCTGGCTCCTCTCACAACTAAAAAGGATGCACAATGACTTGTGAATCTCTTTGCATTTTGGAGACAACATATCCATCATTTGTGTGTGTTACTCTGGCCTATGTATCAAGTGACTTGAAAACTGCTAGTTTGAATTGGGGCCCAGGACAACAGAAGGATCTTCAATACCTTCAGGCGGCTCTGCAAGCTGCTCTGCCACTTGGGCCATATAAAAGAATGGTATTTGAAATGTCGGTGGCAGATAGAGATGTTGTTTGGAGTCTTTGGCAAGCCACTATTGGTAAATCACAGTGTAGGCCCTTAGGATTTTGGAGCAAAACCCTGTCATCCTCTGAAGATAACTGCTCTCCTTTTGAAAATCAGCTTTTGGCTTGTTACTGAGCCTTAGTAGAGACTGAACACTTAACCGTGCTTAGTCACAGACCACCAAGTGACCGTGTGGCCTGAAGTTCCTATCAGAAACTGGGTATTGCCTGACTGACAGAACCATAAAGTTAGACATGCACAGCAGCACTCCGTCATTAAACGGAAGTGGCATGTATGAGACTGGGCCCAAGCAAGGCCCAAAGGTACAAGTAAGTTGAATGAGGAAGTGTCCCAAATACCTAGGGTCTCAACTCCTGTCACATTACCTACCCTCTCCCAGTATGCAACTAAGGCCTCATGGGGAGTTCCTTATGATCAGGTGACTCAGGAAGAAAACAATCATGCCTGGTTTACAGGTGGTTCTGCATGATATGCAGGCACCACTCAAAAGTGGACAGTGACAGCACTATAGGCCCTTTCTTCCTGAAGATCAGTGCTGAAGGACAATTCTCCCAATGGGCAGAACATCAAGCAGTGCACCAGGCACTTCATTTTGTTTGGAAGGAGAAGTGGCCAGATGTGCAATTCTGTACTGATTCACGGACTGTGGCCAGGGCTTTGGCTGATTGGTCAGGGACTTGGGAGGAACTTGATTGGAAAATAGGAGATAAGGGGGTACGGGGAAGAAGTATGTGGACAGGCCTCTCTGAATGCACTAGAGAAGCGAATATATTTGTTTCTGATGTGAATGTTCACTGAAGGATGCCCTTGGCAGAAGAGTATTTTAACAATCAAGTGGATAGGAAGACACATTCCATCGAAAAAAGTCATCCTCTCTCTCAGCCACTTGGGCCATTGCTCAGTGGGCTCATGAATGAAGTGGCCATGGTGGCAGGGATGGAGTTTATCCTTGAGCTCAGTAAAATGGACTTCCACTGACCACGGCTGACTTGGATACAGCCACTGCTGAGTGCCCAATCTGCCAATACAGGAGACCAACATTGAGTCCCTGATATGACACCATTCCTCAAGGTGATCAACCAGCAGCCTGGTAGCAGGTTGATTACATTGGACTGCTTCCATCATGGAATGGGCAGCGTTTTGTTCTTACAAGAACAGATACTTAATCTGGATATAGATTTGCCTTCCCTACATGCAATGTTTCTGCCAAAGCTACCATCCTTGGGCTGACAGAATGCTTTTTCCACTCTCATGGTATCCCCCAGCATCGCCTCAAAACAAGGCACTCACTTCACAGCAAATGAAGTGCAACAATGGGCCCACCCTCATGGAATTCACTGGTATTACCATGTTCTCCATCATTCTGAAGCAGCTGGCTTAATAGAATAATAGAATGGTCTTCTAAAGACAATTAAAACACAAAGTAGGTGGCAATACCTTGCAGGGTTGGGGCAATGTTCTCCAGAAAGTTGTATATACTCTAAACCAGGGCCTGATATATGATTTTGTTTCTCCCATAGCCAGGATTCATGAATCCAGGAATCAAGGGGTGGAAATGGGAATGGCACCACTCACTATTACCCCTAGCCACCCACTCATGAAATTTTTGTTTCCTGTGCCCTATGCTTTGCGGGTCTAGTGGTCTTAATTCCAAAGGAAGTAATGCAACCACGAGAAGACACAGCACTGATTCCATTGAACTGGAAGTTAAGAATGCCTCCTGGCCACTCCTCATGTTTCTGGATCAACAGAAGAATAAGAGAGTTACTACATTGGCTGGTGTGATTGACCCTGAATACCATGTGGAAATAAGATTCATATTACATCATGGAGGTAATGAAGAGTATGTCTGGAATACACGAGATCCCTTAGGACATCTCTAAGTACTGCCATTATCTGTGATTACAGTCAATGGAAAACTATGGCAGCCCAATTCGGACATGACTACTAATGGCCCAGGCCCTTCAAGAATGAAGGTTGCATCACCCCACCAAGCAAAGAACCACAACCAGCTAAAGTGCTTGCTGAGGGCAAAGGGAATGCAAAGTGGGTGGTGGAAGAAGGTAGTTCTAAATACCAGTTACAACCACATACCCAGCTGCAGAAACAAGGATTCTAATTGTTATAAAAATTTCTTCTTAGCATTTGTGCATTGAATATTTTTGTTTTCGTCATTTATAAAATATAGATGTAAACTGGTTTTTGATTGTTTGCATGATAGTTATGTTGGGCGCAAGTAGGGCTCCATAATTGTTTTTATTCAGAGATTATGTATGGTTTAATGAGATGTGTACAGGTGCCAGGTTGACAAGGGGTGGAGTGTGATTGGTAAGGTTGATTTTCAACTTGGCTGGGCCATGATTCTCAGTGATTTGACTGTTAGGTAAAGATGTAGTTTGGCAATTGTGTAATGATATAGTTTTGGCAGTTATGTAATCATGTATTTATCCTTCATTTTGTGATATAATGTAATCACTTCCATGATGTGATCTGATATGATCAGCCAACCTGTTGTAAGGGGGTCCCCTCAAGGGTGTGGCCTGCATCCAATATATGCAGACGTTCTGGCAAAGCTGTCTGGCTTTTGCTCACTCCTGACCTTGCATCCCACTCATCATCATCTGAACTCTGGTTCTTCGGATTTGAGCCAGCGGACTGCCATATTGACTGCCAATCTTGGGGGTTGTAGGCCTCTCCAGGCTGTGAGGCAGCAGCCTGCTGTCTCACCTCTGCTCTTGGGTTCACCCACCTCCACAGCCTATGAGCCAGCAGCCTGCCCTCTGACTTGCCAATCTTCAATTCATCAGCCCCTGCTGCTGTGTGAGCCAGGAGAATTCTCCAACCTGACACCTGACACCTGTCACACAGGCTGGGGACTTCAAAGCCTCTTACAACTGCATGAGCCATTTTCTTGAGATAAATATCTCTCTCCCCCCCTCTCTCCCAGTCTCTCTCTCTCTCCACACACCCTCTTTGATGGCACTGTGGCTAACAGCTATCGCAACTAACCAAAAGGCTTTCAGGTCAAATCCATCAGCTGCTCCTTGGAAATCCTATGGGGCAGTTCTACTCCATCCTACAGGGCCACTATAACTTTGAATCAACTTGACGGCAATACATAAACTTCTCTAGAGTCCCCAGCCTAAGACACCACCCAGGTTCCAATGCCTGCCTTTGCAAGAATCCATTTTCATGATTCTATAGGTGGCCCCAACAGCTGTTTGGACTCTTGATTACCCTGACACAATAGTCTTACCTACTAGGGTCTGTAAATATTCTGACAGGTGCCAGAGCCACTTTGCAGTCTGCCCTTATCACGAAGGGCAGAAGAACTTGGAGGTTCAATTCAATCAATTTTCAGAGGAGTTTTGCGTCAACAAACATTTATAAACATCTACTCTGTGCCAGGTATACTGCCAGGTGTTGAGGATCCAGAGGTGCCAACACTCTCTGCCCTCTACAAGCTCATATTATACAAGAGATCACATAAATGAAGTAGGTGTTGTGGATGCTAGAAGGAAAAACAAGCATAAAGGACAAAAGAGACAAAAAAGGGGAAGTTATTACATCCTTGGGGTCACCTCCGAGTATAATTACTATAGAGAAGATGACACTTAAACTCAGAATTAAGACAAGACGTTCCAGGCAAGACTAAGAAAGAAATTAGAGACACAGGAAACAGAGACAGCAAATGTAATGAAAGCAAGAAACAGCATGGAGTGCTGGGGGATTCACAAGTACTTGGATCTATACCCAGAGCATAGCTGTTAGGATGAGTTCAAAGAAAAACGCTGTCAACGAGGGAGGCAGGAGACCAGCTTGAGGGCCATGGCACAAAATTAACCATCACAGATCAGCACCCTGAGTAGAAGAAGAAAAGAGGAGGTAAAAGTTGAGAATGATTCTAGACTGGGATGTTGCAAGACAGGTGTGGGTAAAGAAAAGACAAAAGCCACGTTGAGTTGTTGCGGTGGATCATGGAGGGTAGGCTGAGGGAAGGAGGTGAAAACAGTCAAGGTTGAAAGGAAGAGAGAAGAAGAAGAGGCTTAGAGACCCAAGATCCTGATTTGTTTGAAAAGTAGGGGAAATGGAAGCGAGGGAGAGAAGGAACAGAAAGGCTAAGCAGAAGTAGGTGGACAGGAGAATGTCAGAAAGGAGTGCAGCCAATTTGTGACAAAGCCCAGAGAGGAAGGGGACCCAAAGTAGAGAGGAGCAATAGGTGAGGAGGGACTTGTGGATTATTATCTTATCTCAAGCGTATTCTGTGGGTGGGATAGAGAAGGAAACAGCAGGTCAGGTTGAAAGATGGGCGTGACCAATAGGTTAATAGGCGACTGTGACCAAGCGGATAGGAGTGAAGGAACGAGATGGAGTGAACCTCAGGGAGGAGATGTAGGGGACATGGCCTGGAAGTGGCACTGGAGATGGAAGTAAATACTGACCCCTCCTGCCTCCTGTCTCTTTCAGGCTTGTGCAAGTCCAGAGTAAGCAGACCCTGCCATCCCAGGGAAGAGGTCACAAGGGGAGTGGTGTCCTCCAGAGAGCCAGGGCTGGGAAGGCAGCCCCTGTGCCATGTTGGTTTCTGAGTCCTAAGTGCCCAGCAGTGTGTGACCCCAAGCAGAGGATCCCACACTGGGAGTTGGTTTCTCCCTTCCCACTTTATCTGGCCAAAAGATTAGTTTTTTTTTCAAGTATCCCACTGAGGCAAGACTCCTTCCAGCACTCATAAGGGAACACAGAACAAGTGTGGACTTTAACCAGCCCTATTCTTTCACCTGCTTCCTCTGGGACTGCCCCACTAGACAACAAGCTCTTCAAATCTTCACTGTTCCCTCACTTCTGTCTCCACAGTGCATGTCTCACGCCGCAGTGAGGAGAAACACCTCAGAGCACAAGCACCCACTCATTCACACACACACACACACACACATGCGTAAACACACACAAACACACACACCTTCTGCAGATTAACACACACAAGCACAAAAAAATCAGATCCATGGACTTCTGGAGGCGGAGCTGCTTCTCAGGACCCTGCTGCCTCTTCTCATTCATGACAATGACCCATAAAGAAAATGCCCACTAGCCCTCAGCCTCAAGGGTATGGCATGACTTTGGCCCAGGATGTACTTTTGACCTCAGAGGAGAGATCCAACTCCTCCATGGTTCTTAAAAGCAACTTCACTGAAGGACTAAGAAATAATGCATCTGCTCCTCCTCCTAGCTCTTTCCTAAACAGCAAGGTGGGAGATGTACATCTCAGTGCCACACCTGAAATGCCCCACCCCCTATACACTCAAGCACAGACAGGCATCACTTGGGAGACAAAGGGACACCCCAGGGTCCCAGCTCTATCCCAGGAGAAAAAAGAGCATGTGCCATACTAGCAGGGCCCTCCTGTGATGCCACCAGTTGGGCTACATGGGGGCTCTGAGGAGCAGAAGTGGGCCTGGGGAAAGACCAGGAAGGCCTGTCTGGAGGAAATGTCAGCTGGGTTGACCCCCCTTGTGGAAAGTCTACAAAGCTGAGAGTCAGTATTTGTCCACTTGTCCACTCATACCACCAAAAGAGAAGGAAGAAGTAATGCCAAGTATCAGGTGCAAGGAGATACTTTATTGTTTTGGGGGTCTCTTGAGGCCTGTAGGCTGGACTGGCCAGGGATCACTGGCATCCCCCGGAACAGGGCGGCGCACCATGGCTCTGTTTGTGGTAGTCAGTGGCTATGTCTCCCACTACAGAGAGAAACTCGGAGAAGTCAATCTTCTTATCCTTATTCTTGTCTTTTTCATCAAAGACATTGCATAAGTAATTTTTGCCCCTTCTTTCCTGTGGGGTTAAAAAACATACAAACAAACATAAAAATACTATCCAGGGGGAAGAGGAGAATAGAGCCACATGAAGAGACAACACCTAGGGCTGAAACAAAGGTGTGGTGGCCAGGTGAGGCTATAGGGATGGAGAGTTGGGGTCAAGCAGTCAAGCCCTCACTCTTCACTGGAGATTTCTGGCCAAAAATGGCAACTTGCACGGGGACTACACTGCTAAATGACAAGTGGACTCAGGCTCCTCCACCACCTTAACTTCAGATGCACTATCTTCATTCTTCTCCCAGTGGACCAATACAACCCAGCCAGTTACTCTCCTCATTCTCTAATGCTCTTCCCACTTAAGTTCTTTCCCAACCTATTAGTTCAGCCCCATTTATTCTATTTCTTAGTCTCAATCTGTGCTAATGATTCCTTCTCACGGTTAAATGAAATTAGGGCTATGAATGCATTTTGCCAGTGTAAAAGATGGTGGCCCTGTCTGTAGGGTGCATGATTCTCACTATGTTAACCTCTTCTTCCATGGGCAGTGGTAGGTAGTTCAGTGGTAGAATTCCCACCTTCCAAACAGGAAACCCGAAATCAATTCCCCACCCATGTACCTTGGTGCACAGCCACCACTCACCTTGGAGTGAAGGCTTGCATGCTCCTATGATGCTGAAAAGCAGCTAACAGTAACCCCTTCTCCCAGGAAAATGTGAAGAGGAGTATTTAGGAGGCAACCATTTACCCCAAGGCAACCAGACCCTTCGGGGAACTCTCAGTGACCAGTGGGAGGGCAGATGCTTTAGTCTGTTCACTGACTTTAAAATTATAACACTTTCTTGAGTCTCTAATATGACCACCACTTTTTCTCATTTTCAAATAAATCATTTCATTTCAGCAACACCACCTCAGGAAATGAAGTTCTATTATCTCCTTTTGTAGATGAGAAAACTAAGGATCAGATTGTGGGTGATTTGTCCAGGGTCATGCATCAGGGAGCAGCAGGGGCAGGACAGGTGCCCAGGAGAAAAAAGAGCATGACTCTTTGTCCTGAGCTCCTAAAATCTTCCATTCTGCCTCCACATGGGACTGGCCCTGCCTCGGGCCGGGAGGTAAAATGAGGAGAGAAAGGAGGTGTGGAGAGAGAATCAAGGAAGGGCCAGATTCCAGATCGGCCAATCACAAACAGTGCATCCACTTCAAAGCGTGGTCCTCAGACATGCCAAAGCCCATGGACTCCCTCTACCCACCCCGTCTCCTCCCTGCACACACAGACACAGCCTCTTCTTGCCCCAGAAAAGCAAGACCCTTACTCACACAGTCATTGAGGAAGTTGGGGAAGTTCTCCTTCAGCAGCTTCAACAAGTTTTCCCTATTGATCTTATCATCATACCCAGTGTAACGATGAAATAGTTCGACCAAGGTCAGTACCAAATTCTCAGCTGGAGTGTGGCATATCTTGACTTTCTCAGCTGCAATGTTGCTCATCTTGCCTTTTATTCCAAGACAAGAGTCTACACACAAGAAATCAATGAGAATGAACTGGGTGAAAGAGAGTTTGAAGGACAAGGCTAAGGAGTGAGTGGCGACTGAGATAAGACAGAACAACAGGAACTTGTCTTTCTCAAATGGTGAAGTAAATTGGTCTCAGGGAGGGGAGAGTGGAACTGAGTCCTCGGTCCTGACCCCATTCCTAGGGGAGTCTGGGAGGAGAGGGAGGGGAACAGTGGAGATCAAGGCTGTGTTAGTGAGGGGCAAGGGCTGACCTGCAGGGGATGGGTATACGATGTCTTCCAGCTCACCCAGTTGGGAGTGAGATAACAAAGAGAAGCATCAAATCCCAAGGCAAGATATTCCCATTGAGCAGAGCTTTTGGTCTACCCCATTCTCCCCACTTCCACTTAGGAAATTACCAAGGACCACCAGCCTGAGCAATCAGGTCGGGAATCCTGGGTTTCTGGCTATCCAACACAGTGGTAGAATTCCCACCTTCCCAACAGGAGGCCCAAGTTTAATTCCCCAACAATGCACCTCGGTACACAGCCACCACCAATTCTGACCCCTCCACCCTCCAAGACCTTCCCAGAGTTATTTTGGAAGACCTTGTGCCAAAAGAGTACACTGAAACCAGGGAGTAAAGAAAACCAAGGGCTACAGAAGGAAGATATTTTTTACCTGACAGTTCTCAGAAAAGCACCTAATACTGAGCCAAAAGGAATAACAAGATCATGTAGCCAAGCCAGCCCCCCACTGAGACCAGTGAAGAAGAAGGGATATGGGATTTGCCAGGACAAGCACAAGGTCCCACTCTATTAGTTGCAGAACCCACGCATACTGACTCCCAGGTCAGGTTAGTATTCCCCCACAGCTACAGGCAGCAGAGCAGGTGGGCACCAGGCATGACTCCTAGGAAAGAACAGAGACAGGTGCAAACTTACTGGAGCTGAGGATAATCACAGAGGGCAGAATTAGTGAGATTGTGCATCTGGGCACAACGCAGGCCCTTTATGCAGCTCGGCCTCAGATTGTGACAGAGGCTGGGTGCCCTATGGCAGTGTTCATTAGTTTCTCCAAACATTGCACCACTTTGGGTGGGGAGACACACCGAAGAAGCTATCCTCAAAACTTCCTTCTAGATATGCTGGGTCTCCAGTGCCTACCACTATCAGGCCACATCACCACAATTCTGCCCAGCCCAGGCTCCTGGCCAGTGGGAGGAGGCCCCGTACAAGAGAGGTGTGGACAGAGTTGAGTACATTGCCATAGCTCAAGGATGATGGAATCTAGGGATCTGGGAGGGAAGAAACACATGTTTGTTCATTCAGTCATTCCACAACATTCTATCAATGGCTAGTAATAACTGCCTCAATTTCCAAGTACTGTAGATAGCCACGCAGTGGGTTACTGTTTTATGTACATCGCCTCAGAGTCCCTGAGAGCCCTGTGAGTTCACATAAGGCTCTCTACCACTGTGAGGTAGGTATTTTCCCTTCTTACAGATGAGCAAATTGGGACCGAGGCTGGGTTTCTCAAGCTTACTGAGAATATGACAAAGTCAGGATTCAAACCCAGATCTCTCAGACTTCAAAGCCCTCTCCTAATCATACTGACAGCTTGCTGAGCCTCTAATGGTGTTAACATCTGGACTGGGCAAGGGGTCATACCATTGCCTGCCCTGCAGGAGCCCACACTACAGGACAGATGACCCTGCACAGAAGAATCCCACAGGTACCTGCACCCAGGAAAATGTGGGCTTCAGGGCAATGGCAGCAGTGACTGGGGCCTCTGTGATTCACAAAGCCTTGGTTGTCACACTGTTCAGGTTATGAGCCCCTCTGTGAGAGCTGTCTGTGCCCACCATTCCCTGGGGACAATACCTTTCACGTCAGGGAAGATCGCTATGTTTTAAGAAACACCTTCACTGACATCATCTTGCCAGATCTTCAGAGGAATCCCCAGAGGGAGACTGCGATTACTAACAGAGGAAGGACTGACACTCAGCCAGAGATGATGCTCAGTGAGACACTTCAGTATCATCTCCCACACACCACGTGGGTACCCCGGGTATACGCCAGGAGCCACTGTCGAGATCCAAATTCAGCTCTGTTGTCAGTATGGTAATCACTCTCTCAATCTCTCCTATTTGGAGATTGAAAGTGGAAAATCACATCTGAGATTTTTTGCATCTAGGGCCCGGATATGATTAGGTTGAGAATCTCCAGAGAGATTTAGAAGGTGCAGCAGAGGCAGCTGCAAAGCCAGCTCCGACACAGGTGATTGTTCACGGAAGCTACACCCTCAGTGACACTGTCCAGTCATCTGCTTTGTGGCCATGGGAGCTATGGTGGTGCCATGGTGGTAGCCGTCCTAGAACCAGTTTTCTAAATTCTGGGTCGCAGCCGAAAAGGTTCACCTTGTCAGCAACTGTTCTGCAGTGGCTCTCTAACTTCCTCTCCTCCAGCCCTCCAAAGAGTTATAAGCCCTTGACACTCTTGGTTAATTGTCTTTCTGCTGAAAATATAGGGAGTGAACCCTCAGGCACAAGAAGAAAGCAAATAATAAAAATTAGAGAAGAATGAAATGAATTACAGAACAGAAAAACAATTGAAAGAGTTATCAACACAAAAAGCTTCTTCTCTGAAAAAAATTAACAAAACTGATAACCTTTGGCCAGACTGAAAAAAGAAAAACAAGAGATGAACCAAATAAACCAAATAAGAAATGAGATGGGCGATATCACAGCAGACCCAACTGAAATTAAAAGAATCATATCAGATTACTATGAAAAAGTGTACTCTAACAAATTTGAAAACCAGGAAGAAATGGATGAATTCCTAGAAACACACTACCTACCTAAACTAACATGAACAGTGTTAGAACAAGGAAATACACCCATAGCAAAATAGGAAGTTGAAAAGGAAATCAAATAACTGCCAAGAGAAAAAGCCCTGGCCCTGAGGGCTTCACTGCACAGTTCTACCAAACATTCAGAGAAGAATTAAGAGCACTACTACTATTATAGGTATTTCAGAGCATAGAAAAGGATGGAATGCTGCCAAACTCATTCTAGGAGGCCAATATATCCCTGATACCAAAACAAGGTAAAGACCACAAAAAAAGAAAATTACAGACCTATATCCCTCATGAACTTACATGTAAACATTCTCAAAAAATTCTAGCTAATAGAATTTAACAACATATCAAAAAAAATAATTCACCATGACCAAGTGGGATTCATACCAGCGGAGGTTCAACATTAGAAAAACAATTAATGTAACTCATCACGTAAATGAAACAAAAGAGAAAAACCACATGATTTTATCAAGTGATGCAGAAAATGCATTTCACAAAGTTCGACATCCATTCATGATAAAAACTCTCAGCAAAATAGAAATAGAAGGAAAATTCCTCAACATAATGAAGGGCAAAAAAAAACAGACAATGTCACCCTAAATGCAGAGATTCTGAAAGCATTCCCCTTGAGATCGGGAACCAGACAAGGATGCCGTTAAGCACCACTCGTAGTCAACATTGTGCTGGAATCCTAGCCAGAGAAATTAAGCTGGGTAAAGAAATAAAGGTCATCCAGATTGGCAAGAAAGAAGTAAAAGTATCTCTGTTTGCAGATGACATGATCTTATATACAGAAAACCCTTAAGAATCCTCAAGCAAGCTACTGAAACTAATAGAAGAGTTCAGCAGAGTATCATGATACGAGATAAACATACAAAAATCAGTTGCATTCCTCTACATCAACAAAAAGAACATTGAGGAGGAAATCACCAAATCAACAGAATTTACAGTAGCCCCCAAGAAGATAAAATACTTAGGAATAAATCTTACCAGACATGTAAAAGACCTATACGAAGAAAACTACAAGGCTCTGCTGCAAGAAACTAAAAGAGACCTACATAAGTGGAAAAACATACTCTGCTCATGGATAGAAACACTTAACGTTGTAAAAAAGTCTCTTCTACCAAAAGGCATCTATAGATACAATGCAATTCTGATCCAAAATCCAAAAGCATTTTTTAATGAAATGGAGAAACAATCACCAACTTCCTAGGGAAGGGAAAGAGGCCCTGGATAAATAAAGCAACACTGAAAAAGAAGAACAAAGTGGGAGGCCTCACTCTACCTGATCTTAGAACCTATTATACTGCCGCAGTACTCAAAACAGCCTAGTACTGGTACTGCCATAGACCAATGGAACAGAATTGAGACTCCAAACATAAATCCTTTCACATATGAGCAGCTGATATTTGACGAAGGCCCAAAGTCAGCTAATTAGGGAAAAGGCAGTCTTTTTAACAAGTGATGCTGGCATAACTGGATATCTATCTGCAAAAAAATGAAGCAAGACCCATACCTCACACCATGCACAGAAAAGGACTCAAATTGGATCAAAGACCTAAATCTAAAATGATAAAGATTGTGGAAGAAAAAATAGGGACAATGCTAGGTATCCTAATACATGGCATAAACAGTATTCCAAGACCCAGTGCTGGTGAGCCGATTCCGACATAAACACTGTAACAAAACATTAATAACAGTGCAGAAGAATAACTAGAAAACTGGGAGCTCCTAAAAATCGAACACCTGTGCTCATCCAAAGACTTCACCAAAAGAGTAAAAAGACTACCTAAGACTGGAAAAAAGCTTTTAGCTGTGACATTTCCGATCAGCGCCTGATCTCCAAAATCTACATGATACTGCAAAAACTCAACTAAAAAAGACAACCCAATTAAAAAATGGACAAAGGATATGAACAGGCACTTCACTAAAGAAGACATTCAGGTAGCTAACAGATACATGAGGAAATGCTCATGATCATTAGCCACTAGAGAAATGCAAATCAAAACTACAATGAGATTCCATCTCACCCCAACATGGCTGGCATTAATTCAAAAAGCACAAAATAATAAATGTTGGAGAGGCTGTGAAGAGACTGGAACACTTATACACTGCTGGTGGGAATGTCGAATGCTACAGCCACTTTGGAAAACGATTTGGCCTATCCTTAAAGCTAGAAGTAGATCTACCATACGAACCAGCAATTCCACTCCTTGGAATATATCCTAGAGAAATAAGAGCCTTTACACGAACAGATATATGCACACCCATGTTCATTGCAGCACTGTTCACATTAGCAAAAAGACAGAAGCAACCAAGGTGCCCATCAATAGATGAATGGATAAATAAATTATGATGTATTCACTCAATGAAATGCTACGATCGGTAAAGAACAATGATAAATCCATGAAATATTTCATAACATGGAGGAACCTGGAAGACATTATGCTGAGTGAAATTAAACAAACAAAAAAAAAAACCAGCAGTTGCAAAAGTACAAATATTGTATACCACTACTATTATAAGAACTGGGGAGATAGTTTAAACACAGAAGAAAATATTCTTCGATGGTTAAGAGAGGACGTAGTGAGGGAAGAAGGGAGAGAGGTTTTCACTAATTAGATAATAAAAAGAAAATAGATAAGTTTTATTTAGGTGAAGGGAAAAACAACACACAATACAGGAGAGGTCAGCACAACTGGACTAAGCCAAAAGCAAAGAAGTTTCCTGAATAAACTGCACACCTCGAAGGCCAGTGTAGCAGGGACGGGGGTTTGGGACCATGGTTTCAGGGGACATCTAAGTCAATTGGCATAACACAATCTATTATGAGAACATTCTGCATCCCACTTTAGAGGGTGGCGTCTGCGGACTTAAAAGCTAGTAAGCAGCCATCTAAGATGCATCAATTATTGTCAACCCACCTGGAACAAGGAAGAATGAAGAACACCAAAGACACAAGGTAATTATGAGCCCAAGAGAGAGGAATGGCCACATAAACCAGAGACTACATCAGCCTGAGGCCAGAGGAAATAGATGGTGCCCAGCCACAACCGATAACTACTGCTATAGGAAACACAACGGAGAAGCCCTGACGGAGCAGAAGAGCAGTGGGATGCAGACTCCAAATTCTCGTAAAAAGACCAGGCTTAATGGTCAGATTGAGATTAGAAGGATCCGAAAGGTCATCTCCACAGACCTTCTGTTAGCCCAAGACAGGAACCATTCCCAAAGCCAACTCTTCAGATGGGGATTGGACTGCACTGTGGGATAGAAAATGATGCTGGTAAAGAATGAGCTTCTTGGATCAAGTAGACACATGAGACAATGCTGGCATCTCCTGTCTGGAGGAGAGATGAGAGGCCAGAGGAGGCCAGAGGCTGGACAAATGGACACAAGGAGAGAGAGTAGAAGGAAGGAGCATGCTGTCTCAATAGGGAGAGAGCAATTAGAAATATAAAGCAAAAAAGCAAGGTGTATACAAATTCTTGTGTGAGAGACTGACTCATTTGGTAGATTTTCAATTAAAGCAAAATAAAACTTGATTATAAATAAATATATATATATATAAACCCAGACCAGTAGGGAGTGATTTCTGTCTTCTCCACTATACCCTGGCGGATGCCAATGGTGACTGCAAGCTTCCAGGCTCTTAAATACACCTGGAGACATGGCATTGAGAGAGGTAGCCTCCCAACCCTGTGACTCTTGGCTTCTTATGGAGGAAGGGAGTGAAGACAAGTCATAGAGTCTTTAGCATCTGTCCTCTTTCCTTTATGCAAAACATTCCCATGAATGTCTGTGCAACGCCTTTGTCCCTGATGTGTTCCTACCTGCTACAGAAGAGCTGGAGTGGAAAGCAGGAGCTGGTGGTCAGAAGGAGAGTCCCTGGGGGCACACTGAGGTACAGCTGCGTGAAATCACTGAACTTTGCTCTTTGCCTGCTACCCCTGCCCCTAAAATTCCCCACAGGAAATCCTTGACCATTCAGACTGTTCCCCACAACTGTTCCTAATACCATCACAGAAAAAACAAA
This sequence comes from Elephas maximus indicus, assembly GCF_024166365.1. NCBI lineage: Eukaryota > Metazoa > Chordata > Mammalia > Proboscidea > Elephantidae > Elephas > Elephas maximus. Next base: position 190,669,128 of record NC_064821.1, read on the forward strand.
CCAGTTTCCATCGAGTTCAGTCTGACTCATGGCAAGCCCGAGTACATCAGAGTAGAACTGCTGTGTAGGGTTTTCATGGCTCTGACCGTTCGGAACAAGATCTCCAGGCTTTTCTTCCAAAATGTCTCTGGGAAGGTTCTAATCTCCAATCCTTCAGTTAGTGGCCAAGAACTTAACCATTTGAGCCACCCTGGGACTCTTAATACCGCTGCTAGGAAACTCTGGTGGTGTACTGGTTAAGAGCTATGGCTGCTAACCAAAAGGTGGGCAGTTCGAATCCACCAGGCACTCCTTGGAAACCCTGTGGGGCAGTTCTACTGGCTATGAGTCACAATCGACTCAATGACAGTGGATTTGTTTTTGTTTCAGGATGGGGCTTATTCCCAGGCTCTTCACATTCCCCAGTCAGCCCCTCTTTCAGTCTTCAGTGAAACTTACCAGCTTTCTGGACTTACCCCTTTCTCTCATGCACTTGTCTCATACCCAAAAATTCCCCACAACGTTCCTTGAAAATGTATCTACAAGTTTTTGCTACTACCCCAAGCAGAACCTCTCGCCAGCCTGGCCCACCAGCCCCACCAGCTGCAGTCTGAGTCTCTGCCTCCATCTCCACCCACCCTCCCACTCGCATCAGATCTCCCTTGATCAGTGCTTAAAGCCAGTAATTACGGTTTTTAAATCCATCAGTTAAGGACATGCAAGAATTAGTTATAATTGTTGCCCATGGGGAAAAGGACTGAGTAGTTGGGGACAAGAGGAAAAATGATTGAATTTTACATTGAGAAACCTTTTGTGCTTCTTGAATACTGTGTTATAACAAATATGATTTCATGGTACTTTAATTGCCATTTGCTCTTTTTGAATCACGGTGCGGAGGAATGGACTGATAATCCCCCTAGGTTTATGGCGTATTATCAACATTGCTACAGGAAAGTTCTTTGTTTTTGTTATTTTTCAAATTTTTCTCCATTCCCAATTCCCTCTCTCACTACACACTTATCATGTTTAATATGTATCTATTTCTGTGCATGTTTTCTTAATGTGTATTGTTTTGTGTGTGAATTTCAGTTGGCATGAAATTAAGAAAATTATATCTGATGTGTTTTATATCTTTCTGGTTTCTATTTTCATTCACCCAATAGTTTCTTTTTAATACACCCTGTTGCCACTTGTAGACTGTATGAGACAGAAGTTATGTTTCAACACAGCTCCCCTCAACCATGCCCATCCCCCGCACCACGGCCCCGTGCCTTTCTTCCTCAGCTGGATGGTGCTAGTGATGGCTCACGCCATTCCCAGAGCCCAGCTACCACTGTTGGGTCTTCTTGCAACTGCACTGATTTTCTCAGCCTCCCGGAAACACAATGGCCAGGTTTTCGATATGGCCTCGATCATGCTCTATGTTGTGGGAGCTGCACCAACCCCAGTGCCCAGGTAGGACCAGGCTGGATCTACAAAGGCTCTGGTTTTCTTAGTGGTTGCCCCAAAACCAAAAAAAACACCCCACTGACATCGAGTCAATTCCGACTCATAGCGACCCTATAAGACGGAGTAGAACTGCCCCGTAGGATTCCAAGGGGCGCTTGGCAGCTACAAACCGCCAACCCTTTGGTTAGCACTTAAACACTATACTACCCGGGTTTCCTGTGGTCACCCCAGGAGGGGAAAAAGTAGAACTGCAAACAGGAGAAAGGTAAACTGCAGTGATTCAGCACAGCTGTTCCTCACTGCGCCCCCAGGGACTCTCCTTCTGACCTCCAGCTCCTGCTTCCAGCTCCAGCTCTTCTGCACCAGGCTGGAATGCATCAGACCCAAGGGCATTGCAGACTTTCATGGGAATGCTTTGCATAGAGGAAGAGGGACAGATGCTATAGACTCTATGACTTCTCTTCACTCCTCTCCATCATATGGACCCAAGAGTCACAGGGCTGGGAGGTCACCTCATCCAGTCCCATGCCTCCAGGTGCATTTAAGAGCCTGGGAGTCTGCAGTCAACATTGGCAACTGTCAGGGTTTAGTGCACAAGACAGAAACCACGCCCTATACTTTAGGCAAAAAGACAATGAATCAAGGGACTCAGGGGCTTATAACTCTTTGGAGGGCTGGAGGAGAGGAAGTTAGAGACCCACTGCAGGACTGTTGCTTGCAAGATGAAGCCTCCTGGTTGTGACCCAGAATTTAGGAAACTGGTTTTATAACGGCTACCACCCTGGCACAACCACAGCTCCCATGCCCACAAAGCAGATGGCTGGGCAGTGTTGCCGGGGGTCCAGTTACCGCAAACACTCACATGTGTTGGGACTTTGCAGCCACCTCTGCAAAGCACAAGTGTGCGGGGAGTTAAAGTCCTATGAGGCAGACATAAACTGACAAAAGACGAGAAGGAAGGAATCGGCAGGTAATTCGCTCACTTTTCCTCCCCGTACCCATCCCTGACAGACTGTTCCAAGATGTAGTGCTCCCATATGACCTCTCTGGAGACATCCTCTGTGACCAAGCACCCAGCTCTGTTTTCTTAAGAAGCAGTAGTCAGCTCAGTAATCCACCACACTATTTATGCTGTCCCTTCTTGCCTCCTTACTTCTATTCCCTTCTCCGTTGTTTCCCTGGAATTATACATACACACACACAAGCATGCACACACACCACACACCAAAATGAAGGATTGGTATATATGCTTTGCCTTAGACTCTGTTTTCCAAGGACCCTGAATTAAGACAATTAGTATCAGGAATGACCCTCGAAATCAGAGTCTCGAAATGGCATCTAGAATAGATCTTCCTCTTCTCTTAAGGCTATAGAAACCCCATTACCAGTGGTAAATGAAACGATCAAACCCCTGGCATATAGGGGCAGCATAGTTACTGACGTTCTCCCTCTGGCAACCTGGATTAGATGCAGGTAGAAGGAAAAGCACTGGGAGATCAAGTGCTACAACAGTTGCTCCCTATGGAGGCGATGATGCTTATAAAGACAGTAGCATGGGGAGGCTTCTTTCTACATAACTGGAGGTTTTGATAAAGGAAATAATGGGCATGCAGCAAAAGACAGCACTTCTAGGGTAACATTTAAGGAGACTTTAATCTCCTACGACTACAGGGCATACTGTGCACAAAACTGAGGCCCAGTACCTGATTATAATGGTGACAGAGCTGTCAAGGAGACTAAATGCATAGTGTTTGACTTCTATACCAAGGTCAGAGGCCTAATTAGGGAAGATTAGAACCTGAGAGCTGGGATGGGGACATTTGGATGATATTGTTTTCCTTAGGTGACGTGGAGTTCGTTCCGACTCATAGCGACCCTATGCACAACATAACGAAACACTGCATGGTCCTGAGCCATCATTAAAATCATTGTTATGCTTGAGCTCATTGTTCCAGCCACTGTGTCAATCCACCTGGTTGAGTGTCCTCCTCTTTTCCACTGACCCTGTACTCTGTCAACCATAATGTCCTTCTGCAGGAGCTAATCCCTCCTGACAACATGTCCAAAGTATGTAAGACGCAGTCTCGCCATCCTTGCTTCTAAGGAGCATTCTGGCCACACTTCTTCCAAGACAGATTTGTTTTGTTCTTTTGGCAGTCCATGGTATGTTCACTATTCTTCACCAACACCACAATTCAAGGACGTCAATTCTTCTCCAGTCTTCCTTATTCATTGTCCAGCTTTCATATACTTATGATGTGATTGAAAATACCATGGCTTGGGTATTTGGATGATAAAAAAAAAAAAGATAGATCCCCCAAATTACTCTGGTCCTTTCTTGTTGCCAGAAAAGAACAGCCTCCCCTTCCCTGAAAACCAGGCAATGACCTCATATAAAGCAGGTGCCTCCCAGATGCTTGTTCCCCAGGAAATTTATCTTACTACACCTTGTTGCTGCAAGAGAATAACAAGAGGCAGGCCTAAACACAATCAGAAGTACAAGCCCTGCTCTGGTTGGAAAAAAAAAAATAGTTTGCATGCCAAAGGAATTTCAGAACCTAATTATCATGAACCAGCAGGAAGAAATGGAGAATTTGAGGATCTTACTTTATCCTATAGGGTCACTATGAGTTGGAATAAACTCGATGGCTCTGGGGCTTTGAGGAGTGTTAGACAAGGCAGCTGAGATAAAGGGTTGAATAAAAGAGATTTTACTGACATGGGGGCACTAGTCCATGACTTGGGATTCAATTTTAGGCAAGGACATCTGGAGCTGGTCCAAACGGTTTGCCAAAATGACTCCTTGATGTTTGGTTACTACACACTGATGACCTTCAGAAATGAGGTAGAGTTGTCAGAACTTCCTGGGCACAGTATTGAAGAATGACTTGGAAGGCTCGGTTAGAATGAATTTACCAGGCAATAACTGAGAGCCCATCACCTGATCGTGTTCCTTAGGAGAGCCAGAGGACACTCCCCTCATAAGGCCACAAGAAATACACTCGAGAGAGAAAACAGCGTCTTTGACAAGTTCATTGGGAGCTATCCACTGCAAACTGGGAATAGTAGTGAAGAGTGCTACTATGGAACTGGGCCTCTTAATATCAGTGTGGATGATGGAATTCCTGAATGGCAGAGAACAGGAAGGAAAATTTAACCATCCAGGGGAACATAATAAGTAGTGGTTAACAGGGTAGATGGAGCCCTGGTGCTGCAATGCCTAAGAGCTCAGCTGATAACCAAAAGGTTGCAGTTCAAATCCACCAGCCACTCCTTGGAAACCCTATGGATCAGTCCTACTCTGTTTACATGGTTGCTATGAGTCGGAATCGGCTAGATGGCAAAGAGTTTGGTTTTTTGTTTTGAGGTTTCTTTTCTTTTTTTTTTTTTTAAAGGCACAGATGGATATGTATGGACCCAACAGCATCAGCTCCCTCTCACCAAAGTTGACCTGATGGAAAATTACAGGCAATAAATAATCTCTCTAATGAACATAGATGGAACTCTAAACAAAATGGAGTCCACCGATATACAGAAAAGATAACTGATCATGACTAAGTGGAGTTTATTCCAGTAATTCGAAGTAGTTTAACATCTTTAAATCAGAGTAATTCACCACACCAACAGAATGAAGTAAAAAAAAAAAAAAAAAAAAAAGATCATCTCAATAGATGCAAAATATGCATTTGAAAAAAATTCAACATCCGATCATGTTAACAAAAACCTTTGCAAAATGTCATGGATTCAGTTGTGATCCCCAAAAATACATGTCAACTTGGTTAGGCCATGATTTCCAGTATTGTGTGGTTGTCTTTCATTTTGTGATTTACCTATGTAAATCTCTGCCTGTGGCTAAAGAGGATCAGGGTGGGATGTAACACCCTCGCTCAAATCACATCCCGGATCCAGTGCAAAGGGAGTTTCCCTGGGGTGTGGCCTGCATCTCCTTTTATCTTACAAGAGATAGAAGGAAAGGGAAACAAGCAGAGAGTTGGGGGACCTCATACCACCAAGAAAGCAGACTGTGTCCTTTGGACCCAGGGTCCCTGAGCAGAGAAGCTCCTTGACCAGGGGAAGTGTGAGGAGAAGGACCTTCCTCCAGAGCCAACAGAAAGAGAAAGCCTTCCTCTGGACCTGAAGCACTGAATTTGGGCTTCTAGCCTACTAGTCTGTGAGAAACTATATATCTCTTTGTTAAAACAAGCCACTTGTGGTAATTCTGTTGTAGCAGCACTAGATAACTAAGACACAAACTATAAACAGAGGGACACTGTTTTAATCTGATGTAAAGTACCTATAAAGAAACTATAGCAAACAAATCTTTCCCTCTGAGATCAAGCATGATTCAAGAATGTATGTTATGAGCACCTTTATTCCATTTTATACGAGAGGGAGGGAGAAGAAATCTTAAAGTGCAATAAGATGAAAAATTAAAGTGTATTTATTGGAAAGGAAAAAATAGAACTGACATTATTTTCAGGTGATCTGATTAGAAGAAAATCTAAAAGAATCTACAGGCAAACTATCGGAATTCATAATTAATTTAGCAAAAACACTGAACACAAGATCAATACACATAAATTGCATTTCTCTATATAAGCTACGAATAGAGAAATGTAATTTTAAAATACCACTGTTTTTATTTTTCATTGTAATTTTTAAATATCATACCAAAACAATAAATATATAGGTATGAATCCAATGAAATATGTGCAACACCTCTATATTAAAAATGACAAATTTTATTCAGAGAAGTTAGAGAGGATCTAGATAAATAAAGATGCCATATTCATGAATTTTTAAAGATTCTATCTTATAAAAATGAGAGTTCTCTTCAAATTCATTCACAGATTGAATGTAGTGTCAGTCAAAATTTCCACAGCGAGGGATCAAGAGAAGGCAGGGAGATCCTTCCGACTGCAATACAGATTTGACATCTGTGAAGTAAAGGGGGAGGGAAATAGGATTGGGTAGAAAGGGTCTCAGCCTGCAGTACAGTTTCAAGAAAGGCTCAGCTAAGCCTTTTGGGAGTCCACAACCCAAAGCTGTCCAGTGAGGAATTCCACATATTTAACGAACCCCTGCCTTAGTATGTTTGCCACACTCAGTCATTGGCTGAGAAGAGCCTTCAGGAAGCATGGTCTCAGTGCAAATGTAGTGGTGGTTTTGGAGGGGCAGCAGCTGGGACTGTCAATCAACTATGCAGGAGATCCAATTGGCATATTTGTTATGACCTCCACAGTCCACCCCTTGCCCTACACAGATTTACTCTTCCATACTGGTCAATGGAGAAGGCCTCCATGGTTCCCATGGGCCTCTTTTCCTGAAGCACAAACTCAGAAGAGTGAATGAATTACAGCCCCCATCACTGTATCTAGTCTCAGGGACACAGATTGTACACATATTCTCTTATTTCTCCACTATGCATTCTAAATTCTCCTTATCTTTACTTATCACCTTGGCAGGTCTTGATGGCTTTCCTAATGGTGTGACCCAAATCCTTATTTCTGACGAATATGAGCCCTAGGCTACCATATTGTTCTCAGTCTAGAGTTGCTACATACATCTCTTTATGCTTACAGTGGGGCTAGGAGGTAACCAAGTGAATCACCTGGGTTCCACACAAACTCCTCCGTGCCTTTCTTGTATAACAGCAGCCCTATTTCCTCCTGCTTCTCAGGATCAATTACTTCTGCATGATGGTGACTTATCTTCTCCCTGTTGGTCCCTGGACACAAGGAGCTTCTTTGGTGGCAGCTTTAGCTTTTAGGTGTATGAAACCTTATCTGTGTCCCACGGCAAGTACGTTCCATCTCTGGGACCAGGACCTTTAACCCTGAGGAAACCAGAGTTACAGGGATAAGAAGCACAAACTACTTAAGTGGGTCATTGGGAGTGATGACAGATAGGGACAACCATGAATCTTAGCTGAGGGAAGAGAAAGATTCAATGCGTATTTTGCATCCTGAAGTATGCTACTCCATTCATTCAAATTCTTGTCTCTGAGCTGGTGCTTCACTTGGAAGGTTGTTTCAGTGCTCTGTGAACCTGGATTTTCTGGATGGTGTGGCGTGTAATACTACCATGTTCTAGACCCACTCCTGCACCTATTTCACTGTAATGTTAAGTCCCCAAATGGATTTCATCCCTATGGGTCAGGCATTCCATAAACCCCTACATAGCAGTCCTGGTTGAGGCTCTGGTGACAGGAAAGAAAAATTCATACCTAGAAAATACGTATATCCCTGTGAGAACAAACCACCGGTTTTTTTCAGGATAGAAGGCGCAGTATGTGGTCCATTTGCCTCCAAGTATCTGCTTGCCTCCTCAAGGAATAGTTCCTTATCAGGAGCTCATCACTGGTTTCTGCTGATGAAAAGTTGGATATTCAGAGACAGCAGTAGTTAGGTAAGTCTTGGTAAGTTAGAGTCCTTGTTGTGGGATTCACTTCTAGCCTCTATCTCTGCCACTCTGGCCACTCCATCTAGTTCAGGGGTGGCCAAAGGCAAAGCTAGTTAATGTCAGTTGGCCAAGTCACGTCTCCTTGGTTGTTCAGTGACTTTTTTGAACTGGGTGCTTTCTGGTGAGCGATAAAGTGTAAAATAAAAATCTTCACACTCCTTGCTAACCTCCGTATATCAACCCACACGCCTCTACCCCATACTTCCTTATATCTGACCTTCTAGTTCTTTTCCTTCCAGGCCTCTGACCAGACAGCCAGGTCATTGGCTTCTGCCGGGAATCTGTATATATTCTCACCTCAGGATAATAATCTTCCAAGTAAAGGGAATGACAACGTGCTCAAAAGTTCATCCACTGGGAAGGAATTTCCCTCTGAGTGTCTTTTCAGAATGTGGCTGTAATACAGCTGCTGTCCATTTCCAATTTTCACCAAGCTGACTATCCACAAACAAAGCTCAGGTATTTTCCTTCTCCTTCAGCTCATAATCCCCATATAAGAATAGATTTGAGCTGGGGGAGAGGTGCTGGCATAATTTTGACAGGTGCCACATTGTTCTGGGCTGTGCGTCCATGCAACTTACTCACACCCTCCATTTGTGCTCAGGCTTACTCCCAGAGGACTCATTTCTATCATATGATGAATTTCTGGGCCCATATGATTTTATGAATTGACAGAGCCAGCAAAACCCAGTTCACAATGGACAGCTACAGATTTGGAATCACTTGATGTCCCCAAGTCAAACATTCTATCTCCACCATGGCCCAATTACATATCAGGAGCTGTTTCCCAAAAGGCATATAATTCTCTAGTGTGGACAGCATAGTCTTGCTACAGAATCCCAGAAATCTGCATTGTGATTCTCCCACTGGAGTTTTCCCACCACTGACCCTTCCACCATCACAGGTCTGATAATATGGCCCAAGGAGGAGGGCTGCTAGCAGTGTAGCTTGAACCTGCTTGCAGAGCCTTTTCCCACACCCTGCCGACTCAAAGATGTCACCCAGTGCATAGGCCTGAGCAGTATTCCTAGGTGTTGAACACGTTCTTTCCAGAACCAGTGAGGCCCACCAGGTGCTCTGTTTCCTTCTTTGTGGTAGGGATACAAGATACAGCAATTTGCCTTTTACTTTGGTTAGAATTCCGAGGTCACACCTGATCCCTGGACATTTAAAAACTTCACTGAAGCAGTAGGCCCCTGAATCTTTGTGGGGTTTATCTCCCACCGTCTGGACTGCACGTATCTCACCAATAACTCCAGAATAATAGCCACCTCTTGTTCATCACCATAATGTCATAGGAAGGGTGGTAAGTGATAAAAGGAGGACCAAGTTCAGGATCAGCCCACCAGGATCTACTCACAGAGTTGTCTGTTGAAGTACATTCTCAACCAGACCAGGACCCATGGATTCTTCCCCTCCTACCAACCTTCTCAGACCAAACAAGTGTCACATCACAAAGCCCACAAGGGTTTTTGAAAATTCCACATCATCTTCCCCAGACCTGACTTAGCCAGTGCACCACCTCGTGGGTGTTGTTGTAAAATACATCCATTGGGCTCTTACAAACTTAACAGCATCATTGCTACTCATCCTTGTTTGTGAAGGACTGCTGGAAAAAAATAAGCTGTGTGCTTTCTCACAAGGTGTGCATTTGTAGGGGAGGAATAAGATTGATGGATGATAAGATGGGTTGAAGAGGATCTGAACGAAAGAGGATATAAAAAGTGCGAAGGCAGTGCTATACTGGAGCAGAATTAAATTTATTTTTAATTCTGATCCAAATGAAGTAATTGTGAAATTACAGACAGCATCATTCACATTGTATTTTTGACTACTCCACAGAGAATAAAATCTGAGTGGTGTCCCTGGAGTTGTGTAATGGTCGGCTTTGGATGAGATCCTTCCATGAGAGGCATAACAGCAGGACAGTGTTCTGGAATTTAGGACCACTCATGCCGAGTGAGGTCCCTGAGACCATGCAGGGAAATGCTGTGATGCTTGCTATGCACAGAGAAGGGAGGGGGCTGAGCTTCCATTCTCAGGAGCCTGCCTACACCTAAATGCTGGTTATTGCAAGATTACACTGGTGAACAATAAAGGGCACCACACTCATTGCAAAGCTCTCCAGCCAAGCATTGCATATATTCTTTGCCTCAACTCCCAAGCTTTGCCATAAAACCTCACCAAGGGTATAGAAAATCATGGCATGTATGTTGGCAGCCCAAGATCTGCTGTCCACAGCAGGAAAGCCCTACTGAAGAATCTGATTCTGGTTCACTCTGGACAGGTCCAGGAGCTAGGACCCCCTCAGAGTACTGGATCTTTTCCCATCCCCCCAGCAGCACACATGCACACACACCAGGATGATTGCTCTCGATGGCCATAGAGTACACTCTGGTACAGCCTCCACACTGACAAAAATGGGCACTTAGAGGCCACTTCCTATTGATAAGCGTGAGCAGGAATAAAAATCCACTGAAGCATTCGCAAAAACAGCTTATATCTCCAGGTTGAAAATCAGGAGAAATGCATGCCAAGTTCCTTAATTTGCAGACAGTTTAGGAGATCTTCAGATTATCCAGGGTTGTGGGTTGTTGACCCCTGATACCCTCTCAATCAAACAAATCGAAACTTAAGCTGCCCTAAAAAGGTCTAGTCTAGGTAAGGCAACGTGTAATGGTTTGCCAAGGACTGAGGGGATTCCTGGATACAGCGCTAAACCCAGGAAAGTGCCAAGCAAACTGGAACAAGTTGGTCACCGATGTCTGGACTCAGGAAAGTGGGTTGTTACACAGCTGTACCCACGTGGTTATGCCACATAGTGATGCTTAGGGTTTGGGCTGGACCGGGCACAGGACTGAAGCAAAAGAACAATGGCATCTTTATCACCAAGAACTCCTCACTAAAATAGCAATCCCTCTTCTTTTTTTTTTTTTTTCCTTCACCTAGGTCATGAATGTAGGCATTTGATAATAGGCTAAATGTTTCTACCCAAAGACAATGAAATTCACATGCTGGTAACCCAGTCAGGGAAGACATTGCATACCCTATTTTGATGTGACTGGTTTGGTCACTGGGGACAGTGAAGATCTATGCTTATAAGGCAATGGGCCTTTGCCCTCACAGGCCTGTGAACTGAACCCATCTTTCTAGGTAAGGCTGAACGTGGCCAAGGCAATAGAGTATGAGAAGTCCAGAACTAGAGGCAAGACAGAATATAAGATTGATTGGTTTATCCCTGAAGTATTTCACTGGGAACATTTTGAGAAGCCTCAAGCCCAGATTGCTGACAAAATTCAAGGAAGAAGTAGAGTTAGTGGCCAATGGGATAAAGTGGACACTGGTTATCCTGGGGATGCCTTTGTCCTCAGTTCACATTGGAGCCATTTTCCCCAGTCATCCCCCATGACTGGAGACTCATAGTGTCAACTTCAGAGCTGGAATGGTTGTGGCCCAATATCCTGATTTTATACATAAAAACACTGAAGTCCAGCGAAGGAGTGAATAACCCAAGTTCATATGGTCTAGCTGTAGAATTGATAACCAGTTAAAGGCAGCTTACCGTGGTCTTCAGATATTGCACGTTGGGCTTTACACCGGAAGGAATAAAGGGGGCTGATGCGAACTCCGTGATGCATCACCGAGGAGAAGGACAAGTTGTAAAGAACAGAACCATCTCTATATCTCAGAGCTGGCCAGTGCCCAGACCAGACATGCTGGCAGGGGTCTAGCACCCAGTCCCAGGGATTCCCAACAGAGTCCTCGGATCCACAAGAACCCTGGGACCTACCTGTGTTTTCTGAGCCTTCCGATCCCTCCCAAGGCCCAAGACCTGAATTGGGGTGATAGAATACGTTGAGTTGAAGCAGAGGCTACATTCAAACTCCAGCTAATAGGGAGAAAACAGCATCCTCTGTCCTACAACATCACAATAGTGTCTGGAATGTCTTCCCTGACTGGGTCACCAGCATGTGGATTTCATTTTGTTTGGGTATGGGTTATATCATCTTATGAATGTACCCAACAATGTCTAATATGAAGCTGTGATGCTCAAAAAACAAAAACTTTTCTAAACTATCAATAACAAAAATTTCTTTCAATCAGCAATATCAGAGACATATACAGAACACTCCACCCAACAGCAACCAAGTACACATTCTTCTCTAGTGCACATGGAACATTCTCCAGAATAGAGCACATATTAGGGCATAAAACAAGCCTTAACAGAATCCAAAATATTGAAATTCTGCAAAGCATCTTCTCTGACCATAAGGCCATAAAAGTGGAAATTGATAACAGGAAAAGCAGGGAAAAGAAATCAAACACTTGGAAACTCAACAATACCTTGCTCAAAAAAGCCTGGATTATAGAAGACATTAAGGATGGAATAAAGAAATTCATAGAATCTGATGAGAATGAAAACATTTCCTATCAGAATCTTTGGGACACAGCGAAAGCTGTGCTCAAGGTCGATTTATATCAATAAATGCGCACATACAAAAAGAAGAAAAGGCCAAAATCAAAATCAAGAAATTTTGCAAAAATCACCAACAAAATTCTCGCCAATGGCATTCAACAACATATCAAACAAATAATTAATTCACCGTGACCAAATGGGATTCATACCAGCTATGCAGGGATGGTTCAACATCAGAAAAACAATTAATGTTTCATTTTTTTATCACGTAAATAAAACCAAAGACAAGAATCACGATTTTATCAATTGATGCAGAAAACGCCTCTAGCAAAGTTCAACACCCATTCATAATAAAACCTCTCAGCAAAATAGGAATAGAAGGAAAATTCCTCAACATAATAAAGGGCATTTATACAAAGCTAATATATATTTTTTAATAGAAAACATCATCCTAAACACAGAGAGCCTGAAAGCATTCCCCTTGAGATCAGGAGCCAGACAAGGATGCCCGTTATCACCTTCTTATTCAGCATTGTGCTGGAGGTCCTAGCCAGAGGAATTAGGCTAGATAAAGAAATAAAAGGCAACCAGATTGGCAAGAAAGAAGTAAAAGTATCTCTATTTGCACATGACATGATCTTATACACAGAAAACCCTAAAGAATCCTCAAGGAAGCTACTGAAACTCATAGAGGAGTTCAGCAGAGTATCAGGATACAAGGTAATCATACAAAAATCAGTTGGATTCCTCTACACCAGCAAAAAGAACATTGAGGAAGAAAAAACCAAATCAATACCATTTACAGTACCCACCAAAAAGATAAAATACATAGCAATAAATCTTACCAGAGATGTGAAAGATTTATACAAAGAAAACTACAAGACTCTACTGCAAGGAACAAAAACAGAACTACAAAACTGGAAAAACATACTCTGCTCATGGATAGGAAGACTTAACTTTGTAAAAATGTCTATTCTACCAAAAGCCATCTATAGATACAATACAATTCGGATCTGAATTCCAACAATATTTTTAAATGAAATGGAGAAACAAATCACCAACTTCATATGGAAGGGAAAGAGGCCCTGGATAAGTAAAGCAACACTGAAAAAGAAAAACAAAGTGGGAGGCCTCACTCTACCTGATTTTAGAACCTATTATACTACCACAGTAGTCAAAACAACCTGGCACTGGTGCAACAACAGATACATAGGCCAGTGGAACAGAATTGAGAATCCAGACATAAATCGATCCACATATGAGCAGCTGATATTTGACAAAGGCCCAAAGTCAGTTAATTGAGGAAAAGGCAGTCTCTTTTTAACAAGTGGTGCTGGCATAACGGGATATCCATCTGCAAAAAATAAAACAAGACCTATACCTCACACCATGCTCAAAAAAGAACTCAAAATGGATCAAAGGCCTAATATAAAATCTAAAATCATAAAGTTCATGGAAGAAAAATAGGGACAACATTCGGAGACCTACTACATAGCATAAACAGTACACAAAACATTACTAACAATCCAGATGAAAATCTAGATAACTGGGAGCTCCTAAAAATCAAACACCTATGCTCAGCCAAAGGCTTCAACAAAAGAGTCAAAAGATTACCTACAGACTGGGAAAAACATTTTAGCTATGACATTTCCGATCAGTGCATGATCTCTAAAATCTACATGATACTGCAAAAACTCAACTACAAAAAGCCAAAAAACCCAATTTCAAAAAAGGCAAAAGATATGAACAGACACTTCACTAAAGAAGACAGTCAGGTAACTAACACATACAGGAGGAAATGTTCATGATCTTTAGCCATTACAGAAATGCAAATCAAAATTACACTGAGATTTCATCGTGCTCCAACAAGCCTGGCATTAAACCAAAAAACACAAAACAGTAAATGTTGGAGAGGCTGTGGAGAGACTGGGACACTTATACATTGCTGGGGGGAATGTCAAATGGTACAACCACTTAAAAAGCTAGAAATAGAATTACCATATAATCCAGCAATCCCACTCCTTGGAATATATCCTAAAGAAATTACAGCCTTTACAGGACCAGATATATGCACATCCATGTCCATTGCAGCACCCTTTACAATAGCAAAAAGAAGGAAGCAAGCAAGGTGCCCACCAACAGATGAATGGATAAAGAAATTATGGTATATTCACACAATGGAATACTACACATCGATAAAGAACAGTGATGAATCTGTGAAACATTTCATAACATGGAGGAATCTGTTGGGCATTATGCTGAGTGAAATTAGTCAGATGCAAAAGGACAAATATTATATAAGACAACTATTATAAGAACTCGAGAAACAGTTTAAACAGAGAGTAAAATATCCTTTGATGGTTACAGGAGGTGGGAGGGAGGGGGAGTGGGAGAGGGGTATTCACTAATTAGAAAATACATAACAACTACTTTAGAAGACTGGACAGACAACACACAACACAGGTATATTCAGCATTCTTCACCATCACCACAATTCAGAGGCATCCATTCTTCATCAGTCTTCCTTATTCATTCTCCAGCTTTCACATGCATAGGAGGCAACTGAAAATACCATGGCTTGGGTCAGGCACACCTTAGTCTTCAAGGTGACATCTTTGCTTTTCAACAATTCAAAGAGCTCTTTTTCAGCAGAGTTGCCCAGTGCAATGCATCTTGTGACTTCTTGACTGCAGCTTCCACCTGTGTTGATTGTGACTCCAAGTGAAATATAATCCTTGACATCCTCAATCTTTTCTCCCTTAATCATGATGTTCCTTACTGGTCCAGTTGTGAGGATTTTTGTTTTCTTTATGTTGATCTTCATCAGTACTTGCTTCAAGTCCTCTTCACTTTCAGCAAGCAAGGTTGTATCATCTGCATAATGCAGGTTGTTAATGAGTCTTCCCCTGTCTTAGTCATCTAGTGCTGCTATAACAGAATGCCAGATCCTGATGGCTTTAACAAAGAGAAGTTTATTCTCTCACAGTCCAGTAGGCTAAAAGTTCAAATTCAGGGCATCAGCACCAGGAGAAAGCTTTCTCTTTCTCTGTTGGCTCTGAAGGGACGTCCTTGGGATGCATCATTCTTCCCTTGATCTGGGATCATCTCAGCACAGGAACGTCAGCCCAAAAGATGCGCTCTGCTCCCAGTGCTGCTTTCTTGGTGGTATGAATTTCCCCTGTGTTTCTGCTTGCTTCTCTCTTTTATATCTCAAAAGAGATTGGTTTAAGACACTACCTAATCTTGTAGACCTCATCAATATAACTGCAGCTAATTCATCTTATTACACCATAGCATTAGGATTTACACCATGCAGGGAAATCACATCAGAAGATAAAATGATAGACAGTGGTAATAATCATACAAGGAAATCATAGCCTAGCCAGGTTGAGAGATATTTTGGGGAGACACAATCTAGTCTATGCCATCCTCCAATCCTGATGTCCCATTTCTTCTTCACACTGTCCAGTTTCTCAGATTATTTCCAAAGCATACAGATTTCTCAGATTATTTCCTCAGCCTACAGATTGAGTAGGTACGGTGAAAGGACTTTAAAACCTGTAGTACCCTCTTGTTCTCTTCTAATGACTGCCTCTTGATCCATGTACAGATTCCTCATAGGCAATATTAATTATTCCTGAATTCCCATTCTCTGCAATGTTATCCATAATTTGTTATGATCCACACAGTCGAATGCCTTAGTGTAGTCAATAAAACACAGGTAAACATCTTTCTGGTATTCTCTGCTTTCAGCCAGGATCTATACAACATCAACAGTGATATCCCTGGTTCCACATCCTCTTCTAAACACAGCTTGAATTTCTGGCAGTTTCCTATTGATATACTTCTGCAGCCACTTTTGAATGACCTCCAGCAAAATATTGCTTACATGTGATATTAAAGACATTGTTTGATAATTTCCACATTCAGTTGGATCAGCTCTCTTGGTAATGGGCATAAATATGGATGTCTTCCAGTCAATTGCCCAGGTAGCTTAAGTCCGGATTTCTTGGCATAGATGAGTGAGCAGTTCCAGCGCTGTGTCCATTTGTTGAAACATCTCAATTGATATTCCGTCAATTCCTGGAGCCTTGTTTCTGGCCAATCACTTCAGTGCACCTTCGACTTCTTCCTTCAGTACCATTGGTTCCTGATCATATGCTACCTCCTGAAATGGATGAACACTGACCAATTCTTTATGGTATAGAGACTCCGTGTATTCCTTCCATCTTCTTTGTATGCTTTCTGTATCGTTTAATATTTCCCCCCTAGAATCCATGAGTATTGCAACTCAAGACTTGAATTTCTTCTTCAGTTCTTTCAACTCAAGTAATCCTGAGCATGTCCTTTCCCTTTTGGTTTTCTATCTCCAGCTCTTTACATGTGTCAGCATATTTTACTTTGTTTTTTCAAGCAGCTCTTTGAAATCTTCTGTTCAGCTTGAACATTTATTTACTGATTATTTTTATTAGAATAAAAAAAATGCTACAATAAAATCCTTTTGTTGTTTGTATATCTGTGGAAACCCCAGGGGAGGAATGGTTGGGAAAATGGTTCTATAAAAAGAAGGACCATCATAAGCACAAAAGAACTCGAAGCCCCACTGCCTCAAGGCAGGAAGAAAGGACTCCTGCAAAGAATTGTCTACTGATGTGAGCCAGAAATGGGAAGCAGGAGGCAGAGTGGGTGGTAGGAGAAAGGCAGAATTCAGTACCTCGAACAAAGTATTCCCCCAACAGGTCATGCTTATGCCTCTGGGCAAGAGGTAATGACACCTCGTGTGAACACAGGATTCGTTAGTTCTTCTTGGAGTGGCAACATCTCCCTGAAAAGCAACTATGACCTGAGTTTGGGAGAATTCGTAATTATCCAAGAAGATATCCAAACCAATACAATAATAACAGAAAGAGTTGCCAATTGCTTTTGAGTGAAAGACTTCATACAGCAGCAAGGGCATAAACAACACCCAAACATAAGTGGGTCTGACTCCAAAACTCAAACTCTTAACCACTACTCTCTATTGCCCGTTCCTCACCAGTCTAAACAGCAACATTAGGCTCCCATCCAATTCCTTGGAATTCCCTGAAAATTAAAACACAGGTGTGGTGTAATGAATTACTTCATATGCCCCTTCTAGCCGTGGTCTTTGTGACTTACATACAATGATGGAGTGGGACTATGCAAATCAGGTATATGGATCATATGATGGTTAAGGGTTATGTGCCAATTTGGCCAGACCATGATCCCCAATATTATATGATTCTCCTCCAATTTTGGGGTCCTGTGTCCTGACCTCTAATGTTGATGAGGCAGGATTGGTGTAGGGTGTGTCTTGGATTGCAGCCTTGCAGGAGGGATTGACTCAAGTCCCACCCTTATTCAAGTTATGTCCTTCCCTGCGGTGTGGCCTGCATGTAAGTTATAAGTGCGGATGACCTGGCAGGATTCTCTCTCTCCGCCTCTGAATCCCAAATCTAGTACATGATCAATTCACCTCCAGTTCTTGGGACTTGAGCCACAGGCCTACTGTCTGACCTGCCGATTATGGGTTCGCAGACCTCCAAAGCCCCATGGGCCAGCAGCTTATCATCTGACCTGATTCTGCAGCCTTGTGAGCCAGCACCCTGTGGTCTGAACTGCCAGTTTGGGTTCATCAGACCCCGTAGCCTCATGGGTCGAGAGAAGCTTCCACCTGACTCAGATTTAGAACTTGCCAGCCTCTACAACTTCTTGAGCCTTTTCCTTTACATGTCCATGAGTTCTGTGAGACATCGCAGTGAAATACAGAATCCAAAGAAGGGAGGGAGAGTATTAAAGGGAGAGGGATTAGTTGATGTTAGAGATGATGGAGTGGTACAGTAGTTTGGAAAAGTTGGACATTTAGCACGTCTTCAACCTCTGCGTCATACAATTCACCTCTGTGCTGATCCTTCTAAAAGAAACTTTTGTTGAACTATCTAGTTAAAATTTTGAGCTCAGGGTTGTGGCTGAGTTCACTGTCCCAGTTGCCACGTTCACAGCTGAGCCATGGACTTGACACTAAACTCCTCTGAAAATTAACTTAATTTAACCCCAAGCTCCTTTCCCCTAGTGAATAAGGCAGACTGCCAAGTGAGTCTGACACCTGTCAGAATATTTACAGACCAACACACATGAGTTATATGCCCGTTCCAAAGATCCTGGCTTTGAGAAGCTCACATCTCTGAGTGCAGACAAACAAACAAAAACAGAAAACATAATACAGACTGGTGAGTCCTAAAACCTGTCTGAGCAGAAGGTATAAAGTGAACACAGCTTGTGGAGGGAAGCTCAGCACTGAACTTAGAAGGTGGAGTAAGAGAGTGAGAGGTTCAAAATCTAGA
Source organism: Elephas maximus indicus (assembly GCF_024166365.1). Classification (NCBI taxonomy): domain Eukaryota; kingdom Metazoa; phylum Chordata; class Mammalia; order Proboscidea; family Elephantidae; genus Elephas; species Elephas maximus. The sequence goes on from NC_064821.1 coordinate 190,687,797, forward strand.
GGCCCTGCTCTGGCAAAGATTTGTCTAAACTTCCAGCCTCATGTCACCCTTGCTGCTCAGAACTGAAGCAACAATTGTGGGTCCACACAGAAAGTGGAGAATTTAAAGGTTGTGTGTCAACTTGGCTGGGCCATGGTTCTCAGTGCTTTGACAGTTATGTAATGATATAGTCTGAAAGTTATGTAATGATGTAATTTGGCAGTAAGGTAATTATGAAGCTATCTTCCATTTTGTGATATAATGTAATTGCTTCCATGATGAGATCTGATGCGATCAGCCAATCAGTTGCAAGAGGAGTTGCCTCAGGAATGTGGCCTATATCCAATGGATATGGACATTCTGTCAAAGGTCTCTGGCTTTTGCTCACTCTAGATCCTGCATCCCACTCGTCATCATCTGACCTCTGGGTCTTGGGACTTGAGCCAGCAGCCTACCATATTGCATGCCGATCTTGGGATTCATCAGCCTCCACAGCCTATCAGCCAGCAGCATGCTGTCTTACCTCCCGATCTTGGATTAGGCAGTCCCTGCCGCTACATGAGACAGAAGAAGCCTCTAGGCTGATGCCTAACCCAAGGATTTGAAGCTACTAAAATTGCATGACCCATTTCCTTGAGATAAATCTCTCTATATAAAAAGCACTGGGTTATATACAGATAAAGATATATAGATAGATGATGGGTAGATAGAAGATAGACAGACAGACAGATAAAAGATAGACAGATAGATGGATAAACAATCGACGGATAGGCAATCGACAGACAATCGACAGATGGATCAATCGGCAGATGGATCGATTGGCGGATGGATGGATCGGCCGATGGATGGACCGACGGATGGATGGATCGGCCGATGGATGGATCGGTCAATGGATGGATGGATGGATCGATCGATAAAGATATAGACATATAGGTATATAGACAGATATATACATGGTTCGGTGTTTTCCTTCTTTCGAGAACACAGCCTAAGACATTTCATACCAAGAGTGGGTCTAGGGAAAGAAAATTAAAAGGATGAGTTTTCCAAATGTTTTCTCAAGTCTGCTTAGTCTTAAAGATGTTGATGGCTCTGCTTCCAGTAGGAACGAGGGCATTGCTAATCCATGACATGAGGTGGCAATAGAAACACACAAAATATCACCACCAATAGATGAAGTATTTGTGAGAGGTGAAGCTCAGAATGATTGTATGTTTCATACTTTTCTACAATTTTGTCACAATTAGAAGTATGAGGAAGATATTTTGTTGGTCATACATCCACTAGACAAAGTGGTAAAAGAAAGAGGTGAGCTCAGAACTTCAGAGTTACAGCTCAAGTGCCACACAAATGACCTCAAAGTTGCCACTTCTGCCCTGAAAGAAAACCTTATTCTTGTAGTAAATGAGCTGATATTGCCAAAGACAAACCCAGAATCGAATAAGAGTACCTGAATTACAACGCCAATTGAATTCCCAAACTCTCATGGTTTCTGAAGTTAAAGTGACAGCATCGGTTGGGAAGATATAGCACCCTTAAGCATGGGACAGGGACATATGGGTAGATAATCAGGAAGCTGTGGACACTGAGCCGAAAAATTCTGTTGAATCACTCCTGCCAACAGAACCATTCCTCTCACTCCCATCTGAATAGATTACTGCATCTTTGTCTGCTAAGTCACAATCTCCAGTAAACTCATTAGCCTCTCCACCCCCATCTGATGAGATTAACCCAGCCATGTCTGAAGAGCCTTTGTCTAAGATATTGCCTGTCACTGCATCTGACTCAATACTTAGGGCATCAGCTGAGACAGACACCTTACAAGACATTGCTGAATGTTCTCAGAACACATCCCCACCACCCGTTTTTGCTTCCAGACCTATAACTAGGAGTAAGTCCCAGGGAGTCCCAAAAAGGGGAGTAAAAGGCGTGACCCAGGAAGAGTTACTCTACATTCCAACATAACTGCTTGGCTTTTCTAATATGTACAAACAGAAATGGGAATAAAAGTGAGAAAGGCTTTTAAAGGGGAATAGTGCAAGGAATATAAAGTTGGATCAGTCTGAGATTATTGCCATGGGCCCACTAAGCTCAGACTCTTCATTCAATGTTTCAGCTCAAAAGGTTAGAAAATAATCTAATGGTTTATTTGGATGGTTCATTGAAGTATGGATTACATGGTGGCCATTACTAAATCAACTTGAAGCACCAGATCTGCCTTGGTATACTGTAGAAGAAGGTATCCAAAGCCTTAGGGAAATGGTAGAGTGGACCCACAGAACCACACATGGAGTGCCCAGAGGGCACAGCTTTTGCCAGAACAGTGGAGAACAAATTTGTGAAGGGAGCCCCACCATCATTAATGAATACTGTGATTGCTATTTTATGTAAGTTAGATTTGACAATGGGAATTTTCCTAACTAAATTAAGACACCTAAATACAATGGAGCCGATTGGACCCTGTGGTGGTAGAGGCCAAGTGGAAGCACTCAAACAACGAAGACAAAGTGGGCTTGGTTACCATAATGGCCAGTGAAGTCAAAGCAGTAATCAGAACAGTCTGACTCATATGGACTTACGGAGTTGGAACTTAGTCATGGTCTCCCTAGGAGTGAAATGGGTGGGAAATCTGCTAAATATTTACTTGATCTGTACAAGTAGAAGAATTCTAGGTCAAATGAACAGCAGTCTAAGTCAAATTGCCAGAATACAGACTCATGGCCCCTCAATCAACTCCCAGACTTGAGGGAGTTTACAGGCCCAAAATCCACTGGATGAAGAGGAGGCCAGGTCCCTTGATGAAGGATCCCACTGCACTGCCAAAAATCTATACTGTTAATCTTTCTCCCAGCCTTCCCCAAACAGATCTATACCCTTTTAAGACACTGACTGTTCACTGGGGAAAAGGAAATAATCAGAATTTCTGGGAATTATGGGATAGTGGCTCTGAACTGACACTTATTTCAGGAGACCCAAAATGTCACTATGGCCCACCAGTCAGAGTGAGGGCATATGGAGATCAAGTCAGTAATGGAGTCTTAGCTCAGCTTCATGCTACAATGGGTCCCCAAATCCATCCTGTGGTGATTTCCCCAGTTCCAGAATACATAATTGGAATAGATATACTCGACAACGCTCAACACCCCCACATTGGAAACTTGAAGTGGCGTAAAGGCTAGTATGGTAGGACAAAGAAAAATGGAAGCCATTAGAACTACACCTACCTAGGAAAATAGTAAGCCCAAAGCACTACCACATTCATGGAGGGATTGCAGACATTACTGCCACTATCAAAGACTTCAAGGATGCACAGGTGGTGATTCTTACCACATTCCTATTCAACTTGCCTATTTAGCTTGTGCAAAAAAATACATGGATCTTGGAGAATAAGAGTGGATCATTATAAACTTAACCAGGTGCTGACCATAATTACAGCTGCTGTGCCAGATATGGTTTCATTGCTTGAGCAAATTGATACATCTCCCGGTACCTTGTATGCAGTTAGTGATCTGGCCAATGCATTTTTCTCAATTCTGGTTTTGAATGAACACCAGAACTAGTTTGCATCCAGCTAGTAAGGCCAGCAATACACCTTCACTCTCCTAGATCAGATATATATCGACTCACCACCCGATGGCATAAATGAGTCTGCAGGAAACTTTATCATCCTTACTTTCCACAAGATGTCACACTGCTCCATTACATTGATGACATTATGCTCATTGGACCTAGTAAGGAAGCAGTGTCAATGACTCTGGACTTAGAAGTAAAACATTTGCATGCTAGAAGGTGGGAAATTAATGCAACAAAAATTTAGGCCCCTTCCACCTCAGTGAAATATCTAGGGGTCTTGTGGTGTGGGGCATGTCGAGACATTTCTTCTAAAGTGAAAGAGAAGTTCTTGCATCTGGCTCCTCTCACAACTAGAAAGGCTACACAACGACTTGTGAATCTCTTTGCATTTTAGAAGCAACATATCCCTCATTTGGGTGTGTTACTCTGGCGTGTGTATCAAGTGACTTGAAAACTGCTAGTTTGAGTTGGGGCCCAGGACAAAAGAAGGATCTTCAACAGGTTCAGGCGGCTCTGCAAGCTGCACTGCCACTTGGGCCATATAATCCAGTTGATTCAATGGTATTTGAAATGTCAGTGGCAGATAGAGAAGTTGTTTGGAGTCTTTGACAAGCCACTATTGGTGAATCACAGTGCAGACCCTTAGGATTTTGGAGCAAAACCCTGTCATCCTCTGAAGACAACTGCTCTCCTTTTCAGAAACAGCTTTTCGCTTGTTACTGGGCCTTAATAGAGACTGAACACTTAACCATGCTTAGCCATAGACCGAACATTGAATATACAATTAAATGCCAAAAGAACAAACAAATCTGTCTTGGAAGAAGTTCGGCCAGAATGCTCCTTAGAGGCAAGGATGGCGAGAGTGTGTCTTACATACCTTGGACATGTTGTCAGAAGGGATGAGTCCCTATAGAAGGACATCATGCTTGGCAGAGTACAGGGTCAGCGGAGAGGAGGAAGACCCTCAGCAAGGTGGATTGACACAGTGGCTCCAACAATGAGCTCAAGCATAACAATGATTGTAAGGATGCTGCAGGACCGGGCAGTGTTTCATTCTGTTGTGCATAGGGTTGCTATGAGTCAGAAATGATTCGACGGCACCTAACAACAACAACAAGCCATAGACCACCAAGTGACCATGTGGCCTGAAGTGCGCATCATGAACTGGATGTTGTCTGACTGACAGAACCATAAAGGCAGACATGCACAGCAGCAGTCTGTCATTAAATGGAAGTGGTATATATGAGACTGGGCACAAGCAGGACCCGAAGATACAAGTAAGTTGAATGAGGAAGTGGCCCAAATGCCCAGGGTCTCCACTTCTGTCACGTTACCTACCCTCTCCCAGTCTGCACCTACAGACTCATAGGGAGTTCTTTACAATCAGGTAACTAAGGAACAGAAAACTCATGCCTGGTTTACAGATGGTTCTGCAGAATATGCTGGCGCCACTCGAAAGTGGACAGCTGGCAGCACTATAGGCCCTTTCTTCCTGAAGGTTGGTGGTGAAGGGTAATTCTCCCAATGGGCAGAACTTCAAGGGGTGCACCCGGCAGTTCATTTTGTTTGGAAGGAGAAATGGCCAGATGTGTGATTCTGTACTGATTCATGGACTGTGGCCAGTGGTTTGGCTGATTGGTCAGGGACTTGGGAGGAACTCGATTGGAAAATAGGAGATAAGGAGGTACAGGGAAGAGGTATGTGGATAGACCTCTCTGAATGGAACAAAGAAGCCAATATATTTGTTTCTGATGTGAATGTTCACCAAAGGGTGCCCTTGGCAGAAGAGTATTTTAACAATCAAGTGGATAGGAAGACACGTTCTGTGGAAACAAGTCATCCTCTTTCTCTAGCCACTCTGGTCATTGCCCAGTGGGCTCATGAATGGAGTGGCCAGGGTGGCAGGAATGGAGGTTATCCATGGGCTCAACAACATGGACTTCCACTGACCGGGGCTGACTCAGCCACAGCCACTGCTGAGTGCCCAATCTGCCAGCAGCAGAGACCAACACTGAGTTCCTGATATGGCACCATTCCTCAAGGTGATCAACCAGCACCCTGGTAGCACGTTGATTACATAGGACTGCTTTCATCATGGAAAGGGCAGCACTTTGTTCTTACTACAATGGACAGTTAATCTGAATATGGGTTTCCTTCCCTGCATCCAATATTTCTGCCAAAACTACCATCCGTGGGCCTACAGAAGGCTTTTTCCACCATCATGGTATCCCACACCATTGCCTCAAATCAAGGGACTCACTTCACAGCAAATGAAGTACAAAATGGGCCTGCCCTCATGGAATTCACCGACCTTACCATTCTCTCCACAATTCTGAAGTGGCTGGCTTAAGTGAATAATGGAATTGTCTTCGAAAGACAATTAAACCACCAGCTAGGTGCCAATACCTTGCAGGGCTGGTGCAATGTTCTCCAGTAAGTTCTATGTACTCTAAACCAGGGACCAATATATGGTTTTGTTTCTCCCATAGCCAGTATTCATGGGTTCAGGAATCATGGGGTGGAAATGGGAATGTCACCACTCACTACTACCCCTAGTGACCCACTCATAAAGTTTTTGTTTCCCGTCCCCTCAACCTATGCTTTGTGGGTCTAGCGGTCTTAGTTCCAAAAGGAGAAATGCACCCACCAGAACACACAGCACTGATTCCATTGAACTGGATGTTAAGAATACCTCCTGGCCACTCCTCCTCATGTTTCTGGATCAACAGACAAATAAGAGAGTTACTATATTGGCTGGTGTGATTGACCCTGACTACCATGTGGAAATAAGATTCATACTACATAATGGAGGTAATGAAGAGTATGTCTGGAATACACGAGATCCCTTAGGACATCTCTAAGTACTACCATGCCATGTGAATAAAGTCAATGGAAAACTACAGCAACCCAATTCAGACACGACCACTAATGGCCCAGACCCTTCAGGAATGAAGGTTGCGTCACCCCACCAAGCAAAGAAACACAACCACCAAAAGTGCTTGCTGAGGGCAAAGGGAATGCAAAATGGGTGGTGGAAGAAGGTAGTTCTAAATACCAGTTACAACCACAAACCCAGTTGCGGAAACAAGGATTGTAATTGTTATGAACATTCCTTCTCTGTATCTGTATATCAAATTTTTTTGTTTTCTTCATTTGTAAAATATAAGATGTAAACTGGTTTTTGATTATATGCATGTTAGTTATGTTAGGTGCACGTATGACACTGTAATTGTCTTTATTCAGAGATTGTGTATGGTTTAAGGAGATGTGCACAGGTGCCAAGTTGACAAAGGGTGGACTGTGATTGGTGAGGCTGTTTTTCAACTTGGCTGGGCCGTGATTCTCAGTGATTTGGCAGTTATGTAATGATGTAGTTTTGGCAGTTATGTAATGATATAATTTGGAAGTTATGCAATTATGTATGTATCCTTCATTTTGTGATATAATGTAATCACTTCCATGATTTGATCTCATATGATCAGCCAACCCACTGTAAGGGTGTTTCCTCAAGGGTGTGGCCTGCACCCAATATACATGGACGTTCTGGCAAAGCTCTCTGGCTTTTGCTCACTCTTGGCCCTGCATCCCACTCGTCATCATCTGATCTCTCATTCTTGGGACTTGAGCCAGCAGCCTGCCATATTGCCTGCCAATCTTGGGGATTGTCAACCTCTGCAGGCTTTGAGCCAGCAGACTACTGTCTTACCTCCCATCTTGGATTCATCAACCTCCACAGCCTATGAGCCAGTAGCCTGCCATCTCACTTGCCAATCATGAATTCATCAGCCCATGCTTCTTTGTGAGACAGGAGAAGTCTCCAACCTGACACCTGACCCACAGGCCTGAGACTTTGAGCCTCTTACAACTCCAAGAGCCATTTCCTTAACATAAATCTCTCTTTCTCTCTCGAACTACCCCCCTTAGTGGCACAGTGGTTAACAGCTATGGCAACTAACCAAAAGGCCGGCAGGTCAAATCCACCAGCCTATCCTTGGAAATCCTATGGGGCACTTCTGCTCTATCCTACAGGGCTGCAATGACTTAGAATCAACTCGATGGCAACAGATTTACTTCTGTAGAGAACCCAGCCTAGGACACCATCCAGGTTCCAATGCCTGCCTTTGCAAGAATCCATTTTCATGATTCTATGGATAATCCCAACAGTTCTTTGGACTCTTCATTAACCTGACGCAGGGTTCTGACCTACTAGGGTCTATAAATATTCTGACAGGTGTCAGAACCACTTTGCAGTCTGCCCTTATCACTAGGGCAGAAGAATTTGGGGGCAAATTCAATCAATTTTCAGAGGAGTTTTGTGTCAACAAACGATTATAAACACCTACTCTGTGCCAGATATACTGCTAGGTGTTGAGGATCCAGAGGTGCAAAGAGTCTCTGCCCTCTACAAGCTCATATTATACAAGAGATCAGATAAATGAAGTAGGCGTTGTGGATGCGGAAAGTAAAAACAAGCATAACGCACAATAGAGACAGAAAAGGGGAAGTTATGACATCCCTGGGGTCACCTCTGAGTACAATCACTACAGAGAAGATGACACTTAAACTCAGAATTAAGACAAGATGTTCCAAGGCAGGCAAGACTAAGAAAGAAATTTCAGGCAGAGGAAACAGAGACAGCAAATGTAATGAAAGCAGGAAACAGCATGGAGTGTTGCGGGGATTCACATTTACTTGGATGCATACAAGGAGCATAGCTCTTAGGAGGAGTTCAGAGAAAAATGTGGTCAAGGAGGGAGGCAGGAGACCAGTTTCAGGGCCATGGCACAAAAATAACCATCAGGGATCAGCACCCTGGGTATTAGAAGAGAGGAGGCAAAAGTTGAGAATGATTCTAGACTGGGATGTTGCGAGACAGGTGGGGGTAAAGAAAAGATCAAAGCCAAGTTGAGTAGTGGTGGTGCATCATGGAGGATAGGCTGAGGGAAGGAGGTGACACCAGCCAAGGTTCATAGGAAGAGAAAAGAAGAAGAGGCGTAGAGACCCAAGGTCCTGATTTGTTTCAGAAATAGGGGAAATGAAAGCAAGAGAGAGAAGCAGCAGCAAGGCTAAACAGAAGAAGGTGAACAAGAGAATGTCAGAAAGGAGTGCAGCCAATTTGTGACAAAGCCCAGAGTAGAAGGGGACCCCAAGTAGAGAGGAGCAATAGGTGAGGAGGGACTTGTTAGTTAGTTAATTAGTAAAGGATTATTATCTTATCTCAAGCATATTCTTTTGGTGGGATAGAGAAGGAAACAGCAGATCTGGTTGAAAGATGGGCGTGACCAGTAGGTTGGTAGGCGACCGTGACCAAGCTTATAGGAGTGAAGGAATGCGATGGAGTGAACCTCAAGGAGGAGATGTAGGGGACATGGCCTGGAAATGGCACTGGGGATGGAAGTGAATACTGATCCCTCCTGCCTCCTGTCTCTTTCAGGCTTGAGTATGTTGAGAGTGAGCAGCTACCCTGCCATCCCAGGAAAGAGACCACAAGGGGATTGGTGTCCTCCAGAGAGCCAGGGCTGGGAAGGCAGCCCCTGTGCCATGTTGGTTTCTGAGTCCTAAGTGCCCAGCAGTGTGTGACCCCAAGTAGAGGATCCCACACTGGGAGTTGGTTTCTCCCTTCCCAGTTAATCTGGCCAAAGGTTAGTTCATTTTTCAAGTATCCCACTGAGGGAAGACTCTTCCAGCACCCATAAGGGAACACATAACTACTGTGGACCTTAACCAGCCCTATTCCTTCACCTGCTTCCTGTGGGACTGCCCCACTAGACAACAAGCTCTTCAAGTCTTCACTGTTCCCTCACTTCTGTCTCCACAGTGCACATGTCTCACCGCAGTGAGGAGAAATACCTCAGAGCACAAACTCCCTCTCATTCACACACACACACACACATGCATAAACGCACACAAACACACACACACGTTCTGTAGATTAACACATACAAGCACAAACAAATCATATCCATGGACTTCTGGAGGTGGAGCTGATTCTCAGGATCGTTCTACCTCTTCCCATTCATGACAATGACCCATAGGGAAAATGCCCACTGGCCCTCAGGCTCAAGGGGAAGGCATCATTTTGGCCCAGGATGTACTTTTGACCTCAGAGGCGGGATCCAACTCCAGCATGGCCCTTAGAAAAACTGCAGTGAAGGGCTAGGAAATAAAGCATCTGTTCCTCCTCCCTGCTCTTTCCTAAACAGCCAAGTGGGTGATGGACATCACCGTGTCACACCTGAGGTGCCCTACACCCCTACACACTCACACACAGACAGACACCACTTGGGAGACAAAGAGACATCCCAGGATCCCAGCTCTCTCCCAGGAGAAAAAAGAGCATATACCATACTAATAGGCCCCTCCTGTGATGCCAGGAGTTGGGCTACACTGGGGCCCTGAGGAGTAGAAGTGGACCTGGGTTAAAACCAGGAAGGAATCTCTGGAGTGAATGTCAGCTGGGTTGACCCCTCTTGTGGAAAGTCTACAAAGCCGAGCTTCCGTATTTGTCCATTCATCCACTCATACCACCAAAAGAGAAGGAAGAAGTAATGCCAAGTATCAGGTGCAAGGAGATACTTTATTGTTTGGGGGGTCTCTGGAGGCCTCTAGGCTGGACTGGCCCGGGATCACTGGCATCCCCCGGGAACAGGGCGGCACACCATGCACAGAGAAACTCGGAAAAGTCAATCTTCTTATCCTGATTCTTGTCTTTTTCAACAAAGACATTGCATAAGTAATTTTTGCCCCTTCTTTCCTGTGAGGTTAAAAATATACAAACAAACACAAAAACATTATCCAGGGAGAAGAGGAGAATAGAGACAGATGAAGAGACAACACCTAGGGCTGAACCAAAGGTATGGTTGGTCAGGTGCAGCTATGGAGACGGAAAGATGGGGTCAAGCAAAGTCAAGCCCTGACTCATCACTGGAGATTTCTGGCCAAAAATGGCAACTTGCATGGGGAGTACACTGCTAAATGACAAGTGGACTCAGGCTCCTCCACCACCTTAACTTCAGATGCACTGTCTTCATTCTTCCCCCAGGGGACCAATACAGCCCGGCCAGTTACTCTCCTCATTCTCTAATGCTCTTCACACTTAAATTCTTTCCTATCAAAACCTATCAGTTCAGCCCCATTTATTCTATTCCTTAGTCTCAATCTGTGTTAATGATTCCTTCTCACAGTTAAATGAAATTAGGGCTATGAATGCACTTTGCCCATGTAAAAGATGGTGGCCCTGAGTGTAGGGTGCATGATTCGCACCGTGTTATCTTTGCTTCCACAGGCAGTGGTAGTTCAGTGGTACAATTCCCACAGTGGTAGAATTCCCACCTCCCAAACAGGAGCCCCGAATTCAATTCCCCACCACTGTAACATGGTGCACATCACTCGTCTGGCAGTGGAGGCTTGCATGTTGCTATGACGCTGAAAAGCAGCTAACAATAACCCCTTCTCCCAGGAAAATGTGAAGAGGAGCCTTTAGGAGGCAACCTTTTAACCCAAGGCAACCAGACCCTTGGAGGGACTCTCAGTGACCAGTGGGAGGGCAGATGCTTTAGTCTATTCACTGACTTTCAAATTATACCACTTTCTTGAGTCTCTAATATGGCCACCACTTTTTCTCATTGTCAAAGCATTTTCTAACAAATCATTTCATTTCAACAGCGCCACCTCAGGAAATTAAGTTCTATTATCCACTTTTGCAAATGAGAAAACTTAGGGTCAAACTGTGGGTGATGGTCCTGGGTCAAGCAGCAGAGAGCCCCAGGGGCAGGACAGGTGCCCAGGAGAAAAAAGAGCATGACTCTTTGTCCTAAGCTCCTAGAATCTTCCATTCTGCCTCCACATGGGACTGGCCCTGCCTTGGGCCTGGAGGTAAAATGAGGAGAGAAAGGAGGTGTGGAGAGAGAATCAAGGAAGGGCCAGATTCCAGATCGGCCAATCACAAACAGTACATCCACTTCAAAGCGGGATTCTCAGACATGCCAAAGCCCATGGACTCCATCCACCCACCCCGTCTCCTCCCTGCACACACATACACAGTCTCTTCCTGCCCCAGACAAGCAAGACCCGTAGTCACACAGTCATTGAGGAAGTTGGGGAAGTTCTCCTTCAGCAGCTTCAACAAGTTTGCCCTATTGATCTTATCATCAAGCCCAGTGTTTCAATGAAATAGTTCGACCAAGCTCAGTACCAAATTCTGAGCTGCAGTGTGGCATATCTTGACTTTCTCAGCTACAATGTTGCTCATCATGGCTTTTATTCCAAGACAAGAGTCTACACACAAGAAATCAATGAGAAAGAACTGGGTGGAAAAGAGTTTGAAGGACAAGGACAAGGAGTGAATGAGGGCTGAGTCTTTCTCAAATGGTGAGGTAAATTGGTCTCAGGGAGGGGAGAGTGGAACTGAGTCCTCAGTCTTGACACCATTCCTAGAGGAGTCTGGGAGGAGAGGGAGGGGAACAGTGGAGATCAAGGCTGTGTTAGTGAAGGGCAGGGGCTGACATGCAGGGGATGTGCATACAATGTCTTCTGGCTCGCCCAGTTGGGAGCGAGATAACAAAGAGAAGCATCAAATCCCAAGGCAAGATATTCCCATCGAGCAGATCTTTTGGTCTACCCCATTCTCCCCACTTCCACTTAGGAAATTACCAAGGACCACCAGCCTGAGCAATCAGGTCTAGAATCCTGGGATTCTGGCTTTCCGACACAGTGGTAGAACTCCCACCTTCCAAACAGGAGGCCCAAGTTCAATGCCTCACCAATGTACCTCGGTACACAGCCACCACCAATTCTGACCCCTCCACCCTCCAAGACCTTCCCAGAGTTATTTTGGAAGACCTTGTGCCAAAAGAGTGCACTGAAACCAGGGAGTAAAGAAAACCAAGGGCTACAGAAGGAAGATATTTTTTACCCGACAGTTCTCAGAAAAGCACCTAATACTGAGCCAAGAGGAATAAAAAGATCATCTAGCCAAGCCAGCCCCCCTCTGAGACTGGTGGACAAGAAGGGATATAGGATTTGCCAGGACAAGCACAAGGTCCCACTCTATTAGTTGCAGAACCCAGGCATACTGACTTCCAGACAAGGTTAGTATTCTCCCACAGCTGCAGGCAGCAGAGTAGGTGGGCACCAGGCATGACTCCTAGGAAAGAACAGAGACAGGTGCAGACTTACTGGACCTGAGGATGATCACGGAGGAGAGAATTAGTGAGACTGTGCATCTGGACACAAAGCAGGCCCTTTATGCAGCTCAGCCTGGGATCTTCCCAGAGGCTGGGTGCCCTGTGTCAGTGTTCATTAGTTTCCCCAAAAGTTGCACCACTTTGGGCGGGGAGACACACCGAAGACGCTATACTCAAAAATTCCTTACAGATATGCTAGGTCTCCAGTGCCTATCACTATCAGGCCACATCACCACAATTCTGCCCAGCCCAGGCTCCTGGCCAGTGGGAGGAGGCCCCATGTAAGAGAGGTGTGGAATGATGGACTCTAGGGATCTGGGAGGGAAGAAATACCTGTTCATTCAGTCATCCCACAACATTCTATCAATGGTTAGTAATAACTGTCTCCTTTTCCAAGTACGGTGAAGAGCCAGGAAGTGGGTTACTGTTTTATGTACATTGCCTCAGACTCCCTTGAGAGCCCTGTCAGTTCACATAAGGCTCTCTACCACTGTGAGGTAGGTATTTTCCCTTCTTACAGATAAGCAAATTGGGACCAAGGCTGGTTTTCTCTCAGATAAAATTTGACAAAGTCAGGATTCAAACCCACATCTCTCAGACTTCAAAGCCCTCTCTTAATCATACTGCCCTCTGGGTGAGCCTCGGATGGTGTTACCGTCTCGGCTGGGTAAGGGGTCACACCATTGCCTGCCCTGCAGGAGCCCACACTCCAGGACAGGTGACCCTGCACAGAAGCATCCCACAGGTACCTATAACCACGAAACTGTGGCCTCTAGGGCCACAGCGGCAGTGAGCGAGGCCTCTGTGATTCCCAAAGCCCTGGTTGTCACAACTTTCAGGCCATGAGCCTCTCTGCAAGGGCTGTCTGTGGGCACCATTGCCCCAGGAACAAAACCTTTTCCGTCAGGGAAGCTCACTATGTTTTAAAAAACACCTTCTCTGATATCATCTTGCCAGATCCTCACAGGAATCCCCAGAGGGAGACTGCGATTACTGACAGAGGAAGTACTGACACTCAGCCAGAGATAGTCAGTGAGACGCTTCAGTATCATCTCACCACGCAGCCCGTGGGGACCCCGGGGTATGCCAGGAACCACTGTCGAGATCCAAATTCAGCTGTGTGGTCAGTACGGTAATCAGTCTCTCAATCTCTCCTATTTGGAGATTGAAAGTGGAAAGTCACATTTTTGAGGTTCTTTTGCATCCAGGGCCCAGATGTGATTAGGTTGAGAATCTCCAGAGAGATTTAGAAGGTGCAGCCAAGGCAGCTGCAAAGCCAGATCCAACACAGGTAAGTGTTCACAGAAGCTGTACCCTCAGTGACACTGTCCAGTCATCTGCTTTGTCCAGTCATGGGAGCTGTGGTGATGCCATGCTGGTAGCCGTCCTAGAATTAGTTTTCTAAATTCTGGGTCACAGCCAAGAAGGTTCACCTTACAAGCAACAGTTCTGCAGTGGCTCCCTGACTTCCTCTCCTCCAGCCCTCCAAAGTGTTATAAGCCATTGAAACCCTGGATTAATTGTCTTTCTGCTTAAAATACAGGGAGTGAACCCTCAGGCTCCAGAAGAAAGCAAATAGTAAAAATTAGAGAAGAATTAAATGAATTAGAGAACAGAAAAACAGCTCGAAGAGTTAACAAGACCAAAAGCTGGTTCTTTGAAAAAAAAAAATAACAAAACTGATAAACCATTGGCCAGACTGACAAAAGAAAAAAAGAGATGAAGCAAATAATCCAAACAACAAATGAGATGGCCAATATCACAGCAGACCCAACTGAAATTAAAAGAATGCTATCAGATTGCTACGAAAAATTATACCTCAACAAATTTGAAAACATAGAAGAAATGGATCAATTTCTAGAAATATACTACCTACCTAAACTAACACAGAGGAAGAACAACTAAATACACTCATAACAAAAGAAGAAATTGAAAAAGAAATTTCAAAACTCAAAATAAAGAAAAGCCCTGGCCCTGATGGCTTCACTGCAGAGTTCTACCAAACTTTCAGAGAAGAATTCACACCACTACTACTAAAGCTATTTTAGAGCATAGAAAAGGATGGAATACTTGAAAACTCATTCTAGGAAGCCAGCATATCCCTGATACCAAAACCAGGTAAAGACCACAAAAAAGAAAATTACAGACTTATATCCCTCATACCAGGTATGCAGAGATGGTTCAACATTAGCAAAACAGTTAATGTAATTCATCATATGAATAAAAGACAAAAACCACATGATTTTATCAATTGATACAGAAAAGGCATTTGACAAAGTTCAACACCCATTCATGATAAAAACTCTTAGCAAAATAGAAATAGAAGGAAAATTCCTCAACATAATAAAGGACTTTTATACAAACCCAACAGACGACATCATCCTAAATGGAGAGATTCTGAAAGCATTCCCCTTGACAATGGGAACCACACAAGGATGCCCTTTATCAGCACTCTTTTTTTTTTTAAATAATTTTTATTGTGCTTTAAGTGAAAGTTTACAAGTCAATTCAGTCTGTCCCATATAAGCTTATATACACCTTACTCCATACTCCCACTTACTCTCCCCCTAATGAGTCAGCCCACTCCCTCCTTCCAGTCTCTCCTTTCATGAGGGTTTTGCCAGTTTCTAACCCTCTCTACCCTCCCATCTCCCCTCCAGACAGGAGACGCCAACACAGTCTCAAGTGTCCACCTGATACAAGTAGCTCACTCTTCATCAGCATCTCTCTCCAGCCCATTGTCCAGTCCCTTCCATGTCTTATGAGTTGTCTTCGGGAATGGTTCCTGTCCTGGGCCAACAGAAGGTGTGGGGACCATGACCGCCGGGATTCCTCTAGTCTCAGTCAGACCGTTAAGTCTGGTCTTATTGTGAGAATTTGGGGTCTACATCCCACTGTTCTCCTGCTCCCTCAGGGGATCTCTGTTGTGCTCCCTGTCAGGGCAGTCATCGGTTGTGGTCGGGCACCATCTGGTTCTTCTGGTCTCTGGCTCATGCGGCCCTTTCTGTCTCTTGGGCTCATAGTTATCATGTGACCTTGGTGTTCTTCATTCTCCTTTGCTCCACCGTGGCTGAGACCAATTGATGCATCTCAGATGGCCGCTTGTTAGCATTTAAGGCCCCAGACGCCACAGTTAAAAGTGGGATGCAGAATGTTTTCGCAATAGAATTATTTTGCCAATTGATTTAGGACTCCCGTTAAGCCATAGTCCCCAAACCCCAGCCCTTGCCCCGCTGACCATCAAAACATTCAGTTTATCCCGGAAACTTCTTTGCTTTTGGTCCAGTCCATTTGAGCTGACCTTCCGTGTATTGAGTGTTGTCCTTCCCTTCACCTAAAGTAGTCCTTATCTACTAACTAATCAGTAAATAACCCTCTCCCACCCTCCCTCCCGCCCCCCCCCCCGCCCCGTAACCACAAGAGTGTGTGTTCTGCTCAGTTTATACTCTTATAATAGTGGTCTTCTACAATATTTGTCCTTTTGCATCTGACTAATTTCACTCAGCATAATGCCTGCCAGGTTCCTCCATGTTATGATATGTTTCATAGATTCATCACTGTTCTTTATCGATGCGTAGTATTCCATTGTGTGAATATACCATAATTTATTTCACCATTCATCCGTTGACGGACACCTTGGTTGCTTCCAGCTTTTTGCTTTTGTAAACAGAGCTGCAGTAAACATGGGTGTGCATATATCTGTTCGTGTGAAGGCTCTTATTTCTCTAGGGTATATTCCGAGGAGTGGGATTTCTGGGTTGTATGGTAGTTCTATTTCTAACTTTTTAAGAAAACGCCAGATAGATTTCCAAAGTGCTTGTACCATTTTACATTCCCACCAGCAGTGTATAAGAGTTCCAATCTCTCCGCAGCCTCTCCAACATTTATTATTTTGTGTTTTTTGGATTAATGCCAGCCTTGATGGAGTGAGATGAAATCTCATTTAGTTTTAATTTGCATTTCTCTAATGGCTAATGATCGAGAGCATTTTCTCATGTATCTGTTAACTGCCTGAATATCTTCTTCAGTGAAGTGCGTGTTCATATCCTTTGCCCACTTTTTGATTGGGTTGTTTGTCATTTCGTGGCTGAATTTTAACGGAATCGTATACATTTTTCTTTTTTTTATATAGATTTTAGAGATCAGGCGCTGGTCAGAGATGTCAGAGCTGAAAATTTTTTCCTATCTGTAGGTGGTCTTTTTACTCTTTTGGTGAAGTCTTTGGATGAGCATACGTGTTTCATTTTTAGGAGCTCCCAGTTATCTGGTATCTCTTCGTCATTTTTGGTAATGTTTTGTATTCTGTTTATGTCTTGTATTAGGGCTCCTAAAGTTGTCCCTATTTTTTCTCCCATGATCTTTATCGTTTTAGTCTTTATATTTAGGTCTTTGATCCACTTGGAGTTAGTTTTTGTGCATGGTGTGAGGTATGGGTCCTGTTTCATTTTTTTGCAAATGGATATCCAATTATGCCAGCACCATTTGTTAAAAAGACTATCTTTTCCCCAATTAACTGACACTGGGCCTTTGTCAAATATCAGCTGCTCATATGTGGATGGATTTCTATCTGGGTTCTCAATTCTTTTCCATTGGTCTATCTGCCTGTTGTTGTACCACTACCAGGCTGTTTTGACTACTGTAGCTGTATAATAGGTTCTAAAATCAGGTAGAGTGAGGCCTCCCACTTTCTTCTTCTTTTTCAGTAATGCTTTACTTATCCGGGGCTTCTTACCCTTCCATATGAAGTTGGTGATTTCTTTCTCCATCACTTTAAAAAATATCATTGGCATTTGGATCGGAAGTGCATTGTATGTATAGATGGCTTTTGGTAGAATAGACATTTTTACTATGTTAAGTCTTCCTATCCGTGAGCAAGGTATGTTTTTCCACTTATGAAGGTCCTTTTTAGTTTCTTGCACTAGCACTTTGTAGTTTTCTTTGTATAGGTCTTTTACATCTTCGGTAAGATTTATTCCTAAGTATGTTATCTTCTTGGGGGCTACTGTGAATGGTATTGATTTGGTGATTTCCTCTTTGATGTTCTTTTTGTTGATGTAGAGGAATCCAAGTGATTTTTGTATGTTTATCTTCTAACCTGAGACTCTGCCAAACTCTTCTATTAGTTTCGGTAGTTTTTTGGAGGATTCCTTAGGGTTTTCTGAGTATAAGATCATGTCATCTGCAAATAGAGATCATTTTACTTCCTCCTTGCCAATCCGGATGCCCTTTATTTCTTTGTCTAGCCTCATTGCTCTGGCTAGGACCTCTAGCACAATGTGGAATAAGAGCGGTGATAAAGGGCATCCTTGTCTGGTTCCCGTTCTCAAGGGAAATGCTTTCAGGTTCTCTCCATTTAGAGTGATGTTGGCTGTTGGCTTTGTATAGATGTCCTTTATTATGTTGAGGAATTTTCCTTCGATTCCTATTTTGCTGAGAGTTTTTATCATGAATGGTGTTGAACTTTGTCAAATGCCTTCTCTGCATCAATTGATAAGATCATGTGGTTTTTGTCTTTTGTTTTATTTCTATGGTGGATTACATTAATGGTTTTTCTAATATTACACCAGCCTTGCATACCTGGTATAAATACCACTTGGTCGTGGTGGATTATTTTTTTGATATGTTGTTGAATTCTATTGGCTAGAATTTTGTTGAGGATTTTTACATCTATGTTCATGAGGGATATAGGTCTGTAATTTTCTTTTTTTGTGGTGTCTTTACCACCTGGTTTTGGTATCAGGGATATGCTGGCTTCATAGAATGAGTTAGGTAGTATTCCATCATTTTCTGTGCTTTGCGATACCTTTAGTAGTATTGGTGTTAACTCTTCTCTGAAAGTTTGGTAGAACTCTGCAGTAAAGCCATCCGGACCAGGGCTTTTTATTGTTGGGAGTTTTTTGATTACCTTTTCAATCTCTTTTTTTGTTATGGGTCTATTTAGTTGTTCTACTTCTGAATGTGTTAGTTTAGGTAGGTAGTGTTTTTCTAGGAATTCATCCATTTCTTCTAGGTTTGCAAATTTGTTAGACTACAATTTTTCATAATAATCTGATATGATTCTTTTAATTTCAGTTGGGTCTGTTGTGATATGGCCCATCTCGTTTCTTATTCGGGTTATTTGTTTCCTTTCCTGTATTTCTTTAGTCAGTCCGGCCAATGGTTTATCAATTTTGTTAATTTTTTCAAAGAACCAACTTTTGGCTTTGTTAATTCTTTCAGTTGTTTTTCTGTTCTCTAATTCATTTAGTTCAGCTCTAATTTTTATTATTTGTTTGCTTCTGGTGCCTGATGGATTCTTTTGTTGCTCGCTTTCTATTTCTTCAAGTTGTAGGGACAGTTCTCTGATTTTGGCTCTTTCTTCTTTATGTATGTGTGCATTTATCCATATAAATTGACCTCTGAGCACTGCTTTTGCTGTGTCCCAGAGGTTTTGATAGGAAGTGTTTTCATTCTCGTTGCATTCTATGAATTTCTGTATTCCCTCCTTAATGTCTTCTATAACCCAGTCTTTTTTGAGCACGGTATTGTTCAGTTTCCAAGTATTTGATTTCTTTTCCCTAATTTTTCTGTTTTTGATTTCCACTTTTATGGCTTTGTGGTCTGAGAAGATGCTTTGTAATATTTCGATGCTTTGGATTCTGCAAAGGTTTGTTTTATGACCTAATATGTGGTGTATTCTAGAGAATGTTCTATGTGTGCTAGAAAAAAAAGTATATTTTGCAGCTGTTGGGTGGAGGGTTCTGTATAAGTCTAAGAGGTCAAGTTCGTTGTTGTAGCAGTTAGGTCTTCCGTGTCTCTATTGAGCTTCTTACTGGATGTCCTGTCCTTCTCTGAAACTGGTGTGTTGAAGTCTCCTACTATAATTGTGGAGGTGTCTATCTCACTTTTCAGTTCTGTTAACATTTGTTTTATGTATCTTGCAGCCCTGTCATTGGATGCAGAAATATTTAATATGGTTATATCTTCCTGGTCAATTGTCCCTTTAATCATTCTCTAGTGTCCTTCTTTATCCTTTGTGGTGGATTTAACTTTAAAGTCTATTTTGCCAGAAATTAATATTGCTACTCCTGCTTTTTTTTTTTTGCTTCTTGTTTGCTTGATATATTTTTTTACATGCTTTGAGTTTTAGGTTGTTTGTGTCTCTCAGTCTAAGGTGTGTCTCTTGTAGGCAGCATATAGAAGGATCATGTTTCTTTATCCAGTCAGAGACTCTCTGTCTCTTTATTGGTGCATTTAGTCCATTTACATTCAGCGTAATATAGATAAGTATGTGTTTAGTGCTGTCATTTTGATGCCTTTTTGTGTGTGTTGTTGACAATTTCATTTTTCCACTTACTTTTCTGTGCTGAAGCTTTTTCTTTGTAAATTGTGTGTCCTCATTTTCATAGTAGTTGAATTTATGTTTGCTGAGTCATTATGTTTTTCTTGGTTTTTATTTTGAATTATGGAATTGTCATACCTCTTCGTGGTTTCCTTAATATTTACCCCTGTTTTTCTAAGTAAAATCCTAACTTGTATTGTCCTATATCGCCTTGTTTTCCTCTCCATATGGCAGTTCTATGCCTCCTCTATTTAGTCCCTCTTTTTGATTATTGTGATCTTTTACATATTGACTTCAATGATTCCCGGTTTTGAGTGTTTTTTTCTTTTTAAAATTCATCTTAATTTGTTTTTGTGATTTCCCTATTTGAGTTGATATCAGGATGTTCTGTTCTGTGACCTTGTGTTGTGCTGGTATCTGATATTATTGACTTTCTGACCAATTTCCTTTAGTATTTCTCGTAGCTTTGCTTTGGTTTTTGCAAATTCTCTAAGCTTGTGTTTATCTGTAAATGTTTTAATTTTGCCTTCATATTTGACAGAGAGTTTTGCTGGATATATGATCCTTGGCTGGCAGTTTTCTCCTTCAGTGCTCTATATATGTCATCCCATTGACTTCTTGACTACATGGTTTCTGCTGAGTAGTCTGAACTTATTCTTATTGATTCTCCTTTGTAGGAGACCTTTCTTTTCTCCCTGGCTTGCTTTTAAACTTTTCTCTTTATCTTTAGTTTTGGCAAGTTTGATGATAATATGTCTTGGTGATTTTCTTTTTGGCTCAATCTTATATGGGGTTCGATGAGCATTTTGGATAGGTACCCTTTCATCTTTCATGATGTCAGGGAAGTTTTCTGCCAACAGATCTTCAACTATTCTCTCTGTATTTTCTGTTATCCCTCCCTGTTCTGAAACTCCAATCACACCCAAGTTATTCTTCTTGGTAGAGTCCCCCATGATTCTTAGGGTTTCTTGACTTTTTTTAGTTCTTTTTTATCTGATTTTTTTTCCGCGATATTGGTGTCAATTCCCTTATCCTCCAGGTTCCCCACTGTGCAGTAAAATTGCTAGATTCTGCTACTCTGGCTTCCTAATGAGTTGTCTAATTCTGTAATTTTCCTGTTAATCTTTTCGGTTTCTGAATACTGTCTCTCTATAGATTCTTGCAGCTTATTAATTTTTCCACTATGTTCTTAAATAATCTTTTTGATTTCTTCAACTGCTTTAGCAGTGTGTTCCTTGGCTTTTTCTGTAGATTGCCTTATTTCATTTATGAGGTCATCCCTGATGTCTTCAAGCATTCTGTAAATTAGTTTTTTGTATTCTGCATCTGGCAATGCCAGGATTGTATCTTAGTTTGGGAATGATTTTGATTCTTTAATTTGGGGAGTTGTAGAAGCAATCATGGTCCGCTTCTCTATGTGGTTTGTTTATCAACACTCTTATTCAACAATGGGCGAAGATCAAGACAGAGAAATTATGCTCGGTAGAGAAATAAAGGTCACCCAGATTGGTAAGGAAGAAGTAAAAGTGTCTCTATTTGCAGAAAACATGATCTTATACACAGAAAACACTAAAGAATCCTCAAGGAAACTACTGAAACTAATAGAAGAATTCAGCAGAGTGTCAAGATATAAGATAAATATTCAAAAATCAGATGGATTCTTCTACACCAACAAAAAGAACATTGAGGAGGAAATCACCAAATCAATACAATTTACACTAGCCCCCCAGAAGATAAAATACATAGGAATAAATCCTACCAGAGATGTAAAAGACCTATCCGAAGAAAACCACAAGACTCTGCTGCAAGAAGCCAAAAGAGACCTAAATAAGTGGAAAAACATATTCTCCTCATGCATACAAAAACTTAACCTTCTAAAAATGTGCATTCTACAGAAAGTCATCTATAGATACAATGCAATTCTGATCCAAATTCCAAAGACATTTTTTAAAGAAATGGAGAAACAAATCACCAACTTCATATGGAAGGGAAAGAGGTCCTGGATAAGTAAAGCAACAATAAAAAGAAGAACAAAGTGGGAGGCCTCACTCTACCTGATTTTGGAACCTATTATACTGCCACAGTAGTCAAAACAACCTGGCACTGGTACAAAAACAGATACATAGACCAGTGGAACAGAATTGAGAATCCAGACATAAATCCTTCTACATATGAGCAGCTGATATTTGACAAAGGCACAAAGTCAGTTAATTGGGGAAAAGGCAATCTTTTTAACAACTGGTGCTGACGTAACTGGATATCTATCTGCAAAAAAATGAAACAGGACCCATACCTCACACCATGCACAAAAAAGGACTCAAAATGGACCAAAGACCAAAATATAAAATCTAAAACAATAAAGATCATGGAAGAAAAAACAGGTACAAACCTAGGAGCTCTAATACATGCATAAAAAGTACACGAAACATTCCTAACAATCCAGAAGAATAACTAGAAAACTGGGAGCTCCTAAAAATCAAACACCTATTTTCATCCAAAGACTACAACAAAAGAGTAATAAGACTACCTACAGACTGGGAAAAAGTTTTTAGCTATGACATTTCTGATCAGCACCTGATCTCTAAAATCTACATGATACTGCAAAAACTCAACTACAAAAAGACAAATAACCCAATTAAAAAATGGTCAAAAGATATGAACAGACACTTCACTAAAGAAGACATTCAGGTAGCTAACAGATATATGAAGAAATGCTCATGATCATTACCCCCTAGGGAAATGCAAATCAAAACTACAATGAGATTTCATCTCACTCCAACAAGGTTGGCATTAATCCAAAAAACACAAAACAATAAATGTTGGAGAGACTGTGGAGAGATTGGAACACTTATACACTGCTGGTGGGAATGTCAAATGCTACAACCAGTTTGGAAATCAATTTGGGGGCTCCTTAAACAGCTAGAAATACACCTACCCCACGATCCAGCTATTCCACTCCTTGGAATATATCCTAGAGAAATAAGAGCCTTTACACGAGTGGATATATGCACACCCATATTCATTGCAGCACTGTTCACAATAGCAAAAAGATGGAAGCAACCAAGGTGCCCTTCAACTGAGGAATGCATGAATAAATTATGGTCTATTCACACAATGGAATCCTACACATCCGTAAAGGACAATGATGAGTCCATGAAACATTTCATAACATGAAGGAACCTGGAAGAATTCTGCTGAGTGAAATTAGCCAGTTGCAAAAGGATAAATATTGTATAAGACCAGTATTATAAGAACTCGGGAGATAGTTGAAACAGAGAAGAAAATATTCTCTGATGGTTACGAGAGGGGGGAGTGAGGGAAGGAGGAGAGAGGTTTTCACTAGTTAGACAGTAGATAAGTTCTTTTTTAGGTGAAGGGAAAGACACTACACAATACAAGTGAGGTCAACACAACTAGACTAAGCCAAAAACAAAGACGTTTTCTGAATAAACTGAACACTTCAAAGGCCAGCGTAGCAGGGACGAGGATTTTGGGACCATGGTTTCAAGGGACATCTAACTCAATTGGCATAATGCAATCTATTATGAAAACGTTCTGCATCCCACTTTGCAGAGTGGTGTCTGGGAACTTAAACGCTAGTAAGCGGCCATCTAAGATGCATCAATTGGTCTCAACCCACCTGGAACAAGGAAGAATGAAGAACACCAAAGACACAAGGTAATTATTAACCCAAGAGACAAGAATGACCACACAAACCAGAGACTACATCAGCCTGAGACCAGAAAAAGTAGATGGTGCCCAGCCACAACCAATAACTGCCCTGACAAGAAACACAACAGAGAACCCCTGAGGGAGCAGGAGAGCAGTGGGATACAGACACCAAATTCTCATAAAAAGACCAGACTTAATGGTCAGACTGAGATTGGAAGGATCCTAAAAGTCATCATCCACAGGCCTTTTGTTAGCCCAAGGCAGGAACCATTCCCAAAGCCAACTCTTCAGACAGGGATTGAACTGGACTGTGGGATAGAAAATGATACTGATAAAGAATGAGCTTCTTGGATCAAGTAGACACGTGAGACAATGCTGGCATCTCCTGTCTGGAGGAGACATGAGAGGCCAGAGGAGGCCAGAAGGTGGCCAAATGAACACAAGGAGAGAGACTAGAAGGAAGGAGTGTGCTGTCTCATTAGGGAGAGAGCAATTAGGAATGTAAAGCAAAGTGTACACAAATTTTTGTGTGAGAAACTGACTCGATTGGTAAACTTTCAATGAAAGCACAATAAAAATTAATTTAAAAAATATATATATATATACATAGGGAGTGATTTCTGTCTTCTGCACTAAACCCTGATTGCTGCCAATGGTAACTGTAGACTCCCAGGCTCTTAAATGCACATGGAGACATGGGACTGAGCAAGGTGACCTCCCAGCCCTGTGACTCCTGGCTTCCTATGGAGGAAGGGAATGAAGACAAGTCATAGAGTCTTTAATATCTGTCCTCCTTCTTCTATGCAAAGCATTCCCATGAAAGTCTGTGCAACTCCCTTGGCACTGATGTGCTCCTGCCTGCCGCAGAAGAGCTGGAGTGGGAAGCAGGAGCTGGTGGTCAGAAGGAGAGTCCCTGGGGGCACACTGAGGAAAGGCTGCACTAAATCACTGAAGTTTACTCTTTGCCTCTTACCACTGCCCCTAAAATTCCCCACAGGAGATCCTGGACCATTCAGACTGTTCCCCACAAATGTTCCTAGTACCATCACAGAAAAAACAAACCAGTTGCCTTCAAGTTCAGTCTGACTCATGGCAAGCCCATGTACATCAGAGTAGAACTGCTCTGTAGGGTTTTCATGGCTATGACCGTTCGGAACAAGATCTCCAGGCTTTTCTTCCAAAATGTCTCTGGGAAGTTTCTAATCTCCAGTCCTTCAGGTAGTGGCCAAGAACTTAACCATTTGAGCCATCCTGGGACTCTTAATACCACTCCTAGGAAACCCTGGTGGTGTAGTGGTTAAGGACTATGGCTGTTAACTAAAAGGTCAACAGTTAAAATCCGACAGGTGCTCCTTGGAAACCCTGTGGGGCAGTTCTACTCGCTATGAGTCACAATCCATTCAATGGCAATTGGTTTGCTTTCATTTTTGTTTTAGGATGGGGCTTATTCCCAGGCTCTTCACATTCCCTAGTCAGCCCCTCTTTCAGTCCTCAGTGAAACTTACCAGCTTTCTAGACTTACCCCTTTCTCTCATGCACTTGTCTCATACCCAAAAATTTGGCACGGCGTTCCTTGAAAACATATCTACACCTTTCTGCTACTACCCCAAGCAGGACCTCTCGCCAGCCTGGCCCACCACCCCCACCAGCTGCAGTCTGGGTCTCTGCCTCCATCTCCATCCACCCTCCCACTGACTTCAGATCTCTCTTAATCACTGTTTAAAGCCAGTCATTATGGTTTTTAAATCCATCAGTTAAAGACATGCAAAAATTAGTTTTAATCACTGCCCATGGGGAGAAGGACTGAGTAGGTGGGGACAAGAGGAAAAACAATTGAATTTTACTTTGAAAAACTTTTTGTGCATTTTGAATGCTGTATCATAACCAATATGATTTCATTGTATTTTAATTGACATTTGGTCATTTTGAATCATAAGTGCGGAGCAATGGAGTGATAATCACCCTTGGTTTCTGACGTATTACCAACATTGCTACACGACAGTTCCTCCTTTTGGTTATTTTTTAAATTTTTCTCCGTTCCCAATTCCCTCTCTCACTACACACTTATCATGTTTAATATGTATCTATTTGTCTGCATGTTTACTTAATGTGTATTGTTGTTTCGCGTGTGAATTTCAGTTGGCATGAAATTAAGAAAATTATTTCTGATGTGTTTTATATCTTTCTGGTTTCTATTTTCTTTCACCCAATAGATTCTTTTTAATACATCCGGTTGCCACTTGTACACTGTAAAAGACACAAGTTATGTGTCAACCCAGCTCCCCTCAGCCCTGCCCGTCCCCCACACCTTGGCCACGTGCCTTTCTTTCTGGCCTGGATGGTACTAGTGATGGCTCATGCCATTCCCAAACCCCAACTACCATTGTTGGGTCCCCTTGCAACTACACTACTTTTCTCAGCCTCCCTGAAAGGCAATGGCCAGGTTTTCAACATGGCCTCGATCATGGTCTATGTGGTGGGAGCTGCACCAACCCCAGTGCCCAGGTATGACCAGGCTGGATCTACAAAGGTCCTGGTTTTCTTAGTGGTTGTCCCCAAATCAAAAACAACCAAACCAAGTGCCGTCAAGTCAATTCCGACTCATAGCGACCCTATAAGACAGAGTAGAACTGCCTGATATAATTTCCAAAGAGCACCTGGCAGATTCAAACTGCCGACCCTTTGGTTAGCACTTAACCACTACACCACCGGGATTTCCTGTGGTCACCCCAGGAGGGGAAAAAGTAGAACCGTGAACAGGAGAAAGGTAAACTGCAGTAATTCAGCACAGCTGTTCCTCAGGGTGTCCGCAGGGACTCTCCTTCTGACCCCCAGCTCCCGCTCCCCACTCCAGCTCTTCTACAGCAGGCTGGAACACATCAGAGCCAAGGGCATTGCATGCACTCTCATGGGAATGCTTTGCATAGAGGAGGAGGGGCAGATTCTATAGACTCTATGACTTCTCTTACTCCTCTCCATCATATGGGCCCAAGAGTCACAGGATTGGGAGGTCACCTCGTCCAGTCCCGTGTCTCCAGGGGCATTTAAGAGCCTGGGAGTCTGCAGCCACCATTGGCAACTGTCAGGTTTAGTGCAGAAGACAGACACCACCGCCTATATTT
This sequence comes from Elephas maximus indicus, assembly GCF_024166365.1. Lineage (NCBI taxonomy): Eukaryota > Metazoa > Chordata > Mammalia > Proboscidea > Elephantidae > Elephas > Elephas maximus. The sequence continues at coordinate 190,714,649 of NC_064821.1, forward strand.
TAAGCTGAAAGACAATGAATCAAGGGACTCAAGGGCTTATAACTCTTTGGAAGTCTGGAGGAGAGGAAGTTAGAGATCCACTGCAGGACTATTGCTTGCAAGGTGAAGCTTCCTGGTTGTTACTCAGAATTTAGAAAACTGGTTCTATGACGGCTACCATCACGGCATCACCAAAGCTCCCATGCCCACAAAGCAGATGACTGGGCAGTGTTGCTGGGGGTCCACCTACGACAAACACGCACGTGTGTTGGGGCTTTGCAACCACCTGTGCAAAGCTGAAGTGTGGGGGAGTTAAAGTCTTATGAGGCAGACATAAACTGACAAGAGACAAAAAAGAAGGAATTGGCAGATAAATCACTCACTTTTCCACCCCATACCCATCCCTGACAGACTGTTCCAAGATGTAGTGTTCGCATATGACCTCTCTGGAGACAACTCTGTGACCAAGCACCCAGCCCTGTTTTCTAAAGAAGCAGTGGTTAGCTCAGTAATGTACCACACTATTTATGCTGTCCCTTCTTGCCTTCTTACTTCTATTCCCTTCTCTCTTGTTTCCCTGGAATGATACATACACAAAGACACACACACACACACTGGGAGTTCAAATGCTAGAACAGTTGCTCCGTATGCAGGTGATGATACTTATAAGGACAGTAGCATGGGGAGGTTTCTTTTTACTTAATTGGAGGTTTTGATAAAGGAAAATAATAGGCATGCAGCAAAAGACAAGTACCTCTAGGGTACCATTTAAGAAGACTTTAATCTCCTACAACTGCAGGGCATACTGTGTGCAAAACTGAGGCCCAGTACCTGATTATAATGGTGACAGAGCTGTAAGGAGACTAAGTGCATAGTGTTTGACTTGTATACCGAGGTCAGAGGCCTGATTAAGAAAGATAAGAACCCTGAGAGCTGGGATGGGGCATTTGGATGATGATGTTGTTGTTGTCAGGTGCCCTAGAGTTGGTTCCAACTCATAGCAACCGTATGCACAACAGAACAAAACACTGCCCAGTCCTGAACCATCCTTACAATCGTTGTTATGCTTGAACTCATTGTTGCAGCCACTGTGTCAGCCCACCTCGTTCAGTGTCTTCGTCTTTTCCACTGACCCTGTACTCTACCAAGCATAATGTCCTGCTCCAGGAACTGATCCCTCCTGACAACATGTCCAAAGTATGTAAGACACAGTCTCGCCATCCTTGTTTCTAAGGAACATTCTGTTTGTACTTCTTCCAAGACAGATTTGTTCGTTCTTTTGCCAGTCCATGGTATATTCAATATTCTTCGCCAACACCACAATTCAGAGACATCAATTCTTCTTCACTCTTCCTTACTCATTGTCCAGCTTTCACATGCTTTTGATGCAATTGAAAATACCATGGCTAGGGTATTTGGATGATCCCACCCAGTGCCCTCGAGTCGAATCCAACTCATAGCGACCCTATAGGACGGAGTAGAACTGCCCCAGATCCTCCCAAATTACTCTGATCCTTTCTTCTTGCCAGAAGAGAACTGCCTTCCCTTCCCTGAAGACCAGGCAATGACCTCATCTAAGGCAGGTGCCTTCCAGACGCTTGTTCCCCAAGAAATTTATCTTACTACACCTCGTTGCTGCAAGCCAATAACCAGAGCCAGGCCTAAACACAATCTGAAGTACAAGCCCTGCTCTGGTTAAAAAAAAAATAGTCTGAATGCCAACGGAATTTCAGAACCTGATTACCAAGAACCAGCAGGAAGAAATGGAGCATATGAGGATCTTGACAGTGTTAGTCAAGGCAGGTGAGATAAAGGGTTGAATAAAAGAGATTTCACTCACATGGGGGCACTAGTCCATGACCTGGGATTCAATATTTAGGCAAGGACATCTGTAGTTGGTCCAAACAGTTTGCTAGAATGAATGCTTGATGTTTGGCTACAATGCAGTAAATATATACGTACAAATCCAGTGAGATATATGCAAGACCTCTATGTTAAAAACTACAAATTCTATTCAGAGAAGTCAGAGAGGACATAGATAAAAAAAGAAATATATCATATTCATGAATTTTTAAAGATTATATCTAATAAAAATGACAGTTCCATTCAAATTGATTTACAGATTGAATGTAGTACCAGTCAAAATTTCAACAGGGAGGGAGCAAGAGAAAGCAGGGAGATCCTTCAGACTGCAATACAGATTTGACACCTGCGAAGGAAAGGGGGAAGGAAGGAGGATTGGGTAGGAAGGGTCTCAGCCTGCAGTACAAGAAAGGCTCAGCCAAGCCTATGGGGAGTCCACAACCCACAGCTGTCCAGTGAGGAATTCCACATATTTCACGATAGCCCTGCCTTAGTATGTTTTCCACACTCAGTCATTGGCTGAGAAAAGCCTTCAGGAAGCATGGCCTCAGTGCAAGTGTAGTGGTGGTTTTGGAGGGGCAACAGCTGGGACTGTCACACAACTATTCAGGAGATCCAATCGGCATATTTTTTATGACCTCCACAGTCCACACCTTGCCCTACACAGATTTACTCTTCCATACTGGTCAATGGAGAAGACCTCCATGGTCCCCATGGGCCCCTTTTCCTGAAGAAAAAGCTCAGAAGAATGAATGAATTACAGCCCCCATCACTGTATCTAGTCTCAGGGACACAAAGTGTACACATATTCTCTGAATTCTTCACTACGCATTCTGAATTCTCCTTATCTTTAGTTATTACCTTGGCAGGTTTTGATGGGTTTCCTAATGGTGTGGCCCAAATCCTAATTTCAGAGGAGTGTGAGCCCTAGGCTATCATATTGTTCTCAGACTAGACTTGCTACGTATGTCTCTTCACAGCTACACTGGGGCTAGGAGGTGACCAAGTGAATCACCTGGGTTCAATACATACTCCTCCCTGCCTTTCTTGTATAACAGCAGCCCCATTTTCTCCTGCTGATCAGGATCAATTAAGCCTGCCATGATGGTGACTTATCTTCTCCCCTGTTGGTCCCTGGACACAAGGAGCTTCTTTGGTGGCAGCTGTAGCTTGTAGTTGAATGAGACCCTTGCTGTGTCCTCTGGCAAGCATGTGCCACCTCTGGGACCAGGGCCTTTAACCCTACAGAACTCAGAGTTACAGGAATAAGAAGCACAAACTCCCTAAATGGGTCGTTGGGAGTGATGACAACTGGGGACAACCATGAATCTTAGCTAAAGGGAGAGAAAGATTTAATGCATATTTTCCATCCTATCTTTTCAGATTCTATCTCTGAGCTAGTGCTTCAGCTGTGCCTTTAGAACATTTTTTCAGTGCTCTGTGAGCCTGGAATTTCTGGATGGTGTGGCGTGTGATACTACCATGTTCTGGTTTCACTCCTGCACCTATTTCACTGTAATGTTGAGTCCCCTGAATGGACTCCATCCCTATGGGTCAGGCATTCCATAAACCCGTAGATAGTGGTGCTGGTTGAGGCTCTGTAGATAGAAAAGGAAAATTCTTACGGAAAAAATATGCATATGCCTGAGAGAACAATCGCTGGTCCCTTCAGGATAGAAGGGGCACTCTGTAGTCCATTTGCCTCCAAGTGGCTGCATACTGGTCTCCTCAAGGAATAGGTCCTTATCAGGAGCTCATCACTGGTTTTTGCTGATGAAAAGTTAGATATTCAGAGGCAGCAGTAGCTAGGTAAGTCTTGGTAACTGAGAGTCCTTTTTGTGGGACTCACTTCTAGCCTCTATCTGCCTCTCTGGCCACTCCATCAAGTTCAGGGGTAGCCAAACGCAAAGCTAGTTAATGTCAGTTGGCCAAGTCATTTGGCCACTTGACTGTTCAGTGACTTTTCTGTACTGGGTGCTTTCTGGTGGGTGAAAAAGTGTAATATAAAAATCTTCACACTCCATGCC